>NC_092501.1:142384735-143015871 GCF_047511675.1 Marmota flaviventris | reverse complement strand
TAGGCACTTCCTGTAAATGGGATCGTAGGACATTCGCTCATTTGGATCTGGCTTATTTTACTCACCAAGGTGTCCTCGAAGTCCATCCACATTTCCATTCAAAAATTCCTTCCTTTTTGTTGCCAAGTGATATTTCACTGCATAAGATATTCCACACTTTGTGTCCTTTCCCCTGCTTTGAGATGTTGTCTTATCGTGGTTTCGCTATGCATTTCCCCATGATTAGTGCTGCTGAGCATCTTTTCGTGTCTTCTTGGCCATTGGTATATCTCTGGAGAGATGCATTCATATCCTTTGCCTAAAATTTGTTAACCAAGTTGTATCTGTTGTTGTTGTTGTTGAGTTGTGTGAAGTACAGATTCTCAGATAACAGGCCAGAGAGCCGTGGGTTCAATCAGCAGCACCCAGGGCCACATGCCTTCCTTCAAGTCCAAGTTTTCTACAGATCACTGACACTGATTTGTGTGGAACAGTCTAATCTCATCTCAACGCCTTGCTGATTGATCCTGGGTGTTTCTTCTGAAGAGATCCAGGCAAAAGGTGCAGCTTCTGCTTAGAGACGGGACTCCATGGAGGACAGAGTTGGAGCTCTGACATCCATCTGGGCCCAAGATTCCGGGTTCCTATTGTCTTCTTGGACACAGCCCTGGTGCTCTGGGCCAGCTCCCCTTGGCCCACCCCATTCACACTTTGCTTCCCAGGAGGCTGGGCTGTCTTGAGGGACACGCGGGCAGCTCTCGGTCAACTCCCAAGGCCTGTGAAAACAAAGCACTCTGCCTCACCTCCACCAACTTCAGCTTCCCTCCTGCGCCCCTCGAGTTCTTCCAAGCCTCCGGGGGCCTCACCAAGGGCAGTGTCTTGGGTGCTGCAGGGACTCGTCCTCCTGGAGTTGGGACTTCACCTATGGTCTCTGCCACTCCTGACTTCTGGAGCACGGAGTCCTACGGGCACAGCCTGCCCAAGGTCTCCCCTCCGCAGCTGGTGGCCCTGGTGCCTGTTTCCAGGCTGCTGAAGCTGTCTGTGGACACAACCCGCCTGGCTCTTTCTGGGATGTCGGCTCCCAGGGTGCGAACACCTTGTCCTGTGCTTGTCTCATTCTTCTACTGTATTATTATTATTATTATTTTATTATTATTATTTTTTGCAGCCCCTTATCACAGCTCAGGCTGGAGCCCTAATTAGGAGCTAGAAGCCCGAGGGCTGTCGACTGGCAGCACCGCTGTTCCTACTCCACCCACGCGAGCAGAGTGATCTCCGGCCACACTAGTATGAAGCTGTCCTCTCCCAGGATTCTCTTATCTCTCTCCTTTGTTAAAATGTATCCTACCATTACAGTGTCTACCACAATGTACAGCAAAATGTCACATCGTACCCCATAACAATTATTATTTGTCAATTAAAAATGAAAAAACGAAAACACTATTGCCGCTGCCCGGCTGGCTGGGCAAAATAGCCGGGGGGTGACGAACAACTTGTGTAGATTGATACAGCAGGAGTAGGAGCCGTTTATTGTAGGACAGGAGCAGTATTTATACATTCCACACAGCTTATCTTAATTAGCATAAACTAGATACAGCAGTCAACCAATAAAGAATCTCCACACTTAATGGCTCGCTGGCGTTACTTCACAAACCACTCCCTCTGGCATTTTGCCAGGTGCCATCCAGACTTGTTTACAGACTCCAGACTTGTTTACAGACTCTAACACACTATCTTGTTGGGGTTCCCACTTTTTCTCCAAATTTGAATAGATCTTAGATCTTAGAGTCGACACAGATTCAGTTTAGACTGGATCCCACGACTTCATTCTGAAAATAAAAACATAATATTTGAGCTATGGTTATTCATGCTCTCATTTTTCTCTTGAAATGACTCAGCCCAATGGTGCTTCCAAGCTTCCAATGGAAAATTCTGAATTGCCTTCCTCTAAAAAGAAATGTGTCAGGTATTTGGGCATTCTATCTTAAAAAAAAAAAAAAAAAAAGGTTTACAACCTTACAACCTGGTGTGGTGTTGCATACCTGTAATGGAAGCCACTTAGGAGGCTGAGGGAAGAGGATTGCAAACTTGAGGCCAGTTTCAGCAACTTACTGAGACCCTATTGCAAAACTGCAAAATAAAAAAAAATGTGGAGGATGTAGCTCCTACATATTAACACATTTATTTCCCAGCCCTCCATGGAAGACTGCTGAACCTAAGAAATTTGAGTTTGGAGTCTTCCTAGGATAACTGAAAGAACAGCCATTAAACAGTGAAGTTTTACTTATTCGGCTAGGGTCTCAGCCATTGCAATTTAATCATATTTCTTTTTGCATTTTACAAAGAAAAATTCTTTTTGGACTGCTTGGCTTTGGGAAAAACTTGGATCCTACCTGACAACTCCTTCCAAGAGACTGACTTTGAGTATTTACTATGTGCCAAGCACTTGTCTAGTTGGTTTACATATACTGAATCGTTTAATTTTCATAATTCCAAAATATTGGTACTGGTATTACAGTCATTTTTCAGATAAAGTCACAGAGAGGTTAGGCCATCTGTTCCAGGTCATATAGTATATGACTCTGAACGCAGGCTGTCTGATTTCAGAACCCCCCACAATCTTAACAGTGTGCTGCCCAAGTAGCTGAAGGCTTGTATCTTGTATTATTCAGCAAGCATTTATTTAACAACTACTATGTGCTAGGATGAACCCCAGGGATACAGAGAATAAGGGGAGCTGGGGTGGGGGACATGCTTCCAATTCTTGATTCCTCACAGAAGAGTGGGATTATATCTGCATTGTTCCCCAAGAAGGAAGTGAAGGAGGAGGCATCTCCCTTCTCTCTGTGCCCCTGGTCGCTGTTGGAAAGCAGTGGCCTATGACAATGACTGGTTGGATGAGTGGTGATGTGGGAGGAGCAACCGAACAGGCCCAAGAGGGAGTTTCCTGGGCCAGGCTCTTCTCCAGGTGTTTGGGCAGCCAGAGGCTGACCGTGAGCCCGGGAGGAGTCTGGCTAACTCACTGCAATCCTGCAGTCCTACAGGTTACCAGCCACTGGGCGCCTGCCTGAAAGCCAGTGTCTATCACATTGGACTTGTTGTCACTGGTGACGATAGTTTGGAAGGAGAAAGGATTCCTCTCCTGTGAAAAGTGGTCAGCAGGTGGAACTTGGTTTCTACTGGAGGGATTCGCACTGAGAACACAGCTGGGGAAAGGTGGCATTTGTGTGACCTTTGTCACACCTACAAAGGCTTCCAAATGCTAGGGGTCTGGGTACAATATGTAAGTGCCCACAGAAGAAAACTGCGGCCAGGTGTGGTAGTGCTCACCTGTAACTCGGTAGCTCAGGGGGCTGAGGCAGGAGGATGGCAATTTCAAAGCCAGTCTCAGCAAAAGTGAGGCCCTAAGCAACTCAGTAAGACCCTGTCTCTAAATAAAATACCAAATAGGGCTGGGGGTGTGGCTCAGTGGTGCCCAGATATGTGCTCAGAGTGCCCCTGAGTTCATCCCCCAACCAAAAAAAGGAAAGTATGAACTGGAAGCCCAGAGGAGGGGTTCACACCCAGATTAAGGGCAGGGGTAGGCCAGTGACTTCTGTCTAAGAAAGTGGCATATGAATTGAGGCTAGAGAATCACTAGGCATCTGAGACTGTGAGGGGCTGTGGGCTGGAAGGAGCAGTCAGCCAGGAGTAGGAGCAAATGCAAAGACAGGTGAGGGAATGGCAAGTCCAGATATCTGGAGACCTGCAAGCTGCTCAGAGTGGTCACAGCATGGAGCTTACGCAGCCTAAGGGTAAGAAATGAGGCTGAGGAGACAAGCAGAGAAAGGATCCTGAAAAGCATTATTAAGGTCTTTTATATTTCACAACCAGGCAATAAGGGGATGTTTTAGTCTGTTTTCTGTTGCTATAATGGAGTACCTGAGACTGGATAATTTATAAAGGAAAGAAGTTAATTTTGGTTCATGGTTCTAGAGACTAAAAGTCCAAAGATCAGGTGACCACATCTGGCAAGGGTCTCATGCTACATCCTAACATGCAAAAACGCAGAAGGGCAAATGGGCACATGCAGAAACACAAGAGGTGGCCTTGCTTGATAACAACCGGCTCCTGAGATAAGGAAGAACTGCACTAATCCCTCTTAGTGACATGCTCATCTCTTAAAGGCCCACCACCTCTTGACACCGTTACTCTGGGAATCAAATTTCAAGATGAGTTTTGGAGGGAGAAGCAGGAACTCTGAAGGATTGGAAGCAGAGAGTGACGTGATCAATTTTATATTTTGGTAAGTTTTCCCCAGCAACAGCCTGGAAAACTGGGGACCAGAGGACCTGCTGGGAGACGGGGCAGTGGCCAGAGATAAAAGAGGACAAGACCATGAGATGAAGAAGTGGCCTTGGGGAGGTGGAGGAGAGAGACCAAAGACATGTTGCTGGATCGTGGTGACTGACAGCTCTGGGGACCAGAGGAAAGGAGAAGTCTGATCTCTGGCTTAGTGACTGCCACAGGTGGGCTCTGGAATGTCCCAGGGGCCCCTGTGCTGAAGGTGTGCTTGTCAGCTGACTAGGAGGCAGGGGACCTCCACAAGGTGGGCCCTGTGGGAGGCAGTCAGGTCACTGGGGGTGCCCTTGAAGGGGATGTACGGATCCCAGCCTCTTTTTGTCTCTCACTGCCTGGCTGCCGTGAGGTGAGCAGCTCCAATGTCACACACTCTCGCCACGATGCCCGGTGCTGCCTGTGACCGTGGACTGACGTGTCCGGAACTTTGAGGCCCAGTAAACCCCTCCTCTGTCTAAGTGGGTCTTCTCTGGTATTTTTCAGGACAGGAAGCTTCCTGTCTATACAGTGACCCGGTGCATGCTGATGCCATTTCTAAGACCGAGGACACGAGGTCCAGCAGGGAACAACGGAGCAGCTGGGCCAGGTCCGTGCTGGGACGTCCTTGGTGGGGGCTCTGGTCCTGCTGTGGTCAGCCCCTCCGATGGAGCACTGGCTGGACACCCATCCTACCTGCCTGCTGTGAGCCCCGGCTGCGATTGCCAGGGCCACTGGGATTGGAGTGGCCTCTGTGCGGTGGCTGTGAGTCCCTTTTGCTGCTTTCTGTTTCCCGGGGAGCGCAGGCAGGGCTCACTGACCTCTGCCCTGGGAATTGCCTGGCTCCTCCTGGGCGCTCTGCCCGGTCCCTCCTGCTCCCCCCACGGTAACCGGTTTCTCGGGTTTCTTCTGACCATTCTTCGCCCTGCTCCACGGCCAGTTCTCTCCTGATCAAATCACCTGCCCTCCAGGCAGACACGGCCTTCCCCTTGCTGGGCCTTCCAGCCGCCTTCCCCCTGCTCCCTGGTTATCTGTTCCACCCAGGTCTGTTGGGGTCCGCTCTGCCTGGGGCTGGCAGATTGAGCTTCAACACCCCCTGCGCTCCAGGGCCTGCTGAAAGGCACACACGCTGCTCTGTCATCGGGAACTCAGGGTGACCAGGGCTGCCCTGAGGTCAGCAGGACTGGCAACACAGCAGCACGGGGCTGGGGCAGCTCTAAGCACCCCCTCACCACCTAACCCAGACCCACGCTGGACCACAGAACAACCTCCTGCACCCTCCTTTTTAACAATCATATTATTAACACACAACTGCACAATTCAATAGGTTCAAGGACAGACAGGAATGTACCAGCTTTGTCCTATCTGCCCTCCCTGCTCCCTCTCCCTCTGCTCCCTTCTCCTGTTCCCTTCCCCTCCCCTAATGCTCCTTCTTTTACTCTCCAGTCTCCTTCCTCCTTCCCTCCATCCTTCTATCCCTCGTTTTCCTTCTTTCTTTTCTTCCACATATGAGCAAAAACAGGCAGTACTGTTCTTTCCATGTTTGGCTAATTTCACTTAAACACGGTGATTGCCCGTTTCCCTGAAAATGACACCCATTTCCCTGAAAATGACACAAATGCACTCTTCTTTATGGCTGAATAATATTCCACTGTGTATCGGCACCACGCTTTCTTGATCCACTCATCTATTAACAGGGCCCTAGGCTGATTCCATATCTTGACTATTTTTATGAATAATAAGACAGGCATGCAGGTATCTCTTTTGTATGCTGACTTCATTTCCTTTGGATAAATACCTAGGAGTAGCATCCATGGATCATATGCTAGTTCTATTTTTAGTTTTTGGAGGAAACTTCACACTGTTTTCCACAGTGGCTGTGCTAGTTTACATCCCCACCAACAGCGTATAAATAAGGATTCCTTTCTCTCCACATCCTTGCCAGCATGGGTTATTTATCTATTTATTTTTTTATGCTCGCCATTCTGACTGGCTGAGGTAGAATCTCAGTGTAGTTTGGAGTTCATTTCCCTGATGTCTGAAGACATTGAGCATTTTCCATGTATTTACTGGCCATATGTACTTCTTCTTTTGAGAAGTGTGTATTTGGACCGTTTGCCTCAATGTTGACTGGACTAGTTGTTCTCGTGTTGGTGACTTTTTGGATCTCTGTGTATGTTCTGGACACTAACCCTGTGTCAGAGGAACAGCCAGTCAAGATCTCCCCCACTCTGTAGGTCGTCTCTGCACTGCCTTGATCATTTCCTCCTGCTCCGTCTCCCCTCTCTGCTCTTGGAGATGAGGATGACTGGGTTCTGGGCCAATCTGAAGATCACAGGAGCAGCTGAGGTTCGTGGACAATCAGAGAAGTGAAGCTGAGCGCTGAATCAGATCTTGAATTTCCTTCTGGGTCCTGCAGCTCAGGGGACTTGCCTACCAAGCGTGGTTGATGGGCGTGAGGGAAGTTGGCAATCGTGAGTGTCCTGGGAGTCTGGTGCCTGGCTTGCTCTTGTCCAGTGTTCCCACGTTCTTATCCAGAAGGCTCCGTGTGGACGGCATTGGAGTCCAACATGACTTGATTACAGCTCAAGTTCTGCTAAGGAAAAGGCACTGCTAAATGAAAGCTGTCACAAAGAACCCAGGCAACACAAGAAGTCTCGCAGCCAAGATGCAAAGATCACTCCCTCAGCACCACCTCCCTGACGAGGCAGGCCAGCCATGCTGAGAGCCCCCGTGTCACAGCTTCCAATCCAGCCTGTCTCTTCTCCCGCCCTGTCTGGCTTTGCTATGCAATAGCAAGAGGTCTGGGGATTCAAAGCCAGGGACCTGGGTCCTTCTTACTCCATCCCTTATCACCAGGGGTACATGGGTAGGTTCCTTAACTTCTTTGGGTATCCCTTTTATTTTTCATCTGAAAAGATCAAATTTTACAAGAGATTCAAGGACATTAAATGAGAAAATGTACGTGGAAACTCTTGCCTTCAGCACAGAAGCAGTAAAATGAGAATTTTTTGTAAACATTGCTTTAAAGCATTACTGGTCTTTCTATATTAATTTGTCTTTTATGAACATTTAAGAATATATTCGTTCAGCAAAGTGTTATTGACACAATAGTAATGCAGAGTAGAATCTTTTAAGTGGGTTTTCTGTACTTCTCTCTCCTGTGTTTTCTAACAGAAAATGGAATTCGACTGCAGTAAGGGGCTCTGGTTTTATTGTCCTCAGGGTTGATGGTTAGAGCAGAAATGCAAAGAAAAATGAAATAAGCCCACACTCAGGTTTGGGTTTCAAAATAGACTCTGAGTCTCATGGCAGAGACAAGAGTTTAAATAAGAAAGTTCTAAGTCTTAGGAAACAAGGTCTTGATATTTTACTTAGAGGAATGGATGATCAGATGGGAAGAGTTTTTGCTTTTCGAAAGAGTAATTCAGACCATGAAGCAGGCAGGAAGGAGGACGTTGTAGGGGAGTCAGGGGATAACAGAGTTCCTAGGCAGGTTGAGTTCCTAGTGGGAGGGGCCTGTGTTGTAGAGTAACAGTAAGGTAAACATAATGGCCTGGTAGATCTACCAGGAAGGTCTGAAACAGCCCTATTAAATCTCATGTCCCCAGTGGGGAGCGACCAAAAATTTACCATTTCTTCTTTCCTGCTATGATTTGGGTGTTGAGCATATTTAGGGCACGTGAAAAAGAGGAAAGGTGCAGAGTGTGGTGGCTCATGCCTGTAATGGGAGGCTGAGACAGAAGGATCACAAGTTTGAGGCCAGCCTCAGCAACTTAGTGATACCCTGTTTCAAAATAAAAAATAAAAAGGGACTAAGGATGTAGCTCAATGGTAGAGTGCCCCTAGGTTCAATCTCCAGTAAGAAAATAAACAAATAAATAGGAGGAAAAGGTATATAGCATCTATGACATCTCCCCCACCTCCACTGGAGCAGCTATTCAATTGCAGAGAGGAGTGATTTTTGTTTATAAAGCAGTATTATTTCTACCTTCTCCTTCTACTCACCTACCCTGATCTCTAGCTCTTCTTAATTCTGGGACTGCACAGTTTGTAATGAATGCCAGTCTTCTATTAAAGTATAAATACACTTCAGAGAGCTCATTCATAAAATGGCAGCACCCATTCATACTTTAGTATAAGTGAGTTTATAAGATGCCATGCTTTTTCTTATTTCATTAGAAAAAGGAACAGATGGAAAGCCTGGGGGAAAGGGAGCTAGGGAGACGGGGCTTAGGGGAAGAGGAGTTGGTGGTGGGGTGGGGGATGAAGCAAAAAGTGAGGCTGAAGATCCTTTGCTTTTGATTTTTTGAGGTGAGGGTCTCACTGTGTTGCTCAGTCTGCCCTTGAACTCCTGACCCCAAGGGATCCTCCTGAATGAACCCCCCAAGTAGCTGTGACTATAGACATATACCATTGTGCCTGGATGAAGATTTTCTTCTTTCTTTCCCCCGCCCATCTTTCTCCCTGCCATTACTTCTGTGTGTGTGCATGGAAAGCATCCTACGCACACCCAGAGGCACACCAACGCCGTCCCCACAGTGCCCGGGATCAGCTGATCCTTTGAAATCACTTCAAAAGTGGGCATTTAAACCCCGAACACTCTAGTGTATTTTTAGCCAAGTACTTTTCATTCCTTCACTCATTCATTCAACAGATATCCATTTATTGCTGTGTTTGACATTGAGGGCACAGAAATGAGGTGGTTCTCATCTGCATCCTTTCACCAGTTGAGTCTTAGTCTAATTAGAACACTGTGCTTTCAGAGAAAAAAGAATAATTCTTTGACCTAGGTTAGTGGGAGTGTGATGTGTGTGTGTGTGTGTGTGTGTGACTGAAGGTAAAAGGAAATTGGTTAATCTTTGACAGTTTTTCTCTATTTCTAACTATTTTGAAAATTCAAGCTACCCAGAATGAAATGTCTTAATTGCTTATGTTGCAATTCAAGCTGTTATCTCCTTTGCTCATAAGGTTGCCAATAAAGAATGCATTCCTGAAAGCCATTTCATACTATAAAACAGCAAAAATTAATAACAAATAAAAATAGAGCACAAACATACGTTTTTATATCTATTTATTAAGTGCATAAAACCAAACATGTAGAAAGCAAATTGACATTTCTTTGGGGGATTTTTCTGCAAAGGACATACTGATAATTCTTTAAAATGATCCCCTTTGCATGGGGGCTGAAGATGGCTTCCGCCATCAGCCCGGTCCCCTCTGCTGCCAGAAGGCCTTGACGTTATGTAAGCTGAAGAAGCCTCCTTCCCAAGCATCTTTCTTGCTAAGTGGAGAAGTACAGGGTTGAAATTCCTTAAATGGTAGCAGACAAGAAACTTCCTTTCCTTGCTTGGGAGGCAGCAAGAGGTTAATCTATCATGAGTCAGGGGCTGTTTGTCCTGGCATGTGCAGACAAAATCCTCAATGTCCCCTCCCAGGACCGGCTCCATGTGTGGGACTCAGTGCAAGGTGAAAATGACAGGCCCTTGTTGACAAATTATGAAGCGTTTCAAGAAGGTGACGGTAGAGCATTACCTGCAGGTCCCTTCTGGGTGGGGCGCTCTGATGCCAGCCCTGCACCCACCTGGATGGACGGCTTTGAGAGACCATGGCCCCTTCTCTTCTGCATCCCACAGCCCGAGAGCCTCATGATAGATTATGAGCTCTCCAGCCAGAGCCCGACAGCACCCTGCTCTCCTCCTGGTCCTAACGTACTCTGCTCCTATCTTGAGCAACACCCTCAGGTCAGCCTCTCTCTATCCCTCCCTCTCTCTCATTCCCTTTTCCCCTAACTCCAGCATTTTGACACTTCTAGAGATATGATCTGTCTCATCTCTGGACTTAAGTCAAGGCCTGTTCCAAGACGAGTTCTAATATTATCCCACACACATAGGGGTCTTTCAAATTGTCTCTGTCATCTCCAGGTCTTATTTATTTATTTTGGTGCCAGAATGGATCTTAATTACCAAATCCTCATGTGTCCTGTAGGTGGGACATGGTGGGCACACGAGGGGATTTTCTGGGCCTTCTCAAAAGGGTAATAAAGAGTCAAAAAGAAAATGAGACCTCTTACTTCATCTCTTTGCTACTTCCCCTTTGTTTTTGCTTTTGTATTCCATGATTCTCCGCATTTACAACTTCTTGGTTGCTCCTGGTCTTGATCTTCTGACCTCCTGTGTGGCGCTCGGGCTGAGGGTACCTTGGACCCACAACTAGATCTGGGACCCAAGGATGAAGATGCAAGAAAGGGCCCAGGAGCAACTGTTCAACTACAGCACCGTGTGGACCAGGCACTTCCTCTTACACATGTTCTACAGGAAGAGGAAATGTTTGACACATCTCTCAGATTGCCTTTGTGGACCCTGCTTTAAGAGGGCTCTTGTCGGCTGTATAACTGGATGACTCACAAAAGGGTCTATTCATTGACCCTTTCTTCAGAGGACTCAATTAAATGACTCACGTCTCTATTTACTAGATTTTATTGGGAATGTTAGGTAAAATCCTTTCCCCTGGGAACAGGAAGTTTTTGACGTTTCTTATGCAGAGGACATGGAGACATAATACCAGTGAACACGTTATAGGTGTTGGGTTGGCCTCCTTTATGGGGGGTGCTCAGTGGGGCCAACAGCAACACATCTGCAGGAGGGCTTACCAGTTTTTGTGATAGGCAGTTTTCCTTCATTATAACAAATACCTGAGATAACCAACTTATAAAGAGAAAAGGTTTATTTTGGCTCACAGTTTTAGAGGTTTTAATCCGTGATTGGAGGCCCCATTGCTTTGGGCCTATGGTGGGGTAGTGCATCACGGTTGGAACACACGGCAGAGCAAACCACTCACCTCATGTCCAGGAAGCAAAAAAGGGAAAGAGGAAGACACTGGGGTCCCACCATCCTCTTTGAGAGCAGGTCCCCAGTGAACCAAAGACTTCCCACTAGGCCCTCCACCTTAAAGTCTCCACCACCTCACAACAGCACCTTCCTGGAGACCAAGCCTTTAACACATGGGACTTTGGGAAACATTCTAGATCCAAACTACAACAGTTTTCAAGAAGCGTATTCAACTATTACTAATGCTGTTTTAATAATCCAAATTCATGAAGATATGGCTGGACAAAATGTTTTCCATTGTGAATATTTAGAAGAGAGATTCAAAGTTTTGTGGAATGCATCTTAAAGGCTGAACCACTGAATCCTGGGAACTGTGATCAGTGATTTTTCCTATTGAAAATACTAAAGTGTTTGTAGTCAATGGGAACAGGGGGGATGGAGTCAGCCTGGTACCACTGGGACCAGTACCCAGTGCCAAGAGCAGGCCATGAACTCCCCAGCACCACAGCCTGCAGACTCAGGGGCAGGACAAGCAAAAACCAGGAAGATGAGAGACTTGACACCAGAGGCCAGCAGATGCCACAGAGCAGATGCCCCAGTAGCAGCAGACGTTCAGAGGACCTCCCTATCTGTCACAGCATGAACAAGCCACAAGTCCTTCCCCCAAACACCAGATGCCATTTTAGGGAAAGAAGCTGGGGGGTGGGAGAGCTATTGGAGAGGCTGAGTAATTCCACCTGAGAAGCAAAGCTCTGCTTGAAGAAATAATTTAAATTACCAGTCAGACTAAGCTTTCGTACAAATGAGACGTTTCATCAAAATGTTCCCAGTAGCCATTGCATGCAGGCATGGGAACAGGGTCCGGTTAAAAATTAGGGACCAAGCAAAATCATTCCATTTTTGTCTACACACCAAATGATGCTGTGCACCCGTAAGCAACCCTGTTACCCAGTTGATTATTGAACTCTTGTTAGGTGTCAGAGACTATGTTAGACACGGGGGACAAAATGTAGCTCAGGAGAGAAAGGCATCTAGGTAAACAATCACTACCGCACTGTCGGCAAGGTCTCTGGTAGAGGAATCCTGTAGACCCCCAGGGCCCAGAGGAGGGACAGTGAGTTCAGAATAAGGACTCAGAGAAGGGTTCCTGGGAGTTGAGGCCTGAGCTGAATTTGGAAGGACAAGTAGGGGTTAACTAGGATTTAGGTCCTGGATGAAGGTGAGAACTGTAGTGGAGAGACACCTTGAAGTGAAAAATCCCACAAAGAGGTCAGAAAAAGAGAGAATCCCATTCACTCAGAGCAACAATGGTCAAGAGTTGAGGCTGGAGAGGAAAGAGAAGTCCATCGAGGAGGGGCTCGTGAGCAGAGCCAAGGTGTTGGAATTTTGTCTCGAAAGCTATAAAAAAGATCACCCGGAGGTTTTAACTAGGGCTAGGATTCTTGTTCGAAAATGACATTTCAGGTGGGAGGGTTGGGGGGGCTGCAGGGAAGGGAACAACTGGGACCAGTGAAGTGGGGGCTTCAGTGACCCTGGTGAGAAGTGGGGAGGGCCTGAACAAGATGGCGGCCTGGCCAGGGAGGAGCAGGATCCCACTGGAGTCGCGTGTGTGAGGCAGCTGGATGGGATTTCATAACCAATTAGATGAGAGAGGTGAATGAGAGGGACTCCAGGGTGCTGGCTGGATTGCAGGGCCAGAGTGGCACCCCGTCTTGGAGGGAATGCAGGGGACACAGCACTTGGGGGAGAGGATGCGTTGGATTCAGGGTGTGATTTCTGAGGTGGTGGCTGACGTCCAGTATTTCAGATTGTGGCTGAAGAGTAAAATAAGGGCTTGGGCTTGTCACTCTGGCAACTGCTGGGGACCTTGGAGCAGATGCAGCTGGGTCATATGGATAAAAGCCAATCTGCATTGATAAGAAGGTGAAGCCATCCTCTTCCCCTGAGCTTTCTCCAAGTGCCTCCCTGGGGAGAAGCCGAAGACCTGGCTGAGTTCTGATTTTACGTCACGTGTTTCCAGCAGTTCCTGAGTCCTGTGACCTCTCACTGCCTTTCCTGGTTCTCCACACCACCTCCTTCCTTAATCCTGTCTTTCCAAGTTCTGCTGCCTTGACTTCAAACGAACTGAGAAATCTTTTTAAAAACACAAATCTAATGTGCCCCTGGCTGTGCGTAACTCCCAGGGTATTTTGGACTCCTCGATATGATCTATACTGGCCTCCATGATTGGATCCCTGGATTCCTCTCTGGCCTCCACCCTCCCTGTTCCGTTCCCTCCCACTGCTCCCTAGAGCCACTCAGCACTGCTCAGGTTGAGACCACATGGTGCCTCTCTTGCTTCAGCTCTCTTAGCACCCTGGGCTCATCTATAGCGTGGACCCCATGGTCATTGCTGTCACTTGATAGTCCTCTTCCTCCTCTCCCCATCCCCAGCTCCTTGAAGATAGGGACCGCATTGACTTCATCATTTGTACTCATGGCAGCCAGCAGAGTGGCTGAGTTTGTACAAATGTATGAATAACATGTATGCTGAACAGATAAACAAACAAGATGCTGATTCTTAACTAGGGAGGGATGTATAATTCAGAACCATGTCTTTTTTTTTTTCTATTTTTTAGGTGGGAGAAAACTAAAGATCAGGTGCTGAGAGGAAAGAGGTTGAAATATAGGCAGGAGAGAGGCTTGTGTCCAAAGAAACGTTCCCAAGGCTGCAGGATGGGACGAGATGAGGGGTGGGAACTGGAATGCACAGCAAGTGCTGGGACACAAGTGCCATTGAGCCATCTGGAGAGGAGGCAAAGGCCAGTTTAGGAGAAGAAAGGTTCCCTGATGACCCCCATCTGTTCAGTGAAGGGGACACAAAGTCTGAGAGTGAATGGGGACATGGAGGGATGGAAGTGTGTGGAGAGAAGTGAAAGTTTGGAAGAAATACTAGTCAGGATGAGCTGGGTTATGCTGTGATAATAATCAAGCCCACATCTAAGTGACATAACGCAACACATACTTATTTCCCACTCTGCGCTTAGAAGTCTAGTGAACATCAAGGATCTATGCCTCATAACTCCTCAAGGACTGGATAGGTTTCATAATTTTCAGGACCCAGGTGACAAATGAAAATGCCGAGCTCCAGCTTGGGGTTGGGATGCCAATCTCCTCTTCCCAGGGGTTTGCCTGCCCCAGCCCAAGGTGATGACCTATTCCCAAGAGATTGCAACCTCCACACTGGGATGCACTTGATACCTAGGGTAGGGTGGACACGAGGCTCCCTCTGAGTTGCCTGCTAAGTGTGCCTGGAAGCTGACAGCAGCTTCTTTGCTCAGCCTGAAATGCTCCAAGCTGTGGGTTCAGCTGCTATGGTTTGAATGTTTTTTGTCCCCTCCAATTTTATGTGTTAGAAACCCAATCCTCACTGCAACAGTGCCAGGAGGAGGCCTTTGGGAGGTGTTTGTTACCAGGATTCTGTCCTCATGACTGGACTAACCCCAAAATAAAAAGGTCTTGAAGGAACCAGCTCACTCATTCTTGTCCTTCTGCCTTCTGCCATGTGAGGATATGGTAAGAAGGCCCATCCAGATACCAGTGCCTTGATCTTGGACTTCCCAGCCTTCAGGACCATGAGAGAATAAATTTATGTTCTTTGTAAATGACCCAGTCTCAGGTATTCTATTAGAGCAACTCCAAATGGACTGGGATAAAAGCTCCAAAAATGTGTGTTGGAGAAAAGGCAGCTTCTTCAACAAATGGAGCCGGGACAACTGGGTGTCCACCTGTAGAAGATCAAAACTAGACCTCTGTCTCTCACACTGTGTAAACTCAAAATGGACCCTTAATGTAAGACCTGAAACTTTGAAACTACTGGAGGAAAACATAGGGGAAACACTCGGAGATATTGGCACAGACAATGATTTCCTGAATAGGACTCCAATAGCTCAGGAAATAAAAACAAGAATTGACAAATGGGATTACATCAAATTAAAACCTTCTGTGTGGCAAAGAAAAGGAACAATCAGCAGAGCAGAGAGCCAACCTACAGAACGGGAGAAAAACCTCTGCTAGTTATTCATCTGGCAGAGGGTTAATATCCAGAAAAGATAAAGGAATCAAAAAAGTTATCAACAAAAGAACAACTCAAAATTGGACAAGGGATCTGAACAGACATTTCTCAAAAGAAGAAGTACAAGTGGTTAGAAAACATACCAAAAAATGCAAATCCAAACTACACTGAAATTCTACTTCAGCCCAGACAGAATGGCTAGTATAAAAAAATAAAAAACAAATGCTGGCAAGGATGTGGAGAAAAAGGAATCCTTATTTATACACTGCTGGTGGGGATGTAAACCAGCATAGCCACTGTGGAAAACAGTGTGGAGAGTCCTCGAAAAACTAAAAATAGAACTAGCACATGGTCCAGCGATGCCACTCCTGGGTATTTGTCCAAAGGAAATGAAATCAGTATACAAAAGAGATACCTGCATGCCTGTCTTCATTACAGCACTCTTCACAATAGTCAAGATACGGAATCAACTTAGGGCCCTGTCAAAAGATGAACAAATAAAGAAAATATGGTATCAATACACAATGGAATATTACTCAGTCATAAAGGAGAGTGAATTCATGTCATTTTCAGGAAAATAGATGGAACTGGAGGAGATCATCCTGTTAAGCAAAATAAATAAGACACAGAAAGATCAGTATTGTATATTTTCTTTCATTTGTGGAAACTTAAAAAAAAATCTGAAAGTAGAAGATGGAGTATTGCTGAAGGGGACCACCAGGAGAACAGGGAAGGGAAGAGAGGTATGGTAGGGTAATAGGGTGATATGCTTAAAGCCTGATATATACATGTTTAAAATGTCACAGTGAAGCCTACCTATTTGTACAATTAATATGAGTTAATGTATATAGTAAAAAAAGAAAAAAAGGATTAAGACACCAACCTTCTACGTGTGTGCACCTAGGCCTGCGCCAGGGGTGGAGGGTGAAGGTGGGACTCACCATTCCCTTCCATGTGACCAGAGGTCTCCACAGATGGTGGGCTGGAGCCACAGCAGAAGGGGGGTTGGGCAGGGCTGGGCTCAGAGGACAAGGAACAGGGGTTAAGAATGCCTCCTGGGAGTCAGGGAAACAGCAAGACCTGGGCCCTGACATGAACAGAGAGGCTCCTAACTGCCCCTTCCCCCCAGGACACTCCATTGTCCCGCTTCGCCTCACTAACAGAACCCAGGTCACAGATAAGATTTTCCAGAATTTCCAGATGGTGACTACAGAGCTTTAAACCCCAACCTGCTGGGTGCACATCCTTTGCAACTACCCTGGTCCATGTTGCTGGCCCCAGCTCTTCCCTCCCCTTCCTAAAATCCTGGAGTGGCTTATGTTCTATTTTTAGGAAGGAAAAAAAAAAAAAAATCCCAGCGCTGTAACTGGCTTTCACTTTTAGGCCCCTGCCATACTGTTCTCACTGACTGGACATGTTTGTTCCCTCCTCCCATGTTCCCTATCCTAAATCTGGTGCATCCTTGAGGTCTCGATTTCAACATCATTTTCTCCAGGAGACGTCCCACCACCCTTTTGTTTAAATGCTTCATTTATCTGACCCTGCAGCACAAAGATCAAGTGTAGAAGGAAACTTATGTGGAAGGGCCAGTCATACGTGTCACAAAAAGAAGAGTTACCCCTGGACCTGCTGGGGCCTGGGCTGGGAGCCTTGGTGATGATGCTGTCACAAACACGTCCCTCTCCCTGATGACACTTATCATGTGGAACTGTACCTGCCCGGGGTCTGCATCTTTGTTCGCTTGGTCTCTGAGCCCCTGTGGAGCCTGGGTTTTCATCCTCATTCTGGAACACAAGGCTTGGCACGTGCTAAGTGCTCAGAGAATATTTGCAGGCTTGGCTGAGCCCAAGGGCACCTGCCTGCAGCCCCAGCTACTCTGGAGGCCCAGGCAGGACTTCAGCCAAGGAGTTGGAGGCCAATCTGGACAACAGCAAGACCTTGTCTCAGAAAAGAAAGGAAAATATTTACTGGCTAAATCAATGAATGAGAGAATTGAAATTGTATGCTCAAGTTACTGTAGCTGTCTAAGGCTGTAAATCCTGAATCCTACAATCCGAGTTTCCCCCATAATGCAATTATTCTGTAAAGCAGCAGCTCTTAACTGGATTGTTCCTAGACAATCTACGGATTGGCCTGGGTTAGAAAGACTACAAATCCTGAAGACTGAATGCGAATTTTTGAGAGTACATGTGGTGTAGAGTGTAGGTAGGGAAATGATCAAGAGTTTTAAATACTTTCAAAGTTATCTTGATTCACCAAAGCTAATAAATCTTTGCTCTAAAACAGTTGTACTTAAAGCATGTCCCCAGAAGAGAACATCAAGCATTATTTGGAGACTTTATTAGAAATACAAATTCTCAGGCCACAACTCAGGTTGGCTAATTCAGAAACCTCAGGGAGGGACGCAGAGGGGAGGGGCCCAGGCGAAGAAGGCTGACAGACAACTGTACTACACAGTCAAGTATGAGAACCACTAAGGAATCAGAAATAGATGGTAACACTTTCAAATCTGTAGAGCAATAAGAAGTGGTGATTAAAAAACAAAACAAAGTGGGGGTAGGGAAAGGAAAGACAGAAAACAAAAACGACGGTAGAAATAAGTCCAAATGAAAAACAAACAAGCAAAAAACAAACAACCAATCAAAGGAACCAACAAGGGGTAGGTCTAGAAGGAAAACTTACTGTTTCCAAAGAGCTCTCACTGTATCATCCTCTAGCCACTGAGTGTCTTAGTCTGGTTTGTGCTGCTGCAGCAGAATAGCACCGACTGGGTTATTTACAGTGAATAGAAATTAACTGGCTCTTAATTCTGGAATCTGGGAAGTCCCAGATCAGGGGGGCAGTATCTGGCAGGTTGCTGTGTCATAACATGATGGAGGGTGTCATACGGGAAAAGAGAGCGAGCACACGTGTGCAAGACGGCCAAACCCATCCTTTTATAAGGAACCCCCTGCTGCTATAATGGCATGAATCCTTTCATATGGGTGCCCCCCCACCCCCGTTACCCAAATGCCTCCCCAGGGTCCCTACCCACTGACACCCTTGCACTGGGGATTAAATTTCCAATGAGGGACACATTCAAATTATAGCACAGAGTTTTGCTGTGAGGTCAAAGGCTGGTCCAAGGTCAGGAGCCATGGAGGAGCAGGGTGGGAACAGGCCCCTTACTCCTTCCTCCCACCCCGTGCTGCAAGCAGGGCCCTGAAGCCAGGCCTCCCGTTTAGACATGTGTGAAGTCACCTATCGTCACACCAGCATGGCACTCACGAAGCTGTAATCCTGTTTTTCATGTATGACATCATATGATTATTGAAGACTTTGGATTTACGGACTAAAAGTTTTATGTAATCTCAGATTGTGGTCTTTTGCTAACCTCAGTCTCAAGTAGCAAGAGAATCAGACAAAGGTCATGAGGCCCTTGTTAAAAAGCACAAGATAAGCAGCAGACTATGCAAATGAGACCGGGTGTGAATCCCCCAGAGGAGCCAGGGGATCCCCAAAAGTCATGGAACATACTCCTCCGTCTGCAGGAGGGACTGCTGTGACAAGGAAGTCACACATTTGACCTAAAACAGAGGAAGGAACATCCTCCAGAGATTTTGAGGTTCCATCTCTCTTTAAATACATTTTTTAAAATTTTGAGTTTTATTTTTATCTTTTATTAAATTACTAATTAATTAAATTAATCTATTTATTTTTCACAATACTGGTGATTGAACCAGTGAGCTACCTCCCCAGTCCTTTTTATGTTTTATTTTGAGCCAGTCTCAGTAAGTTACTGAGGCTGGCGTTGAATGTTCAATCCTCCTGTCTTAGCCTCCAGAGTCTCTAGGATTATAACCCTGTTACATCATGCCAAGCTCTTGAGTTTTATTTGTAATATTTGTATGTATTTATAAGGAACAATACAATGTCTCAATCCATACTTGTACATTGTGGACTTATTATAACCTCAAATAGTTATCATTTTTTTTTGTGTGTGTGTGGTGAGAACATTTAAATACTCTCATTTACTTATTTCTTAAAAGAAGACAGATGGGGATCAGATATATGGGAAAAAAAGCTCAACATCAATCATCAAGGAAATGCAAATGAAGATCATGTTGTGATCTCACCTCACACCTGCGAGGGGTCCTACGTCAGAACTGAATTGAAATTAGCTGGGACTTCTCCAGCAGCTGGCTGGGCTGTGGGGACAGTAGATGAGGGATTCATTAAAAGGATAAAAAAAAAAAAATGAAGGAAGTCAAGTCAGAGGAGAGGCCCAGCTCTTTGAAGTCGTGTACATCAGAATTCACACTGGAGAAATGCTGGGCAAATTATTTCATTCTCTGAGAGTCTCCTTGTCTTCATCTCATCTTGGGGAGATGAGTTAAAATAGCACAAGGAGAGTTCTACAGTATAAAGTTACTCCATAATTATTAGTTCTGTTGAGCTTTTCTTCTTTTCCCCAGTGTAGAGTACATTCAAATTCCTCTTTGTTTCTAGATCTCCAGCAAATATATTGAGTGAAACATGAATGATTAAATTTTGTTACAAAATAAAGCATCCTTGTATCTCAGGATTGTTAGCATCACTCAAATCTAAATATTCAGCAACTTTTTTTAAAGTTTCTCTTTCTCTAAAGTGTCATGGGATGTCCCGGCTCATTTCCTCAGTCACTTTTCCTTAAGTGCTTCAGACAGTCTCTCAGTATTTGTGTTCGCAAAATCCTATCACTAGTCCTGAATTTGCTCCCAAATTCTAGTGGCACAGATCCAAGCAGCCTGATAAGCATGTCCCCTTGGAGGTCCCATCCATACCTCATTGAACACTCTGGTGTTTGTTTATTCTTTCGGCAAATAGGGAAGGGCCGGGGGTGGGGCAAAAGGAGCCAAATCCTGAGCTGGGACCCACAGTCTTCAGCTAAATTAGATAGTCCAGCTTTCAAGGAGACCTTGTTCCCTGGAAGAGATGGGTTACGCAAGGATGCTGTGGCACAGCATGTGCTAGAGAGGGGGTCTGGAAGGCGGAGCAGAGCAGCGGCTGCCCCAGAACTGGAGGAGAGCAATGAAGGAAGGGGACAAAAGGCTCTGTTCAACCTGTTGAGGTCCCGAAGCCACATCCAAGGGCTGTCTGGGCACCGGTGGGCCAGGAATTCCTGACCCCCGCTGTTCACTCCACAGACAGAAAGTAAAACAACCCTAATCTGATGTAGCCAGGAGGAAGGACCAGAGAGAAGACAGTGCTCCACCAGGGCAGAGCTGGCCGGGGCTCCAGCCTCCTGCAGGATCCCGCTCTGGTGAAAGATGGGGAGCACCATACAGTTTCCAGGGCACCTCGAGGCCCCACACATTCACTTGGCAACAGAAAGAAAGCGAGTCAGAGGGAGAGTTTGTGGGCTCGCATTCCCCAGTATTCTGGCCGCATGGGCATGGTGATATCCAGAATTTTCTGTTAAGTAAACATTTGTAGGACAGCTCAGCAGCGGGAGAAACTGTCCCATACACAGATACGCCCACGGGGCAGTCTGGAGGACAAAGTGACCCACCAATCTGGCAGGGACCGGTCTGAATTACTGAGGAGAATTAGAATAGAACAATGAGCAGACAGGCATGAAAATAAACAGACACTATACCATGGCTGGTCTTGAGAATTCCTTTCTCTGAGTCTGCTGAGAAATCACCATTTTCATGGCCTCGTGGAAACAGGACCCAGTAAAGAAAACATGGCCTTGGGGTCAGTCTCACCCCAGCTGAATCCCGACCCGGGTAACTTGGAAAGCCAGGCTTTTTTACTTGTTCGTTGGGGACAGGGAGGGACTGAATCAGTTAATGTATGGAAAGCAAGGTGCATATTAAATGTCCAATAAATGTTAGTCTTCTTAAGTATGAGTGAGTTTTATCTCCTCCCTTTTCTTCTCACTTAGACAAGAGTTTTGTAACTTTTCTTCTCTTTCTTCCTCTCTCTTCCTTTCCCTTCCCATTAGACCTTCTCATCTCTTCCCTCTTCCATCCACTCTGTCCAGAGAAGATGCCTCCTCAATGACAAAGCTGGCCTTTCTCATACCGGCTGAAAAGGGCCTCTCCTTCTCTTTCTTTTTAATTAAAAAAAAAAAAAAAAAAAAAAAAATATATATATATATATATATATATATATATATATATATATATATATATATATTTCGTGGTCCTGGGGATTGAACTCAGGATCCACCATGGAGCTGCAACCTCACCCCTTTTTGTACTTTTATTTTGAGACAGGGTCTCTCTAACTTGCCAAAGCTGGCCTTGACCTTGTGATCCTCCTGCCTCAGTGTCCCGAGTTGCTGGGGTTACAGGTGTGGGCCACTGGGCCTGACTAAAAGGGGCCTTTTTAAACCTCTGAGATCTACTGCTCTGTACCTCAGGCATTTCTGCGATTCTTCCCACCCCAAAGCTGCCTGGCTTTGGGGTGACCGAGTACCTAACACTCATAGGTGCCAAACCAGGCATCGTGAATGCAGAGACCAGACCAGGCACTTCCGCTTGGGTTCCCCCTCGTCACCCAACACACTGGCCTGCAGATCTAAGTGCTCATTACTTATTGACAGAAAGAGCGGAGGAAACGCCACCCCAGAATATATGCTGCCTAGGAATGCTCATGACAGCGATGCAGAGAGGAGCCTTCCCCCCAGTCTGCTCATCTTCCTAGGAGAGGATCCCACCAAGAGAACTGCATCTTTGTGAATCTCCCCTGGGAATCTCATGAGTCAGGGAAGATTAGTTCATGTGACAGGAGAGGAGCTGGAGGTAGACTCCAGACAGACTTTCACTAGTTCTTTTCAGGGCCTGTGCATCTTTTCCCCAAATCAATGGACTTCCCTAATTTACCTGCATCCCCTAAAGACGTAATTACAGAAGCAGCTTGCTGAGTGTGCTCACAAATAAGTGAACGCACTTTCCCTTTCCACAGCTCCTTGTACTAACCTTCCAAGAGGTGAATGGATACAGGTCATCTCAGCTAATTTCTGTGGACTGCTTCTCTAACAGTCTGTATTTAGCACCAAGTATCTATCCATGTTTTTCAAGCAGGACCCCAAATCTGTTTATTGTGTTCATTATTGTGGCCTTCGGTTTTCTGGGATTTACAATATAAAAAGGAAAACCTGATACCACATTCCAAGGCTGTTACAAGTCAAATTCCAATTCTGCAAAACTCTAAAAGGTCATAAAATAAATCATTACAAGATTACTTCCAATAAGAGAGTCTGGCTGCCTAGAGTTTAAATCTCTTGGTTTATCAAACAGCCACTTGGTTATAATCTGATTTCATTTGTGGCATTACTAGCAAACTTTTTAAATCCCAAGTATGTTGTTAGTAGGGGAGATGGATGGAATTGTTAGGAAGGCCGCAGGGTGGAAAACATTAACTGGAGATTAAGCAAAAAATGTACAAAGGAAATGAGAAAAAGATAGATAAAATGGGGAATTTAGTGAGATTTTGGTGGAACAGTGCTCTCTTCTGTGCCTGACATCCTTCTTCCCTTGGGTGTCTTTCTTTACAAAGGCCTTTACAGGGCGATCTGCAAACTCTAGCACCTGGGCCAGGCTGTTTGGGGAAATACTAGCAGGCTGCTTCCAAACTTATTACTGTTATAAAGAATTTGGAAAAGTTCTGAAGAAGGATTAACATGAGAAAGCCATTTTTCTTTCCTCCTAATCGCTAAAGATCTCAGTCTATTAATCTTGATCTCAACTGATTGAAACTTTTCCTAATGATTCCCTTCCTCTCAATCTCATCTAGTGATTGATACGTAACAATTAGACTCAAGCATAATTGCTTGTGGCTTCAGTGCAAATTCTTGCATAATTTGGTGCACATCACTGATTTGTGATTTGTACATTTGAAGGTAAGATCAGTTTTATGTTCAAGATTGGGTGGTGTCATAATGTGGCCGTCAGCTCTGTGGGGTCTGAGGTGATAGTATCAGTGACCAGATAAACATCTTTACCACGGAGGAGTTTTAATGGTTGTTGTGCGCCTCAGATTCATGCTACATGTCTGCTAAGAGAGAACTAAGAGTGGACAACTATGGCTCATTTTACCTTAGAGAAAAACAACAGAAAGGCCACCATGCTCCAGGGCACAAGTAACAGAGAATAAAACAGCAAATACCAGTGAGCTGTTGAAATGGGGGGCCCAGGTGAAAACACATTTACACCTCAGAAATAGTAACTGACAGCTGAGGGGTTAGATGCTGCAGGAAATGGCTGCAAGAGACCAGACAGTGCATAGGATCTGTTGTTTTGCAACACTTTTGTGATTAGAAAATGTAGATTAGTTACAACATCTAGCTTTCTGAAGCTTAAAGCTTTTTAGGTGCAACACCCCCGCCCCCCCCCCCCCACACCCCAATCCTACAACAAGCCTAAAACAGTGGTCTGCACTGGGTATGTTAACAGAATAGCCAGGGAAGGGATTTAGACAGGAATATTTGGCACATCTTAAATTTCGGTCTCTATCAAAACACATGCATCTACTCAAATTTTCATACGAAACTCATATGCTACACTATATTTATAAAACCCTGCAACAGCTCTTGCTAAACGCTTCATGAAGGCAACATTATTTAACACTAGACAGTGCCCAGGGAGTGTTTTTGTATAGCTGGAAGATTACACATTTGTTGGCCAATTCAGGTTTTGGATGGTGGAGGCTATTGAACTCACAGGTCTTTTTCTTTCTTCTTCTTTTTAAGCCACAGAAAAGCCCTTGTTAGCACCTGGGGATTCCTGGCCCCAGGGACCAGGAGCAAATTAGATTCTGTCCCAGATTCATAATCACTCCTGGGGCCTTCACTGTTTATTTTCTCATATCCCACTGCCCACCATCTCCTAACTCATCTTCTTCCCTGTCCTCTGAGGCTCCTGACACAGAGCAGAACAGCAGAAATGAAGAGAAACAGGCTGCAGAGGTTTGGGAAATAAGCCCTCAGGTAGATGAAGGGTCAAAGCTGCAGCCTTTATTTAGTCACGAAGTGGGATGGCTGGAGGGGACTTAAAAAGGTTCCCAAGAGCTCAATAGGGAACAGGGGAACCCCTGTCCACAGAGGAGGGAATGAGAGAAGCAGGTTCACATTCCAAGAAAAGGCTCACCAGCCTTCCAGAAGTCTTTGACAGGTTCAGGAAATAATGGTACATGGAAAGAAAGAGGCACTTATCTGAGGACGTCCCAATGATCATTTGAGATGGAAGGTATGTCATGTTCTCCCTTATACACACAAAACGCAGAACATTCCTTGCAGTTAATCTCTGTTCACAGGTCTTGTCACTATTGCACACAGCCATGCAAGAAGGCAGAAAAAGATTGAACTTTGGGGGAAAAAAGATTAAATAATTTAAAACTTAAAAAAAAATCTCAGTGCTCTCTTATTTCACCATTATACCTTCATTCCTTTAGATATTTAAAAGTTTCTATTTAAAATTCAATACCCTTGGATAAGAAGTAGGGCCCATCACTACAACTAAATGGCAGTTGGTTGTCATAGGAATATTTAGTTCTGAATTATTTGATATCTCACCCATTTTAACTGGGTCTTATGTTGTCCATGGCCTGCTGTGCTGGGACTTACACTGCACCAAGGTAAACATTTCCATCTGTCTGGGCAGGACATGAGCCTAGATAGAGATTTATATTGTTCTAGGTCCAAAAAAAAAATTAAAATTAAAATTAAAAGAAAATCAACATTTTGAGAATGTATTTGCAATTTGTGACAAGTAAATTACCTTAATATAAAAAGAGCTCTTACAAATCAATAAAATATAAATAAACATAGAAAATCAACCAAAAACAACAAAACAAACCAAGAGAGACAATTTGTAGGGGAAGAACTATAACACAACAAAAATTGAATGAATAAAAACATTTGAAACTCACAAATAACCAAAGAAATGCAAAAAAAAAAAAAAAAAAGCAACAACAAGATCCTTTTTCACTTACTGAACTAGTAAACTCTTGTTTTTTGTTAAAGGCATAACTCAATATTGACAGACATTCAGGAAAATTTATCTTTTTTACACTGTTGGTAGAAGTGTAAATTGGCATAGTCTTTCTGGAGGGAAATTTGAGGTATTTGTCAGTGGCTCTGATTGTGTGTACCAGAGGGGATATGGTACATCCACAAATGAATAACTATTAAGGAAATTCTCTCTATTGATTTTTTTGCTACTGGGGATTACCAAGGGTGCTTTTCTACTGAGCTACACTCCAGCCCTTGTATTTTTTAGTTTGAGACAGGGTCTCACTAAGTTTCTGAGGCTTTTGATCCTCCTGCCTCAGACACCAGAATCACTGAGATCACAGGTGTGCACCACTGCACCTGGTCTTTCTATTGATTATTAAGTAGTCTCACTCAGGGGAGCAAAACAAATGTCAAACAATATCAACAAAATGATGCCGTGGAAGAAACTTTCAGAGATGTTTAAACAAAAGTGCATGTCAAAATAATGTGTTCAATATAATATAACTTTTGGTTAAGATATATAAAAAGATTGAAAAAAACTCAGATTCTTTGTGATATAAATTTATTAAATTTGAAACTTATCTTGCTTCCATGAGTGACTCTACTTAAAAATCTGATAGAATTTCCTTACTAGTAATTAATTTGTTCTAAAATATTTACTACACTTCTAAGAACAAGGCACTATTCTTTGTAAGTGAGAGATATAAAGTAAATAAGACAAAATTCTAATCTTTATGTCTTTTTTTTTGGTAGGAACACAAACAATAAGTGAAACATACATAAATAAGAGGGCAATAAATGCCCCCAAACCAAAGGCTGAATGTTTTCTCTGATAAATGGATGCCGATGCATAATGGTGGTGGTGGGGTGGAGATTGGATGGATGGAGGAACTTTGGAAAGGGTAAAGGGAAGGTGGGGGAGGGAATTTAGGGGTAAGAAAGATGGTGGGATGAGATGACATCATTACCCTAGGTACATGTAGGATCACGCAAATGGTGTGACTCTACTTTGTGTACAACCAGAGAAGTGAAAAATTGTGCTCTCTTTGTGTACTATGAACTGAAATGCATTCTGCTGTCATGTACATCAAGTTAGAACAAATAAATAAATTAATTAAAAAATATAATAATTTAAGATAAAAAATAAGAGGGTGATAATTTCGTGGAGAAAATAAAATAGGTTCCTGGGATAGAGCCTGTCAGCAGACCAGGGTACAACATTAGATACCATCACTGAACTGATGAAATTATATTTCAGTTGAGACCAGAGTGAGAATCATTCCAGGCAGGAGAGAGAGCAGGTGTGGAGTCCTGAGGCGGAATCAGCATTGGGATGTTAAAGGAACAGAAATAAGTCCCATGTGGCAAGAGTCTGCATAAAGGGAGTTGGAAGGTGGTGAGGAATGAGGTCAGAGTTAGGATGGAGCCAGATCAGATCACATTCACCCTCAGATCCAGGTAAGAAGGCTGAATTTTGTACTAGGAACTATGGGGAGCCATAGGAGGACTTTATTGATTATTTGATAAAATGGATTTTTGGGGAAAGGTACCGGGGATTGAACTCAGGAGCACTCAACAACTGAGCCACATCCCCAGCCCTGTGTTGTATATTTTTATTTAGAGACAGGGTCTCACTGAGTTGCTTAGTGCCTCGCTTTTGCTGAGGCTGGCTTTGAACTCACAATCCTTCTGCTTCAGCTTCTTGAGCCACTGGGATTACAGGTTGTGTGCTGCCTTGCCCAACATGATAAATGCATTTTAAAGCTAAAAAGTAGGATCTAAACTTGGTGATAATTTAGAGTCAATACAATAACATCACACATATAATTTCATTTGTTAAAATGATTCTGTGGTGCAGGCATTGTTGATCTTCTACAAAGGCTCAGAGAAGTTGAGTGACTTGGCCAAGGTCATACAGTGTGGCAGGGTTGGGATGAGAACCAGGGGTTTTTCACTCCAGAAAAGTTACCAGGACTGAAAATTAAAACCGGGTTGCAACACAGAAAGTTAGTATTTGGTACGGTGGCTGAAAAGCACATATTAGTATTATCACAGGGGTACTCTGCATGAACAGAAAAAAACCTCCTGTCACCCCGACCCTCTGCCCTTGCAGTGCAGGCTTGAAGGGGTAACAGAGAGACTGGGTCTCCCTGATGACTGCACCTGAGACTCCGGTTGCAACATTTGTCATCCTCACGTCAGGAGGTCCTATTGAAAGATGAGCCCCAGTTTGAATGCAGGTTCTGGAAGGGACATGCAGCCCAGCATCAGGGGACACTCCTGTGGAAGGACTGAATACTTATTCTAAAGCAGATGGGCTGCCTCCACAGTTTCATCTGACCAGACCCAGCAAGGCCTCAGCTTTTCATCAGGATGGGTACAAACGTTGTTCTGGATTTCAACCTTCTCTTACCAAACATCCATTTGAAAGGAGTGGCCAAAGCCACCTTGAATCTCTCTGCTTCCTGATGAGGTCCCCACGGCCACTTGCTGATGCTTCTTACTCTTGATTTGGGGAATTGAATCTTACTTCTTTCCCAGTCTATCCTGGGCCCTCCCAGGCTCATGGCCCAGGCAGCTGCAAATTGGGGGACCATCCTGAGCACCCAGGGGACTGGTTTATCTTTGGGATCCCCAAATGCTGCTCACGGTTAGCTGGACCTTCCCTCATCTGGGCCTTGCAGGCCTGTGCAGTCTGTACAGTCTGACTGTAGAATTCTCCACACACACAGAGCTCTTTGGGGTTTGAGTTTAGTCTTCTTAAATAAGCCAGCAACTTCAGTGAGGTACCTGGAGCAGTCCAATTCATAGGGACACAAAGTGGAATGGTGGTGGCCAGGGCCTGAAGGGAGGGCAGGATGGAGAGTTGTTTGATGGACACAAAGTTTTATGAAATGAAAGAATTCCTCAAGACCCATTGCCCAACAATGACTGTTCACTAATGCTAGTGAATTGTGTACACTTCAAAAATGGTGAGGATGGTAAGTTTTATGTTATGTGCTTTTTTTTTTTTAACTGCAATTTAAGAGAAAGTAAATAAGTGGTGAAGTTGTTATGTCCAGCGTGAGCTTCCCCTTCGTCTGCCAGGCTGACCACTTGAAGGCATGGAGCTCTGTTTCCTTGTGTGTGGGTTGGGCTTTTCATAATGAGACCCCATCTGTCACCTGCTGTCATGGGATAACTGTGAGCTGGCAACCCTGGGGTCTCCATGAGGACACCGTCTATTTCCTCAGCCCACTCCACTGATGTCTCCATCCCCACCAGCCTTGGCAGCCCTTCTTGTCAAAGTCACAAAGGGCTTCTGGCTTGGCCCATGTGATGGCCACTTTTCCTCGTCTCTTGCAACCTCTCTCCCTTTGATGCGGTTGACTTCCTTCTTGAAATATGCTCCAATCCAGGAGCTGGGGGTGTGGCTCAGTGGTAGAGCACTTGCCTATGTGAGGTGCGGGGTTCAGTTCTCAGCACCACATATAAATAAAAATGAATAAAAAATAAATAAAGCCCCATGAACATCTAAAAAATATATTAGTAAATAAACAAATAAATATTCTCCAATCTGGTTTTCAAGGCCACCTCCACATCCCCGTGTCCTCCTCACTCACAGAACATTTTGATCCCTTTGCTGGCTGCATCTCTTCTCTAAGGCTCACTGTCGGTGTACCCCAACATTTTGTCTTTGACCTTCTTTCTTTCAGTGTGTCCCCCTAGATCAGCTCACTCAACAGGAGAACTCTGTAGTTTCAGCCTGGGCTTTCCATAAGCCCCCCACTTAGGTCTCCATCTGCCTCCACGATGTCTCCACTTAGATGACTATAACAGCTTATTGAGAACTTTAATTCATTGAGGGTAGGCATTTGAAAACATTTCATGTGTTCCTATAACTGCCCTGATTATCCTGTCCCCGATAGTCAAGAATCTTGGGGTAGTTCAGCCCAATTACACAATATTCTGATTATTAAAGCAAATCCATTCTAGATTTTAAAAGTTCAGAACTGTTTATATTTAGGTATTATCTCAGGGGCTGATTCTCTGTCTGGGATAGAAAAACTGTAAAATAGGCCTGAAATGTCTCGGGATACAGAAAGTAAGGAATCTATCAAAGCATCCTAGGGCTGTGCCAAAAGAATTCAGGAGCCAACTTGAAGAGTCTCCTTCTGTCTAAAGATAGAAACACTTGAACAGCAATAAAAATCATAAGTTCAGTGGACTTAAAAAAAAAAACAAAATTATTGCTAAATCTCTTAGTCCACAATGACACATTGAAAAATCTCAACTCGTATCATCTTTTGGGGGTGGTAGGGGAGCAACACATTGTTTTGATGACTTTGTAAATATAAAGGGAAAAAAGAGCTCCAACTATCAAATGAGCCTCAGGGCAACAAAGTACTTAATGAGGGAAATTTCTCTTCATGGATGTACTGCGTTCCAACTAATAAATGGAGAAGGACAGAATTAGAAGTTCACATTTTTTTGGAATCTCCAGTGAAATAATTGTTCTTGGCAATGATCATCAATGATGGCTAAAATGAGGACTGCAAATGAAAACTAGACTTCATGACATTGGATTTGGCAATATTTCCTGGCCCTAACACCAAAAGAACAGACAACAAAAATAAAAAATAGACAAATGGGACTACATGAAAATTTAAAATTTCTGTGCACCAAAGGACACTCATAAAAGTGAAAAGATAACCGACAGAATAGGAGAACGTATTTACTCTTCACTTATCTGATAATGGGTTAGTATCCATAGTACATAAAGAACTTCTACAATTCAACAACAAAACCCAAAAAACTTGATTAAAAAATGGACACAGGATTTGAATAGACATTTCTTTAAAGATATAAATAGCCAATAAACATATGAAGAGATTCTCAGTGTCACTAATCATTAGGGAAATACAAATCAAAATCATAATGAGATATTACCTTTTATCCATTAGGTTAGCTACTATTGAAAATAGAAGATAATAAGTGTTGGTGATGATGTGGAGAAATTGGAACCCTTGGTGAGTATTGATGGGAATGTAAGATGGTACAGCCATTGTGGAAAATAACATGGACATTCCTTAAAAAATTGAAAAGAGAATTACCATATGATTCAGCAATTGCATTTCTGAATATATATATATATATATATATATATATATATATATATATATATATATAAATTTTTTTAAAAGATCTTGAAGAGATATTTAAGTACTTATGTTCATAAAAGCATTATCCATAATAGCTGACTGATGGAAACAACCAAACTGTTTATTGATGAATGAAAAAATAAACAAAATATGGTCTGTGTACACAATGTAAGATTACCTGTATTACTGGGCCTTAAACAGAAAGTTCTGCTACATGCTGTAACATAGATGGATCCTGAGGACTTTATACCAAGTAAAATAAGGTAGTTATAGACAAATAATGTATGAGTCCACTCATATGAGTACCTAGAATAGTAGATTCATAGAGATAGAAAGTAGAGTGGTATTTTTCAGGAACCAGGGGTAGGAGGAATATGGAGTTGTTTAATGGGTATGGATTCTCAGTTTGGAAAGATGAGAAAGTTGTGGAGATGGATTCCGGTGATGGTTTTATAACAGTGTGAACATACTTAATGCCACCATTTTGCCTTTAAAAGTGGCTAATATAGTAAATTTTTGTATGTGTTTTTATTATTGTTACTACAATCCAAAAAAAAAAAAAAAAAAAAGAAAGAAAAAAAAAGAAGAAAGAAAAGATAAAGATGGAGACAATTAGACATTACATTTCTTCCAAGGAAGAACATATCATCACCTGTGAGACAGTCTTGCCAAAAAAAAAAAAAAAAAAAAAATCAAACCAATGCAAATCTGATCAAGCCTTTGAATCTAACCACCAATTTGTAAAGATGCAGAAGAGCATGTTAAACAAGGTCACATGGAAGCAATCAGCAAAATCCAGACTGTGGGAAACTCTACAGGAAAAACAACTGAGTTTTTCAATAAGTAAATTGCAAGGGGAGAAAAAAGGAGGAAACTGGAGATTGAAAGAGTTTTAAAAGACATAAACATGCAAATATGCGATTGCAATGTATAGCACTCATTTGGATCCTTATCTTTATAAATATTACAATATAATCAGAAACATTTGTTATTATTCAGGAATTTACTAGTTATTTTGAAATCCTTACTTGGGGAGATATTTATGAATGACTTAGTATGAGAAGCTGAGACTTGTTTCAAAATAATTTGGGGTAGAGAAGTTGAGGACATTATTGAAGCTAATTGATGGGAATCACATTATTCTTTCTATCTCCAGGTATGAAATTTTCCATGTCCATAGTTTTCTTTTTAAAACATTAAGCTTAAATTCTACCTAAAGCTCCCAACAGCTGAGCTTATGGAATGGGGCATGGTCTGCGAACACTTTCGCCTCTCCCCTTCCCTGCACCTGCCCTACTGGGTTGGGGCAGGAGGTGGAACAGCACAAGCAGGAAGGAGAAGCCTCCTCTGTTAGAGGAGGAGCCTCTGTTAGAGCCTCTCCATGCATTCTGGCTGTTTGTGTGGCTGGGCCACATGCTGGAACCCATCTTTCTCTCCTGGGACACATCTGTCGGTTTTCTGCCTGAGTCTTTAGATGTCTTTTCCTGCTGCACAACTCTCTGGCATGAACATCTGGCTGTAGCATCCACTTGAACTTTTCTGTCCCAACCACAGTCCCCCACCCCCAGCTCCGAGGGTTGCCCCTGCCTGAAGGACAGGAAGCTTGTGGGAAGTTACCTGAAGAGAGCTTTTGTCTAGCTGCCTTCTGAGCTATCCAGAACCCCATGAGAAATTCATGTGTCATATTTGTGTCAAATGGAGGAAATGCAGGGTGCCCAAGTGGCACACCCTCTTGGCTGTATCTCTCTCCACAACTGGGCAGCATCAGAAGATGTCAGTACGACCTTTGGACAAAAGGCAATCAGAATTGGGGTTGGGGTTGGAGTCAGGTTGGGCGTAACTCACTTTTTGCAAATTGATCATCTTAAGGTCTCTCTCTTCATTTATTGAAAGAATAAGTAAGTGATTTAAAAAAAACTATAAAGGGCTGGGGATGTGGCTCAAGCTGTAATGCGCTCGCCTGGCATGTGTGGGGTGCTGGGTTCAATCCTCAGCACCACATAAAAATAAAATAAAGATGTTGTGTCTACCGAAAACTGAAAAAAAAAATTTAAAAATTCTCTCTCTCTCTCTCTCTCTCTCTCGCTCTCGCTCTCTCTCCCCCTCCTCTCTCTCTCTTAAAAAAAAAAAAAAAAAAAAACTGTAAAATTTGGCCAGACTGAGCCTATGATTAAGTTCTACTAATTGGAATTTTTCCAAATAGAAAGTATGAATTTCATGAGTTATATAGAACTGGCAGCTGGAATAAGCTTGCTTCTAAGTTTATTTTTAAAAATTACTCAGTGTTTAATGAAAGAATCTCTAATAATTCATATTTCAACTTATTTTACAGGTAGAAAGAGCTTAATATGCTAAGGAGCATAAAGTTAATATGAATTTTTCCCATTATGAAAGTGTGCTTCCCAGCACAAAACCAATGCACAGTATGGAAGTTTCAAGAAACACACAGCATGGTGCCGCAAAGATAAGAGCAGATAACACTTAGTAGCACAGGTACAATATGAAACACTTCCTATGTTACCTGATGCATTCTCCCAACAGCCCCAAGGGAATGCAACATTGTTTCCAGTTAGAGATGAGTGGACCAAAGCTCAGCGAAACTGCTTTAGTAAATGATGGAGCTGGGATTCAACTCTTGCTCCATTTGACCCTCAAAGTTGATCTGGGGGGAAGGTGACATGGCTCAACAGTAGAGATCTTGCCTAGCATGATGGAGGCCCTGGGTTCCATCTGCAGCACTGCAAAAATAAATGAATAGATAAAGAAATAAATTTTAAAAATAAAGTTGATCTCTCTTTTCTTGTTGTTTTGCAGTACTGAGGATTGAAACCAGGAGCACTGTACCTTTGAGTTACACCCTACTTCTTTTTAGTTTACTTTGAGACAGGGTCTCACTGAGTTGCAGAGGCTGGCCTCAAACTTGCCATCTTTCTGTTTTAGCCTTCCATGTCACTGGGATTACAGGTGTGAACCATTGCACCCAGCTAAAGATTAAGTTCTTGACCTCTAATATGTCCTACAGTAAAATGTCAAAACAAAACAAGAAAAGTACCTGTTAGGAGACAGATAGGTAGATAAGGGGATGGATTGAGGGATAGATAGAATGATGAATCAGTAGATACATAGGATGATGTCAGATAGATAAACAGCAATATGGACATTCAAGTTATAATTTATTGACTTTCAGAATAGGATACAGGAATTGTAAAAAATTTAATGTTTTTAAAGTTATTAAATCCTCACACATTTAACACTATTTCTAAGGTATCAGAAATTATTTCTCAAAAATGTTAATCTTTTCTGGACTGGGAAATGTGGCATTGCTATTGACATAAGAATACCACATTATAAATCTAAGTTAATATGAATTATTAATTATTCCTTTAGAGGTCTAAAGGAATTTAGTCTTGTGGATTTAAAACAAAAGAATAACCAGTGAAAGCTATTGAGGTAGGTCTAGATCTTAAAAAAAAAAATTAAAAAGCAAAATACTTATCTGGTGCCGTAAACAGTAAGAGACATTTTTTGTAATTGTTTCAGTTTCTTAACAACCCATAGCAAAAATCACTAGGAAACCTGATCTAATTGCTTAGATAGTGAAAATAAGCATGTTCCTGCCTGAAAAGCAGTTGGTGAGGTATTTATCTTATATTTGAATAGATGTGATTGAAATCCTGGCCACAAAGTTCATAACTGTTTTTTTTTTTTTTTTTTGGTGTTAGGGATGGAACCCGGGGCATTGTTCTACCACTAAGCTACACCTGAGTCTTATGGCTGGATTTTTAATTTCTCAAGATTTGGAAGTCTCTACCAAAGAGAAGAAGGATACTGGACATACAAAAAAAAAAAAAATCCTAAGAAAGCATAAAAAAAAACAAAAACATAGGGACATAAAATGGGAGTTCATACCACCACTAACAGTACTATCAAAGTCTATAGTACAAGTTGTTAGCAATTGATACACATTTCAAGGTTAGGATGTATTTTAATAGATATGACATGACATAGGAAAAGTTAAGGAAAATTACTTTTTTTCTTTTTCTTTTGGTGGCATTTTTTTTTATTTTAGATATTTTTGTATAAAAGGCAAGATCTATTTGTTCTTTGGGGGAAAATTTTGGATTTTGTATTTAAAACAAATGAAGTTAATTTTCTATGTACTCAAAATACGACAGATTGATTAGTACCTCCTATGTCTAAATAAAGTTAGTAGGTAGTTGTATTAGTTAACTGCTACATAATTACCTCAAAACTTAGCAGTCTAAAACAATAATAAACACTTATGATCTCATACTTGTGGATCAGGAATTTAGGAGTGGTTTAGCTGGTGGTTCAAGCTCAGGGTCTCCAATAGGGCTGTAGTCAGTGGAAGGTTTGACTGGGCTTGGGTGTCTGCTCCTCAGATGGGGGATTCAGGTGGCTGGTAGATCAATACTGGCTGTTGATAGGAGGTCTCAGTTCCTCATGATATGGACCTCTCTATATAGTTGAGTGAGTTTTCTTATGTCATGGCGTCTGACTTCACCAAATCGAGTGATCCAAGTAAGTAAAGCAGGGGCTGCAATGGCTTTGATGACTGTCTTGGTCCATTTTCTGTTTCTATAACAAGACACCTGAGACCAAATAATGTATTAAAAATAGTTTATTTGGCTCATGATCATGGAGGCTGACAAGACCAAGATCTGCTGTGTTTCTTTCTGGGAAGGCCTTCATAACATCATAACATAGCAGAGGGCTTCAAATGGAGAAAGCCAGAGAATGCAATCTCAGTTCTCTCTTATTTTTTAATTTTCAATTTTTTTCTTTTTTTTTTTTTTTTTTTTTTTTGTACTGGGGATAGAACCCAGGGCCTTGAGTTTGCTAAGCAAGTATTCTATCACTGAGCTACACCCTACCCTCTCTTAATGCTATTATTAAGGCCACTATATCATTGGGCCTCACCTTCATGACCTTCTCCAACTACTTCCTCAAAGCCCAGTTCCAAATACCACCAACATAAGAATTTGGGGATTAAGTTTCCCACACATGAACACATTCAAAGCACAGCATGGAATCACGGAAGAAAGAACAGTGCCAATCTGTGCTGGCCAATGTGGTAGCCATCAGGCATGTGTGGCTACTGAGCACTTGGAATGAAGCTAATCCAAATTAAAATGCACTATAAATGTAAAGTACACACTGGATTTTTAAGTCCTCATGTGAAAAAAAGCAATACAATATATCTTGTTAATTTAAAAAAATTGACTACATGTTGAAATAATAACATTTTGGACATAGGAAATTAAAGGAAACATATTAAAAATTATTCTCATATGTTTCTTTTTTGGCTTCCTAAAAAGTGGCTCTGAGAAGAATTAAAATTATGTATGCTGCTCATATTTGTAGCTCATATTACATTTCTATTGGACAGAGCTGCTCCGGATCCTTCCTAGTGACTGGGAGAACTCTGAAATACTGTCAAATCTGTGCCAAAGTATATCCCCAAGAAGCATGGGAGCTGACGCTCCAGACCTCAAAGCTACTTGGTAAATCCTACCTCTCCCACCTCCACTCCCCCACCCACATGACACATTATACGATCTCCTCCCTACCCAACGTCCTCCTGTTTGCCTATCAATCAGAGCATGCTATCAAGAGATAGTTTAAATTCATTCACACTGCACATAAGCTTTAATGGTAGCTTAAGTGTTTTATGTCATTTTCATTTAAAAATAAAAGGTAGATTTAAAAAAAAAAGTTTACAAAACTCAAAGGTGAAAAAGGTAAAGGGAGTTACTGTTATTGCTCCTCCCCAACCCCCAACATATTCCCAGGTGATGATTGGGAGGAGGAGGGTCTGGAAGAAGACTTGACAGATGACAGAATGGCCCACTGGGAGTAAACCACCCTTCTTCATGTCCTGATTGGACGCCCAATTGCTAACAATCAGGATGCCCACATCCTTTCACTATAGCCTTAATGGAATCTTCCCTAAAACCCTTTCAACACATCAGTGGGCTACCTGGGTCACTGCTGTAAGCTGCAAAAGAATGACACAAGCCAGCCATGTACAGAGAAAGGGACACTTTAAAGGTTTTTGGTCCATAGGTAGTAGCCTGTTATCTTTTTTGAAAGTAATCCATTCTTACCATCCTGTAGGAAAGAATAGGGTCCCCCAAATGTTCTTATGACCCATGTGACTTTTTTCTAAGAAAATACTATTCAGCTCCATCATGTGAAAAAGTGTCTATATGCATTTCTCTGCACTTGCTTCCTTGTACCTAAATGAAACCACTCAGCCATCATCATTATATACATTAAGCTAATTGTCTAATGCAAGAGATCAATTTTCGCTATTGTCCTCCCTCCTTTCTGATCAACACATGCATTTAGAGAAAGCTGAGTTTTTTTTATTATTATTATAAACAAGTATGGGGAAGGCTAACATCTGTCACATACTAGGGAGGCCACATGGGAAATTCAGACAGACATGGAAATGCATATTGGTTCCAGAACTTACAGTTTGATTTGGGGTGAGCTATGTAACTTCTCTGAGTCTCATCTAGAAAATAAGGATACTGCTATGCTTCTCGTTGATCCTTAAGGTGCTATGTTTAAACCAGAATGCATGATAAAGGGTCTTAATAAATGTTGGTCATCATTCAACTCCCCTTTCTTTCCTTTCCCTTCCCTTAGTATAGGTTACTGTGGGAGCTAAAGACATTGCTTCAGTTCTGTTATTTCATGTGACCACAAGTCAGAACCCAAATGAACACAGAACCGTATTATTTGTGGCTGTCACTGAACATGCAGGGATCCCTTCTTCTACAGGTTTGCAGTGTGAGAAGATGGAACTCATGGATTCAGATTAACAGCTAGGACTGGGCAAACCAGCTAAGATAAACAACAAGTGTGCTGATTGGTGAAATGGAATGAATAAAGGAATGGTGCAAGAGTTTTTGGTGTGGCTGTGTGATGCAGCGACCTGTGCGTGGCAAGTCCTGGCAGGATGGCTTTTGGGGGTGGGGGAGGGGGTGGGGGGAACCACCATCCGGTCTGGTCTATTGGGAAAGGCTCTGTGAGAGAAGCATGATTTTAGAATTATTTGAATATCTGTGTGTGTGGGCGGGGTTATTGATTTAGGAGGGAAAGGGCATTGCAGGGACAGGGTGTGTGAGGCCTGAGAGAGATCAATGGAGACGCAGAGGAGAGGAGAGGAGACCCCGGCCCCCTTGCAACAGTATTCCAAATCAGTAGTGAAGGAGCAAATCGTGGATGGGATCAGAGGAGAAGCTTTTGAAGGGTTGGCAAAGAGAGTTTTTCAGGAACATGCAGGTGTGTTTCTTCTAACGTGGGTATCGATTCAGCGAGGGTCCAGAGTTAGAGTGAGGTGCAGGGGGTTTGGAGCCCTTCCAAAGGAGACTGGCCATTGAGGTCCCCAAGGGGAATGGCCAAAGGTACTGGGCTGGTAAGGACAGCAAGTAAATGGCTTAGGGGAGACCTGGTGCTGTCACTGCACTGTCCTGTGTGGCTAGCCAGAATCTGGGTGCAGATGAAGAGGAGGCCCACACTGTGGATACAGCCCAGGTCCTTCAGGGACTCTTCCTTTCCTGTGGACGGCCCTGGGAGTCATGTGGCCGCTGCTTCTCCCCTCCACTAACGGCATAGTAGAAGGAAGGATTTCAGGTTCAGCAGAGTATAATAGGGACGGGGAAAAATCAGTGATTCCTATAACAAGGAGACAAAGGAAGAGTTTGGCCAGAGGGCTATGAACTTTAATTTTTAGGGGTTCTTTCTGGAGAGAAGAACCCCCCCCCCTCAATCTTCGGGCTGCATTTGTCCACGATCAGTTTATGATATTCAATAAAGGAGCATTTGGGAGGCCCAGATTTGTAACACAGGCCCTGACCTTAGCATTCCCAATACCTGAAGACTTGCTGTTACAGAGCTTTCAGGTCCCCTGGAACTTAAGTTTCAGGAAACCAGCTTCCTCCCCCTGGAATTTTAGGTCCTACTGCATTTCCCATTCACTCTGAGGTGCTTCTGCTCTCCCTTCCGCTCAGACAGACCTTTGCTTTTCTTCAAATCAGCAACTTCCTCCCACAGGGGCTCACAAGCTGAGTCTGAGCCACCAGGAAAGAGGGATGTTCTCCTCCAGAAAGCAGCTGGAAGTGAAGGACCTGTGCAGCCGTCCAGAGCCATCAGTCATGTGCACACAATTCTTAAATAGATGGTGCAGAAGGTACGACAGATGCTGCTGGTCTTCACCCAAAATGTTTAATTAAATTAAGTTTTAAATTGGTACATAAAAATTAAGAATATTTATGGAGTACTATGTGATGTTTTGATAAATGCATTCATTGTATAATGTTTACATCAAGGTAAACCTATCTAGCTCCTCAAACATGATTATTTCTTTACAGTGGAAACATTTCAAATCCTTTTTTCTAGGTTTTTGAAATATTCCGTACATTTTCGTTATCTTTAGTCATGCTGCTATGAAATAGCATCCCAGAACTTTTTGTTCTTGCCTAACTATAACTCAGCACCCATTGATCAACCTCTCTTCTTCCCCCCCCCCTACTCTCCCCAGCCTCTGGTAACCACCATTCTGCTCTCCACTTCAATGGGATCAACTTTTTTATATTCCACATAAGAGTGAGAACATGTTGTACTTGTCTTTCTGTGCCTGGCTTTTTTCACTTAGCATAATGACCTCAGTTCTATCCACATTACTACTGATGGCAGGATTTCTTCCTTTTTATGGCTGAGTAGTACCCCATTGGATATATGTACATTTTCTTTATCCATTCATTCATTAATGAATACTTAGATTTTTTTCCTTTTTTTTTTTTTTTTTTTTGTTCTTCTGGTTATTGTGAATAGTGCTGCAATTACTTTGCCTCCTGGTAAACAGTGAGTTTCTCTTGCAGCCGCTTGGGGCTGTGTGATTGCATTCTGGGGAGGGGAAGGGGCAGGAGGAGTGTGTGCCATTCCCAGGCTGGGCCCTTAGAAACAACTCCCAGAGCTCCTCCGTGTTTTCTCTCATTTGTCTCTTGACTGCTGACTAGATCCAGAGGATTCATTGGAGGACTGTGAAGCCCTAAATATATCATAGACCTCAATTCAAGAGCTAAAAATGGTCAAACTCTTAGAAGAAAATATGGGAGTAAGTCTTTGTGGTCTTGGATGAGGCAGAACCTTCTTAAATAGGATATCAGGAGCATAGCAGTAGAAGAAAAAATAAATAGACTCATGAAAATTAATTTTTTGTGTGATTCAAAAGACATCATTCAAAGGACATGTGATGACACTTTGCATAGTTGGAGGAAGTAGTTGCAACAGTGCCACAAACTGGAAGGAGCCTGAGCCCTGAGTGCCCACAGATAACCTCCCCCACCATCGTGCCCTGAGCTACAAGGGGAGGGAAACAAACCTTTAGTGTTGGGCCACTGAGATGTAGGGGTTATTTGTTACAGTGCCTGGTCTATCCTGACAGATACACATGGAGACAGATATGCCAGGGTGTATGTTTAAACAGTGGCCTATGGAAAGACTTAGTCACGTGGTCCAAGCTACAGGGCCAGAAAGGCTGAAAGCAAAGAAATACATGTTCAAAAAAATTAGGAGTAGCATCAGATGAAAATGTAAGTTAACATGAACGTCTATTCCACACAAAGACAACTCAATATGGAAAGAATATTCTTTTTAACAAATGGAGCTGGGAAAACTGGAGATCCACATTTGAAGGAATGAAGCTGAGCCTTTTTATGCTGTACACATGAATTAACTCTAAATATATCCAAGGCCTCAATTCAAGAGCAAAAACCCTAAAACTCTTAGAAGAAAATAGAAGTAAATCTTTGTGGTTTTGGGTTAGGTGAAACCTTCTTAGATATGATATCAAAAGCACAAGAACAAAAGAAAAAATTAATAAATTAGACTTCATCAAAATTAAATTTTTTTTTTTTTGTGGTTTAAAGGACAACCACCAAGAAAGTGAAGACAAATCATATAGGGGGAGGAATAATTCCAAACCATGTATCTCATAAGGGACTTGTACCCAGAACTATCACAACTCAATAATAAGAAGGCAAACATGTTGATTTAAAAATATGCAGGATTGTGGCTCAGCAGTAGAGCTCTCGCCTAGCATAGGTAGGACCTGGGTTCGATCCTCACAACTCATAAAAATAAAGGCATTGTATTGTATCCATCTACACCTAAAAAATAAATATTAAAAAAAAAAGAATTTAAAAAATATGCAAATATGCCAGGTGGGTGCTGCATGCCTGTAATCCCAGCAGCTCTGAAGGCTGAGGCAGGAGGATCACAAGTTCAAAGCCAGACTCAGCAACTTAGTGAGGCTCTAAACAACTTAGCGAGACCCTGGTATCTAAATAAAATATAAAAAATGCTGGGGATGTGACTCAGTGGTAAAGTATGCCTACATTCAATTCCTGTTAAGTACCCCCCTTCAAAAAAAGCAAATAATGTAAATAAATATTTCTCCAAAGAAAACATACAAATGGCCAAAAACACCATACTCAATGTCATGAGTCACTAGGGAAGTGCAAATCAAAACCGTAATGAGGTACCATGTCACACTCATGAGGATGACAAAATTTGAAAAAAAAAAAAAAAAACCCTCAAGCAATAGCAAGTGTTGTGGAGGATGTGAAGAGATTAAAACCCTTGTGCATTGCAGGTGGGAATATAAAATAGTGATCTCTATGGAGAACCTGTTGCAGTTCTTTAAATTGTTAATACAGTATTATCATATTACTTAGCATTTCTATTCCTGCATAAATGTGCCCCTAACAGAAATGAACACTTATGTACAGATAAAATTTGCAGATCAATGTCCATAGCAGCATTATGATAATAGCCCCAAGTGGAAACAACACAAATATCCATTAACTGATGAAAACATAAACAAATGTAGTGGAATAGTATTCAGTAACAAAAATGGAATGAAGTATCAATATTTGCTGCAACATGGCTGATACTTATGTTTATTATTGGATGTGGAAGAAGCCAGTCATAAAGGCCACCTATGATATGATGCCATTGTATGAAATGTCCAGATAAACAAATTGACAGATTAAAAAAAAAAAAAAAAGATTAGTGGTTGCCTAGAAATTGAAGGAGAAAAGAAAGACTGGGAAGAAATGGGCCATGATTGCCCATGATGATGAGCATAATCTAAATTTGATTGTGGCGATGGTTGCATAACCCTGAATATTCTGAAAATCATGTATGGCACAGGAATTATGTCTCAACAGAGCTGATAAAAGTCTATTTGAAATTGTTTTCTCTTTGATGACATATTTCAACTACAGAATGATACAAGGTCCCAGTACACAACAACTGGAACATAATGAAGGCTCAATATCTGGTCCAGCAAATACTGCTCAGGATATCTGTCCTCAGAGATCATTAAGCTGGATGCCCACAGCATCCCCAAGGCCTATGGGAACATAGGCAAGCCTGTTCCTAAGAGACTCCAGAGGGTCCTATACAGTGATGTGCTAGTTTTGTCTAATAATGGACTGTCTGGGGACGAAGGGGAAAGGCCCTGGTATGCAATGCTTACTAATTTCCCTGGTAAACTCACCCACCATAACCAATTTCCAGTTACTAACCGAGGTCACTGAGCAAGGAGTTGGGGAGGAGATTATCATCTCTAGTATCTCTACCATATGAGTGTAATAGACGTAAATAAACCCCAAAGCACAACAAATAATGAAATGTATAGTTATTAGGATATTTCAAATTTGAGCATTTAACACATTTGTTTTTAATATAATTTATTTAATCAATATGTCTGTAATTAATTTTTGATGATGGGTGTATTTATCAGCCAAATTGCAAAATTTCTGAAAATTTAACAACTGGCTTTGGCAAGCTGGTACAAACTGGCTCCAGGAACCAGTATTTTCTTAGTTTATTTCAGTCCGTGATTGCTCAGAGGAAGAGGAGAGAAATGGACAAAGTTCTTTCTCCTCCTAACACTTCCCTTTGAACTATTCCCCCTCCTTTTGCTGAACAGAACTCGTAGCCTCCCTAATCCAGAATCAGGCAATTTCTAGAAAACTGTAAATAGGGGAATTTTCTTTTTCTTCTTATCTAAAAAATAAATAAATAAAAAAGAAAGAAAATCTGGATTTTTGATTCTCTTTATATTTATCTGCATCTCCTAATATTCTGCACCACCCCAAGCTTATACCCAAGGAAAAATAATACTGGAACAAGAAGCAGGCAGATGGGATGGCAGCTGATTTAACATTTTCTCTACACTCTTCAGAAAGGTCACATTCAGGTCCTTTCAGTTCATCATAAGTGAATTTTGAAGTTATAAGAAATTGGGCTTGATGTGTCACCCTCCTACGGAGTCAAGTGCAATGTGAAAGATTGGTATTTCTATGGAAAAGGTCTGCAGACATTTTCAGCCTCTTCGCCTCACAATTTGAGGTAATATGTTTAGGACATTATCCAAGTTGTTTTCTTTGTCTCTTTTGTTTGTTGGTCAAAACTTGACAGAATCTTTAAAGATAGAGCAAAGAGCTCAGAAAGGGGCTGGCTGCTCCCGGGCCTCCTCTGAAGGACCAGGTATGCATGGCTGCCCTCTCCCTTCTTCTCCTGGAGGGCTGGCATTCATCCAGGGGCCCCTGACCCTGGCCAGGGCAGGATGAAGCAGCCCCTCCTCCCTACTCCCTCAGGTCTTTGTTTATTTTTAATACTGAACTCAGTCAGCAAATATTTATTGAGAAGGCCGGATGTGCTAGTAACTGGGTGTGTAAACATGAATCAACCAACCCAGCTTCTGTCCTCAGGGACCTTAGGAGTCCATTGGGAGAACTCATTGCCTTGTAGTCTGGCTCCTCAAGTGCAAGTTTATGGGAGTGACATGAGGAGCCCCTAACTCACACCAAGAAAAGTCTGCAGAACACTGCAGGTTCTCCAGAAGGTCCGATGAGTGAACCAAACAGATCTATAGAGGCAGGCTATCCACAGGCCCAGGTTTCTGAAAGCTCCTAATGAAAGATTTACCCTAAAGATACCTGAAACTCTTAACCTCTCAGAATCCAAACGGACATATACCCACTGAGAACCTCTCCAGGAGCCATGACTGACTGACGGGTCCTTAAGCCATGGATGGATTTCACAGCCACAAATCAGTGAGTGAATACACAAATCGGTGATTTAAGAGCAGCTTCAATTTCTGGGTCAAAGATACCCTGAAAAGAAAGCAAAACGATTGTTTGGAAGATGTTTTAATATTCCTAAGGGTTCCAGTTTACAACTGCCGTGAGAGTATCTATTTTCCACAAGCCATTGCATAAGAATTTAAGAAAAGTTAAAATTTTTTTTAAAAAAAATTGAATGGAGAAAAAAGGGAACCAAAGGAACAGATGGGAATTTTCCAAACCCTTTCAGCCATGTCTGTAAATCATCTGCATTACCGTAAATATGTGGGTCACAAAAACAAATACCCGTGAAGACATTTGTAAACATTTGGTGCTCACACATGTGCAAACAGTCATGGATGACCTGGAGGACCACTGAGGTCTTTTGTTATTTTGCAAATGGGCTTTTGAAAAGGGAAAAGTATTTCAGAAGTTTCCTTGAATAGCAATTTTACAGGTATAATTAGTATAAACCCACTGAACTTTTACTAATTAGGTTCATTCTCTTATAATATTTAAAATCATCTCCTTGATGTCTGATTTTACACAAATCGAATGGGGCCTCTCTAGTTTGGAACACAGTTTATCTGATGTAGAGAATGCCTCCTTTCATCTTAGAGAAATGTTCTGGAAAAGTCAAAGTTTGTGTTCTTTCTCAAATAGCTTTAAATCCAACAGGAAAAACAAGTGGAAGACATTAAAAAAAATTCATTCACATAATACAATAGCAATTCAATGAACCACAACACAGTCTACAGCAGTTGTAACTGCTTCACCTGGAGAAGCAGGTGCATTCTTCGTGACCCCTTGGGAGGCTGGGTGCGGGCTTTAGGTTCCACAGCCTCGGGTCTATGGGATATCACAGAATGAGCTAGAAGGCATCTTTTAGATCTCTCTTATTATGGGTGAGGAGACTGAGGCTGCAAATGTTGTGATGCTAACATGGGGTCCATCTGCACCTTTAATTTGACAGGCCTGCCTTTCCTTATCTACTTTCAATCTTTCTTCTGCTTTCTTTGGGGAGATTGACCTCTATGGTCTACATCAGTGGTTCTCAAAGTGAGGTCCCCAGGCCACCTAGGAGCTTATTAAAAATGCATTTTCTCAGGTCTGGGTGGGGTCCAGAAATCTGTGTTTTACAGAGCCTTTCAGAAGACGCTGAGAGATGCTGAAGTTAGAGAGCCACTGGGTGACATCAGAAAGGTCATTTAGCCGTGGCTTCCATTTGGGTCTTGCCTGATGGCAAAGCCTGGCAGGAACCCCAGACGGAAGGAACAAGTTCAGAGTTGCTTTTCCTCTGGGTTTCTTCCCTGCAGATTGTTTAGGTCTGGCTGCATCCGTTCACCAAAGTTCAGTGTACCTCTCTAGAGAGCCACCAACTATGCCACTCAGCCCTTCTGGCCCCTCACCTATAGGTCTAGCTCCAGGACACTGCTCTATTCCCGCACTTCCCCTGAGCCCCACTCACATCTTTGTAGGGTCCCTTTATTCAGCCTTCCTCCAATTATCCTAATTTAGATGTGCCATCTTGGATAGTCACCTGTTACACATTTGAGTGGAGAGTTGCTTGCTTGTGTCATGGGTAAGGAGTGCTGCAGGACACTATGGGACTTTTCTCAATAGCATAGAACCTGTCTGCCTTTTTCTCTATCCCAATAGCACAAATGATGCTGGGAGAGTCCCATGATCTGCATCCATAGCATCAAATCTACTGACACAAACACTACATGTTACTGTGTCATTTTCAAGACAAAATGTATTTCTCCCCATAGACGGCCCATCTTGAATGAATCTTTTCTGTCTCCTCTTCCTCCTCCCCTCCTCTTTCCTTTTCCCTTCCCCCTTCCTCTTCCTCCTCCTCCTTTTTCTTCTTTCCTTCTCTATCTATTGTGATAACATACACATAACCTAAAATTTACTTTTTTTTATCTCTCTCTCTCTCTCCAATGCTAGGGATTCAACCCAGGGCCTTACACAGGCTAGATAAGCACATTGAGAAGTACCCTCAGCTCCATCTGAAGAATTTCCAAGTGTACACTTCAGTGACATCAAGTACACTCATATTTCTAGGCTTTTATCGACATCATCCATTTACAGAACTCTTTTTATCTTGCAAAACTGAAAATGTATCCATTAAAGAATAACTCCCCCATTCCCTCTCCTCCCAATCAACACTCAACCTTCTATCTCCATGACACTGGGGATTGAAACCAGGGTCACTTTATCACTAAGCTACATGTTAAAATATCTTGACAGTTGAAATTAATCTCCTTGTTACTACATTCATGCTTTACTTTTATTTCATGTAAAATACTTTGTACTTTATGTTTTAGAAATTTTATCTACCACCCTTTCCCTTATTTTCTCAGTTTTAGAAATCGGCCCATCTCCTCAATTGGGATGAAGTTCCCAGAGTACAGATGCCTTGAATGGTTCCTCTTTATATTTCCCAATGATGTTTAGCCCAAGGCATCAGATGGTGCGGTCCCAAGGAAATTGAAATGCTGGACAGTGTTCAATTAGTAGCAAAACCAAAACCAGATCCAGGTTTCCTCTTACTTCCATACTCTTTATTACCAAATATCAGTAGAACCACATTTTTTTTAAAAAAAAGAAAAAAAAATCCCACATTGTATTGTGTTTGAAAGTGTAACGTGACTTCCTGATATTAACTACTGTCTCTCAATTTCTTTGTAGGTGCACACACGCACACACACACACACACACCCTGGGCTTCAAATCCACAAAGTTCATGTTGTGGTTCGTGCAGCTCAGAGTGACTGGATTTCTGGCAATCAGCTCCAAATTGATGGTGCCACATCCTGCTCTAACTGCAGTGTCTTCAGGCCACTTGTAGACAGATGTTGCAGTTTTTCCCATTACATCTTGTTCCGGTGCTGCTCTTTTGCTCCTGACATGTTTTAAAGGGCTCCCGCTCCTCGGAGGGCTTGATGCTCAGACATCCTTTTCTGATAAGGCTATCAGTGTTCTCACAGAAAATCTGGAAGGTAGGTGAAAGGGCCGGAAGGGTATCTAGTATGGTGTTAAAGTCCTGTGGGATGCTGTAAGGGACTGGCCCACACATCTTGCACCCACACACTGTTTGCCTTCGCCTGGGGGATGGGTTCTTCCACGGTTTTTGCCTTCATGTCAACTCCTCGGTTTAGAATCTCCCAGAGATTATGATTCAGGCCCTTGATCAAGCCACCAACATCCTGCTGACAAGAGCCCGAGAAGCTGCAAGGACCACTCAGATCCTCAAGAAAGCAGCACTTCTTATCACTGCAGGGAAGAGGCCTCCCTTTGGGCACTGAAGCCCCAGTGAGATCACAGGATAAAGCCTACTTCCTGCCCTCCATCTCTTTGATTTTGTCTTTAGAGAATCTTCAGAGGGAAGGAGATAGAGATGGGAAAAGCTCTTGTTGTTCCTTTCAGAGGGTTTCTCAGGGAACTCTTGACATTCATCAAGGCTTGAATCAGTCACCTTCACAAGTTCCACACACCCTTTGTATACGGTTTTGGTCCCTTAGGCGAGCCATCTCACCAACTTCCATTCCACTTTGGCCTTCCTAATTCACCAAAGAGGACTTGGAGGTAAGGCCCTGTGTCGACAGCTACAATTGTCCTTTATATTCTCAGCTAGTGAATCAATAGCTGTTGGTTTTGGAGGCATGTCTTGATCCCTTTTGTGGGTACTGCTGTTCTCGCTGGGACCCTGAACTCCTGTCAGTGCTTGTCCCAGTGGGAGCACCAAGCCTCTTGTTTCATCTGTGTCTTGCACAGGTAGAGTGTAACAAGAGTTTTCCAAGGACTATGCTGCCATTTTCCACGAAAAGTTCCATGTGTCCCCTTGTTTGGCACAACTGCCTTTTAAGACCAGGCTCCCTCTCAGTGAGGAGTATTTTCCTCGGTCCATTTAGAACCTCATGGGTCAGGAATTCCTTGACAAAGACTTCCTTGTCACTGTAATTGGTTCTTGCACTCATTTCTGTAGGCTTGACCCCAACCCGGGGGTGGGGGTGGCGGACAAAAAAAAATAGAATGGTTGTTGTCATTTGATCCAAAAATATACTGAATGGGTGTCATAACTTAAATCTGAGGTCTAATCTGTACTGTGCCTGTACCATCCTACCATGATGGGACAGGAAGAGGAAGAAGCCATCGAGAGCAAAGGGCTGAAGAGAGGCTTAAGAGCAGGGCATTAAGAACAAAGGACTCACCACACATTTCCTGGGCTCATTGCTTGTTTCTGAAATTTGTTGTGTGAGGTTGGACAAGTTACTTGACCCCTCCATCTGTCAACTTGTTCTTCTGTAAAATGAAGACACCTTCTCTTCGTCTCCATAATGATCACGGTGAAGCATTTAGTGAGGTATCAGACACATGGCCTCTGACCTCGTGGAGCTTACACCTTGAAGGGGTGTGTGATGTGGTCTCTCTGCTCCAGCCACACGGGCACCTTCAGTGTTTCTTTTTCTTTTCTTTTTTTAAAAAAATATATATTTATTTTAGTTGTAAATGGACCTTTATTTTATTTATATGTGGTACTGTGACTTGGACCCAGGGCCTCCCACATGCTAGGCAAGTGCTCTACACTCAGCCACAACCCCGTCCCCTTCAGTGTTTCTTGAACACGTCAAGCACATTCCTGCTTCAGCCTCCGCACTGGTTATATTCATCACCTGAACCTCACGCCTCTGGTTATTTTCGTGTCTTGTTCTCTTGATTCCTTCAAGTCTCTGATTGAACATTTCCTTTTTAGTGCCTTTCACGACCATTAATCTAGGATAGCTCCCCACCGCCATTCCTCTCTCTCTGCCTTTCCCATTTCATTTTTCTCTAAAGCTCTTTTCTATATGGGACATCCTATAAATTGCTTATTTGTTTTCACTAAGGTGTAAGCTCCCAAAAGCAGGGATTTTGTCTATCCTTTTGTGAACTCCCATATCCTCAGTACCTAGGACAGTGCCTAAAATCATCATGGATGCTCAATAAATATTTGTTGAATGAATGCATAATAAAGTATGCAGTTATAGCCCAATGAGCTGAGGATGGAAATCAGAGACACAGGATGTTATAGGGCAGTTGTGGGGGGCCAAAGGCAGGGCCAGGAAGACGACAGAAGATGCAGAACATGCAAAGACCCCAGGGAGCATGGTACACTTGGATCTGAAAGGTTGTCATCTTGGTTGGAAGGTATCACAAAGGAACAGAGAGAAGGCCAGAGGGACCAGGTTGTGCAAGGTTGAAGGGGTTGGCTTTCTCGCTGGTGTCCTTCCTACAGGATCATATTTTCTTGGTAGGTAGACATCAATCAAATAGTGACCCCAAGTGCTAGGGTTCGAGTACAGGGCAAGGCTGAAGATAGAGTGAAAGAGGAGAATGATTAGTACAGTTGAGCATCCTAATCTGAAAATTCAAAATCTGAAATGCTGCAAAATTCAAGAGTTGATGTGATGCCACTAGTCTGATTGTTCAAAGCGTACAAACTTTTACGTATAAAATTAACAAAATATTTAAAATATTATGTAAAGTCATCTTCAGGTTCTATAAATAAGTATATACGAAACACATGAACTTCACATTTAGACTGGGAGATATTCTCAAGATATGCCATTATGTATATGCACATATTCCAAAATCCAAAAAATTCAAAATCCAAAACACTTCTGAAGGATCACATATGTTTCAGATAAGCGTTATTCTCCCCGTAGTTTAATCATGTGCTCAACTAAGATAATATATTCCATTTATTCATGTATTAATTTCTTCTTTAGTAATCTTTCATTTATGCTTTCATTCAGCAAATATGTATTGACTTCCTCCTATGCGCCTTGCACTGTCTATTCCTGAAGATAATTAACTCACATGCTTGCTCCATTCCCCACACTCACAGAGGTCACTGTGCAGTGAGGTATAAGGAGAAAAAACCAAGAAAACAGACAAAGACATAAAATATCTGCAAGTTGTAATAAGAGCTGAAGGAAATCACTAAGAGGTGAGACTGAAGGGACCAAACTATAGCAAAATGTCATGAATCCTGCAAAAAACCAGCTAATGACAAGGTGCCTAGTGAGGGGACACTTTTAGGGAGCCGTGAAAATGGCTGAGGATGGGATGCCACCTTTGTTCTTCATGCTGCCAACAATAACCTGTGAATGCTTAAGTGAGAACCTGACCAGAGACTAGTCAGTGGTGGGCTATCCGGGGGGGACAGTGACTTAATTCTAAAACTTCTCCTTCATTCCCATCTACTGGCTGACCATTTCTCTTTCCAAGATGGATCAGGAGCCGGCCCTTCACCTGGAAGCCCTGGGTTGCCTAAGGGCCCAGCCTATTTTTCAATGGCACCACTCTCCCTTTGCCTTTCATTCCACTATGACTATAGATATAAATGTCCCATATTCCCAGATCTCCAAAGCCGAGTAAAGGCTCTGTCTTCCAGGGGTCAACTACAGGTGGTCAATTACTGCAAGCCAACCAGCTTGAGGCTGTTCCAAAACTTGTCTTACGTTCCTACCAGGTTCACTGTACAATAATGGAAAGGCAGAAGGAAACTTTCTGAGATTGTGTCCCTGGTCAGATGTGGTATTGCTCTAAGCTCCCTCCACCACTGTCTGGCCTATCCTTCCTCCCCCACACTGCACAAATGTCTCCTCAGCCCTCAAAACAATCTATGCAATCTTCCTTCCTTCCCTGAAATCCCTTGGAAAGAAAGGTGATTTCCCTTGACCCCGCCCCGTCTAAGCATGTTCTTCCCACGACATGTTCCCTCTAATACACCTGCCTGTGGCTGGCACCAAGCAAATCGTCTACTGTTTGTCCTTGGTTCCTCCGCACACCTGTGGGCTGATGTGTCAGTCAGCTGCCAGAGGTCAAGAACTATTTGTTTATTTGCACAATTAATATTATAAGGTAAATGTATAAAAAGGCAAAGGAGAAACATGTATAAACACAGCACTATCCCAGAGAAGAGACAATTCAGGTGCTTATTGGCATTACAAGGTAGATGGTTTTAACAGATTGTGGTGTGCCAATATGGGTGGAAGGACTTAGGTGAATCCTCTCCCAAGCCACTCGGTTCCTTCCACAAGTGGCCTCGGTTACTTGTTGCTTGGGCACTTTCCCTGATGTTTTGTAAAGATGTTCTAAGAAGTGTGACTTTCATCACAGAGGGCAAATTACTCTAACACAGCATCACAGGTTCTGCAGAAACTGCCCTCTTTCCTTTTCTCCTGATCCCAACAATCTCTGTCTTCACTCTAACCTGCCCATTCAGTTATCCAGTCTGAAAGACAGAATGAATCAAAGTAATAAGAAGGGTTTACATGAATGAAGACTCCCCACAGTGGACAAAAATATAGGGAATTGAATTGTACTTAGCCAGTACAGAGCAGGCTCCTCTGGCTACTGAGATCTGAGCCTGTAGCTAGTTTCTCTATCAAACAATGTTGGGTCATGGAAATCATTTTAAAGTCTATTTATAAGAAAAAAGAAATACACCAATGCTCATACTCTAGCAAAAGTTTGTATAAAAATATAAATTTGAATATGTAAACATATATATATGTACATATTTATGTAAAAATATATGTTTATATTAAGGTGGTAACACCAAGGCTGAATTGTTTTCTTCTTTAAAATTTTCTAAATACTTTCTATAATCAAAACAACTTTTGTAATGAAAAATATAGAATGTGCTTAATAATTTATAATACTCTATTTAATTTATCTGACTCCTTCTGCACATGTATTTAAATATTAATTGTACATATTAATAAGGAAAAGGTAATAAACTCTTTGATTCAAGCACATTCATCCATTTCATTCTTGTCTATATGTTTATTTCTCAAAATCAGAGTGTATCCTATAAAGTAGTGATTCTCTAGCTTATCTAAATATTGGGGGTCACTTGTTGAGCTTAAGCCAAAGATTGGTGCTTAAAATAAATTTTTAAATGTCCATTAAAATATACAGGTAGTATTTGTTAATTTTAAAAGTATATATATCTCACATCATACCAAATATGGTACAACTATTATATATAAAAATAAAATAAAATTCAAAAAAGAAAAACGATCTCTTACCTCCCAAGAGCAGATATTCTGATATAGTTGGTCTATAGCAGAATCTGATTTGGGTTTTTCACAAGCTTACCATGTAATTCTAATGTGCATTCAAGTTTGAAAAACACTGATTTAGAAAAGAAAACAAGAATGACCCCACTGAGAATTCATCAGAATAAAGCATCTATTTGACAGTGTCTTTATTGACTATAATCCATCTTGTTCAAGTCAAGAGAAAAATCTAATATTTTTGTTGCTCAAGAATAAAAAAATGCCTTCGAATTTAAAACGTTTATTAGAAATGATAATGATACCCCCTAATTAGTATGTGATTGGCCTGACTTTGTAAGATCCCTGGAAGGTGAATAGCATGAGATCCATTTTAAAGATGAGATTCAAAGAAGTTATGTAATTTGCTTAAAGACACACGGCCAGGTATAGGAAGGGGGCTTAAATACAATTCTAGTGCAGGGTCCACACTTAGCACTCAATATGGCTTCCAGCTAAAAATGAAGATGTCACTGTCCTGCAGAACAATCCATAGAGTGTGAACTAACTTTGGTCTAAACAGTCCTCCGTGTGCACACATTGAAAGAAATCCAAATGGATGTTCATCCAACTGCCCACCCCTTTTCAGTATTTTAATATTTCTGTTGTGTGGATTTCTTTTAACAGGAATGTGAATTACCTTTGTAATTTATGAGTTAAGGGGAAAAACTGGGGAATGATGCTGGCCAAATAATATTGTTATATTGTGTGCATGTACAAATGTGTAGCAATGAATTCCACCATTATGTACAACTATAGTGCACTAATACAAACTAGGAAAAAATGATCTATAAATCAATACAGAGGTATCCATAACCAGTAGTGTATGGGGTAAGGGCTAAACCTCTAGGGTCCAGCTGAAGGAGCAACCTTCCTGTCTCCCCTGGCTTCACTTCCCTAAACGATGACCCCTCCTCGGTTAATGAGGGATAGTAACAGTACCCACCTGAGAGGTTTTGTGAAAATAAAATATCCTCACAAAAAGAACATCATTTATATCATATTGCCTATCATTAGTGTAATAATAATCTATGTAGCTCTTTTCACTGAGATATTTTAAAATTTCTTTTGATTTCAACCTGGCAGCCAACCTATGGTAACGCTTGCTCTTGCAGAGGAGGAACCAAGATCCAAATCACACATTACTCGGGTGGTTATTAAACACAGCATGGAGGATTCTTAACCCCAAATCTCCAACCCCTGCCCCAGCCCAGCTCTGACTTTGAGCTTTCATGAGGTTCATGATTTCCCATGAAATAACATTGGACAAAGATTAGGTCATTTTTAAAAATTGTTTTTCCTTTCAACCATGAGGGCATTAAAAAAATCAAAAATAGTCAAAACAAAAACAGTAACCATATGTGTCCAGAGATGTCTGTGGAGAAAGCAGCACTCACCAGGGGCTGCCCTGCAGGGCCCCCCACAGCTCCCCTTGCACACCCTCTTTCAAAGCTGCAGGAGGCTGGGCCCCAGGTCTTATCAAATCTCCTCCTCTACTTCCATCTTCTCCCCAGAACTAACAGCAGGGGACCAATAGCCCATCTTGTGATTTCTAAATGTCAGGGCAGGCCTCAGTCAAAAAACAGTAACATGCTTTTGTTTTGAGCATGAGAGGGAACAAATAAGCTTTGCAGATGACAAGGACCTCAATCATACTGATGAGAGAAGACTACCACAAACCAGAGACACGTTTTAAGTCAGCAAGAAGTCAACAGGAGCCAGACATAATTACATGGGCAAGGTGGAGAGGAAAGTGCTTGCTTTTCAGCACTTTTAAAAATCCTTAGACTTCTCATGTAGAAAAAAAAAAAAAAGGCCAATATTTAACTGGGACTTCTGACATATTCTAAGGAACGCCCGCTTCCTGGAGGAAGTCAACTGCAAGTTAAAGGGGGAAGGAGAGATTGATCTTCCCTCTGCAGGAAGCAGAGAGATCCTTGCTGTCTCCACAGCCCCTTCATTTGAACACGTAGCTGTGAAACCCAGGGTTCAGGTCGAGCTAATTAGCCAGGGCTACTTAGGAGAAAGTTCCCGAGCAGGATGCTGAGGTGGAAGGGGCAGCTGGCCAGAGTGCACGTAGGGGCTGAACCGTCCTGCTGGGCCTCTGACGACAAATGGCATGCGGGGTCCAGATTAAAAACAGGTACTGGCATTTAAGAGAGAAAAACAGACACGTTCAAGAAAACACACGTGCTTTTCCCCTCACCGCCCAGAGGTTGGGAACACCAAACAAACGATCCTGCCTGCCCTGGAGACCAGGTATGTCAGTGATAAGAAATGCAAAGCAAAGGACCCACATCCTGGTGAGAGCCCCATGAGAAAGGGCTGAAGTCTCAGCCATTCACTTACCTCATTTTAAGTCATTTGGGACAAGCATGAAATGTTTCCTTTCCAAAGGGGAGAAACTGATGAGGGGAGCATGTGTGTAAAGGAAGATGAAATCTTTGTGAGCACGAAGGGTGTTTACCAGATAATCTGTGGACGTGTGTGAGAACGGGAGTGTCCATGAGAGTGTTCATCAAAGAAAGAGGTCAAGGCCTAACAGCAGGTTCTGGGGATTAGAAAGAATGAAGCAAGGAATCATGGGAAGTGAGGGGGTGACATAGCAAAGAGGGGAGAAGGAGCAACTAGCGTTTAGGGAGCGGTCCCTGTCCCTTGTGGTCTCTTCTTTCATTTAGTTTGAAGTTGTTTGTTGGATCCTTCATGGATGCAGTGTTCTGAGGCTCAGAAAGACTGAGTGATATGATCGGCTTGCAAAAGGAGTAGAAATGGAATTCCGGCTCAGTTCTGCCTGATGCCAAAGCCCCTTACTCCATCTTTACTGCCAAGTTTTCATCCAAGGCAGGGAAGGACCACGAGGTAGCCGAAGAACACAGCCCAAGAAAGTTGAGAGCAATATGCAAGTATCCAGTGAGCCTACAACTGACCCCATCAAGGGACCTGACACCTAAAGAGGGACTAGCTTGTGCCGGGCCATGCGTGTTCTACGTGACACAGTGGCTGAGTAGGATGTCTTAGTATTTTGGCATATTGTCTTTCTGGGTGTGGTGCACTATTGTTACACATGCCGCACACCCAGGCAACTTTGTATGAGGGTTGCTGCTTACCTGGAAACTCTGGGCACCAGAATTTGAACTGCACTAGTCAGAATGGGTCCACCCTGCGCAGGTATCTCACTATAATAATGGCTGGAGGCTGTCCTTAGCCCAGGACTTTCTGAAGATAACAAAAGGAAGTACCTAGAGTATTTGAACCCATGCTATGAAATAATACAATCCAGTTACTTCCAGTTAACTATGATCTTTATGTAAAACCACAGGTGATCTTGAAAGGCATTTTGACATTAGCTTCCACATTCTTCTCTGTAAGGAATTAAAAAAAAAAAAAAAAAAAACTTTGCCAAGGGGACAGTAGGGGTATGTGCTCTGTTCTGTTTGGTATGAATTTACATCCTGGGTCTCCAAATTCAGGTAATTCTCAGAAGTGTGTTCCGCCATTGAGTTTGTAGCATATTTCCAGTAAGGCCTGCCTCTGGGACCTGTTCCAGTTTCATTTTAAGCACTAAATATTTAGCAATCTTATTCCTAAGGAAGTTTGTTCTTCCTTTCCACAGAATCACCAAAATGCCTGATGCTCGTGATGTCTTCTTCTTTGCAAAGGGTATTTCATTGATTTTGAGGCCCTGCACATCTGAGAACCCAGCGTTCTGGCCAGTTGCATTTGACCTCTTCCTAAATTGTGTGGTCAGAGGGATTATATTTAATGTCTTTTGACAAGAAGGGTGACTTCTTTATTTGGGGCCTTCCTCCCATCAAAACCAGGAATGCTGGGGGCGCATCTCATGTAACCCTATTACAAATCCTTTGGGGGTAGCAGCTCAAAGTTGTTCCTGTGAATCATTTTGTCCTTGGTATTGTGTGGGCTGCACTAAGATACACTGGTAAGAACCCAGAGAGGTCTGGGTCATTAAAAGAAAAATCAGTCAAATTTTGATGATTTGGGAACTCAATTGAGTAGATTTAATCTAACTAAAACTGAATAGCTCTTATGTACTAGGTGGTATGTTAGGAGCTTCACATAGACACTACCTTTTAAACCTCAGAATATCTCTGAGCAGGCATCCTATGTCCGTCTTACAGATGGGAAACTGAAACTCTAAAAAATTAGTCAACCTGTGCAAGTGTAAGATCATATGGTCCCTAAGACCAGATCTTGGATATTTTAAAAATTGAAATAAAAATACATATAACTCGAAAATTCCCATCTCAACCACTTTGCAGTGTCCAGTAGTGTTAGCTTTCTGCTCATTGTTGTGCAACAATCCTCAAAAAATTTTCATCATCTCAAACTGAAACTCTGTATCCATTATAACAACAACTCTTCCTTTCGCCCCCAGCTCTGGAAAACACCATTCTACCTTCTGTCTCTGATTTCCACCGCTCTAAGTCCCTCACAGAAGTGGAATCATAAAGTATTTGTCCTACTGTGCCTGGTTTATTTCACTTGCACAACATCTTCAAGGTCCGTCCATATCAGAGCACGTGTCAGAATTTCCTTCCTTTTTAAGGCTAAATAAGGTTCCCATTTTCCTTACAGATCTAGGATTTTCATCCAAGTTGGTGAGTCAACCGTGCCACCTTGTCAATGCTTATGCAAATGTCACATTTTACACCAAATGAAAGTGAAATGAGACAGTTGTGTCTGGGCCCTGTCCTTACCATTCCAACCTCAGAGATGGAAGTTCAGAGATGACGAGGTCTTTGGCTGATTTCTCATTTTTGAGTGGGGTGCTGTTTTTTTTGTTTTGTTTTTGGATGGAGAACTACTCCTTACTCCTCCGCTGACCTCACCCAGCCCGTGACTGCCTCCTACCTCCCACCACCCTCCTACCCCTGTGCACACCCTGGCCTTTCCTCTTCTGTAAGTCACGTACCAAGGGCTCTGGGACATCGCCCACTAAATATAAGTAGCCCTGAGACCTCATGCTCCCCACCCTTCCCTTGCCCAGCCTTCCCTGTTGCCCAACTTCCCTGTCCTGGTGAGCTGAGCCAGTGTCCTATCACTTCTGCAAGTCTGAGGCCTTGGTAATCTGTATGCCTCTCCAGTTTTATTACGTGCCATCAGTTGCCAAGGACATCAGCTACAGTCCCCCCAGCCTGCCTCACATCTGCCCATCCTTCCCCTTCCCCAGAATCCCATCTAAAATCCCAAGACCAGGCCCTGGTGGCTTTGCAACTGCAGCAGCTTCATATCCTTCCCCAACCCCTACTGTGGAGCGAGTGGTCTTTACTCTCTGTAGCCATTTCTCCAACTCCCATGTTATTCTCTTTCTCTGGGCAACTCCCTAACCGAAGTCAACACTGCCCCACTCTGGTATTTCTCCAGCTGCTTATCCACAGCCTCCATGTTCGCCTACACTCTCTTTGGGCAACTTGGTTCTGATTGACAGTATTCCCTGCCTCCACTTGCCCTGTGCCCCACCACCCACTGAGCCCCAGTCAGCTTCCAATCCAGGGACACTTATCTGAATCACCCCCAAGACCTGGGATGCCTTTCTCTTCCATTGTTCAAGTGAATCTCTACTCTCTCCTCCCACCCTCTCTTCAGACTGCAACCCAGATTAATTCTACCCATTGTCTCATTTGTAATCTTCAAGCTTACATATTTCACTATTATTATTCTATTTCTTTGCATATTTGTGTATACCATCTATAAGTTCATCTTTCTTTTTGAGGTAATGAATATACTAATTACCTTGATTTGATCTACATATTGTATGTATGTGTCAAAATATCATATTGTACCCATGAATATGTTTAATCATTATGTGTCAGTTAAAAAAATTTTTAAATTTCCTTTAAGAATGAATGAGGCCTATTCTTTATATTCCCAGGTGGCTTCTTCTCCTCTTGGCTTATGTTATACCATAAATAAATTACACCACAAATAAATCAGGCAGGAGGTGATTCAAGCTAACATACGAGCTGTTTTGTAGCCCCCAGCTGAGTTGAACATGGAACTGGAGGGAATGGGGCTGGGGTCCAGATGCTGATGTGCCCCTAAGAAGGGTACAGTCTGTTTTACCAAAGAATACATGGATAGAGATCCCTGATAAGTTTGGAGGCTGCCATGAGATGCTTACATTCAGGGTTTGCCCCTAAGCATAAGGGTTAGAACTCCCAGTGAAAAGCTCTGAGCACCATGGTGGAGCCCAGCATTTGATACCATGCTGAGGGAGCGCTGGACTTCCCCAGTGCTCTTCCCCAGCTCGGGATGTGTAGAAGTGGCTGTGGCTTCTCTAAAACAAAAGTTGAATCTAGAAGTGACTGAGTTAGTTGCACCGGCATGACCCACAGTCTCCCTTTGGAGAAGAAACAGGAGATAGGGCCTGTGAGCTGAGCCGCCATCATTGCCAAGTCTGTGGAATTCCTCTCCTCTCTACAAATGAGGCACCCAGCCAACAGCCATAGACATGGGTGACATGTGTATTGGGTCCTTTGGCAGAAGCTTTAGAGGTGATCTCGATGGGGCCTGTCACTTTAATGGTCAGGCCCCAGGGAGGAGGGAGGTTGTCGCTGCTGGTGAAGCAGCAGCACCAGCCTCCCTCCCCTGCCTCACCAGCCTCCCTCCCCTGCCTCACCAGCCTCACCACCAAGCACTTCCCACAACGCAGCTCTGCCTGCTCTGCTCCGCTTGCTTGTGCAGACAAGAGACATTACATCAAGAGTACGGTAAGATGAATCAAGTTTAATATGACAGCGCAGGTTTAATTAAAGGGCTGGATAATTCCAAATCTTAACAAAGCTTGTGTGTGTGCTGAGTGGGAACATGATATGGGGGATGCGGAGGGAAGGCGAATCTTTTATTTTATTTTATTTTACATCAAAGTCAAGGCGGGGCAGAGTGGGGCTAATGGCAAAGGCAATTTCCTGTCCTTTGTAGGTCCTGGGGCTGGGTAACTTGGCTGTGGAGGTGGGACACCTGGAGTCACTGGCCTGATAGCCCTAAAATAGCTGGGATGTGCTGGGCATTTCTGGAGCTAGAGGATTAAACTTCAATCACTCCTCACTCAACAAACATTTGCTTTGCCTTTTATGCAAAGGGTGCTTATAAAAAAAACGCCTACCATTTGCACAACTTATCAACACTTTTTCACAGTAATGGAGAAGAAGCAGATTCAACATGTTCTTCCCTTGTTTGAGGTTACGTTCCTAGCCAAACTCCTTTCAGCTTTGGAGCCAAGAATAGGGCACTATTTTGGTATTGAATTAAGAAGTCAGATCCCCATCCTGTGGTAGTTAAGTATTCATCTTCCATATGCTAATGCCCCCCCCCCCAATCAACTACACATAGCACGCAGCACATAAGCAGAGAAATGCACTTAAAAGCTTATTATGAGTAATCTCATACACTGATTATGTGATAAGTGACAGCAAATACCTCTTTATACAGGGTCTAGATAAAGCACCATAATGCTAAGGAGCATTTATTGAATGAAAAGTGTCTCAGTGATTACAGCCAAATGTCTCTAACGATTTTGTTGGATAGGTTAATTTGGGGCTTATATGCTCATCACACCTGTCATTTATACTCAGGGTATTGCTTTTCTTACATTATGGAGATATTTTTCAAGTTTGTGGACCAATTCACCCACATTTTCCTTACTGGTCTTTCATGGGTGGGAGTGGAGGTGGGCAGAGGAGGGATGGTAGTTGAGACCTTTGTGACTTTTGGCTGCAGGCGACCATCTGTGGCTCTCCCCATCAAAAACACCCCCAAATGAGTCTTGAAGCGCCCTGTCACTGGGCAGGCCCTGGGAGTTGGAAAGGGTTCCATGATCTTTGGTGTTAAGGGCTCCTGCTGGAGTCTGGGGATGAGGGAGTGAAGGTGGAGGCTTCTACTATTTCTTCTCACAATCCTCCTGCGATGGGGCCGCTATGCAGAAACGGCACCCAGCACCATTTCCTGGAATTGACTATAAAAGACTAGCTGATCATTCTCTTAGATTGTTGTGACGGGAACAGTTGATAATAATGACCTTGTGGATGTCGTGTTGTGCTTTGCACTTAACACACAGTCTTCATTCAACGCTTCTCAACTCCAGAGGAGGGGAAAATATCAACCCATTTTTACAGATAAGTGGTCTTTGTGTATAGTGTATAAAAATGGAAGTGGGGGCCAGCCTCTTAGAATATTTCATTTGTTATACCAGCTTAATATGCCAGGCACGCTCCAATGCTTGATGCATGCCAACTTGTTTGTTCTACCTCACAGCCCTGAGCTTGTCACTTGCCCAAGGATGTGGAGCTAGGACTGTGGCCCTTTAACAACCAGGGCCATCTATGCCACCCCCTTCTCCACCCCACCTCTCTGTGCTGCTTCTCTGTGGATCAGTGACTCCAGGTCCCATCTGCATGGTGTTCCTTTCCTTGTTTACTCTAATGTTGTGCTGTACTGCAATGTTTCAGTCAATGATGGAGTGCAAACAGGACTGGGTCCCCTAAGATTACATCACCTAGTAATGCCATAACTGTCTTAGTTTGTATAAGTACATCGACATCTATGATGTTCTCACAATGACAAAATGGCTTAATGCATTTATCAGAATGAGTCCTGTCATTAGGTCACACGACTGTCATTGTTGGTCACTCCTTCACCATCCCGTGTACTCCACAATGGCAAACACAAGCTCTGCATACTCACCAAGGTCTCAAGAACTCATTGCAATATCTGACACATTGTAGACTTTCAAAGAAGAATGGTTGAATTCAGGGATCTGTGTTAGTCATCTGTAATAGGTATAGAACTGAGCCGGAAGCACAACTTTATGATTTAACTTGCTTTGAAGAAAATGATACATGCTAAATAAAGAAGACATTTTCATAAGTTTGAAATAGTCTGAAACCTATTGTCTTGCAAAGCAGCCATTGAGATAATGTCTATTAAATTGAGAGCAACTGAGATCATATCTATTAACAATGCACTGTCAAGCATTATGTTAAGCACTCAATGTGTATTTCTCATTTAATTTTTGTATCAACTCCATGTGGTGGGTACTATATTTACTATTTCCTCTCCCTCCCCTTCAGATGCACCAGCACTGCAATAACCATGGTTCTTGGTTCAGGGCATTGTTCCAAACATGGCCTTCTTTCATTTATCTTTTACCTATTTACCCATATTTTGGATAAATAACTAATGGCCCAACCCAAGAACTAAACCACGAATAATCTGTAACCACCTCTATGTCCCTCCCATCCCATTTTCATGCTCTTCCCACCTGCAACATTATCTAGAATTTTGTATTTCCTTATTTTTTAATATATACCTAAATGCCGGGGCTAGGGATGTGGCTCAAATGGTAGCGCGCTCACCTGGCATGTGTGCGGCCCGGGTTCGATCCTCAGCACCACATACAAACAAAGATGTTGTGTCCGCCGAAAAATAAAAATGTTAAAAAAAATTCTCTCTCAAAAAAACAAAACAAAACAAAACAAAACAAAACAATATATACCTAAATGCTTATTTCTTAGTTTTATTTTGAACCTTATTTATTTACTCATCATCATATTTCTTAGATTTATCAATGTTGCCACATGTCACTGGAATTCATTCATTTTCTCTGTTCTGTAATTTTTCCATACTGTCTGCTGATGGGCATTTTGGCTGGTTTCCATTTTTTGATATTATGAAAGTCTTCTTTTCTTGAGTATATTGTCCATTTTACAGAGAAAGAGAGTGAGACCCAGGGAAGTTAAGTAACTCAACTCAATATCTCCTAGCCAATAAGTGGTTGAACCAGGACTAGAGTCCAGATCACTGTAGGTCTAAAACATGGGCTTTCTCGTCACTATATTAAACAGCCTGTATCAGTCTTCCTATGAGAAAAATATGGTAGAAGGAAAGGAGCACATTTTTCTTGCTCATTTTGCTGGTAGAAAGTTACTCCATCCACTCTCGCCTACCAGGAAGAAAAACTTGTATGTTGGGTTAATTAGCCTTTCAAATAAAATCACTGATCCTCTTGGATGCATAACTATCCACTCCTTCTCATTTCAAAAAACAACTTTGTGGGTACAATATTTTATCTCTGACCATATGCTCAAATAGTTTGGTTTTACATGTACAATCTGTCTCGCTCTAGGTTTTGTTTTTAAATCTCTTTGCAATGGGATTAACTGTGTGTGTATGTACTTTTCTTTTAAACCAAAAGTTCTAAGGAAGAAAGGATGGAACAACACAGTGAGATGTTAGCTTCTACAGCCTGCTATAATGTTCCTAGAAACAAGATAACTAAACCTGTTTCCTCAGGTTAAAAATAGGTTTTATGTGGAAAACAGGTCAGCAAACAAAGGCACCTCTGATCATATAAACTATAAATCACAATTTTAGAACAAATCAATTTACTTATGTGTAAAGGAATTTTTCAAAGAAAATGCTTAGGTATTTGGGACTTAGGGGGAAAAGGGGAATGAACACATCATGCATTTGTATATACAGTTTGTGCTTTTTTTAAAAAATAGGCATTTTGTATCTTAGAACACTTAAAAACATAAAATTTGAATATATATGAATTTTAGCTGTGGACCAGATTGAAGTCTAGTTTCTATAAGGTTATGTGGCCCTGCCTGGCTCTAGGAACTTCACTGTCCCTTACTTCTAACCCCTCTCTTCCTTGTGACAGACCATTCTAGGGGACAGCCCATTTCTCCAAAAACTATTTCTCACTTCTGTTTCTAGCCTTCTGTGCATGTGGATTTGGGATACACAGATTTTTAAAAAAATATCTAACAAAAATATTTTAAAACTAGGTAACAACTTGACAGGACGTTCAGGAGGTAGAACAGACAAATCTTCTGTATGCTTGTCATGCTCATTGAACTCCCACCATGATGCGTGCTCCTTCTGAGCCTATGTCCACACACATCATCTATATGGTCTCCATTTCCTACTCAGCATGTCATAACTTGGATTTTCCCAGAAGCAGACCCTGAGAAAAAAATTCCCGAAAAGATGGTTTATTAAGAAAGCACAGAAGATAACCCTATTTGGGTTCTGGGAAACCAAAAATGCAGGGAGGGAAAGCAACCATTAAAGAAAGTACTTATTGCATGATAGAAGTTTAATCCCCAAGGAAATAGAGGGACATACATATTGCAAAAACCTGCACCTCAAAATTATCCTATTCTAAGAGTGATGCTAGGGTATTTATGTGTCAACTCCCCATGGTCATCGTTTGAGGTCTGCTGGGGGCAAAAGAAGGGGAAGTTAATTCCTCAGCTACGTGGGTGTCCACAGTTGGGGGTGGTTGGCTGGAACTTGTCTGGAACACACTGAGAGCCCTAAGTGACATGGGCGGACCCAGAGTGTCTGCTATCCTGCTTTGTTCACTTAACATTAATTATAACACAAACACTTCCTGGTTGCCACACACTCTTTACACTTATGAGATTAATTTCTGCATAATATTTCATAATGGAATCACAATTTAACTAACCCTTTAATATTGGCTATTTAGGTGGTTTCAAAATGGAATGGGTGCTTTGGCAATAAAGGGCTAGCTTATTTTCATCCAAACTTTAAAAGGAAGAGCTGCAAAGTTATGTGCTCTTAAAAATTTTGCAAGTTCTCTAATCTGATCAGTCAAGTGGAATACTGTGGGTGAGTGAGTGAGAATTATGAACACTGAAAGTCATAAGCAAGTAACCTATACAATATATGCTATTATTTAGGGTGACACTTTAATTACCAGTATGTGATCATGCAATAGATTATGTAGTACTTTGTTCTTCAGGATTTATAAGGTCTATACATTTTGTATAACAAAACTTTGTACCAGGGCCTTTATAATCAAGAAGCATATAGATAGCTGCTATAGTTTGTTTATTGCCTCTGAAACTCATGATGAAATTTAATGTTGTGGCAGTATTGGGAGGTGGGGCCTAGCAGGAGGTGTTCGGTCATGGGGGCAGAGCCCTTGTGAATGGATTAATGCCTTTCTCACGGGAATGAGTTAGCTATTTACTCAGTTTAGCCCTCTTTTTTCTCTTCCTCTGAGTCTCATTTTCTGCAATGAGCTGACTGACCAGACTCTCTTGAGATGTAGCTACCTGATCTTTTATTTCCCAGACTCCAGAACCATTAGCCAAATGAACCTGTTTCTATTATAAATTATCCAGTTCCAGGGATTCTGTTACAGTAACAGAAAATGGACTAAGACAGTAGCTATCAAATCATTTTGTGCCAAAAAGTCACACTGAAATAAGAGCCCTGGATTTTGCTGTGATTGGCCATTGAACAGCTATCTCAGCTTGAGATGGCCTCAGTGCATTTCTGGGCTGCACCTAGGAGTCAAGATGTATGTTAGATAATCTGCAGCTTCTCTTCTAGCCATTTCCACCCACCCTTTTCTTCCTTGCTGGCACAGATTTTATGTAGGTGTCTACTGGAGAGTCCCTGCTCCCAAGTAATCAGTCCTGAGAAAACCCCAGAGATAATGTGATTCATTCCTCTGTGGTTAAGTTAGGGATGGACACGTCAAAATTCAAGAATTCTTACAAAAAAATTCTTTAAGTACTTTATATTAAGTCATTTAATTTCTATAACCATCCCATGAGCTATGGGTACAATTATCCTCCTATTTTACTGAGGAAGAAACCATGAAACAGAGAAGTCAAGTGACTTTCTGAAGGTCACAAGGCTAGTAGATACTGGAGCAAAGACTCTTATCCAAGCTAGACGGGCTCCAAAAATTCATGTTCTGTGTCATGGGTGCATCTTCATGTCATCGGGAGCATACCCAGCATCATCCCTGAATTGCCAGACTGTTTGGGAGACACTGGCTTCCCCTATTGCCTTCCTCATCACCCAAGGACTCACAGGAGTGACATTCTGATTCTGAAGCATCAAAACCTGTAGTCTCCTCTAAAGAGTCTCACGATTAATTAGAAACACAAGTCAAAATCATGCTCTTGAAAAGATAGTGGGTAGGAATGTTTAATTCCCTTTGTCCTGCTCATCTAGGGTTAGATTGTGTAGGTCTGGCCTGTGTGGGACATTGCCTCCCACTCTGGGTCACACAGGCGCACATGCACGCACACACACACACACACACACACACACACACACACACACACGACACCCAGTATAAATGGGTCTCCAGGACAGATTGCCCTCTACAAGCTCAGTTCTCCACTTCATACTGGAAGGAACTTTTTTCGACTTCATCCCAGCCTGTTCTCTCCTCTCTAGTCACTGGACTTCCATTTCTTCTTTTGTCTTTGGCTTTCACTTCTGGGCGTAAGATCCTCTGTGACCTTTCAGGTTATAAATATGGGTTCTTTTGACATAGGCGCCTTATTTTCTGCCTTAGCAACCAGCTAATACCTCCCCCAATTCTGTGGGATGTTGGCCACCACCTACCTGGAGTCTCCGAGTTGCCGGCCCTCAATAGGAGCGTCAGTAGCTCTAGGCAACCATTCTTTGTTTTGCTTTGTTTTAGCAGGTAAAGGCTTCCTTCATCTCAGTGGTTGACCGACACAATCACCAAGGCCACTGTGTCCAGGCACAAGAAGGGGAGCTTTATTTCTTGGCCTTTTCCTCCTTGGAGAGAGTCTCATGACCTCCACCTTCTTGCCTGGAGGTGTGCTTCCTGGCCCTTCTACCCACAGGCCTCATCTTGGTTGGCCAGGGCTTCCTGTGGGACTTGTCTGCCTTCAGCATGTGGATGTTGTCCATGAGAATCCACTTGGTTTTGAACACAATCCCCCTCGGGTACAGACTTGATATACCCAGTGTCAATCTTCTCAGAGTCCCGGTATCCTCAGCCTGCATAAGCTACCTCCTCCCCACCCCAGGTTACCTTCTCCACATTTCATCCATCATCGGCTATTCCATTTCGCTTACTGGTGCCCCTCTGCCTGCCTTTCTGGAAGACCCAACTGTTTTTCCTGCATCAAGCCCAGGTACAGGCTTGCAGAGGATCAGCTCATCTTAGCTGAACTTCTAAATTTGCTAACAGGAGCTGGTAACTTCACAAGTCCCTTTGGGGCCCCACCAGACCCTCTTAGGGCCACAGTGGAGGACACTGGAAGTGAGCCCTTTCACGTAGAAGGATATACATGGCTGCAGTCAGACAGTGAGAGGAAGGTAGAGTAACTCCTTAAACTTGCAGGTGTCTTCAGAAAGCCCTGCTTGAAGGCCCAGGTAATTATAACTGGCACTTGGAACAGTCACATGAGAAACCACACTTGGTTCTCCTTGATAAATCTTTTGGAATGGCAGAGTTATCAGAACGCTGGTCACAAGGTTTCAGTTTTCAAATGGGAGCAGGCTGTATTACAGAAACTGTAAGCTCTTCCATTAAACCTGCTTTGGACAAGACTGTGAGCATTCAGAAAAGAAATCCAAGAAGAACTCTGAAGAGTTGATGTGAATTCACTAAGAAATGGTCAGGGCCAGACTGACTCCATTTACATTTTTGGGAGGGCAGGTGTGTTAGTCAACTTTCCATCACTGTGACATAGTACCTGAGGTAAACAACTTGTAAGGAGGAAAGGTTTATTTTGGCTCATGGTTTCAGAAGTTGGTCACTTGGCCTTGTTGATCGGGGCCTGCGGCAGCACTGTGCATCAGGGCTGATCCCTTCATGGAGTTTGGGAGGAGAGCACCAGGTCAGGGTCCTAATATCCCCTTCAAGGGCACACCCACTTCGATCTAACTCCCTCCCACTGGGCCCATCTCCTGAAGTTTCCACCACCTTCCAACAGCACCAAGCTGAGAGCAAGCTGTCAACACATGGGCCTTAGGAGCATATTTCAGATCCAAACTAGAGCAGCCAGTATATCAGAAATAAATGTTAATACTCTGGTGTGTGACAATCACTGGAAAAAGGAAGAGGATAGAGTTGTAACCAGCCCCCCTACCCACTGCAGGAGTCACACATACATCCAGCCTATATTTATCTGCTGCAACTCTTTAAAATATAAAAGAGAAGGCTTCCAATTGAGCAGTTATTACATTTAACACTTAGAGGGCTCTTGTGTAGAGGAAGGATAAGCTTTCAGAGGGCAGAGCTAAGAGAAGTATGTGTAATTTACAGGAAGGCAGTTTTACTCCAAATAGGGAAAAACTATTTAACACTTAGAGCAGCATTTCTTAAATCTGAGTCATGTGCAGACCCCCTGATAAAGGAAAAACATTATGCAGTTCTCCAGGGTTTAGGAATTATTTTCCTATAAAGTTTTTAAATTTTGAACAAACATACAACGAGTTACAAAGTCCTTATGTTTACTATTATATAAATTACAAATTAAATTTATAAACTTCATTTATAAATGTATAAATTAATAACAAAGTTATCATGTGGACAATATTTAAATAAACAACCTTATTTTAGTAGGTGATGTTTTGCTTAAACAAAACCATCATTCAGAGCGTGGATAACCTACCAGGGGCATCTGTCCTGAGCAGGCATGGACATTGAAGGATTTGTGATAACCCAAACCACAGGGCAAGATTCATTTATGAGGCATGCTGTGATGTCACTTTCCTTCATTAAAAGTGACATCATCTGTTCCTATTCAGTCCAACTCCGTTGTTTTCTTATTCATCTTGATTAAAGTAGAACTACTTTCATAGAAACAAAAGCAAGCACTGAAAAATATTTTAGGGTGGTCCTTGGGTACAAAGTGCTTACGATACTTGGCAATAGGAATCTATAACCCAGAGTGAAACTTGATGGAAAGCGTGGACTTGAGTTAATAAAAATGCATTAACATTGGCTCGTCAATTGTGATAAAAGTGCAAATTAATGTAAGATGTTAAAAATAGGGGCAGTTGGGCTGGGGATGTGGCTCAGTGGTAGAGCTTTTGCCTGGTGTGTGTAAAGCCCTGCGTTTGATCCCCAGCCCTGTTAAAAAAAAAGAAAAAAAGGAAGTGTGGGTAAGGAGACAAGGGGGTGTATGGAATTCTCGATGTTTTTCATTCAATTTCTCTGTAAACCTAACAACTACTAAAAAAGAAAAAAAGAAAAACCAATCTGCCATTAATAAAAGTGGTCAAAAAAAAAAAAAAAAAAACCAGTGGTCACTATAACATGCGTATACATTAGTTCTTTTTAGATCATTATCCAAGTGAAAAGACAAACTTTACAGATCTTATCTAGAACTCTTACCAAGAAAATATCTGTGAATCCTACCCCACAGTTTAAGAAATGCTGAAACCAGGAGTTCAAGAATGAATAAAGGTGTTCTGAAAAGTCATCAGAGCCTCTTTATTCAAAGTGTTCCGGAAAATTCCTGGAAAGTCTTCCTTCAGGGATGTTCTTCTGAGAAGACTTGCTTTTGGAAAGAGGTCAGAACACATGCTCTCTAATTCCAAGATTATATAATTCCAGTTTTTATAAAGATTTTAGTACTTAATTAATTTGCTTCTAGCTTTACTTTTCATAGACAGTATGGTGGCCCAAAGCCAAAACACTAATGTGCTTAAACTTGGTGCTTTTTAAGTCTTCTTTCTTATTCCCACAACCCTGTCCAAATTGCAACAATTTCATTTAGGCCAACCAATTGTCAATTTTTGATCCTGGGAAAGAATAGCTAGTAAATCCCGCTTCATTCCAGTAAGCCCGGATGGCATTCTTCTTTGACATCCTATCACATTGCACCCTGAGCTAAGTACCGTAGTTACAGTTCCACTTTACATCTTTGGGTAATCCATTTTCTAACTATCCTCTTAGAGAAACCTAGAAACCATTTCTATTTCATTATTCCCTTTGGAAAATATTTCCTTCCAGGAATCTGAGACTAGGACTGAATCTGTAAAAGGACTCTTGTAATTCTAAACGTTTAAAAGCCACTTTTTATACTTTATTGAATTCACATGTGCACGTCTTTGTTTAGTTTTAGCAAACAACACAGTTATTTGATATAACATCATTGGCATGGAGTATATAAAGCGCTTTGACAAAGTGTCCATTTGGATCTAAATATTTAATTTCCTTAATCGGAGTAAAACCCTGAATTGGAGTAGGATTGTTTTCCACTAAAAAGTCAGAAGCTAGATTCTAGTCATTAATGTGGATGTCTAATGGAAGAACAGATACCCACATCTTCTGGTTTCCAGTCTGTCTCTCTGTCCCAGGTAGAATTCTCTTCCCTCCCAATAACGCTTCAGACTTGAAACTTCCAGAAAAGAAAACTGGTTTGGTGCCATCCAACTTGGAACTTCTAGAAAAGAAATCTGGTTAAGAGCCATGGCTTTTTATTGCCACCTACTGTCCTCTCAGAGAACTGCATGAGCATTTTAGACATCTTACTCCCAAACCCAACTACAGAAAGAGAAAATAAGAGTAAAATGGATGAATGAATGATCATTCCCAGATTCTGAGGAGTAAGCCTGAAAAATGAGTCACCTAGGGAAACCTATGTCTCTACCTCTATTTTTTTTGTTTTAATTAGTTACATATGACAGTACAATGATCTTGACATATCATACATTTGAATCAGATGTGATATAATTTCTCATTTTTCTGAGTGTACAGGTTGCAGAATTACATTGGTCATGCAGTCACGTATATACCCACAGCAATAATAATGTCTATTTTATTCTGCTGTCCTTCCATTCCCCCTTCCCCTCCACTCCCCTCCCATCACTTCTCTCTACCCAATCTAATGTGACCCACTTCTTTTTTTTCCCTCACATCATCATACCTGTATTCTGCATAATGATCTTATTTGTTTGTTTGTTTATTTATTTATGATACCAGGGAGTGAACCCAGGGGCACACAAGCAGTGATCTGCATCTCCAGCCCTTTTTAAATACTTTATTTAGACACAGGGTCTTGCTAAGTTGCTTAGAGCCTCGCTAAATCGCTAAGGCTGTCTTTGAACCCGTGGCTCCTCCTGCCTCAGCCTCCCAAGCTGCTGGGATTACAGGTGTGCGCCACCACACCCAGGCCTCCCTCTATTTTAATATTTCCAAAAAGGAAATCTTATTTATAAAACATCACAATCAATGTCTGGTAGTCTGAAATGAAGAGATATTTTTAATGTAATAACAGGATCTACTGAAGTTTTCTTAAACTGAATTAAAAGCAGTGGTTTGATCGAATGTCTGTGGAGAGACGTCAGTGTATTTGTTTTTATGATGCTCATTCCAGGTGTTCCCCATTTGAAAGTTATTGCAAGGTTAGATCAACATTTTGAAAATGCTGGAAGTCTGGAAACAGACAAACATGCCTCCCTAATGTATTGAGATGCTTCTTCTCTTCTTACTTTGGTGGTAATATTTTTTTTCATACTTTCACCAGTATCAGGAAAGGGTGGGTTACAGTCAGGGGCTTCCTGAAACTTTTCAGAACAAGAATTCTAATGGGGCAGTGTGCTGAGAGGGGCCCCTTGAGAATCATGTTTTGGAACATACCGACCCCATGTGGTATTATCTTTGCCACATTTTGCGGTTTTGTGTGAAATTTATTTTTAATCTTTAACAAAGCCTGCCCATGTTTATCTGAAATGCTGAAAAAGTTTAATAGTTTTAAACAAAACTTTTTAAAATAATTAAATATACAATGAATGCTGAAACATTAAAGTCAGACAGAATGTTACCTCAACAAGAAAGGGCTTCCTAAAGATCAAAGGATTGCTGTTTGTTTTATTTGCTAAAGACAAATAACAAGTACTTTCACTTTAAGGGATTCAGATGGCTATTGAAAGAGACTAGAAGTTTTTATTGTCCCCACCCCCATCAGGACAAAGGCTTCCTACACTTCATATTCACAGAGCTGGGAAATTTTACCTTTTGACATTTAGAAGTTGCACTGCAGTGTTTAGGAATATGGAATGCTGAGATTTGATTGAAGATAGATGTGATTCAAGCCAATGACATTTTTGAGCATGTCATTCAGTCTGATTTAAAATTGAGAGGAGAGAAATACCTTGGGCTTTGCCTTACTTTGAGCATGAGTAGTATATCATCAGAGCAGTACTAAGTGGTGACTAATTGCATGGGCTGCTACGTCCATCATGGACCGCGTAGTTCACCCACTCATGATGGACTGGTTTTAATGTCAACTTTGGTAAAGAAGGGAAGAAATAGTTTTTGTTTTTGTTTTTTTAAATAATGAAAGTTCACTTTCCCCCTAAATATCTGCAGATTGGGTTTTCTTTAAAGTAGTGATATTAGTTAAGTCAGTTAGGAACTGACATGGTAGAATAAGGCAAGATTAAAATATATCCAGTTTGCAATGGCGTGTAAGAGATAGATATGTGGCCCAGCACAGTGATGCACACCTGTAAACCCAGCTCTAAGGAGGTTGAGGCAGGAGGATTGCAAGTTCAAGGCCAGCTTGGGCAACTTAGTAAGACGGAATCTCAAAATTAAAAAAATAAGAAGGGTTGGGATGTAGTTCAGTAGTATAGTGCCCCTGAGTTCAAACCCTAATAACTAACACACACACACACACACACAGATGAATTGTGTAATGGTAGTCCCTTTCTTTATGGGGCCATTGTAATCAGGCAAAGCCACTTTGGGTGATGTCATATCTGGTCATTTCCATCTGTAGCTCTTGCAGGGACCTATCTAGTCCTGCAAAAATACTGTTTAAACAGAGTCAAAAGTTCTTTTTGTTTTTCTTATATGTGTCACCACGAAAAAGCTTCTAAATGTTTGCTTTTCTTTCTTTAATAAAAGCTTCAATAGATGTTTATTTTACACATGGCTAGATAGTGTTCTGGATTTTTATCATCTCACTTCTGAATCCAGGCAGTACAGTAGAGTGGCTAAGAGCTTGAACTCTAGAACCAGACAAACTGTCTCATGTGCTTTCACAATCTGGCCAAGTCAGTGAAGCTCTTTCTGAATCTTCATTTGCTCATTTAACAAAATGGCAAATATTAATAGTCCTTCACTTGAGAGGTTATTGTGAGGATTAAATGAATGCATGTAGCACAGGGACTGGCACTTAGAAAGAAACCATTGTGTAATAACTGTTAGTATGATTCATAAGGATACGCATCCAAGTCTTTCCATCAATCACAAAGGAACTAAAAGACGTTTAGGTGTAGCATAGGGAAATAACACTACTTCTCTTTCCTTTCTGTTATCATCTCATGGAATGCTATGGAAGTTCTTACTAGAATGCACATCTATAGATAGTCTACAGTCTCATGCTGTGAGCAGTGAAAGAAGGAAGAAGGTCATGAAGCAGAGAAAGTGACCTTGAAAAATACAGACCTGACAAAATATTCATGCTGAAGAGGTTTTGTTGAACTTATCATTCTTTAAGACTCTGCATAGGACTGAATGTAATTGCAGTGTATTATAAACAATGTCCTGGGGCTTTAGGAAATCTTGTGAAAAACAAGAAACCAAAACCAAAAAAAAAAACAAAAAAACAAACAAACAAACAAAAAACAAAAAAACAAAAACCCCAAACCTCTTGTGATTGGGAGAACAGTGATACAAAAATTCAAGAACTGGATACTTTCCAAGTCATAGCTTTGGAATGCATTGGATCAGCAAATTACTTTGTTTTTCTTAATTTACTTCAATGAGAAGTAGGTAGTATGACAGAATGATAAAATGGGCCTAGTGGTTATTTTATTTTAAAAATTACTGCACAGTTTTTTTTTTTTTTTAAAGTTTCTCATCAAGAACTGAGAAGAAACTATGAAACCAACATTGGGAAAAATAGTTATGTACTCAGTCTACATAATAATCATAATAACATTAATGATGTTGTAGAAGAAATGAAACATTTTTAAAATAATTTTTTCAGTCTTTGGAAACCAAATAATAACTTATATATGGCATTTATTGAGTAGATAAAAAAATTGCTTGTGATTGTTCATTGACATTTTATAATTGCATGCTCATGAGGAGAGCAGGGAATTCAGTTCAACGTGTATTAGAGATGACAGGAGAACATTGTTTTTTTGTTTTGTTTTGTTGGAGATCAAACCCAGATCCAGGCAAGTGCTCTACCACTGAGCTACACCCTGAACCCTAATAAAAGAAAGTTTTAAAAGTATTAGGGACAGAGTAGGAGACTACAACTCTACAAGAAAGGATTTAGAAAGCAGTACTGGTTTATTTTTGGTGGACAAACTGTGATCAGGCTTCTAAAAGAATTGTTTTGGTTTACAGGAAGACCTGAGTTTAGATCTCTTTAGGGTAAGAGAATATTGTGAATCCTTGACTTTCTGAGTCTGGCTTATTTCACCTAGCATGATATTCTCTAGTTCTATCCATCTACCAGCAAATTAAAATTTTCATTTTAATAATTTTTTTACCTATTCAATGTGTTCTGTAAGTAGGTTCTTATTTGGCTTCCAATAGACTGAAAATATGATATTTTGAATTCTACATTCTTTTTTATTATTTATGTTTATCTTTTATTTTATTCATGTATTATAATTATACGGAATAGTGGGATCCACTGGGCCATATTTGCACATGCACATCATGTGCTCAGTCTCCTTCCCCAGTACCTTCCTTTACCTCCCTCCTTTCTTTTCCTGACCCATTTGCTCTATTCTACTGATATTCCTTCTACTATTACTCTATTATTTTAATTGGTGCTTTACCATTATATGTGGGATTTATTGTAATGTATTTATACGTGGACATGCATTGTATGGTATATTTCACTTCCCAGAACTTCCCCACACCATCCCCTATTCCCTCCCTCTTGATCACCCTCCTCCACTTTATTGGTCTCCCTTCTATTTCCATAAGAGCTCCCCGCCTTTTCTTTTAGTTTCTTCTCTCTCTTTAGCTTCCACATATGATAGAAAACATTGAATCCTTGACTTTCAGTCTGGCTTATTTCACCTAGCACGATGTTCTCCATCCATCTACCAGCAAATTAAAATTTTCATTCTTCTTTATGGTTGAGTAAAACTCTGCTGTGCATATATACCACTCTTTCTTTATCTGTTCGTCTGTTGATGGGCAGCTAGGTTGGTTCTATAATTTGGCTATTGTGAATTGTGCCACTATAAACATTGGTATGCATGTAGCCCTACAGTACATTGATTTTAGTTCTTTGGAATAAGTATCAATGTCTAGGATAGCTGGGTCATATGGTGGTTCCATTCCTAATCTTTTGAGCATTCTCCATACTGCTTTCCAGATGGCTATAATAATTTGCAGTTCCACCAACAATGTATGAATGTACTTTTCCCCTCACATCCTTATCAAAATTTATTGTATTCTTGATGATTGCCATTCTAACTAGAGTGAGGTTAAAACTCAGTGTAGTTTTGATTTGCATTTCTCTGATTGTTAAGGATGTTGAAACATATTTTTTCATATATTTGATGGACATTAGCATTTCTTCTTTTGAGAAATGTCTTTAGTTCATTTGCCTGTTTATTGATTGGGTTATTTGATTAATCCATTTGTTTTATTTGGTTTTTTGATGCTCAGTTTTTTGGGTTCTTTATATATTCTGGATATTAATCCCTTGTTGGAAGAGAAGCTGTCAAAAGATTTTCTTCCATTCTGCAGGCTCTTTCTTGTTTTTTTTAATATTTATTTTTTAGTTGTAGTTGGACACAACACCTTTATTTCACTTATTTATCTTCATGTGGTGCTGAGGATCGAATCCAGGGTCTCGCACATGTGAGGCGAGCGCCCTACCATGGAGCCACAACCCTAGCCCTGCAGGCTTACTTCACATTAATTGTTTCCTTTGCTATGCAGAAGCTTTTAAATTTGATCCCATCCTACTTATTGATTTTTTTGGTTTTATTTCTTTAACTTTAGGAGTCTTTTAAAGAAGTCAGTGCCTGTGCCAATATGCTAGAGTGTTGACTGTATGTTTTCTTCTAACAGTTACAGTGTTTCTGGTTTAATTCCTAGGTCTTTGATTCACTCTGAGTTGACTTGTGCAGGGTGGGATACAGAAGAATGTAGACATTCTTCTACATATGGATATCCAGTTATCCTAGCACCATTTGTTTAAAAGGTAAACTTTTATCCAGTGTATGTTCTTGGCACCTTCCTCAAAGGTCAGATGAATGTGTCTATGTGGGTTTGTTAAAATAGACACCTGGACCAATGGAATAAAATGAAAATATTACTTTACAAAGTACTTCTTTTCTGCCCTGGCATCATTATTATGTAGACTGAGTCTATGATTGGTTTTCCCCATGTCAAGTTTCTTCCCAGATCTTGATGTAAGGGACAAGCTCTGACCTGAGGTGTGGCTGATTCTAAATGTGGGTAGACTGAGTTATGAGATGATCACATCGTATCTCTGTTGGAAGGTTCTTCGTAGTCACATCCGGATCAGCCAAGGTAACAGTGAGTAGACAGCTATAGTGCTAATCCCATAACTCTACCACAAAAATAGAATTTCAGGTTCTTTGAATATGAATGTTATCTAGATCAAACTATATCTGGGTCTTCCCTGACAAGTTACATGATTCAGTGCTTTGTTTCTATGAACTAAAGATAGAAGCTTGGAGTGACTCACTTTTTCATATGCATCTAAGTGTACAAGGAAATCAGACTGCTTCTGATGTTGCTTTCAGTAAAAGGGTTTGGGAAAAAGCAGACATACTCTTTTTTATGGATTTTTTTGGGGGGGTACTAGGGATTGAACTCAGGATCACTTGGCCACTGAGCCACATCCCCAGCCCTATTTTGTATTTTATTTAGAGACAGGGTCTCTCTGAGTTGCTAGGTGCCTCACTTTTGCTGAGGCTGGCTTTGAACTAGCGATCCTCCTGTCTCAGCCTCAGGAATCACTGGTATTACAGACATGTGACACTGAGCCCAGCTATTATGGATCTTTTTGGGGTCAGCAGTTTTGAAGTGCAGGACTTATTGGTATTGAGCAGAAGAGGCTGATGATAGGATTTACCATCATTTCCTTTGAGTCAAGTTCTCCAGTGGCTGAAGAAAGGAAAACCTTTGTGCTAATACTGAACGCGATTCCTGTGAAAAGTCACCTTTAACTCCATGAAGATCCCCCATTTTTATGACCAGAGATGTAGTAGAAGTAGAAGGAAATCACTCCAGCTGCAGTTGTTCTCACCAACAGGGCAAACTACAATCTTCATCGCGATGAAATGGCTGCTGGGAGGCTGTTTTCCTGTTTTAAGATGTGACTACATCAATTGTTTAAAATGTGTGTGGCATTTTGACCCACTAAGGACTGGAGTACATCAAGTCTGGGGGTGTTGGGTGAACCAGAGGAAAAGGGTGGTCCTTTTACTTAGACATCAGTCATGGGCACTTTGGGTATGTCATTAACACAAGAGCCAGACTCCATGCCAGACTGCAGGTTTCCAAATCACCCCCTTCTCCCTAAGAATGACTAGTGTGTCTCAGTGAGTACAGACTACAACGTAACAGAATAAGAGTCTCGTATTTCCCGTACCTCAGACTGTACCAATGGGTCATAAAACTCCGGTTAAGTCTGACATGGCCACACGATGGTGGAAAGAACTTTATCTGATAACTTAATAGGTATTGATAAACATTTGCTTATTAATTTGTGTTTAATATATGATGTTTTTTGATGGGTTGAAAGCTGGTAAGGAATCATCAGAACCAGGATGTCAGCATTCTACCACTTATTGGTTAGGCAAATTTGGGCTGTCTTCTAGCTTCCCTGGGTTTACAGTTTTCTGGCTTTCTAAAGAAGAATTATACTTTCATGATTCTTAAAATGAAATTTCATACTTATAGATAGGAGAGTTCATCATTGTGTCAGATAGTGTGCCTGGATAGAATTCACCATCTTTGAGCATCTGTTTCATTTGAGGGTAGATAACATTCAAGTTTTTTCTGTTGTAGCTTTATGGAATCAAACAAGGATACATTAAGTCCTCCTGAAATGTAAAGTGCATGAATTATAGTCCTGCAGCCAACAGTTTTTAAACCTTTTTGCCCACATGATTTTTAACCTCTCTATCCTCACCTGGTTCATATTCACTTTCTTCTGTTTTTAGGGTTGCTTTCAGAGGAGAACTCTGAGAAGAACTGTTAAGTGATTTCTCCTCTCCTTTTTAGCTCTGTTTATTTTAATTTTAATTCTTTTTCCTGTCTTTATAGTATTCTCTCTTTGGGGGATTGTCCCTATGCCCAGAACTTTGGTTATCACCTGTACACAGGAGCCTCAAACCTGTCCATCCAGCTTCTAACTTAGAACCTCCTTTGGGTATCTCAAAGGTGCAAACCCACACATCTAAAATAAAATCCAAGATTATCCCATTCCCGACCAATCTGGTAGTTTCCCAGTGTTCCCTGTAATAGCAAATGCCCCAACATCCATTAAGTTGCACAAATTAGAGACATCGGAGTGATCCTCTGCGTCTTCCTCTGAGTCCCTCCAGCCAATCCATCATCCAATCTTGTCATCATTCATTTCTAAAAAGCTCTCAAGTCCATCCTCAAGCTATTTGCAGCCTTTCTTTTCCAGCCTCCTCACCATTCTAAGCCACACCATACTCTGGCCTCTCTCCCTCCAAGACCCAACACGTACTGACCCTGTGACCAGCAGCCTATCTTTCTGCTCCAGCCACACGGGCCTTGCTCTAGTTTCTTGTAATCGCCAGGCTCCATCTTTGCCTCTGTCTGATGTTACTTCCTCCCTTCTTCACTCAGTTAACTTCTCCTCGTCAGATAAGAGAAGACTTTGGGAGCTCACTGAAGACCATTTCTGACTTCCTGAGGGCCATTTACTTTTTGTTTTGTGACCTTGCTGCACTGTCAGTTTTATTCTTTCTTAATTGATTTTTGGTTTTGTTGTTGTTGTTGTTTTTAATGGCTGTGTGCTCCCGATACCTAGGCTGAAACTCCATGAGCACGGGGAACCATGTCTGGCAAGCACAATACTCCCAGAAGCTAGCCTAGTAGACACTTCAATCAGTAAATATTTGGCAAAATAAAAACATAAATACATGGAAGGGAGATCAGTACAGTAGAGGAAGGCACCCTCGGGGAGAGAGAAGAAGTGAAATTGAGAAAATTATGTTATGTGCATGTGTGAATATGTCACAGTGAACCTCATTATCATGTATAATTATAATATACTAGTAAAAACACAAAAAGACAAATTACATAAAATTAAGATAAATAAATATTTGATGAAACCAACGAATAAGGTCATTGTTCGCTATCAAAGGAAGGAGAGCTATTGATAAATGCCATCAAATAATAAGTAAATATATATGAATCTAAACTGGTGTCTAATTATTAAGCTTTGCTTGGAATAATTTGGTGGGATGTTATTTTTCAAATGTCAAGTGCAGATCACTTGAATATAGTGTGCAGATTTATGCAGACACAATTCAAATGAGCACTTGGAGCCAAGTACTCTGCACTCTTTAACAGAATTGCTGACCTTTTAATGGCTATGTTACCAAGACATTCAAACAAAATAGGAGTTTTTATATATACACATAAACCAGACACTCCACAGCTGCTAACTACTAGAAATAATTATTTTCCTGCACTTGAATGACTTTGTCCAAATAAGATAAATATATTCTCACAGTGTTTGCTTCTTAAAATGAATCTTCTGGAAAATTACTGGCAGGCACAAGAGCACCAACAAGCAAAATAACAAAGAAATGACCCCCATTTCAGTTTGAAGACCCAAGACTTCTGTTTAAATGAGAATAGGAGTCGTACCTAACACCAAGTTTAAAAAGTAATTTCAAGAAATACAGTTTTCCCAATAGCTTTTCAGTTGAAGGGAAAATCATATCATAAAGCTGTCTTCAGTCAATGATTTATTTCTTCTTATTAGTCACTAATTTAGATATAGACTCAAAGACAAAAATATTTCTCCTGTGTACATGATGCAAAATGATCAGCAGTAATTTGAAAAATATTATGGAGCATTTACTCCTGTACAGTGTTCCGGTGAATGTCACAGGAGAAACAATGGTTTTAAGATTGTTTTTAGATGCAACAGAATGCCTGAGCAAAGAGTATAATTTAAGCCCAAAAAGCATACATTTTTTTCCTCCTGAAGCCTAGAGGTACACAGCATAGTGCTCAGTGAGGTTAAATTACACAAAACCAGCAATGTTTTAATCTGATTTTTTTTTTTTTTAAAAAAAACAGTATAATGAAGGAAAACACAGAATAACTACCTCATTTAAGACTAGCAGTACAAAAATCCTGAATACAATTTCAGTAAATAGAATATTTTAGAATAACAAAAGAACATTTTACTATAACCATGTAGGATTATTCCAGGAATTCAGATCTGTTTCAATATTAACAAATTCAATATTAACAAACCTGTCAACATAACTTACTACACCAGCAAATTATTTGAAAAGAATAATAATTACATAAATGGATGATGAAAGGGCATTTGAAAAAGTAGAGAAAGCATTCCAGAGAAAAACTATCTAGCAGCTACAGGTGCACTCTACCATGCAGGAATTCCACTGAAGAATCTGACAGGTAGATGTATTACTTAGCATAAGCTAACTTTTCTTACAAATAACCTCAAATTTCAGTGGATTCATACAATAAGTTTGTTTTCTTTCACATCGGAGTCCAGTAACGGACCTCTCCTATCCCCGTTCAGAGACCTGACCTCTTTCCACTAGTAACTCTGTCATCTTCTAGGACTTTGATTTCTACATCAAGTCCTTTGCATCTGACAGGCAGAGAAGAGGAGATAGAATAGAAAATCACAAGGGAGGCCCGGGGTTAAGGCCAGAAGTATGACCGATCTTTTCCACTCAAATTCTTCCGATCAAAATTCAGTTAGGTTGGGTTTACCTAGTCACATGGACACCTGGAAAATGTAGCTGTGTTCTCAGGAATTTAGGAAAAGGATTGAGTGAGCAGCTAGCTAGTCTCTGCCACAGAAAATAAGTACCTAGAATATCAAAGACATTAACAAAAAGCTGATTAAGTAGATAGTCTCCTAGAGGGAAACACTAAGTATACTTCTACTAAAATCAGGAAAAAGACAGAGACAGCCCTATCACCATTATTTATTCAACATTATTTTGGAGGTTGTAGCAAGTGTAGTAAGATAAGAAAGGAAAAAATATAAATCTGAGAAAGAAGAGATTAAATTATCTTTTTGCTGATAATATGACTACAGATTTAGAAACCCCAATGTACATTTTTAAAGAGGGCTTCTTACAATTACGAAGTGAATAATGTGGCTGGACACAATATAAATATGACACATCACATACACTCACCTGTGTGTGTGTAATAAATAATAATGCAAAAAGAATAATTTTTTGTTTCTCTGAAAAGTAAGCTGCATGCTTTCTTAGAAAGTTTCAGTTTATAAAACAGGTTATGAAAAGTGCTATTGGTTTGGACACAGCAATTGTAAAAGAAGAGGGGAAAATTGTAAGGTTCTGTATTTTTGTTTTTCTACATTATATTTTAAATTTCTGGATCTGTGCTAGATATCCAAATTGGAAACTGTTCATGATGCCTTATAAATGTCGTTTATGCAAGAAAGATATCCTGGAACACCCAATCAGTGGACGCATATTTAAAGAAAAAGGCCTTGTCCTAACATCATATTATGGACAAGTAAACATATATACACACATATGGGGGACTTCCCTGTGGGGGAATTATGAATCCATCATACTTCAGTGTCAGATATGGGTGTGTGCCTTGCTTTGGTTTATCAAGTGTGAGGGGAAGCAAGGTATGATACTTCTTGGTAGCAGGTTTATGAACCAACAACTGCTGTGCCTTCAATCCTATTCTCTTTACTATAGGGCTGTCATATGACTGCCAGCAGTGGGGCCCAGTGTATGGATGATGTGAGTCAGAGCCAGCTTGGGATGGGCTGTCAGCATGAGCAGGAAATTATTATTGTATGCCACTGTGATGTTTGGGTTTTTGTCACGGTGGCATCATTTACCCAAAGCTAATACACATTCTGTCCTTATGCTTACAGCAATGTCAGAATAGGGGTAAAAATGGAAAAATATAAATTATACTTGTAAAAGTGATAAGTGCACAGAATACCTAAAGCTAAATTTGACAAGACAGGCTTAAGATATATGAAGAAAGCCATAAAATATTATTGAAGTTTATAAATTGTCATTTCTCCCTAAATCAATATATAATGTAATTCCAATTGTACTCCAAATGTTTTCTTTTTAATTTGGTAAAGGCATTTTAAGTTCATGAAGAATATCAGAATTTGCTCACAGTGGGCTGGGGTCGTAGCACAATGGTAGAGCGCTTGTCTAGCATGTGTGAGACACTGGGTTTAATTCTTAGCAACACATATAAATAAATAAAAATAAAGGTCCAGTGACAACTAAAACAGTTTGTTTTTTTAAAAAAAGAATTTACTCACAATGTTACTGCCAATATTAAATGAGATAAATTTTGTCCAATGTGCTTAGGACAGTATTTGGCACATATATACACTCAATATGTGTTTGTTAGTTTCATAATTGGGAAAAAATTAGATCTTTAGAAAAAAGAGTACCAAATGAATCTATATTAACATGAGATTTTAATTTTATCTACCTCTTGGTGCTATATGAACTTTAATAAATAATTTAATCAATAATAATTTATATCAATTTTTATTTACTTAGTATTATTGATAACTTTAATAAATAAGAATATTAATATAGCCATTAAGAGAGAAATAAAACTAGATTCCTATCTAATCCATTTTCAAAAATTAAACTTCATGTGGATTAAAGATAAAAATGTGCAAAATAAAGCAATAAGTGCTTGGAATAAAATTTAAGAGAATAAGTGTACATGTGAGCGATTAGGGAAACATGTTGGTCTGTGATCCAAGCAGAACTTTGCTACTACTTTTGGTCACTGGGCCATGCTTCTGTTTAACTTCAGTACTGCTCTAAAACTTGACCTCCCGGAGGTCACTGCCGGGACTACCCTACCCAGACAAGTGGCGGCAGCCCTGGTTGAACTCTGGCTAACTACAGCTTTTTGGATCATTGCCTTACATGGATGGATTCTTTGCCTAGTTTCTCACAGCCCCTCCTTCTTCACTTACTCCTACTCCTTTCCCTCTGCTCATCCTTCTTGGGAATGTGTAAAGACCAGGCAGTCATCATATGTACTGGAGTCAACAATTTTTGTGCCTGGGGGCTCAATTTCACCCAGGCCCCATCACCAGACCTTTCAAACGGAGGCAGTATTTGCTGAGCCCCACTTATCCTGGACATGACGCAGACAACAAATGAGGGAGCAGATGAGTAAGAATGGAGCCAGGCAGGCTAGCTGAAAGGCTATCACAGTGTCCCTAATGAAAGATGAGAACCATGAACAGACAATCAGCTCCCAAAAGGTAGTGAAGGGAGGTAATAGTCCATCAAAAAGAGGCACGTGTGAAAACAGGAAGTACAATGTGTACAATTATGCATACATGCAAAGGGGCAGAAGGGTCGATTGTCCCCAGAAACCAGGAAAACAGGACAGCAGAGAAAGTCAGGAAAGGTTTCATAGAGGAAATAACGTTTGGCCTTAAAGGGTGCCATAGAGCACTCCAAAAAAGGGGAAGTTCGTGTACATGACACCAATGACATTCACAGAGAATTCCAAGTATTTGGTATAACTGGAGTGAAGAATTTAGGAATGAGGTTAGCAGATCACAGAAAGCCCATTTCCCTTCATAAGAGTCTGTAATTCATCCCAAGAGCAGACAATGAGAAGCTGTGACAGAGCTTTACAGAGGGAAGTGATGGATTTTATTTTTTAAAAATATTTTTTAATATTTATTTTTTAGTTTTAAGTGGACACAATGTCTTCATTTTACATTTATGTGCCAAGGATCAAACTCAGGGACTTGTGCATGCTAGGCAAGCACTCTACCACTGAGCCACAACCCCAGCCCTGGATTTGATTTTTAAAGAACAAAATACCTTTGGCAGCAGCAAGGAAGATGGTTTGGAATAAGGCAAGAAACTCTGCTTATAACTGAAGATCAGCTCATTAATTCCATTAACCATGCAGCTCTTATTTCTCAATAACGCAAGTTTACAGAAGTTGATTGGTTGGTTGGTTGGTTATTTATTATTTATTTATTTAGCAGTGATAGGGATGAATCCAAGAGTGTTCTACCACTGAGCTGCCTCTCCGGCTCTTTTAACATTTTAAATTTTGAGACAGGGTTTCACTAAAATGCCCAGGCTGGACTTGAACTTGCGATCCTCCCATGTTAGTCTCCCAAATCATTGGGATTAATGGCGTGCGTCATTATGCCCAGGAGAAGTAATTTAGAAATAACATCTTTCTAGACGATTTACCTAGAATGGTAAACAAGCATGTCTTTTTCCCCCCTAAACTTTATTATATAAACTTAGTTGTAGACTCTGATTTAATAAATGGAGTGAGGTGAATGGTCGTTGGCATCAATCCCAGACATTGAATCAGTGAGAAAACAACAAATATGGAACATAGTATCCATCCATAAATCTAATTGTATGGTTAGGGTTATGGAGAATTTTAAGAGTAGTAATTTCCCTGGCAAGATATCAGAAAAGCATTCCTCAAAAGTTATTCTGTAGCCATTGACATCCAGTCATCCCAAAAGAATGAAGAAGGCCGAATAAATGGCCTACATGTAATTCCCCTTCCTGACAAAGGAAAGGAAGGGTGCTTTTAAGGTTCCAGAATGACATATTTTAATAGATAAATAACATGGTCATTAAAAAAATCCAAGAGAGCACTTCCCAGCTCACTTAGAAGATGAAGTAAAGTTCTTAGGAAAAAAAAAAAAAAAAAAAGATATACTGTCACATGGAAAAACATCTGGAAGAATACTCACCAATACATTCACAGTGGTTATCTCTGGGGAGTGAATGACAAGTACTCTCTATTCTCTTCTTTTTGCTTTTTCTTGTTGTCATCTACGATGAGCATGTATTGCTTTTAGGAAGGAGAACAAAGAAGTCGAAGAGACCAACTGTACAATCAGAACGCCAGGGCTATCTTTTCCAGTTTTCTGACTCTTCCAGTTTCTGGCTCTATGTGAGATTACTGTAAACTCGTTCAGGTGTACTTTTGAGGTTACCTTTTAGTGTGTTTTGAGTATGGGCAAAAATTCTCTCCTCAAGTCTTTGATTATCTTCAGGGAGTAAATTTTTGGAATTTTCAAAACTATAAAAACTTCTACTCTAAACTATTCATGCCAGTGGACAGGGATACTGACACGAGTATTCAAAACCCAGAGGGACATGAGAAGTCACATATACACACATATTAGGCTTTGTAAGGTACTGCACACGATGCTTTTGGGAGATTAACCTTATGAATTGAATTATTTTGGGCTAATATGAAAATGATTGTAAGCTACTACATTTTAGTTGGCAAACAAAGGGAGAAAGTATGGTAAAATAAACAGGTCTATAATTTAAAATTCATTGTATATAATCTATGAACTGTGTCCTCTAATGAAGACTATAGAGAAAATATAAACCACTCTCTTTAAGTACAGACAAACTTGAAATTGGACTACACAAAAGCATGGAAAACAGAATGCTAAACTTGACTGGGTGTAATGCAGTGCAGATGTGAAATAATAAAACAAAACACCTGGACTCAAAGTAGTCCACTCTGGTACTAATTTCTCAAAACCAGCTTTTTGTAATCAGAGGACACTCTTTTAAAAGCAGCTTCATCTAAAATCGTAGTCAGCAAAGAATTTCAGAAGAAATATGAAACACTCATCCTTTAGGGTTAAGGAAAAGGGCCTGTCAAATAAACTTGATGTAAAGTATTTCTCCATCTCTTAACACATAGGGAGGGACTTGAAAGAAAGATGTGTGAATATGATAGATATTAAATTAAGCACATTGAACCTTTCCCAACACTGCAAGAATTTAGGTTGTTTAAAGAAGATTTGGATGCATTATTTATAATTTACAGATTCTTTTCAGGTTCACTGAAGCAGTAACTATCTTATTGGTTAAGATTTGGGGCTGGGGATATAGCTCAGTTGGTAGAATGCTTGCCTTGCATGCACAAGGCCCTGGGTTCAATCCTCAGCACCACAAGAAAAGAAAGATTTGTACCATACTGTTCACATAAACTCCTTTCCTCAATCTTGTATGGGAGCATGATTTCTGAAACTTAACACCACCATGCAACATTCTAATTATTAGGTGCCTGCCTTGGAGAGAAAAGTTTTACACTGACCATCTCCCTTTCCCATCTCTTTCCCACAATGGAGTTCTCATGCTTCTTATATCCTAAACTCTGAAGGAATGCCATCACCAGTCCCTGCTGCCAATCCCTCTTCAAAATCCCATTCTGCTTCCAAAGCCCAAAGGAATCCATCCAGCTGAGACAACTGTCCTCCGAGCCTTGGAGGGTAAAAGACCAAGCAGACGTGGAGAGAAGTGGCGTCAGCAAGAAGCAGGAAAGGTCAGGCTCACTTATGCTTTAATACGGTTCATTCCATCACTTATACGTCTGTGATTGTTGATGCCAGTGCATGTTAGAATTATGGACTTTGTGGTGGGATGCCATCTCTTAAGTCTAGATCCATGGGAAGGAGATATCATTGGAACCAGGCAAAGAGTCAAGGCCTCAGCTTGTAGTGCCAAGCTTGAGGGTCAGTATCCAGGTTCAATAAACACTTATTGAGTGCTTTCTAATGTTTATATATGATAGTGTTAAGGTATAGTCCTGACTTCAAGAGTTATGGGAGTGAAGAGACTGATATGGAAATAGGTCAGTGTGACCAAATGTTAAAGGTGATGGTGTGTAGGGTTCATGGGGCATAAAGGAACCTTGACTTCTATGCCACCAACTCCTCTGCTACTGTTATCTGCCCTGCCTCTGAACCCACTATTCATTTCTATCTTTCACTTCACTAGTTCCTTCCACTAGATTTCTCTTTTATTTTATTTTATTTTTTTACTTTGCACAAGTTCTTTTTTTTTTACTTTTGGCCCTAACTGAAATCTGGCTTTCTCATAAATGATGCCACTTTCCTCAAAAGTTGATCCAGTGATGTTTTCTCTTCTTCCTAATTTTCCTCACTCCTAGGGCAAGAAAAGGGCCCACCCAAGCTCTTGTTCCTCAATATTACTGCTTTCTCATTAATCATGCAACCACTACTTCCTCCAAGTGGATGCTTTTACCACCCTTTCTCAACTTTGGAGGGGATGAGGAGTCAACCCGAGCCATGGAAATTTTTCAACCCAGTGTGCTTTTACCTCTCTTTATAACCATCCTCAGCTGCATTGATTCTCCTGCTTGTGTTTCATTACCAGTCTTCACTCTGTAAGGGAGCTTCTATTTTCCAGAACACGCCTTCAAGAAAAATCTTGTGCCAAAGGAGTGGATATTTAAAGCTAGACAGATCATTCTCCACCCTCAAGGAGACTGCAGTCCAGAGAAATAAGCAAGTAGAAAGGCTTTCAATGAAAAGGGTTATCAGAAGACCAGGAAGCAGTTGCTGTGAGAGGGGTCCCACTGGACTTCACTCCTTCTAATCACTTTTCCTTTTCCTTTCTGACCCCCTGGTACCATATCATCTCCAAAAACCCCTGCCCTGCTTACTCTTTCTGATGTCTGCTTTATGACCCCTCTCTACTTACTCCATGTTGCTAAGAATTGCTGCAGAAAACAGTGAAACTGCTGCTTATGAACTGGTGTCACTCACTCTCATTTATGTCCTCATGGTCTGAGCAGTTTTTGTAATTACCGATCTCTGCTATATTCTCCATGGTGACTTTTCAACACGTGAAGCCACCACCGGCCCCTCTCCCATCACTATTAACAGTGGTGATCAGATTATAGTTCCCATGATATTCCTCCTCCACAGTTCAGGACTTCTCCTTCATCATGTTTTCCAACTATTTTTCTATTTCTCAGGACTCCATCCCTGCCACAGACCCCTTCTCATACTTGCTCTGGGTATCTGAGAAGTCATCACTTGGGTCATTCCTTCTGGCTGTTTCTCCTTCCCGGCTATTGTCATTCTTGCCCCTTCACTGACTCTAACATCTGCTTAATAAACTTTGGTCTCTCCCACCAAGCACATGAAACAAAACTCAAAACCCAAATCCTGTTGCTTCTTTCTGAAACTGACAACTTTCTGAAAAGATTGGGGCACAACACTTTGTGGCCCTCCATTTTTGTATCACTACAGTAGTCCCCCATTACCCCCAGTTTTGCTTTCTATGATTCCAGTTACCCTCAATCAATCTGAAAATATTAAATGAAAAACTTCAGAAATAAACAATTTGTAAGCTTTAACTTGCTACATTCTGAGCAGCATGATGAAATATTATGCCTTTCCACACCATCCTTCCCAGGACATGAGTCATCCCTTTGTCCAGTGAATACCACTGGCCCATTAGTCACTTAGTAGGCATTTTGCTTATCAGTTTTGGTTCTTGTGTTCACATAACTTTTATTTTACTTAAAGATGGCCATGAGGCAGAAGAAGAGTGATGCTGGCTAGACAGATATGCCAAAGAGGAGCCATACAGTGCTTCCTTTGAGTGAAAAGATGAAAGTTCTAGATTTAATGAGAAAAGAAGAAAATTCATCTGCTGAGGTTGCTAAAATCTACAGTACAATATTTTGAGAGACCTCATTCACATAATCTTTATTACAGTATATTGTAACAACTGTTCTACTATTGTTATTCATCTCTTACTGTTCCTAATTTATAAACTAAACTTTACTGTAGGTCTGTGTAAAAAAAAAAAAAGTACAAAAAAGGTTCAGTTCTGTCTGAGGTTTCAGGCACCCACTGGGTTTTAGAACATATCTCCTGGTTTCTTAGAACATATCTCCTGAAGATAAAAGACAGTACTGTAGTTCATCATTCCTAGGAATTTGCTTTCTGCTCCCATAATTTTACTCAATTTGCTCGCCGGATCATACAAGTGACATGTCATTTGCAGAACTCCATTGATTTTGTAGTTGACATCATCAGTCATTTGTTTATCTTAACACTGCATCTTCCTTGGCTCCAGACAATTCCTTAGCTCTGAACATTTTCCTACCTCTCATTCTCATGCCTCTTCTAGGGTCTCCCAAGTTCTAGAAGGTTCTAAAGTATACACTGTGTCAGAGGACAAAACACCCTTCAGGAGGGGGTCTAACTAGTCAGGATACAATAGAGTTTGGGCACCCAGGACTGAGCTCAAAGAACCAAATGAGGTAAATGTAATCCCAGGTCTTTAGAGAGCACCGAAATTTAAGTCAGGAGACCTAAATTCAGTTGGCAAGATAAAAGTACAGGAAAGGACCCAAATGGGAGATAGCCAAAGGTGACAAATGAGAAAAGAGGTAGAACAGGGGAGGGACATTATTGCCAGATGTTTTTGAATAAAGCTGAACTTGTCCTCAGTTGGCCTACATAGGTCATCAGACTGGCTTAACAGTAAATCCAAGGAAGACAACAAAAAGTATAAAAATAGTGTACTTGTTCTCATACAATGCACACAAGTCTCAGTTTCTTCTGTGAAATGTGGATAACAGTAGTGCCCACCCCGTTGGGTAACTGAGGATTGACTTAAACCATGTGTATATAGAACTGAGTATAGTATAGGGCCTGTCATATGCAGGCCTTAGATGTTATTATTAATATTCAAACCTGCAAACTATATAAAAAAAGTATAGGGAAACTATCAAGTCATTCTGGCATCAAATTTAACTCTTAACTATTTAGCATACCCAGAAATGCCCTGTATTAGTTAATGCTGTAACAAAACTTTTAAAATAGGATATGCTGGTGTGTGTGTGTGTTGTACTTTTTTCTCCTTGCTGTACTACTAAAACAACTGTCTTCACTGTGATCACCAAAGGCACTTTTCAGGACTTCATGATCTCTTTTTAGCTACTTTTGAACTATTTTCTAACCTTTCTTTTGAACTACTTTCCAACCTCTTAATACTTTCTTGCCCTTTAAATTCTAAGATATTACTTTGGTTTGGTTTTCTTCCTTCCTCCCTGACCAAGTTCTTCCTTTTTTTCTGAAATATTTTTTAGTTGTCAATAGACCTTTATTTTATTTATATGCAGTGCTGAGAATCCAACCCAGTGCCTCACACATGCTCGGCAGGCGCTCTACCACTAGCCATCATCCTAGCCCCTCCCTGACCAATTTCTTCCTCTCCAGGCAGGCTCCTCTCTGGCTCCCTTTAGAATTACATCCATTCTCTGGTTCATCCCCAATTTTTCATCCTTCCAAAGCCTTTCTAAAATGCTTTTCTACCAACAGACACCTTTTATCTTTGGGGTGGACTATTGCAATAGTGTAAATGATAATCTGGTTTCTACTTTTTGTCAATCCCAGGCCACCCATCATGCTGCCACCAGATGGCCTTTTTTTAAATCGAATATTTGTGAAAAGACCTGTTGCCTACAAGAAAAACTCCCATGCCTCAGCATTTCACACAGGCCCTTGCTTTTGCCCCCAATTGCTCCAACCTCCTTTCATCTTGTTCCACATGGAGATGTTCTCCATTGCACAAATTATAACACGTTCTTTCACAAATCCCTGATTTCCCAGTCCTCTTCCTTGAATCACTTTCTTCTAGTTTCCAACTATTTCATACCCAGTTTCTTTATTCTGCATTTACCACATTGTATTTTAAATACCTATTTAAATGTCTATTCCTCTAGGAAAATATGAGCATCTCATGTATAGGGAAAGGCCCTTCTCTACAGTTCCTTTATCTAGTATCATAGACTAGATTCACAGACTTCATGGTGAGTAATCAACAAACATGAAAATGATTTTTTTTAAAGTCAGTTTTAAAAATTTCTCCTTAGCTGGAAATGATTGAAAGGAAAAACATGCCAATTTGAGCTCTCAAGCTCAAATCTCAAAGTAAACATGGATATGTTGAGGGACCAGAAGACAGATAAAGGCAGTAGTGCCAAGTATTTAGCATGTGGATTATCTTAGAACTTTGGAAGTTGTGTGATCATGACAGTGGATAAAACATATATGACCTTATTACCTCCCTCTATAAAATCTTTCAGCGACTTTTTAAAAACAAAGCTGCCTCCCTAATTTGGCCTATAAAAGCCTTTTAAAAACTTGCCTTTGTCCACTTGGTCTCATCTCACACTACTCTCTACCTTACTCTTTGAACTTTACCCAAACAAAACTTCTTTCCCAGTTCATTAAAAAACAAACAAACAAACAAAACAAAAACAGGTTACTCTGCCAGGAATGCCCTACCACCCCAAAATAGTCAGTTTTTTTTTTTTTGGGGGGGGGGGGCTGGGTACTGGAGATTGAACCCAGGGATGCTGGACACCCACAGCTCTTTTTATTTTTTGAGACAGGATCTTGCTAAGTTGCTTAGGCTGGCCTCAAACTTGTGATCTTCCTCCCTCAGCCTCCCGAATCTAGTTGGTCTAATTTTTTGACTATCAGTCCAAGGATTCCTTAAGTCATCTCCATTACATGGTAGCAGAGTGTAAGGCCTTTCATCTCATTTTATTTGGAAAGCAACAGTTTTGTGACCATGGCTTACGGACTCAGTCTGGGTCTTTGGGCATACTTTTTAAATCTCTTTATGTCTTGGTTTCCTCACCTGTAAATAGCAGTTTATCTATCTCATAAGGCTGTTGAGGAGATTAAAGGATATAATTCCTGTTTGGCACTTAGAATTGTTCTGATATGTGGTTCCACGAGCCCAGCATGTCAATCATGATGACATTTACTAAGATGTCAGTTCTCACGCTTCCTGGGCCAGACCTTGGAGTCCCCTTTCTCCTCTAGTCCAGGGACGCAGTCTGGTCCTTCTTCTGGTCTTAGTGAAACTCAGCACATAGTTCCTAACATAGCAGGTCTTTGATATATGATTTTTAAAAATAAATTAGCAAATGCCTTGCATCCAGCCTTTGCCTGACTAGCTAGACAGTCTCAGGTGATGCCTACTTGTAAGAGATTTTGTATAAAATAAAGCGATATATCTACAAAAGCACATGACACGTCTTAAAATGCCGTACAAACGGTACGTGTTTATTAAAAAAGCGGAGTTCGTGTCCTCCCTCCCCTCCGGCACGTCCCGTCCCCACCCCACTGTCCCCCAAGCCCACACCCTTACTGCGCCCTTGGCCCTGGGCCCCTCGGGATTGCAAGCGTGGGAGCCCCGGCCCCGCGCGGCTCCCTGCAACGACCCGCGCCCTCCTTCCTTCCTCGCCCGGACGGACGCACTTCCGGCGGATGTGGGGGGGGGGCGGAAACGGAAGTGAGCAGCAGGGCCGACTGACGGTAACGAGGCTGAGCGGAGTTCCCTGAGCTGTGTGAAGATGGTGAGTGAGCCTCTCGGCCGCCCGAATTTCAGGCAGGCTCGGCCCCGTGGCCCGGCAGGAACAGGCCGCCACCTCCCAGCCTGTTCGTGACTGGCGGCGGTGGCCTGGGAACGAGGCCGGCCTCGTGCGCCAGGATCTGTCGAGTCACTGGATTGGGGCGGGCTGGGGCTGTCTGGGGCTGCCGGGCTCAGGCTCTTCCCGCCAGCAGCGGTTTGGCTTTATCTTATACCTCTTGCTCCTCTGAGTTTTCCTATCGTTGGAAAGGGTAAACCCGAAAGAGCAACGTTTTGTGGCGTGTCACCTCCGACTATTCCTTTCCCTGAGGGATGACCTCTTTGAGCCCAGAGTCCTCCAACCTATCCCTCCTCTTCCCCGTCTTTTAACTGCTTGATAACCAACCCACAATTATAGGTTGCAGTTGGACAAGTCAGCCTTACTTTACGTTTTTCCTAGTTCGTAGTATTCCATGTATTGGAGGGAAGAATCAGAATCCGCTCTTGCCTCTCCTGTTTGCTCCCTGTTTCTCTTCTCTCTTACTTTCTCTTTCTCTTCTATGTAAAAGTTGTGATGTTTGGAAAGACTCCTGAAGCACCTTTGCCACTGACTCTGGTATCAGCAGTGCTGGTAGACCATTCAACCAAATCTAGAAAGCTTGTGTTGGTCAATATTGCTAATTAAAGAAGTTTGATAAACACACCCAGATTTAACTGGTTATTAGGTTTTCACCAGTTTGTTTTACTCTGCTATTTTATTAGAAATCTTAAATATTAATCCTGATATTTTAAAGAAGGGAATTGGAAAAAATGATCACAGTAGAATCCAGAAATTAGAATTCCTTTTCTTTGTGTATAGAAGAACTTTTCTTTAGTCACTTACCATAAAACAGTTTAGTAGTAGGAGAACTTCACGTAGGATAGTAATAGAAGCTAACATTTTTAAAGCTACAACCCTACAACTCTAGTCCAGGAATGAGTTCAGCTACCTAGTGGTGAAGGCCAGAGAAGTGTGTAGCTTTGCTAGCAGTCCCAAAGTAGATTAGTGAGGGTTCACACTAGATTCCATATTCTTTTCCTGATCTGTCTTGACTAACTCTATGTAGAAGAGTGGGAACCTCTTGTGCAGGTTTTGAATTCCAGGCTAAGTTCTGGACTTTTATTATTCAGACATTGATGAACCAATAAATTTTGTGTATGTGTGTGTGTTTGAATCAGTTTTGGTAGGGCAAATTGTGTGTGTTAGGAAAACCTTGTTATGCATATTTGGAAAATGGGTGAGCCTAAGCAGCAAGACCCAGTAGAGTATTGTTGGAATTATCTCTTATGAGAGCCTGGACAGGGGTGGAAGAATGAAAAACACTAAACAGGATAAAGTATCTGACCAAACAAGTATACAAATGAATTAAAAAGTCAGAAAGCTGGTTTCTCAGAATAGTTTCTCCTAATATAGGAAAAGATTAGATACCAAACTGCCTGTAGCTGTTTTGCATTTTTTTTCTGCAGAATTGCAGGAATATAAGCAACCAGTAATTTAAAGTCAGCATCTTGTGCTTTTCCTGCTGTAACATTTACTATGTTTTATTTTCTTGTTAATATATCTTCATTAGATGAAGCCCTGTGAGGTAGTTGTGCTTCTTCAACATCTAGCACAGTACCTGGCCGAAATAGATACTAAAAAATATTTGGTAATTAAAAGTTTCATAGTACAAATATATAGGATGACAATATATCAGTTCCCAGTGCACTGTTTTTTTTTCTTTTTAATTTTTTGTTTTACGCTATCCTGATTAGATAAAATTTTAAAATAGGTTATGTGTTCTTGTAGAAACTTTCTGAAATTCCCTTTTTCCTTTATCTTCTGTGACCACTTTTTTTTTTTTTTTTTTTTTTTTTTTAGCTGTGCTGTCTGTTCTTAATCCCATTTGTTTGTTCTTTGTCCTTAAGGAATGATATTCTCCAGGATTCTGTTCTCAACTTTTTCATTGGATGTTAAAATATTACAACCTAAGAGAGGGATCTCTTCATGAAAGCAAATCTGATCTATCATTTTTAGAGTAAATGGCTGTCTACGAATATGAGAGTAAAAGTCAACACAAGACTTTCCATTTTTAAATTTTGCTAGCCTTTGGTTCTGCCTCATATATATATTTAGCTAGTCATCTCAAACTGCTTGTAGCTTGTTCATTTATATTTCCATCCCTTTAGCAGTGTTAACTTATTTTTTCATGGAATGATTTCTAATCTGTCAGTCTTCAGAGATCAAGTCAGGAGTCCTTTCCCAAATTTGTTATTACTTATTTACCTTGTATGTTCCTCTACCGTAATACTTAAGGCATATTCTAATTGTCTGGATTGTGGACTCTTTGAGGGTACAGTACTTAATCTTTTCTCTCTCCTGCTTAAAAAGGCTTTTTTTTTTTTTAAATAGATGTTGTCTGTGAAAAAAATTATTTTGCCTTTAATGATGTTTTTGATTTGTGTTGTAGAATGCCAGAGGACTTGGATCTCAACTAAAAGACAGTATTCCAGTTTCAGAACTTTCAGCAAGTGGGCCTTTTGAAAGTCATGATCTTCTTCGGAAAGGGTACATGAGGGAATTGTGGCTTTAACTTTGTTGTAATTAAATGTTTCTCTGAATTATTTTCCACAAAATTCTTTAAATATTTTGATAGGTTATTAATGCATATTTAAATTGGGAGATAGCAAGTAATATACCTTAGATAGATGGGAAGGGAAAGAGGCTTAGATGTTTCCTATAGTTGAAGAAGCATCTTATTGGGGTAGCTTCCTAGCATAAGGCATCCTCTTAGTATGTTATCCAGTAGTGCTTTGGTAGAATTTTCTTTTTTCTTTCTTTGTTTTGTTTTTTTTTTACTGGTAACTTGGAGAGCAGTTTTTCTTCTTATTATTGGAGTAATTCACTTTTATTTGAGGCGTGCTAGAACATAGCAGTTAAGAGGATGAATGGAAGACTCAGACTACCTAGATTTGTAACCCAACTGTGCTATTTAATGGATATATGCCTTTGGGTAGGTTACTTAATTGCTCTGTGTCCCAGTGTCCTCATCTATCCACTAGGCTAATCATAGTTTGTATCTTAATTTGAAAAGTAAATAAGTTAATACCTGAACAATATTTGAAGGATAAATAAGTTAATACCTGAAAAATACTTAAAACAGTACCTAACTTTAGTAAGCAATCAGTAAGCATTGGCTGCTGTTTTTTTTTCCCCCTAGCTTTAACTCACAGTTATGTCCCTTTGCACTTTATGTTTCTATGTATTTAAAATATGTTTAGATACATGTGTCTGGTAGTTGTTTTTCTTTACAATTCACTTTACTGCTAAACCAAATAGGGTTATGCCTTCTCCTCCCATAAATATCCTGTGTTTTTGAATTTTTTTTAAATCTGATCTTAAGATTTTTGCTATTATGGTAGAATGGCATTCTTAAGCTTGTGTCTGGGGACATACATAATCTCTTATAATTTTGTAGCGAAAGATATAGTAGTGATAATAAAAACAATTTATTATATTCTTTCTAGACATAGAGCATTATTTAGCACCTTATTTTGGAGAATTACCTCTAGTGATTGAAGTCTCCACCAACAATGTCTATAATAAATACGTTTTAAAATAATTATGATATAGAATGTTTGGCTTTTTTTCTTTTATTGTACAGTCATTTTAACATATTCGTCTGTTTCCATAACTATTACCAAAATATAGGACAGGTTTTCTCATAACATACTTTTATTGTGTGTATATGTGTATCTGTCTGTGTGTCTGTGTATGTCCTTTCGTCCGTCCTTGGGGATCGAACTCTGGGCCTTGTGCATGCTAAGTACTCACTCTGACTGAGCTACACCCCAGCCATTTAGCATACTGTTATAGTAAGACCCTTGATAGATGCATTTTTGAACAGTGAGTAGTAAGTGAAGTAATCTTTTAAATATATTTTTTTCTTCCAGTTTTTCTTGTGTGAAAAATGAACTTTTGCCCAGTCATCCTCTTGAATTATCAGAAAAAAATGTAAGTATGTTACCTATGTCTTTAATTTTATCCTCTACTATATTACTGTTAGTAATATTTTGTGGTTTATTACAGTTCTGGTGAGGATTTGACAATGAGTCTTTATTTTTAATTTGCCTTCTAGGACAGACTTCTGAATTATCATTATATTGCTTCACTAAATCTCTCTTTCTACACATCCTCTTTTGTTTATTTTATGAATAAATCTAAAGAGTGGTCCATTTTTCCATTCCTCTCATGATTATTTTCTCATTTGAAAAACCTATTTTTTCCTTGCCATTTTTGCTGTTGCTAACTGAGTACTTTTCTCTAGTTTTGGCCTCTTTGTCAAGCCTAGCATTTCCAAATTACTGAGAGACATATCCATGAGGCACAGTGTACACAGATGGCTATGTCATAATCCCCATTCTTAAGAAACATAAAATTTAATAGGGAAGATAAGCAGTAGCTAGGAGGCTTCATAAAGTGCTAGAGAGGGCCAAGGATGCAACCACTTCTGCTTAGGGATTTTGGAAGGCTTTATATAGGAGGGGCCTTTGAACAGTTTAGGTTGGTGTTCACCAGGTACTTGAATGGGAAAAGGTCACTCCCAAAGAGGGAATGGCATGTACAATGATCTAAAGGCAGCTTAAGGAGTTTTAAAATATACATTTAGGATAAGAAAACTGTATCTCAGTACTGGGGAATATGATACAGTGTCACCTAGGTAACAGATTATTTATTCCTTTTTTTCTTCTTCCTCTTTAGCAAGGGAAAAAATCTTATTATAAGAAAAAGTTGAGCACCTGATAGAATTATGAAATAGAGGTTCAAATATGAGAAAATAGAACTCCTATTTACTTTTAATGCATCAGGTTTTAGGCTCAGAAGTTAACAGTCCATATATAATTATCATTATTATATTGCTTTACTAAATCTTAATCAGAGTAGACTTAAAAGCGTGTGAATATGATTATGAAACCATAGTGGATCATAATGGAGAAGTGAAAATTGCCTTTAGACCAAAGATGGATAAATATCCCACTTTTCTAAGAGATCTAATCAAAAGTAGTTTGTGGCAAAATTGATCCCTGGCACTGTTCTTAAGTAGACTGTTTAGTAGATAACTGAGAACATTTAGTCCAGTAAACAGTGATCATTACTCACAACAAGTTAATCTTTGTTCATTTTTTCATTAAATTACCAAGTGGGTCAGTCAAAGGATCAAATTATCCTACCTGAGATAAACTTGAGGATAAGGTGGTAGATTATGGACTGAGTGTTTTTGGTTGGTAACTACCCAGACTGCGATGACTGAGGAATTATCATTTTAGAGGGAGCATTTGGTAGACATGTTGTCCTCTGTGTGCATCTTAGGTAGTTTAGTGAACACTTAGGAAGGCTAAGTGTTTTACAGAGACTTGAAGGTAGCCATAAAAAGCATGTAAATTGGGTTTTAGGGAAAAGAAATTGCTTACATGGGTAGTTCATTTTGATGAATTATTGAATTGTATCGTGGAGGCAATATAAAGCAAAAGGCTAGGTCAAAACTTTAAGAAAAATATTTATAGTGGTGAGTGTAAAGTTCTGCATTTGGGTTTTACACATATTATTGTATTATTATGTAAAACCTGATAATTTTAATTGACTATGTGCTCAGTATAAGCCAGCAGGTCGCATTACTTCTGAAAAGAACATTTTTACTGACCTCTATTAATAATAAGACAAGGCTCAAATTCAGGGAGATTATATTCTCACTTTCCTACACATTAGTCTGACCATTTGATCTGCAATATTGGTTCTGTTCTGAGCAATACATGTTAAGAGACACTTTGACAAATCTGATGAGACTGGCCAAAATGGTGAAGAGTCTAGAAGCTTCTTAGGTCTTTGGAGACTCAGCTTAGGTCTTCTTTGTATTTTTCTTTAATCACTTGTCCATTTTATGACTGACTGTCTTCTCTTCATCCCCTCTCTAGAAATTTTTTGGTACTTGTTATCTGTTGAAGTTCTTTAGCATGGGTTGTGTAGTTGAACTATATTGGCATCATGCTTATTAACCAAACTTGGACAAATTGCTTAATCACTCTTAAGTTTTGGTCTCCTCATCTGTAAAAGGGAGTTAGGAATGGTCTTTTCCTTGGCATTTTGTTATCCTCTAGCAGCTCTCCATAATTGGAGCTGCAGTGGTGATAGTGATAATTCACCCTTATTGTTTTTACCAGTGATTTTCAGGGATAGAGGGATTTTGCATCTTAGTTGCAGATGGTAATGTCAGAAAATGTTTTTTGTCCTTATAGATGGCATGGCTGTAAGGGATTGTTAACACTGGTGTCTTTTGGGTAGAGGTCAAGGATGCTGCCAAATATTCTATAGTGCATAGGTCAGTCCCTAAAACAAAGAATTATTTGACCCATGATGTCAGTAGTGGTGTCTTCTGTTTTATTATGTTATCACCATAAAACCTAAATTTGCACATGCTTGTTATTTATGTGTTGATTGATAATTACATTTTTAAAAATTTTATTCTCTTTAGATACACATGATGGTAGAGTATATTTTGACATATAATACATACGTGGAGTATATCTTATTGATAATTGCATTTTAACATCACATAACAAGTTGGATGCATTCACCAGAATATATATAAGTTAATTTTTTTTGCATGAAATTATATTTATTTATCATGAGGGTAACTTTAAAGAAAACCCTTCAGATTATATCATAAAATACCCCTTTCTCTAAGGACCGTCTGAAAATTTTGCTTTGTCAAGCTGACGTAATTTAAAACAGTATTGTTAGATACCTTATTTTTCACATTTTCGTATTTGTGGCCCCCAGTCATGCCCCAAATAAACATTGATCTCTCAATAGATTTTTGATGAATATGATTTTTTTATGATTATTAGAAACATCTTCCAAGAGAGTATAGTATAATAAAAAACAATCACAAGAATTCACTTTGTCTCATAATTACATTCAGAATTTTGCAGCAGTCTGTTTGCATATTTTATTCACTATCCTTAAGAACCACTTTGGAAAACCATGTTTTAGATCCAGAGTCATGTTAATTTTTTCTGAGGCATATTAAATTAGGATCAAGTTTTCTTAATATCAGTGTTTAATAAAAATAGAGTTCTAGGAAAAATAAAATTGCTGATTAGTAACCAGTACAAATTGAATAGCCTTTTAGAGGTACACCCCAGTGGAATTTATTTTTTAAATTTGTCCTAATTAGTTATACATGACAGAAGAATGCAGCATTTTGATTCATTGTACACAAATGGAGCACAACTTTTCATTTCTCTGGTTGTACACTATGTAGAGTTGCACCATATGAGCAGTCATACATGTACCTAGGGTAATGATGTTCTTCTCATTCCACCATCTTTTCTGCCCCCCTCCCCTGTAATTTAAATATTGAAATTTAATGAACAACATTTTACAATTTGTGATTATTTATTTTATTGAAATCCTTTGAAATAATATACTTTCGTGCTTAGAAATTCACTATTAAGTTTGTCGTGTATGTGACAGTTTCTGGATCTCAAGCTTATTTACATATTTTCTTTGCTCTACCAGTTTTGCGATACTCCTAATCAAAAGTACTGAAATATAATTATGTCTTATAAGTATCCTTTTGCAATGTGAAAAACATTGCTTAATTTATAAGTTTTGTAAATCTAAAATTTAGGTAATAATTTTACACTGGTGAAGACTACCTGTAAGCTAGATAAGATACTCAGAAATGTTCCAAAATTAGAAGAAACTAGTTAAAGCACTTTGTTTTAATTTTAGTTATGAATATTAAAATCTTTCTTCCAAATGTTTTGTTGTATATGTATCAATGCTGTTTTGAAAGCAGAGTATTGAGTGTAACATGTTGTTTTTTGTAGTTCCAGCTCAACCAAGATAAAATGAATTTTTCCACACTGAGAAACATCCAAGGTCTATTTGCTCCTCTAAAATTACAAATGGAATTTAAAGCAGTGCAGCAGGTGAGTTTATGGAGCTTAGTTATGTTTTGTCTAAGACATGTTGACACCAGTCAAAAGACTCCTCGGTTTTCACAATAGCAGTGCAAGCATTACTTTCCTTATTCCCTTATAACCTATTCTGCTTCCCCTTTTTTAGGGTAGAAACTTAATTCCTCCATCATAAAGGAAAAAAGAGTTCATTAAACAGAAAACTGCCTTAACTTACAGGCTCAGTATCTGAAAACTTACCTGCATCTACTGTTCATGTTTTTCTGCTTTTTATGGGTTATGTTGAGTTTGAGATTCTGGGGAATATCCAACTGATAGTATTGAGTATGCAGTTAGTTTATAGCAGGGTATAACTGTTGAAAAGGAAAAAAGTACTTCCTTCCAATTGTGTAAGAACTGCCCCCTACTTGTGTTCTGGATTATATCAAATCATTCTACTTCAGAGAAATCCCTTTCTGTAGTTGATACATTCAACCTCTCTTTCTTCTTGCTGTCTCATCAACAGCATTTACATATATTCAAAATCTCTTTTGTCTTTTAAAATAAAACAAAATATATCAGTACCACATTCCTTCATAGAAACTTATGTTTGCTTCTGCAAATTGAATTTTTTGAAAAAGTTGCCGAGGTTACCTGTATGTGGCCCTTTTAACTCCTATTCATTCAACCCACTGTATTCTGACTCATTACACTAGAAAAATTGGTTCCTGAGCATTGGGGATGTTGTTTTGCTGTAATTTGATTTGCACTCTCAGTAGTATTTGAACCTCATGGCTTTTTGGCCTTTAAGAATGCCACATTTTTATGATGTTCCTCTCCTCTCTGAAATCTCATTCTCAGGTTTCTCTGTAGATTCCTTTGTTTTATCTGTTCCCTGAAATGCCAATTTTATTAGTACCCCATATTTGGTCCTCTCCTCACTCTATTTTCTACCTATTCCTATTGCTTTAGTTATTTACATGCTAATGACTCCTAAGTTATAATTCTTATGAGCTATAAACCTACCCCCTTTTCCAATTGGAAGTCCTACAGGTGCCTCAAATTTCACATGTATAAATACAGAATAACTCATTATTCCTTGGATACTCCTTATCACATGGATAGATTTCTGCCTAGGGCAGAAATTGAAGTATTAGCTTTGATTATCTCAGCACCTTATCCCCAACTCCTTCACCCCCGCTTCCCCCAAACAGCCAGTGCATTACATGATCTTCTCACCATATCTACTATGCTGATTTCTTTTGTTGTTTATTTGGTACTGGGGATTTAAACCAGGGGCACTTCACCACTGAGCCACATCTCCATCCCTTTTTATGTTTTATTTTGAGATGGGGTCTCGTAAGTTGCTGAGGCTGGCTTTGAACTTGCTGTTCTCCTGCTTCAGCCTCCTGACTCTGGAATTATAGTTATGTGCCAGCTTCTTGTGCTAACTCTTAACCTGCAGTGCCTCATCCAGAGTACTGTAACACTCATCCTGCTGCCCCTCAAACATATTCACACTGTAGCCAGAATAAGCTTTGTAAAACAAATTTGATTGTGTTACTCCCCTTACTTTGCCCTTAAAATAAAACTCAGTGCCTTAATGTGACTTGTTCATGAATTGACTTCTTCAAACCATAGTCCACACTCTCCTAAGCTACTTGAAATTCCTTAATTATGTTCTTTGACCTTTTGGCATTTGCATGTGTTTTCTTATTCATATAGATTCCTTTCTCAGACATAGCAAAAATTGTGTCCTTTTCAATAAATTTTGTCAGTGGCATCAATTATATCGGCTAAGTTATTCTCGAAGCTACTTGGAATACTTTTTACCAAGAATAAAGCTCTAAAAAGAGCAAGGCTTTAAATCAAATTAATTTGGGTCTGAATCTTGGTGTGCTACCTTTTAGTCTTAAAAATTCAAGTAAGTTAGAGGCCTTTTGTAAACCCAGTGTTCTTTGATTTTTTTGGATTAGTTTTTAATGTGAAATGGAGAGAGCAATAAGAATAATATTGGGTTATTCTGAAGATTAAATGAAATAATGTATGTTTGGCATAGAATTTTTCACTTTTCTTATTTAATATTACTCAGGTTTCAACTACGTATTGCTCATGTTTGGGCCCAAGTTTTTTAAGACCATTTAATCCAAAATATTCTCCTAGAATTTCAACTTATTTTTTTTTGAACCCTATACTTTTGTAGTTCCTGCTTATCAAGATACATAATGACTCATCCCTCTTTTTGATGCCTTCTCAGGACTCTACCTCTAATCTAACTACCTGCCAGATGCTTCGCTCATGGCTTAATTTATAGGCACCCATTTCTGTTTCTTCTTCCTCTCCCTCCTCTTTTCTCCCCACTTTCCTTTAATCTTTTTGGTTTGACAGTCTAGAGAATTTTTTTCCACAGTATAAAGACCTAAATGATTTTATAGGCCATTAGTAATTGAAGAGCATTAATGTCCTCAGTCTGGATATATGTTTTGGGAGGAAAAGTGATTATAACTGCCTCCTTAGATTCTGAAGGTATAATTGTTTTAAAAATCCTACTGTCATTAGTCATTAACTGTCTATTTTTTTAAAATATTTTTTAGTTGTCAGTAGACCTTTATTTTATTTATATATGGGGCTGAGAATCGAACCCAGTTCCTTGCACATGCTAGGCAGGTGCTGTACCACTGAGCCACCACCCCAGCCCCCTATTATGCCTTCTTTTTTTAAAAATTTATTTATTCTAAGTTGTGCCTATTACTCTTTTGGTAGTCTTTTGGCAATATCCAAAAATATCTGCACTGATCAGTTACAACTGCTGGACAACTAACAAGAACAAAGACTGAAAATTTGGTTTGGCTACATTAAAGTTTGTTAAGTTTTGAATGAGAAAACTGAGGCTGGAATGGGTCAGATAACTTGCACAAAGCTATATGATTGCTTAGGTGATAAAATCAGAATTTGAATCAATGGCATTCTTCTTCCAAGCCCCGTGCTTTCTCCATTATATTGTACTTAGGTACCAGTCTATGGTATATGTATTTAATATTTGGAAAAAAAGAGATCACATTGGTTCAGAAAGACATCATATTTTGAAAGGCTTCACAAATGACTTTGGTTGACATTTCTGGTTACCACCACTATTTGAAAGGGATATACCTAATATTTGTACTATGAGTTGTACAAAACAACATATAAAATGAAATAATTCATTTAGCATTACTTCATTTTATATTATTTCATATAATAATATAAAATTATTATTATTTTTTTGAATTGGAATTTGTTCAGGATTGTGATCATCCCATATGTATCAGGAACAAAGCAAGGTGTTAAGCTCTGGGATTTTTCATCGTATCTTGTCAGACATGCTGTAGTTTTTCTGGACACTAACCAAACTTCAAAATGTGTAAACCTGATGGGATAAAGTGTTAATATAAGCTACAATTTCCATATCTTGACATATTTTGAAAAGAGCTCTGAGGAATTTTTAAGAACTTGGTTTGTACTAAAACATGAAGTGTTTTTTTTTTTTTCCCCCCCACCCTCACTGGTTAAATTTGCTACTTTACTTAGTTTTGTGAACTTTTCAAATAAAGAGTGAAGAGTATGAAATCAAATAATACATTTTGTCTTTTTCCCTTGTTTTTCTCCTAATTTTGCTCTTTCCTGCTTTTCCCAAAGGTTCAGCGTCTTCCATTTCTTTCAAGCTCAAATCTTTCTCTGGATATTTTGAGGGGTAATGATGAGACTATTGGATTTGAAGATATTCTTAATGGTAAGTGTCATTCAGCATCTTTTTGTGGAGCTCTGTAATATACAAGCTGACAACAGCAAACAAAACAGTATCCTTCATGTTCATAGAATTTACATCAGTTGAATTCACTTGTTCTTATTCACAGCAGGAAGGTAAAATTTAATGGTAATAACTGTCCTTAAATAGTGTTAAAGTGAAAATTATTCACGTGAATTTTGTGATTATACTGGTTATAACCATTTCAGTCAAGATAAACATTCCGTGTCCTGAGAATCAAGTTTGCTATGTTTGTGTCATACAGTAGTTTGGTGGCTTAAACAATGATAGTTGTTTCAGTTTTCATAGCATTTGTGGGATGTAACTAGTTTGTGTTTCATTAGGTGGTGAGGAGAGTGTCATTCTTAACAAAATTTCCTAAATGATTATATTACAAGTGAGATTAATGACTTAACTAAGAAAAGTGTGAGGAGTATTCTGTATTTTTTTCTGGTCCTGAGGAAGATAAACAAATAGAATCTTGTGTAGTACTGCCTCTGCTCTTTAAGCCCCAGCAGTACAGAAGAAACAGAAAAACAGTTTTGCTTGGCTGTTTATGTCCGGTAAGGAAATGCTGTGGACACAACAGAAGTCTAGTGAGCCTCTTTGAGAATCTTCCCTGAGGGAACTTTTTGAATGCAGGAAACCTGGATCCTTAAGCTTATTTGAAACTAGTATGGTGGTAGGTCTGTATATTAACTTTTGTTTACTTACAAAAATATATTCATTTGAAAATCTGCTTCTGTAATTGTGTACAAAGAAAGGAAGAAGAACTTAAGATTTATTCAGTCAATTGAATATATGTCAGGCATTGGGCTATGCTCAGTATACAATGGTGAACAAAATAGATATCTTTCTAACGGAGGCAAATGTTAAGCAGAAAAAACTGGCATATAATTAGAAATTGTGATAAATTCTGGGACTATGACACACAAGTTAATTCTGAAAGATATATGGATTAGTTGAGTTAAAAGGAGAGGAAAGACTTTAGGCAGAAGAAATAATATGTCCAGGGTCTCTGAAGAGTTTGAAATTTTAACTACTTAGAAGCTAACAAGTTAGCCTGCCATGGTTTCATGGCCACTGGCAGAATACACCAGACTCCTGGAAACAAAGGACAATTTATTACTCGTAGCAATAGTGGTAGCCGAGTATCAGCATTTCTGTTGATTTCCCACTTCCCACAGGGAAACATGAAAAGAGAGGGTCAGGCAGTCTATATAAATCGTGTATTTTATTTCTGGAGAAGAACTCCATTTTCAGAGTACCTGAATCTTACAGTGGACAATAAATCTGCCCGTTCTGTGCTCCTCTGTGCTCCTGTGCTTCACTTTAGAAACAGTCTTGAAGAGTCCAGAGCAATGGCAATATCTGTGCTCCCAGGGATTGCAGAGTTGTGAGAGACCAATTGAGAGTTGTTTCCTAGCACACTTGAGAGCTCTGTAAGAAGAATCTCATGACTGAAGTGTTTTGGAGCAAAATAGAGTGGAATAAGGCAAGGTCTTTGACCTAGAGAGGGAACAGATAAGCCAAGGCCTACAGACCATAAACAGAAGTCTGGAGTTTATTCAGATTGCAGCTCAAAGCCATTGAATGGTTTTAAGCAGAGGTGAATTGTGATATAATTTCATGTTTACAAAGGTCACTAACTATCTGGTGGGCATCTCACTTAATTCATTCCTTGCATCTGTCTAAGGTAGATGTTAAGCTGGAAAGATCCCTCCTTGATTTTTATCACAATGAGACTACTACATTGCCCTTTGAGTGGTTTCCCTTTTGTGGGTAACTGTATAAGATACAGGTAACTTAGAACTTAGAACCTTGCATTAGCTCTTCCTTCTGCTTAGAATATTTTTTTCCTCCTCATTTTTCAGATTTTTTTTTTCATTTTTAATGTCACTTCTTCAGAGAGGTTTTCCTTGACTACCTAAGGTGTCCCCATTCTCTTTGTCATCTCACCGTATATTAATAATTTGTATAGTATTTCCTTGATATTTTTCTTTTTTATTTGTAAAGTGCTTGTTCCATAGTAAGTGTTTAAAGCTCTTCCATATGCACCACATTCTCATCATCAATTCTGACTTAGAATATAATTTTAGGTCTACAATGAGGAAGTAGTTTGTTAATCTAAGCACTGTGTGAAGTCTGTTAGAGTATTAGAGATGATGAAATTTTTGTTTATTCCTCAGTGAAATGCTCCAAGAAAATTCTCTACATTTTATCAGGAGGGTACATTAAAGTCAAAAGTAGGCTTACTCTTAGTGCCAGAAAGTGCCTTTCATTCACTCTAGTCCCTTTCACTTTAAGATGAGTAAACTGAGGCTCATGGGGAGTTTTGGTCCTTCCTCAGACTTACAAGTAAGCTCATAGGATAAAACTGCTAGAATCACCTTGTATACCTTGTTTTCATAGTGTGCAAGTGATAGCTCATTCTTTGTAATGAAAGTCACAAGTTTAAAAGTAAGTAAAGTTTAAAAGAAAGTTGTGGATGGGAGGGAGGGGAGGGGAAGGGGGATAGTAGAGGATAGGAAAGGCAACAGAATACAACAGACACTAGTATGGCAGTATGTAAAAACATGGATGTGTAACCGATGTGATTCTGCAATCTGTGTACGGGGTAAAAATGGGAGTTCATAACCCACTTGAATCAAATGTATGAAATATGTCAAGAACTATGTAATGTTTTGAACAACTAATAATAAAAATAATAATAATAATAATAAAGAACTAACACTTTTATAGAACTTAAAAAAAAAGTTGTGGTTAAATAAATGAATGTTCTCTGCTCAAGAATTTAAAGCTTTTCTTCTGAAACTCAGAGTTTTCATCATTATCCAGATCCCATTTCTTTGCCTCATTCCTTAGTTACCTGTTGTTTTAGTTACTATATCCTTTAAGAGTTTTTTCCGGTGTCTACTTAGAAATATATAGTCAGAAAATAATTGGCATTGCTTTGTGTTTACCTTTTTTTTTTCTTTTTTTAATACAGTTAGTATCATGCTATGTATATCTTAAAGTATATATTGTGTATTTCTCTCTTATTTTTATTATTATTTCTTATTTTTTTCCTCATTCATTAACACAAAACTATGCTTTATACTCTTGTGCAGGTATCTTTTTAAAAGTTTTATATTTTGAATGCTTGCTATGTATACAGCAGTTTATTACTAATAATCAGGGCATTGTCAGTTGTTACTAAGGCTGCTTTTGTGACGGGACAGGTTGTGGAGAGTATTGACTGCTGAACTGATGTGATACAATAATTTTCAGTCTCTTAGGTAGTCCACTAAGGAAACTTCAACAGTGGTTATACTGAATGGCAATTCTTTTTTAAGAATCTTGAAAAAGGAGAACTTTTCAACCTGTTTTTTTCTTTTAAAATCAGCTATATTGAGATGTACTTGACATGCCATCACATGCACCTGTTTTTAAGTGTACAGTCCTATGGATTTCAATAAGTGCATACAGCTAGGTTCCCCCAATCAAGCTATAGAATGTTTTCATTATCCCAAAAAGTTACCTTGGTCCCTTTGCAGTCAGTCATCGAACCTTGACCCCAGGCAACCACTGTTCTGTTTTCTGTCACTTTGAATTAGTTTTGACTGTTCTTGATTTTCATGAGAGTGAAATAATTGAATTTATCTTTTTTCGATAACATTTTTAAATGTTTGTTTTTGTTTGCTTTCAGATCCATCTCAAAGTGAACTAATGGGCGAACCACATTTAATGGTGGAATATAAACTTGGTTTACTGTAAGATAGTTTGCCGTTCATGGATCAGAGGGGCTACATCTTGTTATAGTTGGTTTTTGTTATAATTCAATGTATACAATATTAAAAGTACTGACACATGAGATTCTGCCTAAATAGTATCATGATTATTTGAAATTATCGTGTCTTTGATTTATGACCGTGTGACAGTTGAAAGCACTAAAGGAAGATGATTTTAAAGTTCCTAATTTATAGTAAAACCATAGCATTATTTGTCATTCAAAATTATTTTTCAGGAATATTATAAATTGTCAACAGGTTCTAATTTAACTTACTTTGTAGATATTCCATAAGTTTAATTTTTTAAAATAACCAGTATCAATATTTCAGTCTACCAACTTCATAGCAACATCTTTCAGAATAAACATTTGTAATTAATTTCAATAATAGCACTTAAAATTGAGTATAGAAGATATTTATCATGTTTTATTATAGTCTGTGAGAAGAATATTTGTTACATTGATGGTATTTTAGAATTACAGCCATGAGATTCTTTTATGATGAAAAGTGTAATTTCAGGGGTTTTGATTTTGTCTTTGAGTGAAAAATTAAAGCAACCAGCAAATGTAGATTGAACTCATGTACTTCATGGATTTAATATGTATTTGATATATGAGCAAGCAACACTCTTTAAAGGAAGTAAGACTCATTTTTATACACGTTATGCATCCCTGAACAAATTTCATAATAATTTTTTAAAAACAGTTTTCACCATGATTACTCTAAAGTATTCTTTATGAACCTGCTATATAAAAATTAAAGATTTTTAGAACATTAGTGCATGGGTCATTTTTCACTAATTCTAAAATATGTTTTGATTAGTTTTTTTCAGAAAATCTTTAAAATAATTATTGATTTAAAACATTCATCAATATTTAGAGACATTTGTGGTCTCACAACTTTAGGTGGGTTGCTACTGGCATCTAGTGGGTAGGAGCCGGGAACACAGCTATCTAGAATGCATAGGACATTAATTTATGATCATGTAACAAACTGAAGACACTAGGGAAATGAGTTTAAAACTCAATTTTTATTAAAACAGTAGTCTTCCATGTCTTTAAAAAAAATTACCAGTGAATATTCTAGAATTTTCTGTATCTACTGTTTACTCTCTGAAACCAAAATTTATTTAGTTGGAAATGTTAGTAGTGCCAAGGTTGGCAAAACTTGAGATAAATCAGATGGTACATTTTAAAAAATCTCTCTTGCTCTGGCTATTGAGATTAAACTTAAAATTGTCTTTGCCAATTGCTCTATTTATAAACAATGAAATTATAGAAACAACAAAGATTCACTAATTAATTATTTCTAGATATGTTTACTTTTACCTACAAGTTGGAGATTTCTGTTCCCTTGTTGTAGGAATAATATTCATTCCCCTCCTGACCAGTAGAGGGCATATGAAATTAATGAGATAGTTTGAATGGAAAATCTGAAGTTTTAAATTTAGGAAGTGGTACTCTTGGATAGTGCTTACTTTCCGATGATCTTTTTGCTTCCTCTCTCCTTTTCCTCTTTTACCTTCTTTATTTTTATGTCAGTGATTCTCATTCCTGAATGCATGTAACAGCTAGGAATCTTGAAAAAATTTTGATGTCAGGATCTGGATTTCACAAATTCTAAGAGGACTAGTCTAGAGTGGATCCTAAGAAGCATATTTTTGAGACACTCTTCAGGGTACTTGCTTTCTTTTTTTTTACTTGCTTTCCCTTCTTACTAGTATGAGCTATTGAGAAGTTTTCTAGTGTTTCTTAATCTGCAGTCTACAGTGAGAAATTATTTGGATTCCTTCGAAGGCAATTGCAGGTCCCTCCAAGTTACCTTCAAACTTTTCAGTTAGGTATTTTTTTTCTTTTAGATGTTATGATTTTTCTTGGAGAATTAGTTTAGTATTTCCCTTAAAAATCCTTTTAATACATATGAGAACAAAGACGTTGATAGGTTTTACCATCTGGAAGTATTGAGGGGTTGGCACGTATTGAGAATTATTTGGCACAGCATCGTATGACTCTTTGACCAAAACCACCTCTGCATTCTTGCCTCTGTACAAAATATAAATAATAGGCTTATTACTCTTTATTAATTTTGCCCTTTGCTGTGGATGTTACCCTTTTTAGTAGGATGAACAAATATTTAGCCTACTGTTCTTTATTTTATTATTCCTTTGAATGCAGATATTAAAAAATGTAAAATATGATCTGAAAACATTATTAGGAAAGATGAAACAATTCTGTGATATATCTTAAATCTACAACTGGATAAGTTTTTTTTCAGATACATGAAATATAAACAAGTTTTGACTTGCTGTTTTTTAATAAAGGAAAACCAAAAAATGCTGCTATTCTTCATTGTGTTTAGTTCATGATTTTGAAATTTAAATTCATTTCTTTCTGTGTAATAAATGCTTTTGTCTTATTATAGATCCTTAAAGAATGAGAGCATACTGTTAGTTTTTCAAATAGAATTTCCCTAGGTTTTCCCCTCCCACCCCAAGTCAAAAAGTATAAGGGACTTTAAAACTTTTAAAAATGAAGGATCAAGTTTTGAAAGTTTAGAGTTTACGTCCAGATCTTAATTTATTTCTGAGCCAGAGGACGTGCTCTGTCAGCTGTACTTTGTCCTTTTACTTCTTTCTGGTGTCATGACCTAATGGGAGACAGGAAAAAGCTATATTGTTCATGGCTGTGACCAAATAAAGGTCACATAGGGGATATGGGTTTGGGTCAGTGGATGATCCGGTAGAATTCTGTTTTAACTTTGTCTGCACTTATTTATTTTTGGAAAGATTAATTAATTTTACCACCAAGACATATATCACACTTTTTGTTTGTTTACTGTGCTACATAGAAATCTTGTAAAACCTAAATGAATTTTTTCATCAACTGTATTAATTCTGAAAGAACACCCACATAACCTCCATGTTGATTTACCAGTTGTTAATGTATTGTCTTACTTCCTCATATGTAGATTGAGGATAAACATTTTTGGCAACAAGTCCACAAAGGCAACAGTAAGTAAATACTCTTACTGCATCACATCATAAGTCCCACTTGATGATGCTGAATTTAACAGGTGGTGGCTATCAGCTTTCCATTATAAAAATAGTTTTCCTTTTGTAATTAGTAAATAATCTGTGGAGTAATAGTTAGATATTCTTTTCCCCAAGAATTTTTTGTTGTTGTTCTAATTAGTTCCCCCAGAACTTTGACACAGAGGTTTTTAGTGTCCATGAAAATTTTTTTCTCCAATTATTTATCATATGATCATGAGGGTCAAGAGGGCTGCAGAATCCTGATATTTTATTATTTCTTCTCGTATTGGCTGACAAGTTTTTGTAAAGCAAAGTTTTCCATATTTCCTCTTTCTGAAGTATCTTTCTATATTCATGGATTCTTATTTAATGTTTAAAATCTGTTTCTATCAATACCCTTTTGATGCACTAAACCTAATCATTACAATGAACAGTAATGCTTTAAAAAGAAAATTATAATGGTGTACAAGTGCTAAATTTAATTTTTAGCATTATTGTTATTTTACAGAATATTATATTTTATTGAGATATTTTAGTTACCTTAATTAGTTGTCAAGGGTGTTATAACCAAAAAAATATCTATTTTGATCTTAGGGGAACCAGGGCTGACCTTAACTACTGATGTTCTGCCAGATCATGAGAGACTGCAGAGACCTGGTCAAGCAGGCTGTGACTTGCTCTATTCTATACACAGTTTCAAAGGCACCATAGTATTATAGTTTTAGGGATGACAGGAAACTGATAAGGCACACGAAATAAATAGTACACATTTGGTCTTTTAATACTTAAAATGAAAATTTTCAATTATCTAAAAATAAATAAAAATATATACTATAATCCTATCTCCCCGTCATCTAGCTTCAATAATATACTCAGGGTTAATCTTACTCCATCCACATTTTTTTCACCCATTTTTCCTCTCAAAGGTATTTTGAAAGAAATTCTAGACATCATTTCTACAGGAAATATTTCAATTTATAACATTAACATAACCACAAAACTATTATACCCAAATTAACAATAATTCCTTAGAGTCAAATACCCAGTGTCCAAATTTCTCATGGTCTAATAAGGCTGTTTTGTTTGCATCAAATTCCGAGCAACAGCCACACATTATGATTGGATTTTGTGCTGTCTTTTATAGGTTCTCTTTCACTTCATGCTAGTTGTTGAAGACACCAAGTTGTAGGACTTTCTACAGTATAGATTTTGCTGTTTGTAATCTTTGTGATACAGTTGAACTTGTTCCTCTCTTCTGTAGTTCCTGTAAATTGCTAGTTGAATCTATAGGCTTGATTAGGTTCAGGCTCATTATTTTTGGAAACATCACCTCATTTGGACGTGTGTTCTTCCCTAAGATACCTAATACCTAACCATCTCTCATTTTGTGATATTGGTGGCTGTTGACATATTACAACATATAGATCCAAATGGGCTTGCAAAACAGTGATTCTAAATCTATCATTTCTTTTCTGCCAGAATACTTCTTTAATTTTCCTATTACGTACTATTTGCTTACCTAGGGATAAAGTCATGTAGGAAAGGCAGGAAAAATATACTTTATTATTTCTTTTTATTGCTAGCAATTTTTCCTGAGGCAGGATTCCAAGTTCAAAGCCAACCTTAGCAACTTTGGTCCTAAGCAGCTTAGCAATTTCCTGTCTCAAAAAACAAAAAGGACTGGGGATGTGATTCACTGGTTTAGTGCTCTTGGGTTCAATCCCCGATATTCTCCCCTATGCACACACAAATTCTTAACAATTTTCAAAATACAAAATTTATTTTCATGCAGTAATAAAAATTGGGCTATTCTGTAATAGTGACCAATTTTTTTGTTGTTGTTGACAGTGTCAGTATGAAGGGTATACATTATTTAGTGTTTTATATTGCTTTATTTTATTTGTGTCTTAGTCAGCTTTTTTTTTTTTTGCTGCTGTGACTAAAAGACCTGACAAGAACCATTAGAGGAGGAAAAGTTTATTTGGGAACTCAGTTTCAGAGGTCTCAGGCAGCTGGCTCCATTTCTCAGGGCTCCAGGTGAGCCCGAATGAACATCATGGTGGAAGTATATGGCCTTGACGAGTATGGTGGAGGGAAGTGGCTCACATGATCAGAAAGCAGAGAGACTCCACTCATCAGATACAAAATATATACCCCAAAGTCACACTCCCAGGAACTCACCTCCTACCTATACCATTTGTTAATCACATCAGGAGATTAATCCACTGATTGGGTTAAGGCTCTCATAACCAATCATTTTTCCTCTAAAGCTTGCATTGCCTCAGACATGAACTTTTGGGGGGACACCTCACATCCAAACCATAATAGTTTGCTTGTTTGTTTTTTACAAAGATTAAAAGATCACAGAACAAATGACAATTTTAGGAACTAGGCCTATCTTAAGAGGCTTTCTCTTTTTCTCTTCCCTTTGAAAAATGAAAACTGAATACCTCCAAGATTTAGCTCTAGGGAAAAGATAGGCAAGGTGAGCCATGAGAGTCCATTACCCTCTATTTCATCTCCACATTATAGAACTCATTTGTGGTCTTTACTTTGTAGGTCCACCCTAATTCCGGACAGTACCCTAAATTCTTCTGAAGGAAAATTGCTAAAACTCCTTTATGTGTAGTCTTAGGGAGACAGTGCCTGCCTCCTTCTCCAGGCGGAAGAGGGCAGGTTAGCCTTCCTCTGTGCTCCTGGGCCCTGCAGAGGGTAGACCTGTGACCTAGTCAGCCAAACTCCTCTCTTAGTGTTACTTGCAGGAGTCAGGATTGGGTTCTTGCTCCATGGAGTTGAAGAATGAACACCTCCAATGCCGCTGAGGTAAGTAAGCAAGCAGGAATTTTATTAAAAAGGAAAGTGAGATATTCAAAACTCCTGGTGCAGCGCATTTTAAGGTTTATAGTGCTCCCCCTTTTAAAGGCATGTAGGGAGAAGTTAATAAGCTCTTTTTGATTGGTTTTTGATATTTCAATTATTCCATGGTGGGCACAGCTGGATTATGAATTATGTAGTTGTTTTTGATGAGATAGACACACCCTTTCTGAGAAACAGGAACTGTTTTATAACATGTAGGGCATGTTAAAATGGCTGTTCCATGCTTCCCCACTTGTTGACCTTTACTGTCCCTTCCCTAGCCTTTTCTACCTCACTAGGACTGGGATTCCTGAGTCCAGGAAAAGGAGACCAGAAAGGTAGGTGTCTCATTACTGCACAAACAGTGTGCCCTCATGCCACATCATTGTGGTTTCTGCTGCTGTATTTGTGAACCTCCTTTGATTCCTGATTATTTTTTAGCCTCTGCTTGGTTTGCTACCAAAGTGGTGACCCTCTAGTATCTTTATAGTAAATTCCTTTATATATAGAAGAGTGCATTTTGTTGCTTGCACTTGGAGGTCTCTGAATAAGTAATGGTGTCAGGCAGCTGGTATTTTAGGGAACAAGTCCCCAGAGACATTGGTAGATTAGTTATCTGACTGACAGGTTTTAATTGTGACTCTAGGTAGGAAATCTAGCTGCCTTTGGAAGGCAATTGAAAAATAGGTATCCTTTCTGGTTCCATGAAATCACAGGCTCATTTTATAGTAAGATTCTGGGCAACCAGACTAAGAAAAAGTCAGTATTCCAGGGTGGCTGCTTCTAACAGCATTAGTAGGATGAGGGTTAAAGCAAGTAAATAACAAGTTTGAATTCCTATATCAAGCTACAGCATCCTCATTTATTACAGATATAATACTCAGTAGAAAACAAGATCTGAGTCTCCCCAGTTAGCACAGCTGGTGAATTCACTGTCCCATTAGATCTATTCTGTGAAAACTGGAGCATTGATTAGGATTTGAAGTATGCCAAGAATTAAGTGGGAATAGGACTGAGGAAGTAATTTCTTCACTTAGAAGGAGAATGTTCCTTTCTCCATGAAGAAATCCTTCCCCCAAAGAAGTCCATTTACCAGAGAAAGTCAGTTCCCCTCTGCCATGGTCTTTTTTGTTTCCAAACCCATAGCCAATGTTAAAGAGTGCAGCATTCTTCCTGGAAGTCAAATCCAGAGAAATCTAACATATAGAAATAATTTGGGGTCTTTGCCAATTTCTAGTTACAATAAATTCAGGAACACATGAAGAAATAAGATTATGAGTGCACTTTTAGTATATCAGCATGCTGCCTTACATAAGATAATTCTAGACTCAAATAACTGAAGAATATGGTTATGGTCTTAATCATTTGCAGAATTAGATTCAACAAAGGTACATGATAAATGAAGCTGAGATGTCGGAGGTCCTTAGCATTATGGCAGACAGTGATTCTCAAACTTTTGTGTATGCAGAATCACAAGAAGGCTTTCAAAACAGACTTCTGAGCCTTATACCTAGAGTTTGTGGTTGAGATGAAGCCTAAGAATTTGCATTTCTAATAAGTTTTTGGGCAATAGTGATGCCACTAACCCAAGGATCCTCTTTGAGGACCACTGATATAAGAGAGAAGAAATAAATCAAACTTTGAGAGACAGGAATGTTGAATCATTTGCTTATGTAAATTCTCCCTTTACTTGCTACCTTTCTTTCCCAAAAGTACCAATATAGTCTTATAGTCTTTAAATTTAACTTTATTGAGGTATAATTTACATAAAAACGTGTACTCAAATTATACAGTTATCTGTGTTTTGACAAATGTACACACAATTATTTAATTACCATAACAATTAAAATATAGAATGTTTTCATCTTTCCAGAATTCTTTCCTATCCTTTTTTATCCCTGTCTCTCCTGCTTTGAACCCTAGGTAACCCTTCATCTGTTTTTTGATGCTGGTGATTATTTGTTTTAACAGATTTCATAAAAGTAGAACCATACAGTATTTATTTACTTAGTCAGTCTCTGGTTTCTTTTGCTTTGTATAAGGTTTTTAAAATTTACCTGTGTTGTTGAGTTGTTGAGTACTGTATCACTGTATCTTTTTTTTTTTGACTTGTTTTACATTCAGTCCCATCTGTTCTACTTTTTAAATTGGTTGGTTTGTCTCATTGAGTCAAAAGTCATCTATATATTGTCAGTATAAAACATTTGTCAGATATATTATTATTGCAAATATTTCTGGAGTCTTGGCTTGCCTTTTCATTTTTTAATGGTGTATTTCAAAAGCAGAAATTTTAATTTAGATAAAATCTAATCTGTTTGTATGTATTTGTATTTTTTGCTTTTGGAGTTCTATCTAAATGTTTTTTCTAACAGAAGGTTACAAAGATTTTCTTGTATATTTTCTTCTAGGAGTTTTATATAAATTTAGATATCTTAACAATGTTGTGTTTCTAATCCATGAACATATTATATCTTTCCATTTATTTAGGTCTTCTTTGATCTCTCTCAGCAATGTTTTATAGTTTTCAGTACAGGTCTTGTACCTGTTTTATTAAATTTATTCTGATTTTGTTTTTGATGCTGTTGTTAAATGGTTTGCTTTATTAATTTTTTTCAGTCATTTGTTGGTAGCATATTGAAATATAAGATTTTTTTTGTATAATGGCTTTATATTCTATGACTTTTCTAAATTAACTTATTAATTATAGTGATTTCTTTTTAAATTTAAAATTGATTCTTTAGAACTTTCTATTATATGCAGATAACAATTTTACTTTTTCCTTCCCAATTTACTTGCCATTTATTTTGTTCTCTTGTTTTATTACTGGGATTTCTAGGATTGTGCTAAATTGGAGTCATGAGATTGAATTTCCTTGCTGTATTCCCAGTCTTGGGGGGAAGCAGCCACTGTTTTATCATAAATTATTATTTGCTTTAAATATTTTTTGATGCCTTTTATCAGCTTGATTCCTAGTTTCTTGAGAATTTTTATCATGAGTGGACTTTGAATTTTGTTCAATATTTTCTATATACTTGTATACGATCATGTGGGTTTTTTCCCCCTATTAATACCACGTATTACAATATGACATTTTCAAATGTTGAACTAGATTGAGTTGTCTGCTTAAACCCCATAGTTCTGTTATTAATGTTTCATTGTGAATTTGTTATGTTCAAGAGGGATATTACTCTCTAGTTTTCTTATAGTTTCTTTGTCTGATTTTGCATCAGAATAATAATGACCTCATATACTGGGTTGGGAAGCACTTCCTGCTTCTACTTTCTGGAAAATTTTGTGTAGAATTGATTTATTTGTTCCTTAAATATTTGGCAGATTTGTGGATATTGAATGAGTAATCGGGAGATGACTTAGTGATATAGCAGTTATTTAGTGATACAGTACACATTCCAGCATCTCCGGTTTCCTTTTATCTGTACTCCATAAAGACTAATTATTCCTTAATATTCTTTTTTTAGACAATCGGGTTACATTATAGAGATTAGATGATAGCTGTTTTGGTTTGCTTCTGTCTTGAATATTTTCCTCGATCTCTTTAGCATCACATTTAGTAATTATCTCTTAGAGTAGACACTTTAGAGATGGGTATGCTCATTCCTGCTCTATTTTTGCCCTGAGATACTTCAATTCAGTCCCTCAAAATACCCAAGAATGTTTGCTCAACTGGGATATTACCTATTAATCCTTAACTATATTAATACCAATCTGTGCTCTCTTCAGTTCAGATGAAATATGTAAAATCATGAACACTGAGCTAGAAGGTACTTTATCGACCATTTTGCCTAACCTCAAAAAAGCAATAATTGTAAGCTGTTTAGCTGAATACTGGGAGTACTGATGTGTTTTCATGTGTTTTGGGCACTTCATACTGTACATGGTACAGTCCCTTGTTTTTGCATTATAATCTTTTCTGTGCACACCCTAACTATGGAGAACCTCAGTAGTGTCCAGTCCATTCGTGTACAGTAATACTGCAGTATGGTTAGCTAAATGACCATCCAAGCCAAATCTCCCTGAGCCTTGACTTCATCTGTAAAATGAAGAAAATGAAGATCTATTTTACAGGGTTACCAAGATACTAAAGTATAGAGAAAGCACTTGGTAAACCACAATCTACTTTTTATTTTGGTTTGAAAAGAGTATTGAACAGGATGAAAAACAAAAATCAATCAATCTGAGAATCATTCAATTATTACATGGGTCCTCAGCCTGGAAGACATTAGCTAAACCTAAAAGGAATGGCCTTGGAAATTAGAATTTCTAGTATATTAAATCACAAGTACCATTTGCTGGTCAAGCAATCATTGACTACCTTACAGTTAAAAACAAAAAACATTTCCTCACCAGTACTATCAAACAGAAGACTGTATTTGCTTTTAGGAGATTACAAGAAGTTGACCAACTAATGGCACTTCAATACATTTGTGTTTTTATAATGACAACTTAGAAAATTGAAGTTATTGAAGTACCTATGAAAATAGTATAAATCAACTACCCTAGAATATATTGCAATTTTTTGCAAGGTTGGTTTAATAACTATGGCATGATATCAGTGCTTATCCTCACATCACATTAAATATATAGTTTTAAATGATTTTTACAAATACAAATAAAATTTTATAGTCATTTAGTTTGGCCCCACAAATTTATTAAGCATTATTACTGTAAGTAATCAGAGTGTTCTGGTCCTCAAGGAGATGATTGTCCAATAGGAGGAAGAATTATAAGACAGTAGAAAACACTAGGATGGAGGTACTGTATATACAAAAGGCATGGGAGTCCTGCAGGGACTTGGAGATTATTGCCAAATATCAAGAACACTGAAAGGAAGCAATATTGTTGCTAAGACAGAAGTTTTAATGTTAGGTGGGAGGAAGGGCAAATAAAACTGTAAAAAGACATGGGGGCACCAGTGCCAGTGGTACATGCCTGTAATTCCAGTGACTTGGGAGGCTGAGACAGAAGTATCAAAGCCTCAAGGTCAGCCTCAGCAATTTAGTGAGGCCCTGTCTTAAAAAATTAAAAAGCTCTCGCATGCACAAGGCCCTGAGTTCAATCCCCAGCACCACAAAAAAATAAAATAAAAAAGCTGGGGATATAGCTCAGTGGTACAGTTCCCCTGGGTTCAGATCCTAGTACCAAAAAGCCAAAAAACAAAAACAAAACCTATGGAGCCAGGCATTAAGGTGCCTACTTGTAATCCCAGCAACTTGAGAGGCTAAGGCAGTTTTGAAGTTTGCCTCAGTAACTTGGCAAAGTCCTAAGCAAATTAGAATTTGTCTCAAAATAAAAAATAAAAGGACTGGGGATGTGCCTCAGTGGTTAAGTGCCGCTGGGTCCAATCCTTAGTATCCCCTCCCCCCACCCCTGCCAAAAAGTACCCACAAACCATGGAGTTTTGAGAGAGCATGGTGTTTCCTGGACTATGGTAGAGCCCAGAATGAACATTTCACTATGAAATAGAGAGGGGTCAAATTGTGGTAGTTTACTTGTTTGGTCATTTTCCAGACAGCTACTGAAGAATTCTGATTTGTAGAGTGCAAAACCCATTTTAGAATGCCTTTCTCAGTGCAGTGGGGGAGGATGAACAAGAAGTGGGTAAGAAAGGTTAGAAGTGAATTCTCAGCCAGGGTTTATGGAATATGAGTGTCCTTCTACTGACTTAAGGAATGAATATAATTAGGGGGTTTTTGTCCACAATGAGCAGTTTACTCAGATTTTAAATTTATTTAGGACAGTTTTATCTATAGTCTTATGTTTCCCCAGTGACCCCTGTGTGACATGATTATGCTTTAAAGTGCTTCTCTTTTAAAAATCTTGTACTATTAAAGGCTTTGTCTATTGCTTGTACCTTGATGGGCTCCATGAAACAAAGCAATACTCAGGAATAGACAAAATGATAAATATTTGTAATTTACACCATTATTTTCATATCATTGAGTTACTCAATATAATTTTTCATTGTACCTTCAAAATCCCTGAGACAGGTCAGAAACCTGTTTTGCCAGTGAAGAAACTGAGGTAAAAATCTTCTCCTTGGGTTTCAGCATGAGAGACTAGAGTATGTCAGCGAAATTATTGCTTTTGACCATGTCAGTTTCTTAATCCCTCCTTCCACTTTTTAGTTGTGGTTTCTTTGTAAGTCCAAAAGTGCAAAGTGTTTTGAAGATTGTTCTTCCTTGTGTTGGAAATAGAGTGCATGGTGGGCACAAAGTGCTCAAAGCGAAAGCCAGGTGCTGTTTCTCCGATTGTCGGGTTTATGAGAAAGGAAGGATATGTAATATTGACTATTAATGAAGCACTGATCGTGCAGTTAGTCTGTATTCTTCAGGAGTCTCAGTATATGATGGGTGTATCACTGTACACAGTCATCTGTCTGAAGTGTCATCACTGGACTCTTCCTGTACAAGAAGTGCGTTGCTCTCCTCCCTCCAGTTTATGCATTTGACAGCCCTACAAAAGCAAACAGGCCTTGTGAAGTGCATATTGAAGCAATGCATGAATAAGCAATCTAGTCCTTCTTTTCCATGGTTACAGGGCTTCTAATAAATTATGGAATTGTGCATAGCAGGATTGGCATTTTGAATCCAATGAACTCATTAAGCACTGTGTTCAGAAATTTAAAAATTTGCATGAGTTTTTTTCTTCTGGATTGCTAAAATAGCTCATCAGTCCTGCTGTCTCCTTGGTAGAGTCCCCATAAAATACTTACTTAATAAATACTTAATAAAGCTATTACTGAAGTTCCTGTTCAAAAGTTGGAATTGAATCTAGGCATTGGGACATTTGGAAATAATTAAAACAACATGTAATTTTGATTTCGAAAATATTGAGAGTATAGGGTAAAAAAAGACTCAGACGCCCATCTACACTTACCTCATTATTAAAAGCATTATTAATAGGATTACTACCTTTTACCCATCCATTTCTAACAAAATAGCTATATATATGTGAAGAAAGAAATCACTGGACAAATCACTGTGAACTTTTTTCACGTCTTTGGATACCCATTCTGAATTGCCTTGTGCTAGAGCTGAATCATGCAACTACCAACAACCTATAAGATGGACTGTCTCATCATGTGCTTGATGACACGGCATGAATTTATAATTTTGATAATTCAATAGTTGAATGGTCTCTTAAAGACACTTAGTAAATATACTTTTTGTTAGAGTTAGAGGAACTTCTAATCCTACTATATCCCATCTGATACAGATCTAGGTAGCAGAATTCAGCTGAGACAGTATCTATCAAGTGCCTACTATGAAAACGTGGGCCAGCCTTCATGGAGTTCTCAGTCCTGGCAGAATGCCTAAGGCTACTGCTTGGAGGTTTCTTTCTCCCTTACTCACAGCCTGACCCCAAAGTGCTTAGGAGAAGCAGAGAAGGCCTGGCTTCTTGTGACCCCTGTCCCTTGATTCCTGTCACCATGCTATGCAGCCATGTGAAATGGACAAAGCTCTGCAGAGGCAGGTTAATGCCCTTTTAGATCACTGCTTTGGCCATATATATATATATATATATATATATATATATATATATATATATATTTACTTGGGTGATTTTGTGACCACTTATCTGGTTGGCTAACATTTTTTTGTTAATTGAGAAACAGGAAGAAATAAGTATTTCTTTTATGTTTATGTCTCTGATCTCTTTAATTTGTGTGCTTTTTTTTTTTTTTTTTTTTTAGAATTAGTGTCTTTAAAAATATTTTTAGGGCTGGGGTTGTGGCTCAGTGGCAGAGTGCTTGCATAGCACATGTGAGACACTGGGTTTGATTTCAGCACCACTTATAAATAAATAAATAAATAAATAAATAAATAGATTAATTAAATACAGGTATTGTGTCTATCTACAACTAAAAATATTTTAAAAATATATACATATTTTTAGTTGTTGATGGACATTTATTTATTTGTTTATATGTGATGCTGAGGATCGAACCCAGCGTCTCACATGTGCTAGGCAAGTGTCTGCCACTGAGCCACAACCACAGCTCTAATATGTATTATTTATGAACAGAATTTTGTGCTTTGTATTATTTGAATGTTTACATTTTATTTATTTATTTTTGAATGTTTACAATTTAAAAGGGAGTCACTAAACAAGCTCAGGAAAGAGCTCTCAATATTTAGCTCAATTCTCTCTCCTTTTCTCACTTATTCAAGAATCCATATTAAAGTCAATCTTAAGACAGCAATCTTTGACCACTGAGGGAAATTCTTATATTAAATATACATATCTATTCTTAGGGGCTAAATTAATAAATTGTTTATTCATTTATTTGATGCTAGGGATTAAACCTAGGGGCACTTTACCGCTTAATTCAGATGCCCTTTGATAAAATGATTAGAAATAATCACATACCATAGACTGATCACTGGAATGAACAACAGGCCAGCAGACAGCAGGAAAGTGAAGCCAGGGTACCAAGCAACTGTGGCTGAATAAATTCCATTAAAAGCAGAAACTGCAGTGACTCCACCAAGTGTTTCTAAGAACGCGATACAAGCAAACAGGGTACCTGTGTGGGGTACAGGGGTGTGGGAGAGGGGGCAGAAAAGACCGGATTACAAAACAAGAAAGAAAAGCTGATGAAGAAAAATTGTTATTCATTGAAAACTGCAAACAGGGAGACACTGATGGTGAATGAAATCTGTTCCTTCAAAATTCCTGAGAAGTCAGTAACCCATTTCGCAGACGAAAAAGTTCAGACAAACATCTCTCCTAGGAGTCAGTGTGAAAGATGTTGAAGACAAAGTAGCTGAGTTCCACTGTAGGTAGACGTGTTCATAAGATATGTGCGTGGGCAGTCCAAGCTCATAATCTGAGAGAAATGCACATGATTCAACCAACTTTTACCATAGTTAGAATCCAAGACTATACTGAGTGAAGAGTTAAACCTCCAAAGATAGGCTAGTTGTCTTGATGTGCTTTCTTTCTTTGTAATACTTGGCATCACTAGGTAGTAAATTTTGTGAGCATGTCAGACAGACATGACTTCCTTTTACATATGCTCAGTCTATGTTCCTATGTGGTTTCTGCTTTCTGTAGACTTTATCATCTAATTATCCCTAGGGTCTTTTAGACTATATACTGATTTTCTATTTAAACCTTTCCATTCTGTTAGACACATGCTAATACATTCTTCAAGTTCTTCATTAAACAATAGGATATGCTCTTATAGAACATAAATCTATCTCGACAAAATAATATGTAGTCATTTATATATCTTCTTTTGGCTATAATGAAAGCTCTGTCAATGCAAAGTGCATTTCTTGGTTGCTCCTATGTCCCCAAGGCCCAGTTGTTCCTGGTGATGGTAGATATTTAATAAATATTTGTTTAGTAAATGAATAAAAGCTTAATTCAGGACTCCAATTATCAGTCATCAAGTAGCATAAAGATTTATTGCCTCCAGGATTTATGATAATATGCTAAGTCAGTTTAATTGGAAAGGAGTTCTCCTACTTGCCCAACTACAATATTATTTTCTTTATTTGTGATCTCTTGCTATAGCCAAGAATAATGCTGTGCTCTGGAATGCAGACTGCTCAGTGCTAGTTCTGTTATATAAGGGCGTTAATCCATTCTTCATGGGAAGCAGGTCAGACAGGGCACTATCTGTCTGATACACATACTATTATGAAGTAGCTCTAGCTTGTTGCTGAATGTCTCTGAGCAGTTCAACTTGTTTAGTAGTCGCAGAGATCAGTAGGATTCAGTAAGGACACTGGAGTTTACATTCTAAGTTTTTTTTTTTTTTTAATCCAACAGAACTCAAAAGGTCAAGCCTATCTTATTGTGTTTCAATTTATAATCTTATAATCACAGGAATTCATGAGTGATACAAAGGCAAAATAGCTAGTCCAAGATGGCTTGAAGTATGAATTTCACATCTGTACAGCACACAAAGATTTTTTTTTTTCCTAACTGGGATTGAGCCCAGAGGTACTTTACCATTGAGCTAAGTTCCCAGCCCTTTTTACATTTTTTTTTTTTTTTTAATTTTGAGATAGGGTCTCACTAAGTTGCTGAGGGCCTCCCTAAGTTGCTGAGGCTGACTTTGAACTTAAGATCCTCCTGCCTCAGCCTCCAGAGTCACTGAAGTTACAGGTGTGTGTGATGGTGCCCACCTAGCACAGAGAGCTTAAAATAATTACCCCATTTTTTTCACCTTCTTTTTGTTGTCGTCTTTGTTTTTTTGGTGCTGGAGATTGAACCCAGAGCCTCTTACAGACTAAGCACATGCTGAACCACTGAGCTCCACCTCTGCTCCTCCCCTTTCTCATTTAATATAAGAGAGAGTGAGGGCATCTGAAAGCCTCTCAGTATTTCCCCTTCCTCTGATTATTATAAAATACATAATATTTTCACAAAATGGCTATTTTAAAAAAATAACAAGAGATACGAGTACATTTAGTTATAGAAATTTTAACACTGTCCAAAGTACTTATTAATTTATAGTAAGGAAAAGTGTAATTACACTATCCTAGCATAATGGAGTCATAATTCACAAAGTTATTGCAATTTTGAATAAGAAATGCCCAAATGCAAACTAAGCATCTTTCAATGTTATTATAGTTAATAATGAGATGATTTTTAAAAAGCCTTTATAAACTCTATCAAATATGAACAAAAACATACATTTTGACAAGTTCATTTTATCTTTAAGTCAAAGCATGTAAACATTTTTTCTTAACAGCTTTACTGAAATATAATTGATACACCATAAAGATCACTCTTTTAAAGTACAAAATTCAGTATTTAGTACTATATATTTAATATATTATTTAGTATATTCACAGAGTTGTGAGACCATTACTATTTTCGACATGTGGAATATTTTCATCACCCCAAAAAGAAAATCTATGCCCAATAGCAATTACTTCCCTTCTCCCCAGCTCCTGGCAAGCCTCAATCTAATTTCTGTGTCTCTATAAATTCGCCCATTCTGGATATTTCATGTAAACTGAGTCATATTTGTACAATAATGTGTGGCCTTTTGTGACTAGCTTCTTTCATTTAGCATAATGATTTCATAGTTCACTCATGACATTATAGTATGTTTCAGAACATTAATTCTTTTTATTGGCAGATATACTATATCCATTTGCATTGTGTCCACTATTTGGCTATCATGAATAATACTTCTATTTTGTTTGGACATGTGTTTTCATTTCTCTTGGTAGATACATGGGGGTGGTGTTGCTGGGTCATAAGGTAACTAACTTTCTGAGGAACTACCAAACTGCTTTGCAAAAGTGGCTGTACCAATTTATATACCCAGTAGCAGTGGATGAAGGTTCCACTTTCTCAACTTCCTCACTCATACTTGTTATGATCTTTTTTACTTTGGCTATCCAAGTGTGCCTTATTGTGGGTTTGATTTGCATTTCTTTGATGGTTAGTGATATCCTACTTTTTTTCATTTGCTTATTGACCTATCTTCTTTGGAGAAATGTCCACTCAGATCCTATATCCATTTTTAATTGCATTGTTTGTCTTTTTGTTATAGAGTTTCAAGCATTCTTACCTTCGCTGAATACAAGTTCCTTATCAGACATAGATTTGCAAATCTTCTCTGTGCCTGCCTTTTCATTTCCTTCATAGTATTCTTTGAAGCACAGAGATTTTGAATGAAGTCTTTATTGAAGTCTAAAGTACTTATATTCTTCTTTTGTTGTGCTTTTAGTGTCATATCTAAGAAACCAATGCATAGTCCAAGGAAGCAGGTAGATTTTTACATAGTATAATAACAATTTTTATATTCCTAAGTGGTTCTCAAGGTAACCATCATCACGTGGTCTATAAACAGCTGTTTGACTATACAGCTTCAGCTTATGAGTGGAAAAGAATCAAGAAATATATTTTCAAGTTATTGAATTATGCAGCTTTCCTTGGTGTTGACTAAACTGGCATAAATACAAAAGCACACTTAGGAATTTTCCATAAATAATCAAATAAGAACCAGACTGATATGATACAAAAGAAAGTACCTATGTCTAATAATATTCATATGATACAGAAGAACAGGAGGACAACCCCATATGCTAATATCTACTAGTTATAATTATAAATTTAACTCTTGTCTTCTTTCTGTGCTGGTTATTCTCTGTCTGCCCTTTCAACCATTGGGCCCCTGTTCCCTGATCTACACTTGGGAGGCTGACCCTCATATGACATGACTAGGACATCCTTCTTGGTCCAATTTCCTATTGTGCTATGTCAAAGGTATGAAGGAGGAGAACAAGGCTATAGTGTGTTTTCTCTCTTTCTTCCCTATTTTGGGCACCTCTCTGGGGACCTCCACAGTGCCTATACCATCATTCCTGGAAGTCTCTGATTTGAACTAGTTGAGTGGGATCATGTTTGCTGTAGGACTCTGATTTGGGTCCCAAGTAAGAATATAATTTGAAGTCTACATATATAGTCTAAGTACAGCCAGCCCTCTATATCCACAGCTTCCACATCCAAAGATTCAACCCATCATACATAAAAAAATATAGTTAGGCATTTGATGGTTATTTTTCTACTAAACATGTAAAAAAATCATTTTATTGTCATTATTTCGTGAGCAATGTAGTATAACTACTATTTACATAGTATTTACATTGTGTTATGTATTGTAAGCCATCTAGAGATGATTTAAAGTACACAGGAGGACATGTGCAGGTTATGTGCATATAATATATAGTATTACTTAAGGGACTTGAGCATCTGTGGATTTTGGTGTTTGTAAGGGGTCCTGGAATCAATCTCCCTCAGATATTGAGAGACAATATCTGTATTTAAGTTACCAATCTGGCTAAAGAACCATTAATTAAAAAATATATCGTGTTTCTCTACTGTGGAAAACATATCTCTGTAATGATCTGGAAGGCCTGGCACAAACGCAGAATTCTTAGACCTTTTTAGAATTCCATGTAGGAACAAGACAGCATGGTAGAGTTGGCCCTTGGCCCTCTGTCCCCAGCCTGCAGCCCACCCCCATTCTGTTCTACTCCTTGATCCATCTTGCTTAGAAAGGGTTAACTGCACATGGGTGTCAACATGCTTGATCTATGATTCCAAGTTTTGGTCAGACCTTCCTATGAAGAGACACCCTTGGATTCTCTGGTCTAGAGGAGAGCACGTGGAGGTATATCCATGGAAGAGGATCAGGCAGACACTCACTGGGCATAAGCTCAGAGTTGTATGGATAGAAATTATGGAGACTCAGGTAGCCAGAATACAGTATAGAAAAAGCAGAGGTGTTTTGGACTCTCAGTGGACATATCCACTTAACCCTTAGGTCTCCTCTTGGGTTAGGGCACAGCCAGAGGAAAGGCCAGAGCCGCTTTCTAAAACAAGGGCCCTAGGAAGGGGCTCTTTTACCTGAGTGTAAACCTCTTCCTGACATAGCTTACCACTTAATTCAAAAGATCTGGGCAGAAAATGGTTATCAATGCATCAAATTCTATCATACATTCTGTTGATACATTCATTACATTCTTTAAATGACTTAAACTCACCTTGTTCAGTAGGACGGACTACTTTTGACAACATGGATCGCAGGGCAGAGAGTGGCATAATAGTGAAAAGGAATGGCACCCGGACTATGAGAGAAATGACTGGATTAGAACACTTTTGGTAACTGTACATGGGAAACATTCTCAGTCTAAACATGTAAGTTTTAGGTCCAGATCTATAATCTACCAATGGAGGCTGAGCAGCTTCTTCTTATACACTTCTTGTTTAGCAAGTTGTGACAGCTAGTTTTTGTCTGTTTGTTTGTTGTCCTTTTTCAGACTTAACACAGTGTTAGTTAGCATTCCTTTACTGCACAGATTCATTTATTGGTAAACTGGCTCCTTATCATCTTGCAAGCTCGTCTTTGTGTCTAAATAACTTCATAAATACAAATGGCCTCTGTTCTTAAATTATGATCCTTAACCATCAATAGCCTTTTAAAATATGTCATGATATATTTGCAGATTGCTTTAAGGTTTTCAAAGTGTTTTCTTATATATCAACTTACATGGCCTTGGCAGTTCTTAGTGAGACAGAGGAAAACTGGCATTTATTGAATAGTAGGCATTGTGTGAAGTGTTTTGTAGTTACCTCATATTCATTATATTCCTCTGAATGAGGCATTATCATGCGCATTTTGCAAATGAGAAAATGAGAGCTCAGAGGAGTTAAGTAACTTGCTGAAGGTCACCTAGGGCTGTTGGTGGAAGTTAAGGCCATTTCTCTTTGGTCACACTACTTCTATACTAGGAAGTAGGAGGTAAACACTTCATTTGTAAAAAAGACTAAATTTAGCCTTTCTCAAAGTGATGCTTCCCAGTTCCCATAGCCCTTTCCAATGCAGGATCTCACCTAAACCCTATAAAAATAGTTTTGAGGCATGTAATTAAGCAAGCAGTTCAGTGTGCTGAATAGCAATTCATCACAAGTCAATTCATGAAATGACCAGTAGGTCAATTTGCAAAAACTTCCCCTAAAACACTTTCCTTTTGAAGGATGCGAAGCTATTCTTTTGGTATTGAGGGAGATAGGACCCTCAGAGCAAACCCCAAGTACTTCTTGCCTCCTTCATCTCTTTGGAAGCAAAATTTGTGATTTCTGATTTTGTATAAAGTTTACAACAGTAATTTCTATTCTAGTTGCAATGTATTATTGGATGGTAAAATTAATTCGGTGGAGCACATCAGAATATTTTTTAAAATAGCATAAAACAAATGTCAGAATACTTGGGGGGAAAAGAATTTCTTCTTGAATATATTCAACAAATATGAATTTTCTTATAAATCAATTAGATACACTTTATATAATTGTTCTAAATATTTTTATGGGAAATAGCCTTCTTAGCAGCATTTTAAAAAATGTTCACTTTGGTAAACTGGCTATTGGTGAAAGCTATATTGAAGAACTCATTCATATAAAGAATATCTCCCAAAACATTTTTTTGGCAGACATGTAAATTTGGAAAATTGTGGTCAATTCAGGGAATACTCCCCACTACCCCCAGTAGATTTTGCTCTCATCTTATTTGCTTCTGGCAAACTAGCTTTTTAACTTTAAGACAACTGGAATGGGTTGAATAGAGAGCTTTATATTAAAGGTTCTGTCCCATCAGACTTAATTCATTTCATATAAAATCAAATACACAGTTCCAAGGCTGCATTTGTAACTCACCTAAAAACATCATCAGTGTAGTTCTAGCAAAAGCAGCTGTGGCCATTCCTGCTATGGTGGTAAAAATTCCAATGACGGCCATATGAATATCTTCCATGCAATAAGAAAAAAGCCAAATTCCTAGGAAGCTACTCAAAAAGGAGATACTACTCAAAGCTGATCCATAACCTATAAAAATTTCATTCCAGCAGAGTGGGGGACCCAATTCATAAAGAATAAAAACTGGGGAAATGCCACTTATTACGAAGAAAAAAGTGATCATTGTAAAAAGTAACAAACAGAGCAAAAGCCGTTGCTTACCAGAAGCATTTTTAAAAAGTATGTAAGTTCGGTAAAATAGGTCTTTAAAGCCTTCACTACATGATATGGTAACATTCTGAGTTGAAGACTCTTTCATTGGATTATCAAGTAAAAATAAAATATATGTCAAGTTAACAGTAAGAACTATAGCAATAATTAAAAATGACCATACAAAACCTAGTTCTCTAATAAAATAGCCAGATGACAGTCCTGTTAGTCCAGTAACGAGTCCAAGCATAAAATCAATTATAGCTATTCGAATTGTTTTTTGTTTGGATTCTTTACACTGATCAACTATATAGGCAAAGCAAGCTCCATAAAATGTTGTATAATTGCCACAAAATGCACCAATGAAGGTAGATGCAATCAAAAGCTGGAATGGAAAGGCAAAGTAGGACAGCAAATAGATCCAAATGCTGGTTGCAAGAGCACCAACGGAAGATAAAATCATAGGGAATTTTCGCCCATAGCGATCACTACTAGATAGAAGAATGAACGTAGACAACAGGCCAGGAATTAAACCACTTATCTCCATCTGTAGGCTAAATAAAGACACTTTTTCCTGAACTTCCTGAAAAGAAAAAGAAGACAGTGGATTTATACAATGTGCATAAAAATATCATGATGCATATTTTTCTTGACATTGCCGGTCAGTCATGGGTGGGGAATCTGGTCCATGGTGGGGATCTGACACAGCTTAAATCTTCATCAGTTCACAAAGCAGGTGTCAAAAGGTGACATAAGCATTCATACTCAGTCATGATATTCAAGTGGCCACCTGAATCCATGAAAAGAAAAATGTGTGTACTGGTGTGTGTCTCTTGCAAGAAAGACCTATACACTACTAGGCCTCTGATGTTAGCCATAGTATGAGTTTTCTTCCTTCTATGAAGAGTTCACACTGGGAGATCATGGCTACTATTCCAAAGCAAGAATGACACCCTTTCCTGTGATAGGTCTTCCTGTCCCCACTAAAGGAGAGTGAATAACTCATATGGATACCATATTTGACAGGCCTTTATTTAGGAAGAGCTCTGTTACCCTTTTGACTTCTATTTCCACAAATAGATTAGTGAGAAACTTATTCTTTTATTTACTATATTAAAAAAAAACCTAAAAAGGTAAATCCCATAAAGGGGACTTACATTAACTAAAGATGATAGCTAGCCATAAACTCAACCTCCAATGACCAAAATGGTGACAATGGATGAGTACATACACACTGAGACTGGGAGTTGTGATGACTGACATACTAGTCATTTGATGGAAATAATTTGGGGAGATATAAAAACACTTTCTATTTGCCACTTATCTGTATTTTCCAAATTTAAAATGTAGAGTATGTGCCATTTTTATAATGAGCAATATTAAGCTCATTAAAAATAAAAGATTTATTTATGTGCTATGCAGAAAATAGCCTAAATGATTAATGAATTACAAAATTATCAGATGTCTCCTCCCCTACAAGAAGAATAACCTAAAGGAGGACAGGAACTGAGTCTTCTTCACCACAGTACCACCAGCTCCAAGGACAGGGCAGGTGGGCAGGTACTCAGTAGATAATGAATGAATGGTCATGTAATAAGGACTTTGTAAGCTGCTAGGTGTGCGGGATCTGACCAAATTATTTATCTCCATAGCTTCTTCATCTGACAGATATGAATGTTGTCTCTACTTCACAGGCTATTGGTAGGGTTACATTTAAAACAAACATAAGATGCTAAACATATAAAATAAATAAGGAGGGGAAGGGAGGGGGCATGGGGGTAGGAAAGATGCTGGGATGAGACTGACATCATTACGTAGGTGCATGTACGATTGCATGAGTGATGTGACCCTACTTGGCTTACAACCAGAGAAGTGAAAACTTGTGCTCCATTTGTGTACAATGAATTGAAGAACATTCTGCTGTCATGTGTAATTGACTAGAACAAATAAATTAAAAAACAAAATAAAATAAACAAGGCCCTAGCACAGTTAGTGCTCAATCAATTTGACCTATTTCCTTTTTCTGGATAAAACATCCTGAGCACATCTTTGTATCTCTTACAGATACAGTGCCATCAAGTAAATATTTATTGAATAAATAAATAAGTAAAAGTTACCTTACAATCAGCTTCTAAACCAGATGTTCTAGTTTTGGTTTCCTCCTCCCCGTTTCTATCCCACCACCCAGGTTCTGTCTTCCTCTTTTTATTACCATTCCTAACCCAGTCTAGTACACAGACTACTTCCTCATCTGTCTGAATTTTAAAATACAGATTTTAACAAGGACAAACTCGAAGCACACATTCCACCATAAATCATAATTGAAACATAAGAAAAAAATTGTGCATGTGGGTGTACGCATGCGTGTGTTTAAACTCTGGAGGAAGATAGTTAACATATCACATAGGAGTAGATAGGAGAAGTTTAAAAAATGCTATTTTCTATCCAAGACTGCACAGAATGACAATGTCCTAAGGAAAGAATAAATGAAGGGCTGGGGATGTGGCTTAAGCAGTAACGTGCTTGCCTGGCATGCGCGGGGCTCTGGGTTCGATCCTCAGCACCACATAAAAATAAAATAAAGATGTTGTGTCCACTGAAAACTAAAAAATAAATATTAAAAAATTCTCTCTCTCTCTTAAATAAAAAAAGAATAAATGAAGGAAAGCAGTAAATCTATGTTAAAGAAGTTACAATTTCATAGAGTAAAATGTATAAGTGAATTCCAGTTGAATAGAAAATATTCCATGTCATTTTCAAAAATCAACAAATATGCCCCGAATTCCTTCTCTCTTTGTTCCCTAGGCAAAGTTCCCCGCCACAGCCTTGACTTTTTGTTAAAGGTCCTTCTGAGATTAACCCCATTGCTGAAGAGAAATATATAGGTGTCCCTTCCAGTTAGAGGGCTCAGAATACTTTAAGATTTGAAAAATAGGTTTGAGCAATATAATATTATTTCTATGAGTGTGTGTTTGTAGATATACATGTATGTGCACGTATTAATACAAAATGAGTTGAAAAATAAGACTTTCACTCATATAAACTATCAAAATGTCAAATGCAAAGTGCGAGAGCTCGGTTTATTCTATCTACACCCTGAAATTTATAATAGTATCTTGCATGCTAATACCTAGGCACGGGTGCATACTGGTTATGTAGGAAGGATAAATGAATATGGCATAGCAGTAAAGAGTCTGTTATCATAATTTTCATGTCCTTTTACACACAATTGATCTTTTTGGGAGGAAAACAAAAGAAAAATTTGAGCTGAAAAAGTGATTGATCTGTTTATTTTATTAGGGACTCACCCCATGCTGTGACATCTCTTATCCTTTCAGTTTTAAAAACAGTCTGCCAAGCCCTAAACTTGGAGTAACCAGAGCCCGACCAGACGAGCTGGATGGTAGAGATGGAAGTTGAGAGAACAGGACACATTTGCTCTTGGATTTAGAGGGAGATGGTGTTCTCTGAGCACAGCAGGGATAGGATCCTGAAAAGGGACCCAAAGGAAGTGCTGAAGGTGATGGTGGTTTCTTTACAAACATGTTCCTTTGTAAATGACATGTCTCCCAGCACTTCCTGTCTCGGTCATAGCTGGGAATAGCAGAGTCGGGGAGTGGGTGGTTTTCAGTTCCCCACTCCGAGGAAAAGCACCAGGGGTCTAAGAGTACCATCTTTAAGAGAAGGGATCAAGATAGTATGTTCTCTTGAGTATAAATCCAATTAAAAATAATACATGAGCTGGGCATGGTGGCGCACACCTGTAATCTCAGGCAGCTTGGGAGGCTGAGGCAGGAGGATTGCTAGTTCAAAGCCAGACTCAGCAATAGTGAGGTGCTAAGCAACTCAGTGAGACCCTGTCTCTTAATAAAATACAAAATAGGCCTGGGGATGTGGCTCAGTGGTTGAGTGCCCCCGAGTTCAAACCCCAGACCTCAAACTAACGAACTAAATAAATAAATACAAACAAATCAGTTTGAAAGTTGGGCCAAAATCTTCTAAATGAGACCACTGCTCTAGGGGGCTCTTAGCAGCTGGACCAGGCTCGAGGTGGGGACTAGCACTTTTTACCTGCTTAGCCACAGAGGCCACCAAGATGGCTGGACCAAGGCCAGTCTTCCCTGAGTCCAGGAGGGCAGGTGCAGCAGACATTCAGGTCCTCTGCCCAGGGCCCTCCCACAGGAACAAGGGGGCCTGCTCCCAGGGGCCAGGTGAAGGAAAACACAGAACCAAACACAGGAATGATGATCCCATGGAGCCTTCTTGCTCAAGGGAAGGATGTATAATGAGACATCCTGGAAGGGACACAAAATGCTCAGTGAGGCCCTTGGCCCTTCTCTCATTACAACCTTACTCTAGGCCAGAACCTTCCTGTGTGCACAGCTGCCCAGAATTCAGCAGTTTCAGGAAAATGGAAATAAGGAAATGAGTAAAATCAGGGACTGAGCCAAACACCTGGGCCTTGCCCCAGCTAGCTTCCACCAGACACCTGGGGGGACATGGGGGTGGGCCTGGGCCCTTCTGGGGCTCTCTGCCACTTCCTCACCTCAGACTCCTTTCACAGGCAGACTCTCAGAGCCAGGGGAGGCAACTCCATTTCCTTAAACTCTTCTGTGAGTGGCAGCGCCATTCTTGCCATCACAAAAAATCCCCAAGAGGAAGAGTTCTGAATTTATATGCATGGTTTATTTTTGAGGCATTATAGAGGAAAGCATTTCCACATCTGACAGCCACTTCTTTTGCATTTGGACATCAGTAGACTTTTGTCCAAAACTGTTGAAAGGCTCAGGAGGATGGTAAAGTACCTCCTATTGTAAACAAAGTAAGGGAGGTGGGAAGGCCCCATAACGTCTAGCTGAATGTTTTCAGTGTCCAGAGAGCAAAAGTGAGCACTCCTCACTCTAGATGTCCTCACATTTCAACATATGGGAGTCAAGGCTGATTTCTTAATGCTACCAGATGACAAGTGACATGTGCTGCTCCACTTCTACCCCATGACAGACCCCTGGCCAGTTTACATGTTGGATCACTTTCTGGAGTCCCTAAAAACTGTGACATGCAGGTGCAGTAGAAGGGAGCTGGGAGGAAGAGGACAAGGGAGAGGTAGACATACCATGTTTCACCCGCCTCTATTCACTGTGTCCACCGAGTAGCTCATCCCAGCAGGCCTTGGTCTAAATTTTCAGACTATTTTTTTAAATTATTTTTTTGGGGGCAGAGATCTCAGACTGTGCTGGGATTTTCTAAGAGAAACAAGAACTAGCGTCTCACAAGAACTAGGTTTCAAGAAAAGGCAGACTGCCAGTCTGGCATATGCCTATAATCCCAGCTACTTGGGAGGCTGAGGCAGGAACATGGTGAGCTCTGGGTTAACCTTGGCATCTAAGCAAGACCCCCCATATCACCCTCCCTCAAAAAAAAAAAAAAAAAAAAAAAAGAAGAAGAAGAAGAAGAAGAAAAGGCAGATTATAGCCGGGCACCGTGGCACATGCCTGTAATCCCAGTGGCTGGGGAGGCTGAGACAGGAGGATCCCAAATTCAAAGCCAGCCTTCACAACATTGAGGTGCTAAGCAACTCTGTGAGACCCTGTCTCTAAATAAAATACAAAATAGGGTTGGAGATGTAGCACAGTGGTTGAGAGCCCTGAGTTCAATCCCCAGTACAAAAAAAAAAGGCAGATTACAGATGTTGGGAAATGTCAAATGAGATGAGAGCCCAGTGAATGCTATTGGTCTGCAATTTGGGACTTTGATAGTCATTCTTGAGAGGCCAAAGCATAAGTGTCATACCCTCTTTAATTACATTTTAGGGATATTTTAATGTCTTACCTTCTGGACTGCAAAAATTGGGCTGCTTTTGTTTTTGTCACACTCAGAAATATTGTTATCAAGGGCAAAGCTGTAGTTGCTTGTTTCTTCCCATATTCTCCTATACAGGTATTGTGTCGTCAGTGGAGAGATCAAAGACAGGGCAAAGGAGTTAAGGAGAATGGCAGGTTCAACATAGGAAATCTTCATATTGTTTGGGTAGGTGGCTGAATTCTAATAGGAAAAAAAAAGAGAGAGGAAACCAATTGCATTCTTATCTCAGAGCCTAATTTTTCAAAGTTGGGGAAGCTAGAAAACATTTTGGAGTAAATATCACACAAGCAAACTAACAGAAAAGCAGTGAGCCCTTCCTAGGAGAATCACTTTTACTTGGGAGTACTCAGCGGGGATCATCACTCTTTTCGGTGTTCAAGAGTGGGACGTTTTAACACTCAAGCCGCCCTGGAGAAGATTCTTTGTGATGATCTTACCCAGTTCTCCCCGCTGTGGGTGAGTCAATGGTCAGACTGCATCTCACCAGCTGGTTTTCATAAGGTAAACAAAGGAGTTTCCTTAGGATACCGCAGTTACGCAACTGTTATTGTCATTTTGCTGCGTGTTAATGGGCAGGGAAGGAGTCTGAAAAGCAAAACTTTTAATCGGAAGGGTTTTTTTCTTTTTCCTTTCTGTAACTCACCCCGCGATTAGTCTGCCTGCCGGGCTAGGAGGCCCAGCATTTTCGGGGTCAGACTCCTGATGCCCCGCGCTGGCGCAGCGCCTTCGGGCTCTAGGGCAGCTCCCAGCGCTGGGGCACTGGCGGCTGCGAGGGCCACTCAGCCCGGGTGGTGGGGAGAGGGCCGGGGCTGCGCAGCCGGCGCTGTAGTGGGGCGCGCAGGGGATGAAATTCGCCTGTCGGGGAAACACGAACCCTATTTTAAAGCAAACCAAGACAAGCGTACTTCCTGCGTCCAGAATGACACCCGCGACAGTCACTGCGCTGCCCTCGGCTCCTCCTCGGGCCTGCGGACTTGCTCTCAGCCAGCTCCCGGAGGCGCCGGCGGCAGCTGCTCTTCCTGGCTCTGACAAGCCTGTCCTCCACCTGCCGGGCCCGCTCTTTGCAGTGACTCAGCTGCGGCCCGCGAAGCCTCGGGGCCCACGGAGGAGGCCGGGCGGGCGGCTGTCTGCGTTGTCACAGTACGACCCGGCTGTCCTGCGATTGGGCTCTGCGGCCGGCGCCCCCGCGGGGATTGGTGCGCCTTGCTGTCATGTCACTCTCGTGTTCCCGCCCCTTCAGGCCGGAGGTGAAGCCCTGTGGAGCCCGGGTGCCCAGGTGCTGCTGGTGGGCGCGCGCAACTGTTCTGCAACGCCAAGCATTTCGAAGTCCGAATATCGTGTTTATGGCAGCGCACAGAAGATCTGTTTCAGAGGGACACGTTTGGGCTGCAGCTCACTGTAGTATACCCGTCGGCTGGGCAAGTGCGGGCAGAAAGAAGTAGCGCAGTAGAGGAGGACCAGATAGGGAGTGCCGGTGGAGAGTACAGGAAAGTTAGACCAGCTTTGCAATGTGATCGCTGGCTTTTCCTATTGATGGTGGCCTTGGGAAAAAAATTAGATCTCTAAAACCCTCATTTCGTTGTTTGTCAAGCAAGGATCAGAAGTCTTATAGAGTTGTAATTAAAACCTCAACATACGCACACAGCAGGGCCACTGAAACAGGAGCATCAATGCCCTCAAACTGTTACTTCTTGAAGGAAGGAGGAATGCATAGGTAGGGAGCCCTGGGGCAACTCAGTAAGAAGGTGTTACAATTTACTAGGGGCTCCTATTCTTGAGTCAGGAAACTGTTCAAGAACAAAAACAAGGTTTTCCTCTCGAGTGGTTTCTGTCTGGAGGTAACCACTCTTTGATTAGTATCTGAATAAATCTTATCTAGGAGTCAAAATCAGATGGAAGCTAAAGCCATAATTGATAAAGAAAGCCTCAGTCATGAATATTTGTCATTTTTTGTGGCTTAGGCAATGTTCAAGTTTTGTCTTAAGATCACTATGAAGTGATCTTATTTTTGTCTTGCTCATGGTCCAGAATGGCCTTGTCTGGTATTGGTGTTCTTTTAGTCATCAGAACACTGGGGTCTAGAAAAACTCACAGCAACTCAGACTCAGATGATAGTTCCAAACCTGGCTTTCAGAGCCACTTTCTCTTTCTCAGTACCCATTTAAATGATACTCTTGTCACTGAATGGAATGTCAAAAGTCTTTGGTTTGAGTCCTCATAGGTACTTAATAACTAGTAGCCTTGGACTTGCCCCAAACTTAATTCTCAGTTTCTTCAAATGAGCATATATGAAGCACTTATGATGTTTCAAACAATGGAACACAGATGTTGGAAAGAAGATAGACAAAAGTGAATAAGATGGTTTACTGTGAAGACAATATATATATAATTTTTTTTTTCGGTATTGGAGATTTAACCAGGTTGTTTTACCATTAAATGGCTAGCCCTTTTTATTTTTTTCATTTTGAGACAGTGTTTCACTAAGTTGCTTAGGACCTCACTGATTTACTGAGGCTAGTCTCAAACTTGTGATCCTCTTGCCTCAGCCTCTCAAATCCCTGGGATTACAGATGTGTGCCACCACACAAGGCCGAAGATGTAACATTTTAAAATTAAAGTGCATTTTGCTAGGGGGTAGACTAGAGATGTATTTAAAGTGGGAAGGGTCACCAAGAACAGCTGATTCTAACCAGAAGGAGTTGATATGGACTAGAGAAAAAGTGATCTGACTACCCACAAGAACATAAGGGAGGAAATGATCTATACCTTAGTACATTCAACAGTTGTCAAGCACTCTATGATCTTAGTTATTGTTACTAAAATAGCATCCATCTTGTGCTAATGAACCTATTTTCTGAATATTTTGCCTGATCAGAAGCAAAATGATCATTTCAGGATTTGGCTCCTATAAAATCAACAAGATCAAGGTCATGCCCCAAATCTTCTATTTTTCTAACAGTGAAAGTGTATCTGTCAAGCTACATGTCCATTTTGGATTACTGGGAAGCTTCAATTCCCATCATTTTCATTCATGGACACAGATTGATGGAGCCATCTTTGACTATTATTGTTGGCACAAGGGTAGAGAGAAGGAAATATGATAAATCTGATACCAGCTCTTAATGGTTCACCCTTAGAAATGGTACATGACACTTCTGCTCACATTCCATTGGCCAGAACAAGTCTCAGGACCATGTGGAGAACTACAGTCCTATCATGTGTTCAGAGGAATAGGTAATAATGACAATGGCTCTAATCTCTTCCATGTCCTCAGGCCATAATTTCTCATGAAAATCAATAGAAAGGAAAAGGCATTTAGAAGACGTTCTTTCTTATGGAACAGGATGATTTGTATCCAATATACTTCCATGTCTTGCTAGCCCTACTTTTATACACCAAAAAGGAAGTCAGGCCTTCTTAATGTATTCAGCTGTCCTTCTCTATGGTGACAATTGTTTTACAAGTCTCTTCTTTTTTTTTTCTTTTTCTTTTTGTCAAATAATACTAAATCCTTGAATATGTACAAATTGAAAAAGACTTAATCAACTCTTCATTGGAAGCTGTCACTGTACTGGGTATTGTGGGTGAAACAAAAATCACACATCATTGTTAATCATTGAAGAAGTTTCCCTTTCTTTGGTAAGAAAAGGTGGAAATATGTGAAGGGAGTAAGGATGATTCTAAAAAAAAAGAAGAAGAAAGTATTTGGAAATCATCAGAGACTCATCAGTCCCTGTACCCACTATGGTCATTACCCGTTACAGGCTCAAGTTTTCTTCCTTCAAAGACTGAGAGGAGAAACAATAGAAAGGGCTAGCTGGGCCAGGAGCAACAGCCATCCGCCAGGTAGGTATAATTTGCCTGAAATGCAGGTCAACAGGTATAAACCTTCAGGACAGGAGCCTCCAGGAAGATTTTGAAATTTTGTGTTCTCAGTTCAATGACCTAGAAATTTTAATGTAAGCACTTTATGAATTGTCTTATAATCAAGTACTGACATTTGGTTTCAGTATCTGTATTTGTATTTTTTATTTTTGGTCCCATTGGCTTCAAGCAAGAGTGGTTCAATAATGTTAGATTAATGGGAATAAATATATAAATGATATGCCCAACCTATGTGAAGGCCAAATAACGTCACATGTTGTTCAAGATGTTGGTAAAGATGGCGCCCTGAGTGCTTCTCTTCTGGGAGCTCAGGTTCATGACGCACTGAATGGCGCGAGAACCATCACATCCAGTCCCTGTGATGGCGCTAACTTTGAATGGCGCACCTCCAATCCCTGAAGTGGTGACTCTCAGCCAATGAAGAAGTAACAGCCCACTCGCCTTGCTCCTCCTCATCCTGTGTTAAGCCCATAAATATCAATAATCTGTTCCTGTTCGTTGTCTTACTCTTACTCTCTCTTACTCTTGCTCTCTTACTCTCTTACTCTCCCCTCTCTCTCCCCCCCACTTCTCTCTCTCTCCCCCCCTCTCTCCCCCTCCTTTCTCTCTCCCTCCCTCTCTCCCCCCTCCTCTCTCTCTCTCTCTCCTCCCTTTTCTTCTGCGACTGGCCGCTATGGTCCTGCTAATAAAATCTCGGACAGGTAAACAGTTGTTTTGGCTTGTTGAGTTTACGGAGCTTTTCCATCGTCCTTTACACAAGAGAAGTTTTTATACTATCTCAATAAAAACTGGGAGAGAAGAAATGAGCCCTCCCCTGACACACGAACACATATATTAAACAAAAGAACCCATGCTGTGCTGGACAGCACCGTATTCAAGTGGAAAAAGCCCAGACAGAATATAGCGGTTATGAGATTTTGCTTGTTTCAAGAACTTTGTTTTTTTCACTTCTGATAAAATGGGAAAAGATGTAATAGGAAAAACCTTCAGTTATCCCAATTGCTGCTTACTAGGTGATTGTTAGTAAGATAAGTATAAATTGTTACAAGGTACAATTGTACAAATTGTTAAAAGGAGATGTAATCTGATCATATGACCCTGGTGAGTAATTTTCTAGAAGAGACCTGAGCAGGTCTTATCTATTTGAGAAATTCATAGCCTGACTTCAGTCCTTGTCTGTCCTGACCTCTGTTGCACTAGACACTGTTAAACAGATTCCTCCTTCGGGAAAATGTTCTTTCCCTTTAGATTCTATGGCCAGACTCTGTCTTCTTGCCACTTCAAGGATGCATTTTTGGTTTTCTGTGTGAGCTTGCTTCTCAATTCATGCTGTCCCTCAGGTTCCATCTCAGCTCTTTCTTCTCCTCAGTCAATCTCACCTACACTTGTGACTCACATCACAAATGTGCGGCCCACTCCCGAATCCCTTATCTCAAGCTCGCTCTCTTCTCTCCAACCTGTCACTCAGAGGGGCCACCTGAATATAGGTTGAGCATACCCTAACCAAAATGCTTGGGATAAGAAGTATTTCAGACTTCAGAGAATATTGGATTTTGGAAAATTTATATAGACTTAACCATTTGAGCATCACTAATTTAAAACATCTGAAATTTGAAATGCTCTGAAATTTGAAATTTTTTTGTGTCATCTTGGTGCTCTAGAAGTTTTGAATTTAGGAGCATTTCAAACATCAAATTTTCAACCTATATTTTTAAAAATGACTGTATGCTTAAAATGTCCAAAGCAAATACCATCTTCCTGATAAATCTGATACCCTTTTGTAATCCCTGTTTCAGTCAGTGATCACTGCCCCGTAAACAGAGACATGGGAGTCATCCCTCACTTCTTGGTCACCACATACATGGTGAATATTTTACACTGTAGGTATAACTGGTATTATCCAAACCTATTCTCAGTGTGTGCCTATAAGGCAGGTAAGGCCCCTGGTTTTAGAGATTAAGGTTAAACAGCTCTTTTTTGACTTGGTTCAGGTTGGGGGCTATGATATCTTGCCATTGCTCTATTGGTAAGTAGCATATTAAAGTTGCTGGAGGTGGGCAAATACGCAAAGAGACTAGGGCATTCCCTTGTAAATCAAATTCTTACCCTTTTCCTTTGAGGTTGCAAATTATTACACTTTTGATAGGGTGGGATGGTCCAAGGAAGATTGGTTTTCAGAAATGTCTGATAAGGGCTATCAGGAAGAACTGCCCCATGGTGGTGGTGATGGAGGTGGTGCAGAGCGAGCCTCAACCCCAGGGCCTGCCGTGTCCTAGGGGAGGATCGGGAAGGAAGAGAGTAATGAGGCTGTCATCTACCACATTGGACCTTGGAGTTCCTCAAGAGAAATTGCTGATTCACTCACTGTAAATGAAGTTACATGTCACGAGAGTTGTAACAAGGAACCCAGTGTCCCATGTCGTGGAGTAACTATTGCAATGATGTTTACACCTGAGAATCAGTCTTCCTGTTTTCTGTACCAGCCTCACCAAAGAGAGATTGGAAACTTAGGCAGAACCACCCCACTACTCCATTTCTTTCTGTGTAATAATAGTAAACAGGACTAATTCAGTTGGACTCAGTACGCATCCAGAGGGTTTTACTTCTCAAGAACAGGAGCACTCAGAAAATGAATGGACTTCTCTCAGCAGTAGTGAAGCCAAGTCCTTGTCCCACACAGGTGGAGTGGCAGCCCAGGTGGGCTGGAGTGTAGTGGCGAGCACTGACCCTTACCTGGCACAGCCCACCATGCTGGAGTGAACCAGGACCAAGGCAAGCCAGGGCAAGTGGACCTGTCACTCCCAGGCAGCCCAGCTGGGCCAGTGCAGATGTCCATTCCACCCAGGGCACAGCCTGGAACCTCAAAGATCTTGACCTCCTGTCTCCCAAGAGGTGGAAAAATAGGTGTAGGGCAGATGTTGAACAGAAGTGTGGACTCTTAGTTGTTGGTGTTGTCCTTCTCCTCCTCCTCCTCCTCCTCCTCCTCCTCCTCCTCCTCCTCCTCTTCCTGCTCCTCCTTCTCCTTCTCCTCTTCCTCCTCCCTTTCTTGACCAGGGATTGAACCCAGGGGGCTTAACCACTGAGCCATATTCCCAGACTTTTCAAAATATTTTATTTAGAGACAGGGTCTTGTTAAATTGCTCTGGGCCTTGATAAATTGCTGAGGCTGACTTTGAAGGTGTGATCCTCCTGCCTCAGCCTCCGGGCTGCCGGGATTACATTTGTACCCCACCATGCTCAGCTGTGGATAGTACTTTTACAATCCTCCATGAGCATAAACTTTAACTAATAGAATTAGTAGGTTTCCAAACTCTGATCACCATAAATTTGGATCAATAGCGTTGACCAAAGTGCTATATAAACCCCTAGACTAGCACAATCACGAGGCAACCCCTCTGGATCCCCCCTCCCCCGTTTGGGAGTTCTGTTTCTATTCATACTTGAATAAATCCTACCCTTATAGTTACTCATCCTCTTCTTCAAATTTGCAAGACAAGAACCCAGAAAGAAGAAATTAATTATAAGCTGATGGGGTCTGCAGCAACACTGAGGGCTCAGCCTGCCAATAGCTCAGCACATTTTTTGCTGTGGAGTCCTGCAGACCCCACCTGCCAGCAGAAGCAGAGAAACTCTGGTTTCAGTAGGATTTATTTGATGAAGTGGCTTAAACATGACTTTAATGCCCACCTGAGCTGGTGAAATAGGATATATGCAAAAGCTCCCAGAACAGGACCTGACATTTGGTGGGTTTTCAACAGTCTTTGGAGTTGTGCCTAAATTTTGCTTGATCAGGCACACGTAGTACTGTCTCTGACAAGTTATAGAGGTTGACCTGACAATTGCTGTAAATAGGCTCTTCCTCTTTAAAACAGTTAGTCAAACCTTTAGTGGGTTTGGGTGTGGGAGTAGGAAGGGTTTGCAGCCAGCAGAGTAAGTGAAATTTGTTGAGAGCCACAGCCGAATCAGAAGAACCTCACCCCCCTACTGGCACCAAGGCCAAATTTGGGGGCCAACAAAGGTGAGGCAAAGAACCTCACCCCCCCACTGGTGCAAAGGCCTATCCACAAGTATGGCTGTATGCTGGACTGGTAGTCAATGATGGGTAAGATCCAATTGCAGTGGTACCAACCTAAGACGGGAGGCTCATGCCTTGAGGTCAGCTCATCCGATGACGGGTAAGGACCATATGTACTATTGGACAACCTAAGACAGGCACAGTCCCTAAGCCACATGCTTGTTGTTTAATTAAACTGAAGGGGGGAGATGCTGAGAGCCACAGCCGAGTCAGAATGGCCCCTGGCATTTTGCCAATAGTATTGGTTGAGAGGCAAGCCATTAAGATGATGCTGGATTGATTCAATTGTGTATTAGACCTTTACTGTCCGCCTCGGGTGCCCACTACTTTGGAGTTCTCGCGAGGATTTCCTGGGGAGTTCGCGTTGGTTGGTGAAGTTCCGGTGGAGGGAGTTCTGGTTGGTGTGTGAGGTGCCGGAGAGGCACCGTGTGGGTGGCGTTTGGGAGAGTTCCCAGGGAGCGTGTGTGGAGTGTGCTGTTGGAGTTCGGAAATAAAGTTTGTTCCTGCTTGAGTGGCTCGTGATTTGTGCCCAGCCAGACTGCGGCAGAAATTCATGCACACACAACTCCATAATGCAGATGAGACTTAGAGAATTACCCATCTTCTTCCATCTCTAGGCTCTTACCCTAGGCTTCACTGCCTCTCTCTCACATTGCTGCACAGATTCTTACCTAAACATTCTTCCTCTATTCTTCAAGCCATTTTCTACACAGCAACAAAGTATGGTCTTCTTTTGAAACCCTTCAAAGCCTTGCCCATTGAATCCAGAATAAAACTCAATCTTCTTACCATGGCTTGAAAAATACCAAAAATACCAAATACTATTCTTCCCTCTTGGTCAGCCAAACTCCCTTCCACATCAGGATCCCAGCACCTCTCCTTTCCCTTTGTCTTAGTCCATTTTCTGTTGCTATAGCAAAATACCGGACTCAGGGTAATTTATAAAGGAAAGAAGTTTATTTGGCTTATGGTTTCAAAGGCTGGAAACTCCAAGTGCCATGGTACTGGCATCTGATGAGGATATTCTTGCTGCACCATAATGTGATGGAGGGCATCACATGGCAAGCATGCTATCTTGGGGTTTTCTTCCTCCTCTTACAAACTCATTAATGCCATCATAGGGCCCCTATCCTTATGGCCTTGTCTAATCCCAATTATCTCCAAAGGCTCCACCTCCAAATACCATTAACATATTACTTTGAAGATTAAGTTTCCAACATATGAACTTTAGAGAGACACACTCAAACCACAGAACCTTCCTTTAGGTGTTTGCTTAAATGCTACCTTAGGGAAGTGTTCTCTGACAGCCCCACCCAAAGTAGGGAAGTGAGTTCCCTCTTGCTATTTTCTAGCTTAATGTCTTCTTGTTCAATTTCATTTAACAATTCACCTTCTATATTATTTTGTTTATTTGTGTGTTTATTTCTTTTGGTCTCCTGTACCCTAAACTAGAATGATGCACCATGCACACAGGGACTATGGATGACTCGTTGGTAACTACGTCCACATCTGGAACTGTGGCTGGCCACGGAAAATATTCATCAAATGAATGCAATGAAGTGGTTTTGTTGAGTAGCCCCAAACACACTCAATCACAGAGAATAAATAAATTGTTGTGTTTATTAGAGACTAGTTTATGCCAACACACTCTGTCCTATTTAATCACTTAAAATAAAGGGGGAGCAGAACCTTCAGCAAACTATGATTACAATAGTATTCAAATATGACATGCAATAATGACATAAATAGAAATATTTTTATTCATAAAGCCAGTCTAAAGGGTGAAGTCCCATGCTAATTATGATTCTACCTGAAATTTTATTCTCTACCAGAAGAAGAGGGAGAAATAGTCAGTCTCACTAATCATCAAATAAACACACATTAGGACAATAATGAAGATATCATCTTTTACCTTCCAAATTGGCAAAGATTTTGTTTTTAAGATAATATTAATTTGCTTAGCCTGAGGTGAAATGAACAAACTGTCACACACTTCTAGGAAAAAGGAAATTTTTTATTTTTTTCAGAGTAATAATTTAACAATATGCACTAAATCATTACACATTGTATACCCAAAAGTCCTATTGATGAAGTAATATGAGTAAAGTAGCAATTTGGCCAATTGGATTTTTTTATCATAAGAACCCAATATGAAAATATCTAATATGAAACTTTCATACTTTAATGAAAATACCTAAGTAGCTGGGCACAGTGGTACAAGCCTAATATCTCAGAGACTTGGGAGGTTAAGGAAGAGGATCACAAGTTCAAGGCCAGACTTGGCAACTTTTTGAGACTCCCCAACAACTTAGTGAGATCCCGTCTCAAAAATAAAAAAGACTAGAGGCGGAAGACAGGCCTCTTTTTTGTGGCTCCTGGTGGTTGATCAGCTGCTCCAAGATGAAGCTGAACATCTCCTTCCCAGCTACTGCTGCCAGAAACTCATTGAAGTGGACAATGAACACAAACTTTGTACTTTTTATGAGAAGCGTATGGCCATAGAAGTTTGCTGCTGGTGCTCTGGGTGAAGAGTGGAAGGGTTATGTGGTCTGAATCAGTGGGGGAATGACAAATAAGGTTTCCTCATGAAGCAGGGTGTCTTGACCCATGGCCGTGTTTGCCTGCTACTGAGTAAGGGGCATTCCTGTCATAGACCAAGGCGAACTGGAGAGAGAAAGCGCAGATCTATTTGAGGTTGCATTGTAGATGCCAGTCAGAGCGTTCTCAACTTGGTTATTGCAAAAAAGAGAGAGAGAGAGAGAAGGCTATTCCTGGTCACTACTGTACCTCGTAGACTGGGACCCAAAAGAGCTAATAGAATCTACAAACTTTTCAGTCTCTCTAAGGAAGATGATGTCAGAAACTTGTTGCTCTGAAGAAACCGCGTACTAAGAAGAATAAGGAAGAGGCTGCAGAATATGCCAAACTTTTGGCCAAAAGAATGAAAGAATCTAAAGGAAAATCCAAAGCCAAGAGATGCAGGCTGTCCTCTCTGAGAGCTTCTTCTTCTGAGTCCAGTCAAAAATATGATTTTTAAAGAGTAATAAATAAATAAAATCAGACCTTCAAAAAAATAAAATAAAACAAAAAATATTAGGGATGTAGCTCTGTGCTAAAGTGCCCCTGTTTTCAGCTCCCTACCAGAAAAAGAAAAGACCAAACATATACAAATACATAAGTATTAGCATAGTGGAATAGTTTATTTATTTAATTCTATGTTTAGAAAGATCATTATGTTTTCATGAAATATTTAAGGAAATATGTAAGGAAAAAATTTCATGCTATGATAATTAAGTTAAAAAAAAGGAGCAGGCAACCAAAAGTACATGTATTATTATACCCCAATTTTGTTAAATAATATACATATGAATGCATTACAAAAGCCCATAATGTAATATATAAAATGCTAATAGCAATTATCTCTGTATGGTAGGATTACTAACAATTTTTATTTGCATATTAAATATTACAGACAGTCTGTATTTTCCATATTTTCAACAATGAAAATAATTAATATAATTCAGTTATTAAAAAGAAATGGAGGTGGCTCAGTAGTAGAGCCCTCGCCTCCCACGAATGAAGCACTGGGTTTGATCCTCAGCACCACATAAAGATAAATAAATAAAATGGAGGAATTGTGTGCATCTACAACTATAAAAAATATTTAAAAGAAAAGAAATAGGAATAAATAACGTAAGTTACATGCCATATCATTCATAATCATTAAAAAAGAAGGGTTGCAGACCTTCTCAAAAGTTGACGTCTTCCAAGGGGTTCTCAAGGTTTAAAGTCGACTCTGCAACCACATGGTAAAATGACATTCTTGGACTGTCACAGGTGGGCCAAGATAATTCAGGATGGATGCTAATTATCCAGGAGGAATCGGGAGCCCTTTATCTGGAAACATTTTGCTGAGAATGGAAAAATAACCGTTCTGAAACAGAAGGAGGAGCTGCCTGGATCAGTCTGATTCGGACTCCTCCAAACAGGGAGACTCACAGGGCATGAAATCCTCCAGCTCACCCGCTCCCGCCCCGAACTGCACCCAAAGGAAAACTGAAACCAAAGTTGAACTCACTGAGTCATCTTCCGGCAGAGCTGTGCCTCTTCTCCTGCCTGAAGAGAGCTGTGGACCGGATCCTCTTCCGCAGCCAGGCTCTCCCACCATCCGCCTCTCCTCCTTTATTTTCCTAACAGAAAAAGAAATTTTTAAGATGTTTAAAGTGTTTTAAGGAGAAGGGTGGATCCAGGCCGGAAGGAAAAATGTACTCTTATCTTTCCCCTCCTGCGGCTGGCTGCTTCGCCCATTATTACTCCAGCAGTTTTTACTGCTGTGTCCTTTCGGTCATTGCACAGCCCAGGGTCATGGAAACAGGGCAGTCACACCACCCTGGCTCTGTCATCTGGGCGAGCCTGCCCTTGAGACAGAATTTGTTTTGTCAGCATTTGTACCAATCTTGACCCATTATGGTTTATTCTGATCCTATCTCTCTGTAAGCCTGACAATAGCTTCATAATGTGCAGAAAACCTTCAGGTAATCAGAACAGGATCTGCAAGTAGAGTTGACTCCTGTGCATCTGTGGCTTCTGCATCCATAGATTCAACCCATCATAGATTGACAATATTTGGGGGAAGTAATTCATCTGCACTGAAATGTACACACTTTTTTCTTGTCATTATTCCATTAAAAAAAAAAAAAACCCAAACAGTATAATGGTTATTTAAAAAGCATTTGCATGGCATTAGGTATTTTAAGAACCTATAGGTGATTTAAAGTAAATGGGAGAATGTGCTAGATTATATGCAAATACTACACTATTTTACAGAAGGGACTTCAGCATACTCAGATTTTGGTATCCTTGGGGGATCCTGGAGCCCTCGTGGATTCCAAGGGACTGGGTTCAGAGCATAACTAAGTAGAAGCCCTACTAATGGCCTTTTTCTTTACTGTTCTTTTAAAACAATATTTCCCTTCCTGGTGTTCTCTGCTACTCTATCTAGTGGTTCACTTCTCACCACGACTAGACCCCGACTCCACCCTTGACTCCTCTTTCCACAAAATTGTTCATTTGGACTTGTTTAGTTTTTTTTTTTTCTTTTTAATTCATTGATGTACGAAGGAACTTCTAGTGTCAGCTCATTAAAGAAGAAATTATTCAAGATATTTGTTAACGATGGTAATTCAGATTTTATTTAAAGGGAGCCATGACAATAGGTAATACAGTCCTGCAGTGGGAGAGGGAAACAGGGCTGAATTCCAACTTCAACAAGGACAAGTGGGGACTTATAACCAAAGGAAGGGGCTAAAAACAACTGAGAGTGACCATCAAGGAGATCAAGAATGGCCAGATACCACCGGGGGTGGAGGATCTTTGGCAAACTGACTTATCAGGATTCTTGGTCAAACTGGACCCTAGACAAGGACAGAAAGGGAAGGTCATGTCAGGTCTAGTCCTAGACAAGATCAGTTCTAATCAGAGGACTCAAGAGGAGCCTGATTAAAGATTTGGTCAAAGGAGAGTCTTCATCAAATTCTACGTACAAAGAGCTTGAGAGTTGTTGCTCCCATCTTCAGAGCAAGAAAAAGCTGAGCAAACTGAAAATCAGTGTCCTTTCGAGGACTATCAGAGGATTGTGGTCACAAGGCATACCTACACAGCGCTCCTGGAGAGACCAAGACAGCGGCCTGGGGAGGCCCCACAGAGATGTGGCCTGGGGAGGCCCCACAGAGATGCGTTATCTGGAACAGAAGACCCTGGAGCCTCTAGGGAACAGAAGTGCTTACTTAGTCAGTTTCATAAGTTGCTGGTCGTGATTCTGAGGTGTGGACTGTCCTGAGAGTAGAATCCCCAGGGGAGTCTACAGGGGAGACCCACACTTTCGTGACCTTTACCTCCTAAAAGCCCACTCGGTTCTCAGCATGAGTGGACAAGAAGGACCCCCTTGTGACTCTGGCAGGGGAGGAAGTTATTTACCATTTTGAAATATACCTGGAATATTCTCCCAAGAAGGCCCTTCTCTCCAGGTAAGAGACTACACTGGGGCCTTATCCTACCTGGGGAAGGACATTATCCCGATTCCTGCCTGCTTCTAGCCTGCCTGTCTCACCTAAAAGGAAAAAAAATAAAGCCAACAAAAACTCGTGAAAGTCACCACCCAGGACCACAGATCCACTAAGTGATCATTATTAATTGTAAGATTATATTAGAAAACCAAGCCTCCCACACACCTTACCACTGTGAGCAAGCTCCAATAAAATAACAGAGTACAGGTGAAATTACAGAGGGAAGAGCCGCAAATCAGACTCTGCTTGGAAGCCTCTGGTTCCTCAGGCTGAAACAAAGATGGAGCGCAGTCTGCTCTCTAACCAGGTTAACGTGAAAACTCACACCTAAGGCCTTCTGATGCAGTTCCTATTCATCTGATAGGTCAAGTCCACCTTGCAACAAGAAATTTGCAAACCAGGCTAATGGCAAACAGAAACAACCTGAAGCAATGGGACCAGATTCCAATATGGCAGAATTTTTTGGAAAATATTGGACAGGAATTTTTAAATAATTCATACATTCAGGGTTCCTCTGGAAAAAGTAGACAATTGGCAAGAACGAATGGGTAATGTCAGCCTGGAGGTGGAAACTCTTAAGAAAGAACCAAAGGAAAGAGTAGAAATCGAAATCACTGTAACAGAAATGAAGAAGATGTCCTTAATAGGTTCCACGGTTCACTGGACATGGCCAATGAAAGAATCAGTGAGCTTAAAGAGAGATCAAAATGAACTGGATAACTCCGCATGCCTCACGGTGGTTAGCACAGTGAAATAGACATGGACAGGTGTCCCTGTCCTCTCATTGCTGCCTTCCTTACAGCCAATCAGAGAATTCAGAACAAATCTGTTGTAGTTTCTATGTGTCCCCTCCAAAGTGCCTATGTTGGAAACTTTATCCCCACTTTATACGTTAGTGGTACTCAGAGGCAGGGCCTTTGGGAGGTAGTTAGGATTAGATGAGGTCATGAGAGTGTGGCCTTATGGTGGCATTAATGTCTTTATAAGAAGAGAAAGGGAGACATGAGCTAGTGTGCTAGCTGTGTCTTTCCATGTGATGCCTCTGTTATGTTATGACTTAGCCAAAAGGTCCTCACCACAGGCTTGTGCCATGCTGCTGGACTTCCCAGCATCTAGAACTGTAAGAAATAAACTTGTTTTCTTTATAAATTACCCAGTCTCAGGTATTCAGATATAGAAACAGAAGACAGACTAAGCCACTGTCCATTCATCTCTGAAACCTGTCTCCATCCTTCCTTTCCTCTTCACTATCTACCACTATTCCAGTCCTGCCCTTTAGTTTTGAGTTCTCACCTGGATTACTCTAACACTTTCACAGTTTGTCTTCTTGACTTCCAGTCTTGCCCTATTTTCCAATTAATTCTTTGTACTACTGCCAGAAAAATCAGCCTCAACTATAAAACAGGCTGCTTTCTCTAGCTTTACTGGTAACTTTGTTGCTCTTGGGATAAAGTCCTGTTTCCTAGGCAGAATGTGCAACTCTGACCTCTGCCTTGTTCCAGAGCTCCAACTTTTGCCATTCCCTACCTAGAATTTTATTTACAGACACACAGGACTCTGATTCAGCGACTTCACATTTTGATTTGCTGAGTTCCCTCCTCTTACTGGAATGTCCCTCCACTTGCCATCCAGTTTATCCTTGAAGATACAATTCAAGGATCACTGGCCACAGAAAGGCTTCCCCATCTTCCCCCCACTCCTGCCCTATCAGCTCGGTGCCCCTTGGGGCTGGCACAGACCACACTGCTCATCTGTTTCCTTGACTATCTGCCTTGGGCGCAGCTGTGAGTTCTTGTGAGGCAGGAATCCTGACTTCGTGTTCTCATAGACTAGGTCTTTAAAGCACCTAGTACTTTGTCTCGCACAGAAAGTCAACTGGTAAATGTTTGGTGGATGTGTGAATGAATTGAATGAATACTGAAGGCTTCCCAGTTTCCAGGGAAAGCCAGCATCTGAGGTTACCAAGAACAGAAGCTGACGCTGGTTCACTTAAGTAGAGAAAGAATTTTTTTTTTCCTGGTACCAGGAATTGAATCCAGGGGTGCTTGACCACGGAGCCATATCCCCAAGCTCTTTTTATTTTTTAATTTAGAGACAGGGCCTTGCTAAGTTGCTGAGACTGGCTTTGAACTCACAATCTTCCTGCCTCCTGAGGCTGGATTACAGGTGTGAGCCACCACACCTGGCAAAGTAGAATTTTCTAGAAGGGCATTAGGTAGTGCACTAAAACGGGAAGGCTGGAGAGTCATAGGAAGACATAAGCAAGAACTAGCCACAGGAATGACCCACTTAGGCACTGGGGCTGGTGTGGTGTCCTGGCACATTTGCCATTGTCTTCTGGATGGCCACCATGATAACCACAAGTGGTGACTCAATCACTCCGTCAGGACTCCGAGCCTCAGGGAGACTCTGCATCACCAAGTTTGAGTGCTGTCTGTGATGTGGTTGTGGGGTAGGGAAAAGAGAATAACTTCTCTTTTCAGCTTCCCCATTGAGAAGGGTATTCCCATATTAAGTATTCAAAATGAGAAGCCTGACCATGTAGGGTTTTCTGGAAGACTTATGAGTCTGTTTCCTAGGGCCAGTGTAATGCCTTTGCCATAACAGTGTGCCACAAACTGGTTACCTGGACAGTAGGAATTTATTCCCTCTCAGATCCTTAGACAAGAAGTCCCAAATCAAGTGATGGGCATGATTGGTTCCTTGAGCACAACTCTGAGGGAGAATCTGTTCTGTGACTTCTTCTTAGCTGCTGGTGGCAACTGGCAATCCTTGACATCCTGTGACTTGCAAAGTCACCATTCCAATCTCTGCCCCCAGCATCACTTGGGGCCCTCACCCTATGTCTGTCTGTGTCTCTGTGTCTGCCACAGACATATTGAATGGAGGTCCATCCGGCACCAATGGGACCCCATCTTAACTAACGACATTTACATTTATCCGATTTGAATGTAAGATCAGGATCTGAGGTACTGGTAGTTAGAACTTCAGCACGCCTTTTTGGGGAACACAATTCAACCATCTCACTTACGTCTGCTACATCTGTTTTCTGTTAGTGGTTTAACAAGTAACAGGGAAGTAAAGCCTGTTCTTCCCGAGGTGCATGGACAAAGTACTGTTGTCTTTGAAAAGCGTAAAAAACAATAAAAATGACTCAAAGATGATTTTCTTTTTGTTATTAACTTGGGTCAGTGAATATTATTTAGAACCCAAATCTGTTAATGGGTTCTAAATAATAGTTTTTCTTAAGGTGAGATTTAAAAATACCTTTGCAAATTCCTCAGTATTCCTCCTTTGTGAGGGGTAAAGCCCAGTTCCCCTTTCCCGAATGTGGGTGAGATTTAATAGTTTTGGGCAAGTAAAAATGTTAGTTTATAAATGTTATATTTACAGAATTTGAATTCTATCTTCAAGTGGAAATTTATTCCTCTTATTAGTTGTTTGTAAAGTGGATGATAGCCAGGTGTGGTGACACACAACTAGAGGCCCAGCCACTCAGGAGGCTGAGGCAGGAGGGTTTCTTGAACCCAGAAGTTCAAGACCAGCCTGGGCAACATAGTGAGATCTTGTCTCAAAATACAAACAAACAAAAACTAAAGAAGGAATCAAGCCAACAAATACAAAATTAAGTTTAAAAATAAAATTATTTTTAGTGATTCCTGAAAATAATTTAATTGTTTACAGCTAAGGCAGGGTGAAGAAAATCATTTGTTACAGTTGTCAAATATGCTAGGTTCTATGCCTTGGCTTTTACAGCATTTGAACCTGAGTCTCAAAATTCTATGAGGCAAAATAGGATTCTCAATATGTAAGTAAGACTCTATAAACTGATGAAAACTATCAACTCAACAGGGTTCTTTCTTTCTTGTATTTCTAAAAATATTTTTACTTGTAGATAACTTTATTTTATTCATTTTTATGTGGTGCTGAGAATTGAACCCAGTGCCTCACACATGCCAGGCAAGTGCTCTACCACGGAGCCACAGCTGCAGCCCTCAGCAGGTTTCTTGAATATCTGCTTTGTGTTTTGAGTGTGTCTGCGAACAAAACAGAGCCCTGCCTCGTGAGTGGTCTTGGGGGAGCAAGACCACAAGTGCATCAGGTATATAGTAGATTAGAACCAGGGAAGTGCTTTGGGGGAAGAGAAAGAAGGGCAAGCAGGACAGAAAAGATGGACAGGTAGGAGTGGAGCAGGTGGTGGGATTATGCAGGCTGAGCGGGGCAGGCCTCACGGGAAGAGAGATTAGACAAAGTCCTGCCGCAAGCCTGACCGGCATCCTGCAGACCGCTGGGAGAAGATCACCCTGGACACAGGGACCAGCTAAGGTAAGACCCTGTGGGGAGGTGCACCCAGCATGGAGGCAGAGAGGCGAGGGGGCCGGTGTGAGCAGGAGGAAGAGAGGAAAGTGTCCCCTGGAAGAGGGTGTCATCTGGGAGATTATCTCCAGGGGCCTACACTCCCAGCAGCTGGGGAACGGGGCTTCAGCCCTGAAGGGGCGTCTGGCAGGACTCCAGCATCCCCCACAGGACTAGATTGATGGGATTCACTATTCCATTTGCACAGAGAATTAAAGGGGACACCTAGAAAGTTAGCATATTGGGACATTTTGTCTAGTCTTCAAGGTAGCTGATGTGCACAGCATGCCCAAACTTGCATGAGACAGTCTTGCGGCATAGACCGAAATAAAGACTAAAGATGACTTTAGTGAACATGAAGGTTATGCATCTAAGAAACTATAAAATCCAAAATATTGTTGCTTTCTTTTTTTCTGTATCTGAGATCCGTGACTGAATAGTGAGCTATTGATGAGAAAGAAATGAATCTGAACACTTGTCTGTGGGTTAGTTTGCTAGGACTGTCTTAAAAGACCACAGAGTAGGGGCTTAAAACACAGACATCTGTGTCCTTGTGAATGTTGGAAGTCCAAGATCAAGGTGTCAGCACTGTGGTCTCTGCTGAGGCCTCTCTCCCCGGTTTAGAGGTGACCTGTTTACACCATCCCAGGGCCTTTCCTCTGTGCAGGCGCACCCTTGAGCCTCTTCCTCATACAGAGACACATGTCCCATTGGATTAGGGCCCACCCCAAGGCTCTCATGTAACCTTAATTACTTCTTAGAAGGCCTATCTCCAGACAATGTCACATTGGGGATTAGGGCTTCAACCAACAAAATTAAATTCTTTTTTAAAATATTTTTTTTAGTTGTAGATGGACACATAACTAAAATAAATAAAATAAAGGACTATTTTATTTATTTGTTTTTATATGGGGCTGACGATCAAACCCAGGGCCTCACATGTGCTAGGCAAGTGTTCTACCACTGAGTTACAGCCCCAGCCCTCAACCAACAAATTCTTGGCAAAGAAAATTTTCTATAATCGTGCATTACATTCTATAGTGTTATTTTAGGCTTTTATTTTATTTTGCAGCATTAGGGATTGAACCCAGGGTAACTCTAACACTGTCCTTTTTATTTTTTCTTTTGAGGCAGGGTCTTGCTAAGTTTCCCAGGTTGGCCTCGAACCTGCAATTCTCCTGCCTCAGCCTCCCAAGCCACTGGGATTATAGGTGTGATCACTGTACTTGCCTTATTTTAGGTGTCGAATCCATCAAATTTCAGAGCAGGGCCAGGTGTGATGGTGCACGCCTGTGATCCTAGCAACTCAGGAGACTGAGGCAGGAGGATCGCCAATTTAAAGCCAGCCTCAGCAACTTAGCAAGGCCCTGAGCAATTTAGTGAGACCCTGTTTCAAAAAATAAAAAGGGCTGGGGATGTGGCTAAGTAATTAAGTGCCACTGGGTTCAATCCTTAGTACAAAAAAACAAAACAACAAAAATTCACAGCAGTGCCTTCTTTTAGAAGTGTTCAAATGTAATTTTTCCTCAAAGCCAGAATCTCTGACAAACAGCTCTTATTTCACTAGAAAACTGGACTTTTGGATTTTTCCAATTGGCAAGCATATGGCATTAATGATTTATACCAGGTAAACATGGAGGGAGAGTTTGGCAAGGGTGTTGAATTCCAAGCAAATTGGTCGGTAGTAATAAAAGGAGGAAGTAATGATAATAAAAGTAGAAAGTGACACTAGAACCAGAGACATGACTGATTTAGTGGCAAGGACTCCACGGATGGTCTTCACTCTGCACCTGACACTGGCTCTTCTGCGGATGTACCCACCACCCCCAGAAAAGGTGTTGATAATTAAGTAGTAGAGCTAAGAATAAGGAAGAGGCGTTCCAACAGGCATGGGTATGGCTGAGGAGGAGGGTGACCCTCCCACTTAGACACTTGTTAGAATGAGAGGGATGATGTTAAGGATTATGCCAAGATAATAGGTGCACAGGAGGAAACGGGGACATGGGATCACGACAGGGTCATTGCCAGGGAGGCTCAGTGTGCAGGCATGGGGTGGGGGTGGGGTAGTGGGAAGGGATGGCCTTCCCTGACCTCTGTGTGGTGCTTTCTGTGGTGTGACTACATGCCTCCTTGGCCATGCCAAGTCAAGGGGAAGAGTGTTCATGCAATAGTCCTTTGAAATGCCAAGCTCGGTATTATTCTGCAGCCCCAGAAAACCCACAGCTCTCTGTTCCCCTTCTCTAACTGCCACTCATGGGTCCTGTTTCTCTTCTCTAAGTTTTTGGATTATGGGTTTTTTTCTTTTCTTTTTTTTTTTTTTTTGTACCGGGGATTGAACTCGGGGGCACTCAACCACTAAGCCACATCCTCAGTCCTATTTTGTATTTTATTTAGAGACAGCATCTTGCTGAGTTGCTGAGGCTGGTTTGGAACTCATGATCTTCCCGCCTCAGGCTCCAGAGCCCCTGGGATTCTAGTCAAGTGCTGGATGTATGTTTTAACCCTTTGGTAGTCAAAATTCAGTGCTCGGACAATAAAATCCTGCTGATTGATTCGTGTGGAATTGAAACTCATCACCAGTTCTGTGGATTTTGCAAAGTGACATTTCTTCTCGAACATAACATAGACTGAAAAATACTAATGGAGTGTCCCCATGAAGTGTCAATAACCAGCACAGGCACAACGAAAGCATGCGCTTATCTTACAGGTGTTGAAATATCTGTCCTGGCAGAGAACAGAATTGGCGTTTTGCTGGTAGTAACTGTCAGATGACCAGAGGCCAAAAGTACAGTTATCAGTAAACTGCACATTTTGAAAACCTGGAGAGGGAGGTGGTTACAGATGGGTTCCTCCCTCTGTCCCCACTCCTTCCCACCACATACACATTTATTTTAACCTTGCTGTTGGAGCTTGCATTTTGTTCAGATATTTATCCCTCTCCACAAGTCCTTGGTTTCAAAGCCATAATTCCCCATCCCTGGTCCAAGAGGTTGAATCATTATTGGTATAATCTAACCATTCTTTCCCACTTTTGATTATTTTAACAATGGGTATGTGCTGTAATCCTGGCCCATGATTTGTGTAAAAAAAAAAAAAAGTCTCTGGGATGTTTCACAGTTAAAAGGGGGATATGCAGAAACATACCTTTTACTTTTTGCCTCTGAAAGTTTTATGGTTGTGAAATCTGGAGCTGCTGCAGCCATCTTATGACCATAAGGTAAGATAGTAGAGGACAAACAAGATGCTGAGGATAAAGGACAGAGTGGAAAGACAGAAAGAATTTAGATTCCTGAGTTAATTGCTGAGTTGCTGAGCTATGCAATAGCACAGTATGCTTTTCACTGGGCTTTTTGCTTATTTCCTTGAAACAGCTTTACAACATGTACCTGATAAGGTTTTCTTTTATTTTTTTTTTTTTTGTACCAGGGAGCTTAAACACTGAGCCACATTCCCAGCCCTTTTATTTTTTATTTTGAGATAGGATTTCGCTAAGTTACCGAGGCTGGCTTTGAACTTGCAATCCTCCTGCCTCAGCCTCCAGAGCTGCTAGGATTACAGGCATGTGCCATCACTCCCAGCTCTGATAAAGTTTCTGTAGTTTTGTTTCTACTACTTTTGTTTACACTGGCTTTTCTCATGGAATTGTTTCCTGATTTGCCATGTATATATTTGTGCAAAGGCCATCGACCTTGAAAAGTGATGCCTGAGGACCCCAGGGTGTCTGGGATAGAGGTGCTTCCTCTGCAAATTATTCCCACTAGCTTCTGCCAGGTACCTGGGTGCTGTACCTGCCAGGTACCTGGGTGCTGTACCTGCCATGGACACCTTCCACCCAATACCTGGCTTGAGATTCCATAAGGCAACTGGCCTGCAGATCTGCTCAAGGCAAAGAGGGAAGGGCTGTGATCAAGACCCCTCCAGGACAGCTTTCTGACCTTCTCAGCTGCAGTGGGACCTCAGTGACTTGGGATGCTGAGGCAGGAGGATTGCAAGTTCAAAGCCAGCCTCAGCAACTTAATGAGGTCCTAAGCAATTTAGTGAGATCCTGTCTCAAAATTAAAAAAAAAAAAAAAAAAAAAGGGCTGGGGATGTGGCTCAGTAGTTAAGTGCCGCTGGGTTCAATCCCTGCTACCAATAATTGAGTAAAAATTTAATTCCAGCAGCAAGGACAGAAAAAAAAATTAATCCCAGCTGCAGTCAGCACTAGCCATCACCCTGAGTGGTACCTATGATCAGGGGGAATGGATGGTTTATTTAGGGTTCATCCTTACCCTGACAGGGGGCCCGTGGAGTATTGGGCTATAGGAGGTCCTCATGTATCCCGCTGCCTGGGCACCAGCTCCTTTCTTTCCCTCTGGGAGGCTGAGGGATGAAGACCAAGCAAATGCCCTCCCTCATGGCAAAACCATCTTGCGCTCCCCTTACGGCTGTGAATATAGGCTTCTTTGACTTTGGCCTGAGCGTTTGCTCCCAGCTTACAGGTGACTTGATTCTTAAGGCAATGCTTTTTACATTTCACTTAACTGTTACATTGAGAAAGGAACTCCTTCTGGAGTTGCTAGTGTATGAGAAAATGTTATCATTAACTCCTAAGTCGCCTGAGTCAGGGTTTTCTGCTACTTTCTTCCCTTTGTGAAATAAGGAATAAACTCTCTGGACTTAACCGGCTTTCCCTGCTCTTAGACACTTGTGTTAAATTAGATAACACATTAGGCAGGTGGATCATGATGATAACTTTGATGAAAGTTTGATAATGCATGGACAGACTATCCATTACTTCCTAACTTCCAATCCCCTCTCCCCACACCTCAACCCATAAATTTCATGGCAAAATGGGACTGGTTGGGTAACAACTGGGTCCAGCCCTGGCATCTCACCACATTCTGGAGGTATTTCTCTTAGCATGTCTGAAAGCGGGTCAGAGTCTCTAATATTAAGATTTGTGATGCATTGACGCAATAAGGACTTTTAGCTGCTCTGAAGAACTCTCTCTATACATATAAAGGTAGACATATACTTAAAAAGGAGATGTTATACCAATATTGCAACAAGAAAGAATTTGTTTATTGATGCTTGTGAGGTGATTGTCACTTCAGCTTTATTATCTGGACTGAAACCTGTCCCTTGGATGATGCAGTGAGACTCTGTTACCTAGATATCCAGATACCGTGCCATACAGCTGGAGGAGGGGAAGTGGGAGAAGGAGGAGGTGTGTGGGGGAGATCTGTTCTCCAATTCACAAATCCACAAAAGGACATTTGCTGCCTGTTTTCTGCTCCTCAGGGCAGATTGCGCAATGAGTACCGAAGGTTTCCTGTGGATTTTCCTCATGGGGCGGGATCCCAGCTTGTGGATAACACTGCCAAGTTATAACTGTGCAATTTATGCTTGGCTGGATGTTTTCAAGCTGGGACCTTAAATTAACAATTGTGTTTAGATCTATTGCAGTTGTGGTAACTACAAAGTCGGCTTCAGCCAGACATGATAGTTTGGACAAAGCTCCAGGAAGCCTAGGTCCTGGGTCCTGCTTGATTTTCAAGTTGCTTATAAACCTTGGGAGCATCTCAATATCTCCAAACCTCCTTTGCTCCCAGTTTTTACGAAAAGGGTTCAAGGGAGCCATCTATAAGATTCCTTCAGAGTCTCAAATACTAGCCAGTAGTAGTACACACTGGTAAATGCCTGTGACCCAGCTACTCTTGAGGTTGAAGCAGGAGGAGCCCCAATTCTAGGCCAGCTTGGGCAATTTACCAAGATTCTGCCTCTAAATAAACAAATAGTCTGAAATGCTGCTGTGTGAATGTAAATTTATTCAAGATTTTAAAAACCCAATTTGATGCAAATCCCTGAGAGCGTGACTGTAGTACCGTGCTCATCCTTGCAGTAGTTTTCGGCATAATTGTCCTAAATCATCTGGTTTGTCACACTGTCATGGCGCCTTGCCTTAGAGGATGCCATCTGTGAGGCCCAGTTCCTGTGAGACCCAGTCCTGGCTCCTAGGCTTTGAACTTGGTCCCTATCTAGGAAATCAGTGCCTCAGGGGAAGGGAGCTTCCTCACCCAACCCAGAGCCCTCCGTGAGGGCAACTCACCAGGGGGCACAGGGGGTCTGAGCCAAGGAGGTATGGATTGGTTGGTTTGGTTGCTATTGCAAAATCCTCCAGTCTGGGTGACGTAGGCAACAGAAATTTATTTTTCTGTGGGAAGCTGGAGTCTGAGATCAAGATGTCAGCAGGGTTGGCTTCTTCTGAGACCTCTCTCCTTGATGGCTACTGTTATGGTTTGCATCTGGAACGTCCCCCAAAGGCTCATGTGTTGAAGACTTGGGGCCCAATGCAGCAATGTTTAGAGGCAGTGATTTGGGGCAGTGATTGAATCAATAAGCCGCTCATCAGTGGATCAGCCCAGGGATGGCGATAATTGGAATGGATTATTGGAATGTGCTGAGAGCTGTAGGAGGAAGTAGGCCCTGGGGTTGTGCCCTGGAGACTATATCTGTCCCTGGCCCTCTCTTCCCTGCCTCTGTCCTCTCTCTCTCTCTCTCTCTCTGGCTTCCATGAGCTGAGCTGAGCAGCTTGCCTCTGCCTCACTCTTCAGCCATGATGCTCTGCCTGCCTGAGGCCCCAGTCAACAGATCCAGTCAATCATGGACTGAAACCTTTGAATTCACGAGCCAAACCAAATCTCTCCTCCTCCACGTCGTGTCAGGTGTTTTGGTCACAGTGACAAAAATCTGACCAACACAGCCGCCTTCTCATGCGACCTTTCCTCTGTGCACAGGCATTCTGGCACAGGACACCAGTCAGGTTGGATCAGGGCCCCTCATTACTGCCTCATTTACCCTGAATTACCCGCATCGAGGTCCTGTCTCCAAAACAGTCATATCCTAAGATACGGGGGTGGGGGGTGAGGGATTCAACATGTGAATTTTAAGGGGGCACAATATACTCCCCAACAGGATGTAACTTAGCCCAGACTCCCCCGTCTCAAATCAGAACAAGTCCAAAGGGCCAACGTGGATCCAGCGCTCCCGGATGCCCCAGGAAGTCCTTTGTTGTCACTACCTCTCCTGGGGGCTTTGCTCCCTCTCAGGGTACCCCTCAGTAGCTGCCTGCACCCAAATTTTCATCTCAGGATTGGCTTCCTTCCAGCTTCCAGGGAAACAGACCCAAGACATGTCTTCCACCTTTTCTTTATTTCTCTTCTGGAGAAGAATACTGGCCGCGTATCAAGAAGGTGACTCCTACAAACACAGCTTCCTCAAACTGTGCAGCTTCCCTGAGGAGTGACCAGCAGGGGACGCATTCAGACAGAAGTCATGGGTACTCACAAGGTGACTTGAAAGGCCTTTTTATGGCCTTTGCCTATCTTAATCCATTGTCACCCAAGACCTCTTCCTTAAATAGAGAGTGTTGGGGTACAGCTTCCGTGAAAGCAGAAGTTATATGCCATGTGCCTGATTCTGTTGTTGTTTTTATTTGGGTTGAATCCCTCACCCCCCCCTCTGTACCTTAGGATATGACTGTATTGGAGACAGGGCCTCGATGCAGCTAATTTAGGGTAAATGAGCAGCAGCGATGGGCCTTAATCCAACCTGACTGGTGTCCTTATAAAAAGAGGGAGAGGTGCCAGGGAGAGGTTGAACCCGGGGGTGCTTTACTGCTGAGCTACATCTTCAGCCATTTTTATTTCTGACTTTGAGACAGGGTCTCACTAAGTTGCTGAAGCTGGCCTTGAACTTATGATCTTTCTGCCTCAGCCTCCTGAGCTGCTGGGATTACAGATGTGCACCACCATGCCCTGTAAGATTCTGTTGTTCCTAAGTCAAATTTAGCTCCTTTCCTTCCCGAGCTCCCAGTGGGTCCCCAACAGTTTCTCCTTCTCCTTTGCTTATCCTTCTTGTACAAACTAAGAAGGGATTTGGGATGTCACCGTCAACTGCAGTAATACCATCACACTGGAGAGAATTTCACTATTCTCTGCAGGATGCTTTACCACAGGGAATACCAGAGGAGCAGGAGAAAACCCTGGCTCTAAAGTCATCACAGAGCTGATGGAGAAGAGAGCCGTGTTCAAACTGACACTTGTCATTCATGGGAGGACATGCCAGGGAGGCGGCCCTGGGCAGTCCAGGAGATCTAATGATAGTGGCCTTGCTTCTAGAAATCAAAGTGAAACCTGGGTTCTGTGCCCCAGGGTAACCTCTGCAATGGGACCTCTTATCTCTCTGTATCTTGTCATTGACATCAGTTAAGGGTTTGTGATCATTTGTCCTAACTGCAGGATGTGCCCTTGGAGGTGACTTAATAGAGAAACTGGATCTGCAGGTGCCTTGGACCAGGCTCCCCTCACTGCGTACAGTAGCTGAAAAGCTTTTACAAATTATCTGAAAGAAGACCTTTGAGATCTTTGGAAACAAATATGGAGTAAACATAAAGATTATGTTTCTAATATTCATACGAAAAAAAGAGTAACATCTTTCTCAGTTGCTGTACCGTACCAGCATTTGCTATTGTTCACGGAACCCATAGCCTCAACAAATAGTGTATTTACGTCTGTCCTGTTTCCTCTAGGAGTCCTATATATGTCCTTTAAAAAAAAAATCGACTTCGAGCCAAACACGTAACTTAGGTAATGAGTACAGGAAGCTCTCAAAGATTTAGGAGGAAAACTCAAAATCGGGTAGCATCAACATTTAGCTGGACTGTCCATCTGCTGCCCTCTGTTGGCTGCTAGTGGAACCACAGCAGAGCAGGGAGAGTCTCCGCTCTGGGTTCTACAGTACAGTGTCAAGGGAGGATTAAGTCAGGTGGGGATTGGTAGAAAGTCTAATGAAAGACCTCAGGAGGCATGAGTATAAATTTTGGAGCCGTTCTGAAGCCTAAAGCTTGGAAGCTGTCACTGGGCATCATCAGCTTGCCCGGGGACCCACCATTACTTTGAATTTTTAAAAGCTCAAGGCTTTGGGGCATGGCAAGTTTCCAGAAGTCCTTCATGGAACAGGGAAGATTTGGGCCAAGTTGAGCTATATGCTCTGAAGTGAGTTTAAGAGATTCCACAGAATTTATAAATTGCCCTGTCTCAGCGGGATATGGTGGCATATACCTGTAATCCCAGTGGCTCAGGGGGCTGAGGCAAGAGAATCTCAAGTTCAAAGCCAGCAATTTAGCAAGACCCTGTCTCAAAATTAAACATAAAAAGGATCTGGGGATGTGGCTTAGCAGTTAAGTGCCTCTGTGTTCAATTCCTAGTACCAAAAAAAAAAAAAAAAAAAAAGTGTCCTGTCTCATTAGGATTTTCTGAAGTAACTCCAATCCTGGCTGGGGATTTAAGGCATGAACTAGATTTGTCCAGCAAACTCAAGACAGGCTGATGTCTTGGTTATGTATCAGCAGGCTCAGAACCCTCTTGGGGCATGCCGAATCATCTAGATCCCTCAGTCCTCTAACATTGCTTTGCATTTGACTGAGTGCTCCCCAGCCTTCTCTAGATAGTGTTTCTGTCTTTGTTCATAACTTGCACAATCCACACATTTGACATTTTATACTCAGTTGTAAACAGCTCCTCTGTTACAGGGAGTTATTTTCTTTCAATTATTTTGGAAGGTAGGCACCTTTTAACCTCTAGGGGAGAGTGGATTCTTCTTTGCATTTTGTTGTACTGTGAGAAGGCTTGTGTGTGCACCTCTCACTCTATGATGTGTAATGAAAATACATTGAATCCTAGGTCAGAATTTTCTTCCAAAGATCACTCCCAAACATCTTATGATTTTATAGACATAGGTAAATAGATACATATATATAGCCAGATTAGTATTCATATATAAAATAAAGTTATTAAATATATGTGTATATGTGTGAAAGATGTATTGCTGATATTGTGTATGTGCAAAGATTGATCACTACATGTGTGTGTGACCTGTAACTGGAAAATTTAAAGCAAACTATATTACAGAAACATCAATGTCCATTTTGTCCGAGTCAAATAAAAATGTGTTTGCAACAAAATAATCATTATGGTCTTGGATAAAAAGACTATATTTTAATTTTAGAGGTATTATTCAAGTTCCATAAAATATCGTATTTCCTTTGTAGTCTAGAATTTGCATTTACCAAACAGCATAACATTTTATGGTTGGCATTCTGTTTCACTCTCACATTTCATTCAAGCACACAAATGGATTCCAAGCATCACATAAAATGACAAAATGGAAGTATGGCCAGTTCTGTTTCTTCATCTATTCTATCACTGTGCTATTATCACGTATTTCAAATCTGCTTTGCAAATCAGTCACATGTGGAACCAGAGGGTTGGGAGGCAGGAAATGGTTCCAAAGGGAACTTGAGGGATTCCAAACGTTATCAACTTCTTCTCAAAACAGCTGTGCGGAGATGAGTCCCTGTAAGTCACAAGGACTGAAGAGTCTCCAAATTACCTTCCATATGTGGTATGATGATTACAAAAGGATGAGTGTGCTAATTTGAAGCTTACATAAACAAAGGCCTTCCATATCCTTGGATTTCAAATTTTTGGATTCAACCAACTGTGGATCAAAATTATTAGGAAAAAATTGTACTGAACATGTACAAACTTTTTCCTGTAATTATTCCTTAAATAACCAAATATGACAACACACTATTTACACATAATTAGGCATTATCAGTAACTTGAGATGATTTAAATTCTGTGGAAGGATGGGCATAGTATTTTATGTGAATGCATCGTTTTATACAAGGGACTTGAGCATCTTTGGATTTTGATACCCTCAAGGGGAGAGAGGTCCTCAGACACTGAGGGATGATTGTATATATTAATAAAACTCTAATTGTTCAGAACTTGGACTACAAAACAATTTTCCAGGAGGTGCATTTTGTGTAGAATTACAATTATGTGCTAATTAAAAAAGCAGTGTGACTTTTAGTTGGTTTTATGGATGTCTTTGTCCTACCAATGATGCATCCTCTTATGGCCTGCCCCTGGCTGCCACTCCCACCCCCATCCATTTGTGACAGAAGGGGAATCTGGAGATCTAGACCTGAGTGTAGCTGTATGATCTTGAGAAATTGACCAAGATTGTGTGGCTCACTGTATTGGTCAGTAAAATGAGAATGAGAGTTCCCTGCTTGCCTTGCTTAGCTATTATGAAGATTCCATAGACTGGAACTTGAAACACGCTATTCAAAGGCTAATTTGGACTAGACACACCTGGAACTGCTGTTGGCCACTGACAGCCCCGCGGGCAGACGGGGGGGGGGGGGGGGGGGGGGGGGGGGGGGGCTCTGGCTTCCCTGTGCACCCAGGTCCTTTTTCCTCTGCCCTTGTCTCCTCTCCCTTGCTTGCTTTCTGAAGAGTGTGGGGTTCCCCCAGCTTCTACCTTTGACCCTTCCTTTCTCTTCCCACCCTAGTCCTGTCTTTCTTCCTCCTCCCTTTCCCTGCTCAACTTACCCACATTTTACTTCCAGTTTGTTTTTTTTTTAATTAGCCCAGCGCCAGTTACCAAATTCACCCTTTTCCCTGCCAATGTTTAAACAACCTACTGTCTTCTGTCGGTTCCAAAGAACAGTTGCAAACTGAGTCTTCTCCTTCTCCTCCCTCTATGTAGTAACAGCCTCTTCTGGATTTCTCAGTTTTGTAAACTGGAACCCCATCTTTCAATAACCCAAACCTGAAATCTCAGAGTCCTCTTGACTCTTATCCCTTACATCCAAATTGCAGTGAGCCAGAAGGGGCCAGGGTCAGGCATGGAGGGGCTTCAGGTCGACTTCTGGGTTCAGATCAGACTATACTGTGGATTAGTTGTCTGACCTGAGCAAGTTGTTTAACCTCTATGCATCCTGGATTCCTTAAGAGAGTTTTGGCTCATATCCCTCCCTCTACCCATCTCCTGCCTGAAAAACAAAGTCACAGAGCTAATAATTTCTTCTTGTTATAATGTCCTTTCCATTAAGGGACATTAATTTGTTTTTTACATGATTTTTTAAAAAATTGTGGTAAATTACACATAACAGTTTGCAATCAACCATTTTAAGTACACAGTTCAGGGATATTAACTATATTTATGTTATCATGCAACCACCACCACCATCCATCTCCAGAATTCTTCTCATCTTACGAAACTTTGTACACATTAAATGACTCAACTTTGTATGAATTTGGTTACTCTAGGTACCTCATATGAATGGAATAATACAATATAGTTCTTTTGTGACTGGGTTCTTTCATTAGCACAATGTCCCCACAATTCATCCACATTATAGCATGTGTCAGAATTTCCTTCCTTTAGAAGGCTGAGTAATAGTTTATCAAATGTACAAACTACATTTTGTTTATCTATCCAGCCGTCCATTCATCCATCCATCAATAGACACCTGGGCGGTTTTTATTTCTGGCTGTTGTGATGATGTGGCTCTGTTGGTGAATACCTAAATCCCATGTCATCACCCTGCGGTCAATTCAGAAATGGAATTCCTGGCTCCTGGTACTTTTCTGTTTAATTTTCTGAGGCACTGCCATATAGTTTTTCCTGGTAGCTGCACCACATTTGACATTCTGACCAGCCCTTTTATTTTAAATATGAGAGACTGACTAGATTTCAGTCCATGTTTCTTTAAACATGTTCTGGAGATCACCTCCTCAGAATCCTAATGATTAAGTGAATGGAGGCTTCCAACCCCACCTCAGACCTTGCACTGGGGTTTTGATGTGGACTTTCTTCTCTGCCCTGCTAGGGATGGAGCCCAGGGCCTCACAGCAGGCTGGGCAGGCAGCTCTCCTGCTGAGCACCCCCCCCTGCCCCCCCCACCAGCGTTGGGCTTTTAGACTCCCTCCTTGTACCACCTGGGCCACAGGCCAGCTTCCTCCAGGTGCAGCTGTGGAGAGAAATCCGAGGGTGGAGGGCCTTCCTAGTCCCCCAAAACACACCCGTTGAGATATGCATCGTGGATTCAAATGACAGCACACACCAGAGGATGATCAGTCTTCCATATCGTTTTCTTGCAAATTTTTAGTCTTTTCAGTTACCGTCCACTGAAATCCAAATGGAGGTCTGGAAAGATGACATTTTTAGCCAAGGAAATGCTCTTGATCAAAACCCAGATTTTTACTGGTGATACTCAGCTGAAATGCCCTATTATCAGCTTCCTACAGATCTCCAAGAGCCATTCTCAGGCACTAGGGAAGCAATCTTCACAGGGGCCACTTCCCTGGCCGCAGTGCCCCGCTGGGCTCTGAGTCATGCCTTTTGTCTTGTGCCTGGAATTCGGGGATGTTTATGAAAAGTTGTTGTAAATACGAGTCATAATTCCTCTCTTCACATATTCTTTATTTCAGAAAAAAATGAGTATCACATCACGTACAAACGTCATATCACTTCCAGTCCCATTGTCCCCTGGAAATATTCTCCCTACTGTCTCATTAGACATTATGAAGAGCTGGGGAGAACAGTGTGTCACAGATACCCTCCAGAGAACACAGTCCTCGGCTTGCCACCAGGAGTGTTGAAACCCACGTTCACATCATCTGTCTGGAGGGGGAAAGCAATATCTTTCTTCCCCATCTTGGGTTCCTGGCTGAGATCCCTGTGACAAAAAAACAGATTAATGAAAGAGAAGTGTGAAAATGTCTTTAATATCAGTTTTGTGTAACACAGAAGATTTCATGAGGAAACAGAGACCCAGTGAGAAAAGTAGACCTGTGTGTTTTTTATTTTTATTTTTTAAGATGATAAGGCAGACTTTATTCCTGAGAGGCCATGGTGAGAGGTTTGGGGGCTGCCGGAGTGGGGTCTTGAACGAGGGGAACAGACTAGACTGGGTTCAACTGTGTTTGCGCTGGTTTAGGTGATGAAGTGGATGGTCACGAAGAAGTGTTTGGATAATGTGTGATCTCGTGTTAATAAAGTGAGGGAACTCACAAGGCCCTTGTGTCTTCAGGAATTAGGTTGCTCTTTTCCTCTCAGATGAGGGTCTTATGACTCCTGCGGGGGAAGGTCAGAGAACCTTTCCTGCCATATTATTAATTTTTTGGTGCTGGGATTGAACCCAGGGCCTTGTGTGTGCTGAGCGCATGTTCTATTTACCACTCAACTCCATCCCCAGCCTCCTTCCTGAGTTTGATGACCTGCCCCAGGGGAAAAAGGGGAGGGGAAGGTTTTCTTTTTCTCAGTTACCAAGGTACCATATTTTAGGGTAGTATGCCAGGACCCCATCATTGCCAACTTCATCTTTTGAAAGCAAAGAAGTTAAAAAGTCAATGCCAGTGAAAAGCCAATTATCTTTTAAAATGTAGATTCCTTGAGTTTTGAGTTTGCTTCATTTAAATTCCCAAAGCAGGTGGAGATGTAATTGATACATGCATCACGATGACATTTTTTTCCCAAACACAATAAAACCTTCTTTTCCAATTAAACTTTCTTTTCCAATTAAACTACTCTGATGTGGAGTGGTTTTTAAGTTAACATTATAAGGTAAGGCACGAGGGTTCACAAGTTTTTAAGGATACAGAGAACAGCTCACTTGAGCTTCCTCTCCCAGTGGCATCTCTCAGCAATCTGCTGAACCCTCCGGACACGGATATTAGACTGCACCAGAGGAATAAAGCAAAGCAGGACATAGTCCAGACTGCCCAGCCGGCCTCAAAGAAAACAGAGCAAAACACAAAGGCAACATTCCATTGAATCCCTGTGAATAGAAGTACATGTTATGCAAACTGCCCACAGCCCCATCTGTACTTGGAAAATGTGGACGCAGAGAAGAAAGTTAGAAAGGGATCCAATGTGTGCGCCTAATTAATAACCTGGGAAGACTTAATATACTGTTTATGGCTTTTTCTTTCTTTTTTCTTTGTGTGTGTGTGTGTGTGTGTGTTTTGTAGTGCTGGGGGTCAAACACAGGGCCTTCTGCATGCTAGACACATGAGCTTAATCTCCCTCCTTCCTCAGCCCAAATGTACAGTTTAAGGAAGTAAGCATTTAAAACCAATTTGAAAATGTACTTTTGGTTGCTGAAGTAGGTTTATTCTTAGTGTGGTTTCATTCATGTAAATTTTGGCTGTTTAATACAGGCCTGGGGCAGGTGGGTTATTTGTTGGGCATCTGGGGCTAACGTTATTGTTTAAGTAGATGGGAAGAGAAGACAGACTGGAGAAGACTTGGTTTCTCCTTTCTTTTGTTTAAAAAAGAAGAGTAGCAATGACTTGTTTCCTGGGTGTCCTAAAATTCCAGAGAACAGTTTCTCAGCCTTTAAAATGAATTTCGAAGTAAATGTTTTAATTCTTCTTTCTGGGCACATACTAAATTTGCATTTTGTTGCAAATTTAAAAGTTAGGCACATCCTGTGACTTTCTTTGGTCCATGAATTGTGGGTGCAAGTTACGTGTGACTTCTGTGGCAATTCAGTTCCCATTCATTTAGGGTGGTGGAAGCTTTTACCTAAAAGGACTCTTCAGGTTCTTGGTACAGCCTTCATTTCTATTGTGGGATGGAGGTGGGGCAAAAAGCGTTGAGTTTTTTTTTTTTTTTTTTTAATCAACTTTAGGGCTATAATTATAACCAACACGAAGAATCATTTCCTCATCTCATCTTCTCAAACAGCTGACTGATACTTCAGTCAAGAGATGAAATTCATTCTTATATATGGTAAAGATTGCACAAATATTTATTTATTAAAAAAAATGAACTTCAACTTTCTAGAGCGCATTCCTGTTCATTCTAACACATCTCACACATATACTGGGTCCAGATATATCCAATCTGCAATGGACGAGATTAAAAAATAGCCAGGCGCAGTCAACCAGTCACCACCCTTCTCTAAAAGGAGGATATCTCAAGAGCACTGGAGTTGTTTTGTGTAGCGGGTGGGGGCCGGTACTATTTTTCTTCTTTCTCATGATGACCTGGCACTTCTTTGACTTTATGACTAAAACCCTCACCTAAATTTTCTACTCACTCTCCCTTCTACTGACATTAGCAGCACCTGGTAATGACAAATTTTATCATTGTGTGGCCATCCCCTGCGCCATCTTTCTTTAATCTGTCTTGAGTTTGAAATGAATGTGAGTAAAGAGTCATTCTCCCTGTTGTTTGAAATTGTTGACTTATTTGCATCAAGTGCGATTCAGGAAGTAGACAGGCAAGAATGGAAAAGTGTCTTAGCTGCATGAAATACAGTATTGAGGGTGATTAAAATTTTGGTCTCTGAGTTTAAGTTGCCTGAGTCTGAATCTTACCTGTCACCACTTTGTCACTGAGTAGCTTACTTGGCCTTGCTGAGTCTTAGTTCCCCGTCTGTAAAATGAAGTTAAAATAGTGTGTCTTTCATCGGCTGTTGTTGACTTCTGTTTCACTAAAGGAGGTAACACCTGCAAGTACTTTGGAAAATGCCTGGGGAACTGCAAGGGCCCGGAAGCACTGCGTAGTGTACAGTCCCAGAAGGAGGCAAGATGGCACAGCTGAAATTACAGACCATTATATTGGACTGTCTCCGTGGCCTGAGACAAGTTAATGACCTCTCTGTGCTTCTGTTTCCTCATCTTTCAAATGGGGACAATAATAGTACTGACCTCAGAGGAGGTCAAGTACTATTTTGCAAGGCTAAAATGAAACAGTATGTGTAAAATTCTTACGGAATAGTGCTGGGTCATACAAAATGCTAAATACACACCAGTCATCATCATTATTGTTGTTATTTTAAAAAATTCTCAGCATTTAAATAAACATCCTATGCTTTCCTCTTTTGGTGGCCTTTCTCTAACAGTTTGAAAGATTTAATTCCTGGTGTTGTCTAGTTTTTCTTTGATGGGGGAGCTTCTTTGATCTAGGGGATGCAGTGTTTATGTTGGCTGTCAATAGGGCAACGCCCAGGAATTATTATTTTTTAAATGATCTAATGTAGTTTCCCAGAAATTCTCCAAAAAAATAAATGTCTTTAGGGGCAAAATAAATTGGAGACTTCCACGTGTTCTTGCAAACACCTTATAACCCATCTCTCAGTTGCATACATTTTCCTGCACATCCTGACCCTAGGCCAGAAATGGCTATGGCTTGGATATCTAAAATGAGAATTGTTTGGGTTAATTCAGTATGTTCTATTTGGTCTGAGGTACATTTCGTACTGGAAGTTTAAAGGAATTACCTTGTATCTTATATTTAGACTACAGAGACTTGTTTTCTTATTCTATATATTTATTCAGGTTTGCTTCCTACTTTATTTTACAATTATCAAAAGGGGCCTAGGAGGGTTTTTTTCTCTTTCTTTTTTATTGGTGGAAACTCCATGTTTCATAATTGAGCAGAGATTATTCATTGCCCTTTCACACCTCCAAAACATTCCACATTCATCTTAATTCCTGTATCGAGAAGGTTTCTACAAACATTATAGGTATGGAAATAAATATGAGGACAATGGAATTTCTTTTTTCATCTCTATTACAAACATTCAATCAATATTCATGGGTCAAGGCAGGTACTACTTTTCTCTTGAAATACCAGCACTACGGTTATTCAGGAATAATGGTAAATCTTACAGACATTCAGAAACAAGCGCCCCTCCAGGGTGCAGATATTCCAGTCATTGCCCCTCCTGCTGCTGCCTAGGTGATGCCAGCCAGGAGCTGGTGCTCAGCACAAGCCTTCTTTGCCTCTCACCAGTCTCACTTGTGATAGGACAGAGCCCCTTACTGTGTCAGCGTGGCTTATTTGGTTGAAAGACCATTTCTGGTGGGGGGCCTCAGGCACACTCAGCGAGCACTCTGTCACTGAGCTGTATCCCCAACCCCTTAGGAAACTTTTGACAAATGCAAAAGTCCCTGAGAAAAGCTGGTGCCTCTTAACGAAGAATCTTCACTTAGCCAAACTTCAGTCAGGCTCCTAGACCTGTAACTAAGTCCCCATAATGAAATTAATCCTTTTTTATTCTCTTGTAAGAGGCTCCAGCCATACTTCCTCCCTCATTAATGTTTAAAAACCAAACATTAACTAGGGAGGAACTTTCTTTTGAACTCAGGGAAAACCTGAATGAATCCTTTAGCTTTACTTGTTTCTGGTTATTACCCTCCATTGCTGATATCAGAAGGCTCTTAGCTAAACAATAAAGTAATGGCCCCTCCTAGCTTTATTACGGACAGCATCTCTGATGCATGGTCATCTTGGTGACGAGTACATTATTTTTCTCAGGGATTTGGAGATAGCCTTGTCTAATTGAAACACACTGAAGCGGCTGACCCCTTCCCTTGTACCTGCCCATGTGTTGGCAAAATTCCGTTGCCAGTTTCTGAACATGTACTCCATGAAGTGTGATTACATATGCACAGACCACCAACCACTTCATGTTTTCTTGCCTCCAATCACCTCTCCCCACATCTCAGAATGCTTTTTTCTTTATCCCATGAATACCCCTAAATCCTATCTTTAGGGAGGTGGATTTGTATCTGGGGGCTCCCACCTCTACATTTTTAGTGCCTCATGAACAAATGTTTTCTCTTTTACAAAAACTCATGGCTTCAGTGATTGACACATTGAAGGCAAAATAGGCCTGATTGGGTAACAAACCCTCTTTAGGTCCATCTGTGCATGTCCTAGTAAATGCAGTTTTACCAAAGAGCACTGCTAAGTCAGTTTAGCAAGAATCTCTCATCTTAGATATTTGACACCTTTGATGTCTGATCAGGTTCCCTATCTACCACCATCCCCAGGTGATGACATCTATTAGATCATTTTAGCCAGAAACCCACCCACCCCTTCCTCTTAGTAATTTTCTATGCACTGATCCCCATCCTGCTCCTTGGCTATAAATCCACACTTTCCCAGAATGTATTGGGATTTGAGCTCACGCTCTGTCCCCCACTACAAAATCCCATGGTGTGGCGGTCCCTATACCTATTGCATTGGTACTGAATAAAGTCTGCCTTACCCTGCTTAAATGAATATAATGAATAATACTTTTTTTCTTTAAAAGAAACCCATGCTACTAGCAGGATTCATTACAACAGGGGCTTAAGAATAGGAGATAGAGAGGGAAGCTGGGTTGATTCTGATCGGAATGGAAGCAGCTTACTGGGGATTCAAGGGAGAAGATGAAGCTGGGGAAAGGGTGATTCCAACTAAGGAGATTATGGGTAAAATATGCAGAAAGAAAGACAAAGGAGTGATCTGATCCAGGGCAAGGTTGGAGCTGACTAAATACCAGGGGAAGTTGACCATGAGGGTGGGGTGGAGATGGGGGAAGCAGTGAACAGATACAGCTGCAGGTGGCATATTTTGGTAAGCAATCTGATATTTTGGAAGTTGAAGACTGTACTTGTTAAAGAAGCCATACCTCTTTGTAACCCCATTACAAACAGAATACTCTCCCTTTGCCCAGTCCCCTGGCACCCCAACTCCCTCCAGTGGGTTGCATTTCAAACACATGTCCACCAGGGGCCACTGTGATCCACTAAAACCCACCCATTCCAGGCACTTCCTGTGGTGCCACAGACAAAAGGGAACGATTTGAGAATGCTTTGAGTTCCAGCTGTAGGTTCCGCAGTGAATGTTCCCTCCCATGCTTGACTCAGCCATCTTGTACAATGACACCCCTCCTAGGAGAATGGAGCCCAGCCCTGTGGTACAGCCATGTGAACACACACCCTGACTCCCTGATCTTATTTCTGTCACTGTTTCTGTGACCTTTTCTCCAGATGACAGGCCCACACTCCAGCCTCTTCCTCCAGCCTGGCTTCTCTCCCCAGGCCTGTTCTTCAAAGTTGCTCCTCCATTTCCTGTGTGCTGATAACATCCAGGAAGGCAAGCTCGCTTTTTGCAGCTTTTTACTGACTAACTGATCCGCTACCTTGTGCCAGAGAGGCTATTTGTGTTTTTCCCAGGAAACTTCAACCTCTAGGTGGGAAAGGACTGGTTTCCTGGAAGAGTGCTTCTAGAAAGGACCCCCCCCTCCCCCCAAAGCCCAAACAAACTTATTATCTAGGCACTTCCTGTTTCCTCAGTTTAAATGCCTGCTCCCCTGGCCAGAGTCCTGTAAAAGAACTTCAAAGGCCCAGCCTCCCAGTTTTGGGCTCATAGGCTATTTTCTTTTAACTCTTTATGAGTTTCCTCTAATCGGGCATTTAGTTGTGCTGCTGAATGGTCTGGGGCTATAAATAGAGCATGATTATTGAATTCCATTCTAATTACTGCTAAAACTCTTGTGTGTATCCAATCTTAACACGGTTTGTTTTCCCTGTTTGTTTGGGGTTTCAGATAAAGCAGGCTATCTTCAGATGTCACTGGGATGCCAAAGGCATGTTGCTTTAAGAAAAAGAAGTTCTTGTAGAAACAACTAAGAATGTGAAAAGGGAACCTATAGAATGAGGGCAAATCTTTGCTAGCTCTCTTCTGACAGAGAATTCATATCTAGACTATATAAAGAACTAAAAAAAAAAAAAAAACCCAAACAAACCTTAACCGCCCCCCCCCCCCGCAAAAAAAAAAAAAAGAAAGAAAAAACCCAATTAATAAATGGGCAAAATTTTAACTAAACAGACACTTCTCAAAAGAAGAAATACAAGTGGCCAACAAATATATGAAAAAATAATTAACATCATTAGGAATCAGAGAAATGCAAAGCAAAACTACACTGAGATTTAATCTCACACCAGTCAGAGTGGCAGTCATCAAGAATGTAACCAATAATAAGTGCTGGAGAGGCATCATTATGTAGGGATAAAAGAACATTTTCACATTGTTAGTGGGACTGTAGATAAATACAGCCACTATAGAAATCACTGTGGAGGAACCTCAAAAGACTAGGCATGTAACACCATATGACCCAGCAATAGGATTTCTCAGTATTTACCCTGAAGAATTAAAATCATCTTACTACAGTGATACATGTATACCCATGTTTATAGCAGCACAATTCACAATAGTCAACTGTGGAGCAGCCTAGTATCCATTAATGGAATGGATAAAAATATGTGGTATATATACATGGAGTTTTATTCAGCCATAAGGAAGAATGAAATTATGTCATTTGCTGGAAAATGGATAGAACTTGAGAACATTATGTCCAGTGAAATAAGCCCAACACAGAAGGTCAAGGATCATATGTTTTCTCTTGTATGTGGAAGCTAGTGAGGAAAAAGGAGAAGAAAGGCGGGAGAAGAAATCTCATGAAAATCAAAGGGAGATCAGTAGAATAGAGGAAAGGGACCAAGAGGTCCCTTTTTCCTAGCACTCTCCCTAGGGGGAGTGCTAGGAAATGATATTGGCCAATTATATTGTTACGTTGTGTGCATATATGAGTATGTAACAACAAATTCCACCATCACAACCATAATGCACCAATAAAAATATGAAAAAAATTCATCTAGCAATCTAAATTTCTTCAAGGGAACATGTGAAGGAACTAGCTATCATGTAAAACCCAACGTAAGTTAGCTTATTGGTGACTGGAAGGATCTTAAGGAAAGTAGAGGAGGGTTAATTACACTCACGTTTGCAAAACATTACCTCTCAGAGCCTTCTTTTTCCGAGAAACAGTGGGCAGGGTCATTATCTTACAAAGCAAGTTGAAGTTCAAATCCCAAAGGAGATAATGGATGGGAAAGTACTCCATAAAACTTAAATGCACTGGAGCTGGGATGTGAATCAGTGGTGGAGCGCTTGCCTAGCATGTGTGAGGCACTGGGTTTGATTCTCAGCACTGCATATAAATAAATGAACAAAAATAAAGGTCCAACAAAATAAAAAAAAAATATTAAAACTTAAATGCAATGGCCAAATACCAAATATGATGGTTTTGATGGTGGCAGAGGAAGGGAGAAGGCTACAGAAAAGAGAATCCAGGGATGGGATCAATATTGGGAGGGTTGAGCAGCAACCATATCAAGAAGAGTGAAAAAGACCTGAAGAGGCTTGGGGGCTGATTTGCTGTCTTCATACCTTTGTCCTGACCCCTCCAAATATTCATATTAAACATATCAGAAACACCTCCAATCCAAAGAAATAGGCTTGAGAAAAATGAGGAGTATTAACATCATAGGAGCAAGACATTTTCTTTTCCTTATGAAATATTGACTGTACATGTGAAATGAGCTGGAAGAGGAAGGCACCCCAAATTTTAAATGTTGCCTTTCAGGTTTGTAATGTGGAAAATTTTCATCTGACACTCATGATCATAGAAGTACAGGGTTTAAAAATTGCTTTGATTTTACCAGAATGAAAGATAACTTCCAGGAATTAGGAGTGATATCAACCCAAGTAAATCAGAGCAAGTCATTTTATAATTAGGCGGTTATAGAGAGTTATCTAGAGCTCTTCAGTTGAAATCCATCTTTAATTTATAGACGGCATATAATTTTATTACCATGTGTGTCAGAAGAGGTTTGTTGGGGAGATTTAAGTCTTTTTTAAAAATCTAAATATAGCTGGCTGTGGTGGCGCACGCCTGTAATCCCAGCAATTTGGGAGGCTAAGGCAGGAGGGTCACAAGTTCAAAGCCAGCCTCAGCAACTTAGGTCTTAAGCAACTTAGTGAGACCCTGTCTCAAAAGAAAAAATAAAAAGGGCTTGGGGGGATGTGACTCAGTGGTTAAACACCCCTTGGTTCAATCCCCTGGTACCCTCTCTCCAAAAGAAATAAATGTAAAATCACTATAAGCGATTTCTAAGTTGCTAACAATTGAATTCATACATGTTGTGCACTACCTTCATAGTTTTGCATCCAACATCTCACTCAGGGCCACTACTAGGGTATCTTTGGTAAATGGTATAGCTCTGATGGGTTCAATCAATTAGGGTTGATGACAGGTGTGTTTCACAGTGGAAATATTGTGAAATCTTGCCAAAAGAGTTTGTACTGCTGGTTGATAACCTTGAAGACTTTGGGGAGTTAATAACCTCTCTGTCCCTCAGTGTTGATCTGTAAATGGTGGATGATGATAAGTGTAACTGTCAGCATGGGAATAATAGAAAAATTGACATAAGCTCTAAAGCACTAAGGTCACGCTATCATATGACAGTAATGATTAACCTGCTCACTTGCTGAAGCACAGCAATGTCAAACTGTTTTAGCAGCATGCCAACTTCATGTCACCGTGACCAAAATACCTGGCAAGAACAACTCAGAGGAAGGAAAGTTTATTTTGAGCTCATACTTTCAGAGGTTTAGTCCCTGGTTAGCTGACTCCATTGCTCGGGGCCTGAGGTGAGGGAGAACATCATGGTGGAAGGGTGTGGTGGAGGGAAGCTCCAAGCTCATGGCATGGGGAAGGAGAGAGAGAGCGAGGGAGGGGGGAGGGAGGGAGAGAGAGGGCGAGGGAGAGGCAGGGAGGGAGGGGGAGAGGTTGGGGGGGAGGGGCCATGACCTACTTCCTCCAGGGTTAATCCACTGCTGAGGTCACAGCTCTCGCCATCTAATCATTCCACCTCTGAACATTCCTGATTACCTAACGTGAGCTTTTCAGGGGACATTTAGGATCTATACCAAAACATGTAGTCATTGTATTCCTCACTTCCACATACTCGCTGTTAAAAAAAAAAATGCTCTTTCACAAAAAAATGTCCAGCAGGAAGAGGTACAAATTATTCAGTTTATTAAAGCCAACCCTTGGGTGCATGTCCTGGTCTCTGTTGAAATGCAAGGGCACCAGGTTCATTGCTGAGGGTCCTATGATGAAAGATCAAGTGATTAACAGGAGAAATGCACACAGATGATTTCACAGAGTTTTACATGACATAGAATCTTTCAGAAGGATTGAAGAAGTGGTCAAACTACATTAAGAATAACAGTTATTTTGAGGAAGAGCACTTGTTTGAGACATAAGCTCAACTAGCTGCTGTTTCGTTTCATAGAACACTAATTTTACTTAAAAAATGATGTGAATAGTCAAATTATTGTTATTCAGTTCTGGACACTTGGCAAACGTTTTTGCAAAGTAAAGCAGTGAGGTTGTCACGTCAAAGCAGACAACTGACAGATTATGTTGCTATGATAAAAGCTCAAATTCCAAGAGATAATCAGCAATCTGCCTGCCCTCATGAGCCTGACAGTTTCCTGATACTTAATTTTTTTCTGATGAGATCAGTGATGCTAACAAATATGATTAAAAAATTAATAGACTTTATTTTTTAGGGCAGTGTGAGGCTTACTGAAATTAATTTAGGAAAACTGAACAAAAAGTACAGTTTTCATGTTCTCCTCTTGCTGGTTTCTCCTGTTATTAACGTCTTACTTTAAGTGTGGTAACTATTATGGTTGATGAACTAGTATTGATACATTATAGGTAACTAAACTCCATAGTTTAGGATTCCTTCTTTGTGTTTTACAAGTCTATGGGTTTTTCAAATGCATAATTTCATGTTATATCTACCATTACAGAATCATGATTTTTTTTAATATTTATTTTTTAGTTATAGGTGGACACAATATTTTATTTGGATGTGGTGCTGAGGATCAAACCCAGTGCCTCACGCATGATAGGTGAACGCTCTACCTCTGAGCCACAACCCCAGTCCCAGAATCATTATTGAATGGTTTCACTGTCATAAAAATCCTCTGTGATGGAGAACAAGGCCATGGTACCCCAAACTCTGGCCTCCTGGCATATTGAATACAGTCATGTGCTGCCTGAATGATGTTTTTGTAAATGATGGAATGCAGATACAATGGTGGTCCCATAAGATTATACTGCCTCGTGATGTCATAGCTATTTTACTTTGTATGAGTAGATTCTCAAATGTTCTGATAATGAGAAAATTGCCTAACAACACGGATCTTAGAGCATACAGCTATTGTTAAGTGACATATGGTTGCATTTTTAAGCTGAAGGAATTTGAGAAAGCCACAAAACCTAAGATCACACTATTGTATGACATGGGGTCATTTGCCTTCCCCTCACAGTCTCCCCTGAATCAGGTCATCAGTTCTAGGAAGGATTTCAGGCCTTCCCTGAGGCAGGTCATAAGGCCCTGTTTGAGGGACGCTCTCTCTATACCCATGAGAAGGGAGCATCCTTATCTCTGAAGATGGAGGGTCACAGGGAAGAACCCGAATAGCCTGCCTTGCTAAGCTTCCCTGGTTTATTAGTGCTGGGGTACACTTGTTGTCCAGTAGTATTTCTCCAAGACTGTCCACTCTTTATCACACCTAGCACAAGATAGCCCTGTGGGACCACGTCTTCATTTCCTTCTGAAGGCTTCTGTGTCATGGGAAACTTACATGAAATGCATCTGTGCGTATTCTTCCTCCTTTACACCTGTTCTACCTGTTCACTCCTCCCTCCCTCTCCCCACACTCACTGACCTTTGTGTGTGTGTTGTGTACACATATATAAGTATGTACACATATGTATACACACATAACTACATGTGACTGTGCAGCAGATCTCTAAAATGTCTTCATCTGGCAAAGCTAATGCTCTTAACTCACGGCACAGGTTCTTACCCCAGAGCCCGGCACTTTTTGTTTCTAAGGGCTCGACTACTTTAGATACTACATATGAGTGGAATCATGCTGTTTTGGTCTCTTGGTGACTGGATTATTTCACGTGCTGTGATGTCCTCAAGGTTCATCATTGTGGTAGCATGTGACAGGACTTCTTTCCTTTTCTTTTACTGACATTTACCCCTTCCAAATCAGAATTTCTATAAATATCACATACTTCAGAAAGGATTTACTCTTTTTAAAGACTACACAGTATTCCCTTGAACTTATGTCTGCACTTTCTTCATTATTCATACATCAGTGGACATTCAGGTTACTTGTGCCCCTTGGTCATTGTGAATAATACTGTTCTGAATATAAGTGTATAAATATCCCTTGAGATCCAGTTTTCAGTTCTTTTAGGTATGTACCCAGAAGTGAGAACACTGGATCATTTGATAATTTTATTTTTTTAAAAATTTTTAAAGGCCTCTCCATACTGTTTCCCACAGAGCTTTTACCATTTTACATTTCCACCAACCGTCCATGAGAATTCAGATTTCTCTACATCCTCAGGAACATGTGTATTTTTCTGGTTTTTTTTTTTTTTTGACAATAGCCATTCTAATGAGTGTGAGGTAGTAATTGATTATAAGTTTGATTTGCATTTTCCTAATGATTGGTGATATTAAACATATTTTCATGGCCTTTTGGACCACTTGTATATCTTCTTTGGAGAAGGGTCTATTCAAATTCTTTGCCCATTTTTAATCAGGTTATTTATTTGTTGTTGAGTTGAATGAGCTATTTACATATTATAGCTATAAACATCTTGTCAGATGTGTGGCTTGAAAATATTTTCCTCATTTTTTAGGTTGTCTTTTCATGCTGTTGATTGTTTCCTTGGCTGTGCAGACGTTTTTAGGGTTGGGTAGTCCTATTTGTCTATTTTTGTTTTTTGTTGCCTTTGCTTTGTGTTCTATCCAAGATCCTTGCCAAATCCAAGGCTATGAAGCTCTTCTTCTATAAAGTTTGTGGTTTCAGGTGTTAATCTTTAGATATTTAATCAAATTTGAATTAATTTTTACATATGGTATAAATAAAGGCTCATATACATCCTTTCACATGTGGATATTCAGTTTTTCCAATACCATTTGTTGAAAAGGCATTCTTCCTCTATTCTGTAAACTTGGCACCCTTGTCAAGATCATTCAACCACAGATGTAAAGGTTTATTTCTGGGCTCTCTACTCTGTTCCATGGGTCTATATGTTTGTTTATATGCCAGAACCATACTGTTTTGATTACTGTATCTTTGTAATATACTTTGAAAACAGGAAGTATGAAGTCCCCAGTTTTGTTCTTCTTTTTCAAGATTGTTTTGGCTATTTAGAGTCCTTTGAGATTCCATATGAATTTTAGGACTTTTTTTTCTATTTCTTCAAAAAATGTCATGTGATTTTGATAGAGTTTTCAAAATCTATGGGTCACTATGATTTTCAGACATTTTAACAATATTAAATCTTCCAATCCATGAACGCAGAATGTGTTTCCATTTATTTGTGTCTTCTTTAATTTATTTCAGCAGTATGTAGTTCTCAGAATTCAAGCCTTTTGTCTCCTTGGTTAAGTTTATTCCAAAGTATTTTCTTTATAATGCTATTGTAAATGGGATTATTTTCTTAGTTTGCTTTGTTAATCATTCATTGTTAGTATATAAAAAAGCAAGTGGTTTTTATATTCTATAACATTGCTGAATTTATTAGTTCTAACAGTTGTGCGTGTCTATGTGTAATTGTTATGGTTTTCTACATAGACAATTATGCCATTTGTAGAGAGATAATTTAACTTCCTCTTTTTAAATTTGGGTGCTTCCCCTTATCCCTTTTCTCATTGTATTGCTCTGGCTAGGATTTCCAGTGCTATGTTGAATAGAAATGTGAACACAGCCATTTTTGCCTTATTCCTGATCTTAGAGGGAAAGCTTTTAACGTTTCACAATTGATATGATCCTGACTGTGAGATGTTCATATATGGCCTTGATTGTGTTGAGGTAGTTTCCTTTTCTTATTAATTTGTTAAGTGTATTATTTATTAAAGCATGTTGATTTTTTTCAAATGCTTTTTTTCTATGTACATTGAGGTGATCATATGGTTTTTGTCCTTCTTTCTGTTAATGTACTGTATTTCATGGGATTGATTTTCATATATTGAGCTATCCTTGCCTTCCAGGAATAAATCCCACTTTGTTTTGGTATATATCCTCTTTAACACATTGTTGAATTTGGTTTGCTAGTATTTTGCTGAGGATTTTTTGCATCCAATTCATTAGGGATATTGATCTGTAGTTTTCTTAGACTATCCTTGTCTGATTTTGTTATGAGAGTAAATGTTGGCCCGTGAGGCCAACATTGAATTTGGAAATGTTTCTTCTTCAATATTTCAGAGTTTGAAAAGGATTGGTGTTATTTTTTTTTTGAAATGTTTTGTGGGATTAGCCAGTCCTGGGCCAAAGTGAGTTTTTGATATTGTATAATAAAATGTTACAGTAGTGGAAGGTTTCCATACTAGTAAACCAGATTTTTCCAACTGAACAATGTATGATATTATAAAATTATGGGTTGATAAAAGAACCATTCAAAATATAAGATAACCTAATTAATTTTAATGTAACAGAGCATGAAAAATTCATTCATAGAGTTTCAAATTTTACATTAAAATTTTACATTTATAATATCAAAAAATTATACCCACAGTTATCTGAAAAGATTATTAAAATACTTGTCCTTTTACAACCACATATCTATGTGAGGCTTAATTTTTTCAAACACTTTAAACAACCTATAATAACTAATTGTGACAACAAGAAATTGGAATGTTGAAGAAGGCACTTCTTTTACTCTTTGTGAGGTGTGCTCTATCAAAAAGTGTACTGTCAAAAGGCATGCCATTTCTTAAAATCTAAGACTCCAACTTTTTAGAAGTAAGTTGTTAAAACTCTTTTCTGAAAAATGTTGCCAAATAGAAACCTACATTTGGTTCTTCTCTTTCTGTAAAGTCACATGGCTCTGGATGTGTTTGCATGTGAGTGAGAATCCATTAATTCCTTTGCCTTGGCTCTCTTTTTTCTAGGAAAATAGTCTAAGAAATAGATTCTAAAGAATACTAAAAATCAGACAAAAACGAAAGTTGCTCAAATCATGGCATAATTAATAGTAATGAGATATTGGAGCAACTCAGATAACTAATGAATAGTGAATGGTAAGCAAACAGTATTATCTGAGTGTAATAAAACACTACTGCCATGGCAGGTGCAGTACATAGATAATAGTCAAGGAAAAGTGAGCACACCCACTAGTTTATAGTGTTACCATTGGTTCTGACTTGGTAGAAATTCATGTTTAAATATTGACTGGAATAAGAAGTAATTTAGGAGCTGGGGCTGTGGCTCAGTGGTGGAGCGCTTACCTCAAACGTGAGGCACTGGGTTTGATCCTCAGCATCACATAAAAATAAATTAAAAAATAAAGGTATTGTGTTCATCTACAACTAAAAATATTAAAAAAGAAAAAATTTAGTTACGTTGAGTTTTAAAAGATAATTATGTACATATTAAGATTTATAAACGGTTGGCAACTCCTGTGAGAATATTCAGTTCCAGACACCAGAAGTGTATACTAGCAGACCAACATGAACCATTTTCATATTGATAGTGGCCTCTTTGGGAACTCCCATTCCCTCTCTGACCTGGGGGAAAGGGGAGGAGGGAGGACAGGGCAGTTGAAGGAGTCAACAGGCAAAGGCATTGACTGAGATCCTTGAGGTGAACCAGCAGAAATTTGTGCTCCACCTGTGGGGTGCTGGGTTGTCTTAGTAGCATGTGATGCCTCATTTGGTCTCCCCACTTATTCCTGGATTGGCAGGGTCTTGAGATTTGCAATTCAATCCCAATAGATGTATCTCCTGTTTATTAAATGCCTATCATGTGCCAGGAACTACAGTAGGTCTTGGAACCAAAGGTTGAATAAACACCATGGGTCCTGGCACAAAGTGATTCTCAGTCTGGAAGAACACAACCAGAGGCAATCTCCACTAGCCTGGAAATGCAGAGCACTAATCTTGAAGATAATACGTTCAGAAACTCCATTAATAAATACCTTTTGTGATTTTGGAGCAATCATTGACTAAAACTTCTCACAGGTGGCCCTGTGACTGTGTCCCAGTGACTCACTGCATTCCAGAGTACCTCAGACTGAAGGCTTGAGGAGGCTCAGAAGGGAGGAAAAGAGACCAAAGCAAAACAAAACAGCAACAACCTAAACAGGGTAACTTAGTCATAAATTGTGTGACCTTTTGGAAAAAGATGAATTGAGATGAATTCTATATCTGAAGGGAAATGTGTTGATTCACCTCAAAATTATTGTTTCTTCCTGCAACAACAATTAAAACAAAGGTCGGGCCAAATAAAACTATCTCAGGGTCATTTTGGGAATTTAAGAATTGATAAACAAGAACAGAAGCTCATGAAATACAGACAGAGGTCTAGGTTTGCTGCTCTCCACTTACCAGCTGTGTGACCTGGTGGGGCTGCTTACTCAGTTCCTTGTTCGTCAAATATTATCCTCCTTGCTCGAGTATTATGAGGGTGCATAAAATGGGATTGTGAACAGAAAAACAGCATAAGCTGTAAGGCAGCCATTGCTTTTATCATCAGGTAAGAATATTTTGTAGACTTGAATACTGCAATAAAAAAGAATTGTACATGTCATATGTAATTTGTGACTTGAATGGCCATTTTCTATAGAAAGTCTTCTGTTTCCAAAAATACAAAAGATTAAAAGAATTTTTTTCTTAAATTATTGACAGAAAGCACGATGTTATCCATATGATTTGATTTGGTCTCATTATTTGAAAAATCATTACTTCTTCAACATGTAAATCACTTTTTAGAGGCAAAAACTTTCCTTTCTTCTTTACACATAATTTATGATACCCTCGAGGTCAGGGAGAGACCCATCGACCCGAAACCCATCCACAACCTGCACAGCCATGGTTTTCAAGTACGGTTTTCCCTGAGACTGTGCCTGGCCTTATACACAATAGCTCAAACCAATAGCAAAGCTTTCAGCAAGAGATCTGGACTCTACCCGAAATTCTGATTAGTGCTGCGTCTGGGCACTTGGGAGCAGTTTCAGTTTTTCTGGGTGAGAAGTAGAAGGAAGGTACTTACTAGCCAGCGCGCATCCTCAGCGCAATCTGGCTTGCTTCACTAGAGGGCGCTGATGGTATTTCTAGTGCATTATTTGGATGTCCTGAAGATGGTTGTTAAAAATGCATGTGGCATCTTAATTCTTTGTAGATATGGAGATGTGTACAGAAGTATATTCTTAAAGCCCCATAGTGGGGGTGATGCAAGGGGACATATGGATGGGCAAAGAATAGTTTTGTTTAGCATATTAGGTCATAGTTCTTGATTAATTATTTTAGTTAAAGATCACACATGTTGTGTGATTTTTATACCAAAGAGATGCTTACTTCAGTATTATAAAAATATTTTTCTTATATATTCCGAAAGTTGCAATTTTTAAAATGTATAAAAATAAACTTATTAAAAGCAAAAAAAAAAAAATGCATGTTGCTAGCCGTCATTCTGACTGGAGTGAGATGAAATCTGTTTTGATTTGCATTTCTCTAATTGCTAGAGATGTGGAACATTTTAAAATATATTTGTTGATTGATTTTATATCCTCTTCTGAGAAGTGTCTGTTCAGTTCCTTGGCCCATTTATTGATTGAGTTATTTGGGGTTTTTTTTTTTTTTTTGGTGTTAAAGATTTTTGAGTTCTTTATATATCCTAGAGATTAGTGCTGTATCTGATGTGCGTGTAGTAAAAATTTGCTTCCAAAATGTAGGCTTTCTATTTCTATTCACCACACTGAGGGTTTCTTTTGCTGAGAAGAAGCTTTTTAGTTTGAATTCATCCCATTTATTGATTCTTGATCTTAGTTCTTGTGCTATAGGAGTCTTATTAAGGAAGTTGGGGCCTATAGGTGTTGCAGAGAATGTGGGGAAAAGGCACACTCACACGTTGCTGGTGGGACTGCAAATTGGTGCAGCCAATCTGGAAAGCAGTATGGAGAATCCTTGGAAAACTGGGAATGGAACCACCATTTGGCCCAGCTATCCCACTCCTCAGTCTTTACCCAAAGGACTTAAAAACAGCATACTACAGGGACACAGACATATCAATGTTTATAGCAGCACAATTCACAATAGCTAAATTGTGGAGCCAACCTAGATGCCCTTCAGCAGATGAATGGATAAAGAAAATGTGGTATATATGCACAATGGACTATTAGTCAGCAATAAAAGAGAATAAAATCATGGCATTTGCAGGTAAATGGATGAAGTTAGAGAATATAGTGCTAAGTAAAGTTAGCCAATCCCCCAAAAAACCAAATACTGAATGTTGTTTTCTCTGATATAAAGATGCTGATTCATAGTGGGATTAGGGGTGGAGGGCATGGGAGAATTAGATGAACTCTAGATAGGGCAAAGGGGAGGGAGGGGAAGGGAAGGGGCATGGGGGGTAGGAAAGATGGTGGAATGAGATGGACATCATTACCCTAAGTACATGTATGAAGACACAAATGGCATGACTCTACTTTGTGTATAATCAGAGATATGAAAAATTGTGCTCTATATGTGTACTATGAACTGTAGTGCATTCTGCTGTCATATATAACAGCTTAAAATTTAAAAAATAAATAAAAAAGAAAAAATGCATCTTGCTTATATATATATAATTACAATGTAATAATTGTAATAATAAAAATAGAAAGGTGATCAGCAGAGTAGAGCAAATAGATCAGGGGGAGGGAGGAGGGGAGAGAAAAGGAAGGTTCTGGGGAACGAGATTGATCAAATCATGTTCTGTACATCAATGAATGTGGCATAACAAATCCCACTCTTATGTATAATCATAATGCACCAATAAAAAATTTTAAAAACCCTCATGCCCCTTTAGGGACAGCAGTGGATACCTAGAATGTGGGTGTGACAGGGAGGGGGAAGGTGGGACAGGGTTGGAACCACATGGAAAGAGTCACTGGTACTTTCCTGACATCCTTGGTTGGACCTCCCAACTTGGTGATGTCCTAAATATCACAACAGGTCCAAGGAGGAGCTGGGCGAGAAACCAGTCAGGGAGGGCTGGATCTGTCCGAGCAAACTGTCAAAGAGCTCCAGTGCCACCTCTCTCAGAGCCCAGGGGACTTTTATGGGGTAACATCTCAGGTTCTAAAACCAGGTCAACTGCAGCTCAGGTCCAGAGTTTCTGCTTATGGAGCCAAAGGGACTGACCCGGTATGGGTCCTGGTGTTCCCAGGCTCAATTTGAAGGCCATGTGTTGGCTGAGAGCAGCTCCAGAGTGGGGACAGCACATCCACCTTCCCGGGGCTGAGCGGAGGTATGAACAGGCTGGACATCAGCCTAAGAGCCTGGCATGATGGAGATGGCGTGATGACACCACAGAGACCGCAGAGTCAGGTGTGGCTCCAGGACAGGCCCATGGGACCCAAGCTGGACTGCAAGGGGAGAAGGCCACTTTCTACTAGAGACAATTCCAATGCTTACATTTCTGCACCCTTGATTGCAGCATTGAATTGTACTATACCTACCTCCTGAAGGAGCTTAAAGTGATTTTTTTAAATAAAAATTTTAATTGACACATAATAATTATACTTATTTATGGGGTACAGTGTGACATTTCCATACATGTATACAATGTGTGATGACCAGATCAGGGTCATTGGCATATTATCACACTAGAAATTTATTTTATTTATTTATTTTTTTGTTGGGAACACTTACAGTCTTTTCTTCTAGCTATTTTGAAATATTTCATCAATTGTCATCAGCTATAGTTAGCCTACTGTGCTATAGAACATTACAAGTTATCCCTTCTATCCAACTGCCCCCCATATCTTAATCATCCTCTCTCCATCCTGTTCCCCACCCCTGCTGTCCACTTCCAGGGCTTTGGTAACCATTGTTGTGTTCTGTTTTCATGAGTTGGACTTTTAGCTTCCATATATAGGTCAGAGAATGCAGTATGTATCTTTTTGTGTCTGACAGTTTACTTAACAGTGTCTTCCAAGGTGATTCTCAAAGGATAGTCACCAGATGCAAGTATCAGAAGCCCCTGGACATCCTGTGTGAGGCTCAGGCATGTGCATTTTAAAAAAGGACTCCAAATGTGTCTTATTGCCTACTGAGTCACATTGCAGATGGATTTCTTAGGTGTCAAGATAGGAAGGTGGGGCAGATACATTTTGACAGCTTCTTCGTGCTCTTCACATTACACTATGCCAGTTATTCACTCAGTCAAACATTGACAGAAAAAATATGTTTGGAGGTGGTAGAGTGTCTCATAATATCTGCCATTTCCCTTTCTCTTCTCTGCACCAGTGTAATTCCTGAATTTCCAATGAACATTACTAGCTTGAAGTCCTATGAAAATCACTTACCGATTGTTATGGTTTAGATGTTGTGTCCCCCAAAAGCTCATGTGTGAGACAATGCAAGAAGGTTTGGAGGAGAAGTGATCAAGTTGTTGCCTTAACCTAATCAGTGAATTAATCCCTGATGGGATTGACTGAGTGGTAACTGGAGGCAGGTGCGGTGTGGCTGGAGGAAGTGGTTCATTGGTGGCATGGCTATGGGGTATATATTCTGTATCTGGAGCAGAGAGTCTCTGCTTCCTGATCATCATGTGAGCTGCTTCCCTCTGTCACACTCTGCTGCCATGATGTCCTGCCTCACCTTGAGCCCCAAGGAATGGGACCTGCTGTTTATGGACTGAAGCCTCTGAAATTGTGAGTCCCTAAATAAGCCTTTCCTCCTCTAGAATTGTTTTGGTCAGGTCCTTTAGTTATAGCAGTGAAAAATCTGACTAAAACACTGAGCCTTTCTCATCCCCACCAGGAAACAGAAAACATATCGGCAGGCATATATTAGTTTTCTATGCTGCTGTAGCCAATTACCACAAGCCTGCTGGCTTGAAATGCCACCCATGGATAATCTCAGGAGATGATGGCTTGGGAGTTCAGGCCTGGCTTAGCTGGGCCAGCTCCACAAGGCTATATATAGTACAGGTATCAGCCAAGCTAATTCTCAGCTGGAGCTTGATTGACACAAAGTGAAAGTGGTCGTTGGCAGAATCCACTTCTTTGTGCTTATAGAACCGAGGGCTCTGACTTCTTTCCTGTGTTTGGCTGGAGGCCACTCCCAGATCTATAGGCTTCATGGTCTACAATAAATATGGCAGTTTGCTTCTTTAAGACCTGCATAAGAGTCAATCTCTCTCTCCCGCCTTCTCTCTCTCTCTCTCTCTCTCTCTCTCTCTCTCTCTCTCTCTCTTTCTGCAAGCAGTGATGACAGATGCTTATATAAGGTAACCTAATCAAGGGGGAGTGATGTCCCATCACATTGGCCATATTAGGTGTGTATTAGTCTACTCAAGTTGCTACAACAAGCCACTACAGACTAGTTGGCTTAAATGATAGAGGATCATTTTCTCACAGTTCTGAAGGCTGGAAGTCTGATTTAAATCCTCAGGGATTTCTCCTGAGGACTCTGTCCTGGCCTTGTAGATGGTCATCTTTCTGTGTCCTCACATAGTATCTCTCTGTGCATGTCTGGGTCCTAACCTCCTCCTCTTTTAAGGACACCAGTCATATTGGATTAGGGTTCACCCATATGAACTTCTTTTTAAAGGCCCTGTCTCCAATTGGGACTCCAGTATATGAATGGGGGTGGGTGGGCCCAGTTCAGCCTATGACACAATGTCATGCAGGATATCCCAGCAAGAAAAAAAGCAGGGGAAATGAATGCTGCTGTGGGGTGGTCAGATCCAGACTCTGAAGAAATCCTGGGGAGCTGAAACCTCAGCTTGGACTTGAAGCATTAGAAGGAACTAGTGGCATGAAGAGAAGAGAGGCAGTGTCCAGACAGAAGGAGTGACATCGCATCAGTTAGGAATGACTTCGGCTTCAAGTAAGAGTGTTCTGATTATCGATGACTGGAAGAGGTAGGGGTCCATTTTCTCTACATCATGAGGACTTGGAGGAGGCAGCTTCTAGCCTTGACTTAGCAGATCCACGTCAAGCCAGCATTTGTGATTCTCTTGTCATTTCCCTCATGAACACAATATAGCAGTTGCTGCCCTAATATCATTTCAGGGTTCAAGGTCCAACAAATGAGGAAATGCTGTGAGCACAGTCTCTCCTTTAAATCAGCAAAGTGAAAGCTTTCCTAGAAGACTATGGCTTCACTGCCATGGGTGGGGTATGTCACCAATGGCTGCCCTACCTGCAAGGAAGGCTGGGAATAGGAAGTGGAAGGAAGGTGGAGGTGGTGAGTGGATGTGTCAATCAATCAGGGTGCCATAAGTGCACAAAGACGGTAGGGGAGGAGCATGGCTTGATCAGAGAGTTGACTGGTTAGCAGAGTTGGAGGATGGACTTGAGCAAGGAAGGGACTTGACAGCAGAGCAGAAAGGGAGTCCTAAAGGACAGAGCAATAAGTTTACCTTTGGGAAAGTTGTCAATATCAAGATGGAGTCACTTGCGTCAAATCCACACAAACCAGGAGACAAAGAAGGGACAGCACTCGTGCACTCATGTCTGTAAGAACTATCACAAAGACGCTCTGGTTGGCTCTTACAGACACCTGTAACAAGAACTTTTGCCAAGGACTTTCCAGTCTGTGGCTTGCTCCATGAGTCATGCAGACAGCTAGCCAGATGTATGCGAACACTTACTTTCCTGAAACACCATCTCCACTAACAAACTGATATCAACTCCTGTGATACACTCTGCAACCAGCATTCCCTTTGTCTCAAAACAACTTATGTGTACTTCTCATTTAACCTTTAAAAACCCTCACCTCCCTTGGCCTCCCTGAATGTGTGTGCACATTTCACACTGCAGTGGGTTGCTGTTCCCAATGAAATCCTTTTATGGAAAGCTGCTTTGTTTGTTATTTAGGTTGATATCTTGAAGACATTGGAAGAAGTTACATATGGTTACAGAACAGGCCACCTCAAACTTAAGTGGCATCAAACAATAACCTTTTTGTTACGTGCACAGTTTCTGTGAGTAGAGCATTCTGAACAGGCACAGAGATGTTGTATTAGTCAACTTTCCACTGCTATAACAAATACCTAAGAAAATCAATCAACTTACCTGGAGAAAAGGTTTATTTTGGCTCACAGTCTTAGAGGTTCTAGTGCATGATTTCTTGTCCTGTTGATTGGCCAGTGGCAAGGCAGCATATCATGGTGGGAGTGCAAGGTAGAGCAAAACCACTCATCTGTGGCAAAAAGAGAGGAAGCAAAAGAGAGAATAAGGAAGGGGATGGAGTTCTACAATCTCTTTCAAGGGCATGCTGCACTGACCTGAAGACCTTCCTTCCATTAGCTCCCACCTCTTAAAGATTCCACAATCTTCCAATACTGCCACCCAGGGACCAAGCCTTTAACACATGGGCCTTTAGGAAACATTCAAGGTCCAAACTATAGCAGATGGCTTGTCTCTGTTATGTGGTACTTTGGGTCTTAGCTCAAATATTGAATGGCCAGATATAGAGCAAATGTCTGGGGGATGGAGTCACCCAAAGCTTCTCTCCTCCTCTATCTGGTGTGTGGGCTGGGATGGCTGGAAAGTTGGGCTCAGGTATAGACTGGAGGCTCCCAGGTGACCTCTCTTTGAGGCTGACTTGGGTTCCTTACATTGTGCTTCTGGGTTTTGAGAGAAGAATCTGGGGGGTTATCAAGAGACCTGGGCTAAAGCTGCAAGGCTCCCTATCCTCTTGCCTTGGACATCACGCACAATCACGTGTGTTTCATTCTTTTGATTACACAATAGTCACTCAGTCCAGCCCAGATCCAAGGGGAGGGAAACCAGCCTCCATCTTGCAATGGAGTAGAGGCAAGGTGGCATTGAAGGGACCATGTGGAATGGGAGATGTTGTCATAGCTCTTTGGAAAATCTGGTCTGTCCTAGCAGATGACCAAAAGGTTTTAATCAAGGGGAGTAATACAACCAGATTGTGGTTTTAGAAATCTGGCTGTGGTTTGAGAATTAGTTGGATTGGGTCAAGACTGGAAGTGGGAGAGATGGTAGGTGGTGGTCCAAATAAAGATGATAAGTTTGGAATCTGGACAGACTGGAGAGAGATTTTGCAGGTGAAATCTCTAGGGGACTGACTGAATGAGCCATCTGAAGGGGTGGGATGAGTCAGGTTCAGGTTGATACAGGTAACTGGTGCCATTAACTGTCACAGGTGCATAGGATCGGGGAAGATTTGGGGAAAACAACAGGCTCGGTTCTGAACATTTGAATTTGAGGTTTCTGTGAGATATCCAGGAAGAGTTTTCTCTAGTTATATATATAGAAAAAATTTCCAGTCTGGAGGTGTTGATTCAAAAATCACCCATGGTTTGCCAGCTGCATGCAAGGGGCCACCTGGACCAACTACCCAGCCACCACAGGCAGAGACGTGCTATAGTCAAACAAGTAGAGCAAAACCACAGGGTTCCTTTGTGAGTTATTCCCAATGATGTGCAGCAAGTAGACACCTTTGAAGATTTCATGTTTTGGACTCTGTCTTATAATGAGTGACACTTTGATGTTTGATGTCATTGGTTGAAGAGTTAAAGGTGATGAAGAACATGCAACATTGTGCTTTTTCTGTCATTGTCTGTCCTGTGGCATGACACTGGTTAGGAGTAGAGTGGGACAACCCAGAGAGAGAGAAAGAAAGGGCGGGGGGAGAGGGGGACGGAGGTGGGGGGGGGGTGAGTGAGGGTGCAAAGCATGATGGGAATCATGAAGCAACTGTGTATTTTAAATCAGGCACTCAATAGGAGGATCCTTTATTCTTCCAAACAAGGTAAATTTTGGAGTAAAAATTCTTACTGCAATTAAGAACCACTGTATGGGGACTTGGGAGTCTGAGGCAGGAGGATTGCAAGTTTTGGGCCAGCCTCAGTAACTTAGTGAGACAGTCAGCAACTGAGCAAGACATTGTCTATCTCCTCTACCTTTATAATAGTCAGTGATTTTCTTTTTCCCCCTCCAACCTTTCAGAATTTCTTCATGTTGCATTGTGCTGGAGGACAAGAGCTTGTGGGAAACAAAGTGACAACTCCTATCACTGTGTTGAGAAACCTCCTTTAATCAAGACTTCAAAAATAAACAAACAAAAAACAAAAACAAAAACAAAACAAAACAAAACAAAAAAACCCAAAAAGAACCACGGTGTGTCAGATGATGACAGGAAAGAGCAAATCGTTACAACTGGGAAGAAATCTGTGGAAACCATAGGTTTTAACTCTGTGATTAAACAGCAGAGTCAACTGAGCAAGTTACAAGAATCTTCTCTAAGGAAACGTGAAGTAATTTGTGCTGGTTAAAAAGGAGGTATTGCCAAAACAAATCCTAAAATTACAAGAGTAAATGTCTCGAAAAACCTGCTGTCACATGTAGTGAAGTGATCCATTTTGCTGATTAGCTCCAAAACCTGGTCCCTCTTAACACAGTGAAAATAAACTGCAGTTTCCCTCTGGCTCACCGTCTCTAACAGGAACATTTCCTGCACTGAATGGTTTAGTTCTCAGTCAAACAGGAATAACACAGGTCAAAGTGCCGCAGTGTGCCCCTGGGTGGTAATTTCTTGAGGAGCTGAACCTGGACTCCAGCAGCACCTTCATTTCAGAAAGGCCAAATGATGCTCCACAGATGCTCACGTTGTTAGACCTTTCCTCTAATCCGTCAATTGATGAAAACCAGCTGTTCTCGAAAGCCTGTCTGCCCAGATTAGAGCAACTAATCCTTTATGACATTGGAATTTCTTCTATACATTTTTAGATGCTGGAATTGGAAATATCCATGTTCCTGTCTCTGCAGTGCTTTGCAGTAAATGACAATCAGATATCACAATGGCCATTTATCAAATGAGCTAGAGAAGTTACAGAGCCTACGAGCTCTGTCCTGCCTAAGAACCCCCTGACTGAAGGCAGCAAAGGAGCCCAGACCAGCAGCTCGTCATTGCCAAAGTCTGAAGACCCCCGAACAAATGTGAGATTCTTTCAGAGAAAAGGCAAGAAGCTGAGCTTGATACCGAAAAGCTTTTGGAAATGAGTGGGAAAATGCTGGTGGACATCAGGATCCAGAGGAAAACAGACCAAATGAACAGTCTGTCCTAGGTACCAGATCCTCTGCCATATATGGAAGACAAAACATCCAAACCAACTTGAACAGAAGGCTCTAGAAAGGCAACTGCCAGCACTAGGAAATGACCTATCGTCATTGCAGTTTTATTCTGTGGAAAATGGAGATTGTCTATTAGTGAGATGTTAACAACCACCTTTAACCATTTGGTGGCCAGACTATCATGACTGGGGTTCCCTGGAAAGAAATGATTTATTGAAATAGTTCTACTGTAAAAAAAGTGAGACTTACAACTTGCCCAAAGTATAAATTTTTCACTGGGAAGAGACCATTTTTAGGCTTGTATAAAACGGCAAAACAAAGATGTTAATTACTAAAACCAAAAGTAAAAGAAAAAAACAAAAACAAACAAACAAACAAACAAAAAAACCAACAAATGACCCATGTGTAGTTGTTAGTTTGAGATGAAAATAAGAAATAAAATTTTTAGAGAAAATAACATTTTTCCAGGGAGAGAGCATAGGGGCTCATAGGAATTCTGAAGGACACCAATATTCTTAAGCCTCGTCAAAGGAACCACAAATGAGGTGAGGAGGTTTAGGGAGGTAGCACTCTACAATCCAGATGAGTAGAGGATAGTACGATTCTCGTTTCTTCTGCATGTAATCCGTTGAATTAGGTGCCTATGGACAACTCCATTGTATACTCATGAGAAAAATAAAGTGAGAAAGCTGAATATCATTTTTGCTCTTATGAAAATAAATAGTTTTGGCCTCCTGGATCCACTGAAAGAATCTTGGAGTCCCCCATGAGTCTCAGGATGGCATTTAAGAACCTCTATTAAGAGGATCTGATTCTTTTTGGGCTGCATGGTTCATATCTTCTCTTTCTCAAAATTTGGGGCATCTCCAAAGATCTGCCATTTCTGGGTCCAGAGTCTTCAAGACTCAAAGGCAAGATTATTTTCTGGGAGGAACTAAGACAAAAGAAGGCATTATTTTTCAGTGAGACAGAAACAGAATGCACAATAGCAATTTCTCATGTTTGCTACTAGGGGAGGGCAGGTGTTTGGGGTGGGTGGACAAGAAGTGGTTCAGAAGCAAATAAAGAGGGACTAGCTGTGGAAAAGGGACTCAGGACACACTGAGGTCCCCACAAAAGCTGGGCAGTTTGATTACCCGTAGATCCACTCTGTTTTTCTCTTTGCCTAATCTTGTCTCTAATTTTCCCTTCATATCCATGATGTGGGTGATACTTGGATCTCACTAGCCTCTGTCCTTTTTCTGGTCCTATTTCTCTGCAGATTAACATCTCTTGCTAGCTGCTTGAAATCTTGCTAGGTGCTTGACCTTCTGCAAATTGGCTTAATCCATCATGCCCCAGTGTCCCATGCATAGGACCCCCATGATAACTTAAATTGAACAGCAAAGATACCACTTATGGTAACCCTCTAAGCTTTACTTTCCTAACCTAAAAAATGGGAGATGGTAGTAGAACCTACCCTAGGAGACTGTGCACTCACCCAAGAAGATGTGTGAATCACTTAGCACAGTCAGCATCTCGTACCCAATAACCATTTATTTCACGTCCTCTTATTATTAACAAGCAAATGTGTTAGGCCTCTGTGAGTTAGCAGCCACGTGGCACAAATCCTCTTTACAGCTTTTTGTGGGTTTAATCACTATGATTTTATTCCATATCTAGGAGTGGGAGTCTGTGAGCATCTTCTTATTGCTCTTACGTCTTCAATATTCATCCAATTATCTTTCTTAGCTAACAATTAGCCTCATATTTCCTATCCGCACAACTCCTTCCTTCCTTCCTATTTATATTCATTAAAAAATTAATTGACATATAATAGTTGCACTTATTTACGGGGCAGGGTGTGGTAATTTGATACATATATACCATGTGTAATGATCAAATCAGAGTAGTTAGCATCTTCATCTCAAACATTTATCAATTCTTTTTGTTGGGAAACTTTAAACTCTTCCAGTTGAGAGATATAATACATTGTTGTAAAATGCAGCCATTCTAAGAACTTTAGAATATTCCTGCCACCTAACTGTATTTTGGTACCCATTATCCAACCTCCATCTCCCTACTCTTAGCCTCTAGTGACCACTATTCGATTTTCTACTTCTATGAATAAACATGGAACAATAGCAATAAACATGGAAATGCAGATATTTCTATGATATACTGATTTCATTTCATATTCTTTTTTGGCCACTTGTATATATTCTTTTAGGAAACGTCTATTTAGATCATCTGTCCATTTTGTAGTCATTATTGATATTGTTAAACATCCCCTCACTTCTTTTTTAACTGTGTCTAGTTTTAGGTCTACTTTAAATCCACCATGGATTACAGAGCGAGTGCAGTAATGCAAGGTCATTTCCACATGGATGATTTCCACTCAGCTGCTTTCTCCTGGCTGCTGGGCTAGGGTGGAGGGGAAGTCTGACCGTGGCTCTAGCCCCCGCAGCTACAGCATGGGGGCTCAGCTGCTCTGCGGCAGAATGAGCAGAACCATCCACTTTGTCACCAAGTCCTTTCTGTCCTTTGCCCAACTGCTCAATTCTAAGGCTAATTTGGCAGAAAATAAGACTCGGATTTAGTGAGAATCAGATTTTAAATACCCTTGTGTAGATCCCTCCTCCCCATTTCTTTTTTCTTTTTTTGTTTTAGAGGAATTGACTAAAAAAACCCTCCCATCTCTTCTGTTGGTCATCCCAAGATACCACAGGACTGTTTAGGGAATCGTTGGTCATTTAACATGTATTTCTTGAGCGCTTCCCATGTTACCAACACAGTTCTTGGTTCTGGAGTTCCACCGGAGAACAGGGTGGATGGATGAGGGTAGTGGGGCAGAGACATAAAAGGAAACAAATAATGCAGGAACATTCAGGCTGAGGGCCAGGGGTACCAGGTAGAGACTGTGAACAACTGACACTGACTTTAACAAAAAGCCAAAAGAGGAAATCTCCTGGGAAGATGTTGAGTTACCCAAAGACTCAAAGGAAAAGCCAAGAACCAAGATTTGGAAGCTCCAGAGCCAGAAGAACTTTGAGGATCTAGGAAACTAAAAGTGACCCTTTCTTTACAGCATTTCCACTTGAGCGGTGAGCTGCAATTAGCATCTCCTGGATCAAGATGGAGGGGCAGGGAGGAAAAACAGGGTTCTGGGTAGGGGGAGCAAGAGAGCAGTTGGTTGGTCTAGCTGGAGTCAGAAGTGCAACTCATGGCCAAAGTAGCTCAGAGCCTCTGCATTAACAGGGACTGGCAAATTCTCTCCAATGAATAGATCAGTAACTTCCCAAAGCAAAATTGTGATGCTCTTGCAAGAAGTCAGGAAAGGGATTTGAAGCAGACAGGACTGCTCTCCCCTGACTGAAAGCATTTTACTTAGAAGGGGCCTAGGGGTTTTACCTTTTGCAGATTTTTGCAAATTGGATGTGATTTTGAGTCCATTGGTTAGGTCTATCTGGATTTAGAGAGGGGATAACCACACCACTCCCTATTGTGATGAGATGAAGGCCGAGGATAGAAGTTTATTTATTTTGATTTCAACCACATCCCAGGTGATCAGGGTGGTGAAGGATCTAGGAAGCCAGATGTATTAAGAAGAGTTATAGAAACCTCTTTAAATAAGCTGGTGCCCAGAAAAGAGATATTAGTTGCCTCAACATTGTGATGATACTATATGAGTTAATAGTAAGATTCATCCCCTCTTTAAATATAATTTATTACTGAATTTTATCCTAGCATAGACTTCCTTGTAGAAATAATGTTAAAATAGGTATCTGAAATTCTGATGATTTGATATTTCTGCATTTTTGTTGATGCTTCTGTAAAATGAATTTGAATCAGATTATCTTTGGGATCTCTCCCAGTTCAAAAATTATGTGTTCTAGGAATCTCATCATTTTTACCAATCTGTTATTTACAGGTATGCTGTAAATAATAATATTATTAACATACATTTGCTGCCAAAATTTATTCTTTATAATTAATTTTTTTCCAACAGGGTTAATCTTCATAATCTCCTAAGTGTGTAAAGTCAGATGGAATTTCCAATAAGAAACTGGTGGTTCATAAACAAGGGTAGGATATATTTAGTTTTGTCTAGCTCAACTGAAGCATATTATTCTTGCCCTTTTTATAGTACATACACATCAGACACTACTAGGTCGTCATGTTATGATGATTAGTGACGAATAGCAATTTGATATTTATCTAGACATTATGAATAGTGTAGTCTACTTGGTTACTTAGATGTGTCAAGCTTTTAAAAATGGTTAGGATAAAACATGAGCATAGAAACTCAAGTGAAATCTAAGATCTTCATTTCAAGAGGAAGAAGCAATCACAATTTGCAATTTAATTAGGAAGACTCAATTAAAGGAATGCAGTGACTATTCTCCTGCTGAATATTAAAGTTCAGCACAAAGGAAACCCTCATGTGAAATGTAGTTGTGTCTAATTAGCTACAGTATATGGGCTGGAACAAGTGCCTTGCTCAGGGCTAGACAATGAACTCCATAGGGACCAGAGATCAATGATCATTTAGGAAGCAAGTGCTCAGAGTCACACAATTTTGAACATGCCTATCTATTGCAATGTTTCACAATACACAGTGCACGGCCCTCTATTTTCTCTTCTCATTCAATATGTAATTGCCTAGAAACACCACATGCTTGGTCTTATTAATCAATAATTATTAATATGCTGACTGTGCACTGAAAGCCAGGAGAAGCTGACTGAGCTCTGCAAACAAGTGGAGTCTAGTCCCAAGGTGCTGGGCCTCTAAGTAGAATTGTTTGGGGCAGAAGGGCTTGGTGGCTGTCTCCTCACCCCAGAATAAAACTACAAGCTGAGGTTGCAGACCACACATTCAGAATGGTATGATCTCTGAAAAGAGTGCAAAGATTAAACTCAAGAGTCTTGGATTTTTATGTCTTTTGGCTCTGCCACCTTGAGCTGTGTGACTTTAAGTAAGATTCTTCACTTCTCTGGGCCTTAATTATTTCACCAGTAAAGGGTGTGACCAAGTCACTCTTGGTGTTATAAAAATACCAGAGACTAGGAGATGGGGAAATTTAAAGACACTATGTGAAGTTGGCTTTACTTTTAGAGGAAATCTGCCTACAAGCGAAGACATCTTTCCCATTCCAGCCACTCCCCTGACCCTGCCTGGTAGTAGGACCTGCCAGGGTTTTGATCTGCCCTGAGACAGACCGGTTGCCAAGACCTGTACCCTTATTTCAACATTTGAGTGTTCACACAGCCTAGATGCTGTTCTAGGAGCTGGAGATGTGAATAAAACACCACCCAGACACCCCAAATCCTGCTCTCTTAGACATGAGTTAGATCATAGGGACCAAGAACAAGCAAACCAACCAACCTATGAAAAAACACCCAACACATCAGGTCTTGGTGGTCAGTACAATGAGAGAATAAAAGCTGGTTGCAGGGTTAGATTGCCTGGGCTTGGCTGCTGTCTCAGCTGGGAAAAGCTCCTCTGATAAGGTGACATCTGGACAGAGCCAATTCAAGAAAGGGCAGAGTTCTGGGGTCTCTGGGGAGCAACAATTAAGGGCCCCGTGGGAGAGCAAGCTTGTGTGTTCCAGGATCACGAGGATCACGAGGGACATGGAGGAGCGAGAGGAGCCTGGGGTGCTGGTGGTTGGTATTAAAGCGCCAAGGGGGTAAAATCTCCCTTTCTTCCAGGTACTGGGAAGCACACAGGGGTCAGCACAGACTGAGTTTAGGGTACACCCATGTGACCTGCAAGCTCCGCTCGGTGCCACTTGGGCGCTAAGGCTCTGTGGCCACTACCTTGAAACTCTTAATACTTTTTTTTTTTTTTTTTTTTAATCTTTGCGTGGTGTTCTGAAAGCGAAGTCCGATCCGACAATGGAGCCAGTGCAGAGAGAGGGCTCAGAGCCTGGGTTCTCTGTCCTTCCCGCCTCCTGCTGCCCGCGGCGTCCTGGGCGCCACGTCACTTGCTGCCGCTCTGCACCCAAGTCCCCACACGGTGGCTGGGGGCGGGCACACCCTCTGCTCACCGGGTCACCTGCCGGCCTCGGAGGCTGCTGGTCTGCACCCCGCCTGTCAACACCCCGCATGCCGGAGGGAGGGCGTGTGACAGTAACTAGCAAACAGGACAGCGGGGGACAGGTCGAGAGAGACTCCGGAACCAAGCAAAACTTTTTCCTTCTTTTGGAACAAATGATCCGCATTTTCATTTTACTCAGACCCTTTGGTGCCCTTTTGGCCAGGGATAGAGCGTCAGCCCTAGTGACCACAGCTTTCTGCAGACGGTCCTGTTGGGCCCTTTAAATGAACCGGCATTCCAGCGCCGTCCCGTGGGTCCTGTTGCCCTCTGCCGGACAGACTAGGTACTAGCTCTAGTTCAGAATCTGGAGGAAATGTTCATGCAGTAGGAAATTTGAAAACCGGCTCCGCGACAATAATTTAATTATTGGTTTTCTCCATCTGGACTTTTGAAGACTGTTGTAGATTTGGATATCAACTCCAAAGTGAGTCACCCTGTAGGTAGGTGATTTTTGTCTCAGAATAAGCATTCACAACAGTATCCAGTTCTAAATTCTAAGCAGTATCCAGTTCTAAGATGGAAAGTGCAGCAGAAACTGACATTTTGAACAGTTGCTGGCACTATTTCACTGTGCCACCATGTAATCTTGCTCACTGTATATGAAATACTCTTTATAGTTTTTAAAAATTATTACCGGAATGGGCCTATTTATGAATGGTCAGGGCAAGCCAAACCCTTTAATGGTAACTTTGTCCAGGGTTAAAGAACTTGACGACTCCATTCCCAGGTTCTATATATCTGATGACTTTTTATTTTATTGCATATCAGAAGATTACATGGGGAACATTTATTTAATGATTGTGAAATATAAGTAAGGTGATATTTAGCCATTAAATCTTTACCTCTGCGATCGCCTCTCTTTTATGACAATGATGGTGGTATGAGGACCACAGAAAGCAACTACATGGCAACTGGTGGTCTTCTGCTGTCTTTACCAATGTTGTTGTGTGTGTGCACAGTGATAGCAGAGCATAAGTGAAAGGTGAATGTGTGCGTCTGCTGGGTGTATTCATAGGAGTGTGATTTACACAATTCAAGTCTCTGTCTATGCTAAGCACAGTGGCTTTGGACTTTATCTACTCTATTGCACAGAAACTCTGTAAGGGAGGTATTTATAATACCCATAGAAAACTGAGGGCCAATGAGGTTGAATCAGTTGCCTAAGTTTGAGAAGCTGGTAACTGGCAGTTTGGAGTCAATGCCAGATATGACTTACACCAAGCCCCCCGTCTTTCCATATGCAATATGGCTGCCTAATGAATGCCTTTAACTCTGATTAGTTTTGTAGAGAATTCGAGTTGTGAGGACTTAACAGATTGTGTAATGTGATGGCACATTGCAATTCACAGATGGCAAAACTGCAGCCCAGGGGAAGGATGTGACCCACCATCAACTGGGGGCAATCTTTTTTGAATCCCTTCTTTCTTGTTTGCTTTGTCGTTGGGCCCTCCAAAAAGTACTTAGAGTGAGAGACACAGAGAAATGATCATTTCAACAAAAATGGAATGAATTTCACATTGGTCGTGGTCTAACTGTTCTGGAGAGAGACTAGAAGCTAAATAAAGAGGCTGTTCACTTTCCCATCACCCAGTGCAAACTTCCAATCAGTCGATCATCAATCAACCAATACTTACTGAACACCTTCTATGTGCTAGGTACCAGGATAGGTGTTAGACAACTAGAAATGAATAAGGGGTGAGCTCAGCCCAGTGGGGGGAAAAATGTAAACAGAAGTACATTGTAGTGTGAGACCCCTATACACACTGCTGTGGGGTTACACAACAAATGCCAACTGGAGAGTCAGAGAAGGCTCCACTTTAGTGTGGAATTGCTATTCACACAACAGTTGTCTAGTCCTTTTCATAATAAAATATATATCCTTCAATTTTGGGTTGCCAGAGAAGAGGGTCATAAGGTCATCTAGACACTGGATTATTTTTTTTTAAAGCAACTACATAATTTGGGCTAATAAGGAAGAGAGATGTGGAGTATTACTAGGAGTTTCTGGTAAATTTAAAATTCTCTAGAGGAATTGGGCAGCAATTGAAAGTTTAATTTCAGCTTGGCTAAACACAGCGTAATTGGAATAGTTAAATTGGTATGCTAATTTAATTAAAAATTTAAAGTAAAGAACAAACATGCTAGCTAAAAGGGTAACTACTTACATAATCTTAATGGTTTTCCAATTTAAACATTTTTCCAATTGGAAATAGAATTAATTTTAAGGCCCCCACATTATTACATTGAACTCAGGAGAAAATAGGAGGATCTAGAAATGATTAATATACCTCTTTTATTCCAGATAGATTATAGAATTAAATTTTTTTTTTTCATGCTGGAGATGAGCCACACCCCCAGCCCTATTTTATATTTTATTTAGAGACAGGGTCTCACTCAGTTGCTTACTACCTTGCATTTGCAGAGGCTGGCTTTGAACTCAGGATCCTCCTGCCTTAGTCTCCTGAGCCGCTGGGATTACAGGTGTGTGCTATGGTGCCTGGCTAGAATTACCTATTTTTGAGTGTTAGAAAAACAGAAAACGAAATTGGTTATTTGTTAAATTTCAGGATTGGAAAGGAGTGTTCAAAAATAGAAAAATGTCAAAGGAAATAAAATAGACTAATTTAATTTAAAATAAACATTTCCTCATGTAAACTTCAAGAGACCCTCAAAATATAAGGCAAAGTATAACACAGGGGAGAATAGATACAGCAATAAGCTAATAATTACATTAAAGTCCTAAAAATTAAAAATAAATTCTCTAACACTATGATAAATAAGTGTATCTATCAGCAATTGCCACAGCAATTACACAAAACAAATTCCCTTAAACCTCAGTGGTTTATAACAGCAGCATTTTTTCACGCACAAGTCTGCAAGCACACCCTGCTCTGATTGTCTTGGGTGGCGCTGGGTTGGTGACTCTGCCTCAGGCTGCAGGTTACGTGGCTTCTGGATTCCGACTGGGTCCAGATCCACTCCAGGGTCTCTCATCATTCTGTGACCAATGATGGCCCCTACCTCACTCTTAAGCAAGATGGAAAACTTCTAAGCTATACATCACCAAAGAGAATCTAATCGTGTATAAAAAAGAGAGTGTACCATACCATTATACCCCCAAAGACCATGGCTTGAATAGGAAGGACAGTTTTGGGTTGGCTGGTATATCTGGTGGGATGCCTGTGCTGTAACTAGCCATCCAAGGCTGAGTTTCCTTCCATTTAAAGTCATTCTCATGAGCGCTGTTCACATCTGACTGATGAAGTCTGGGTCATTCCCATGTTGATGCTGTGGTCAACTCTATTGTGAAAAGCTGAAGTCTAAGAAAGCAATGCTTCTTTAAGCAGGAGGCCCTTAGAAACGGCACGATGGTGCCGTTTCACTCTTGGGGTGAATCGCATCTTTCACTAGCTGGACAAACGTGCAGGAAGAGGAGAATGAAAGTTTTCAGAGGCAACTGGCTGCCACACTAAAAATAACTCTAACAAAAGATGTGCAAGACCTACATAGAGAATATCTTAAAATCTTATTGGAAATCATTAAAGAGCATTTAAGCCAATTGAATGATATTCATGCTTTTGGAGAGGAATCCTTGGTATGGTGAAGTTATCAATTATCTTCAAATTCCAAATAAAAGCTAACTGGGATTTTCACTGCAATTGACATGTTGCTTTGAAAATTTACATGAAATAGAAAGGGTCAAAAATAGTCCCGAAGTATAAGATAGATGGATTTTCCCTAGGTGATATAAAGACATTATAAATCTTTGGCATTTATGCAGTAAGTATTGGTGCAGGGACAGAGAAATTGACCAGTATAACAAAATAAAGAGTTCAGAAAGAAGCCCACATACTTATGGATCTTTGATATATAACAGAAATAGCACTGCAGATAATTTTTTTAAATTAAAAAAATTTCTTTTTTTTTTAGTTGTTGATAGACCTTTGTTTATATATGGTGCTGAGAGTTGAACCCAGTGCCTCACACAAGCAAGGCAAGTGTGCTACCTCTGAGTCACAGCACCAGCCCATGGCAGATAATTGAGAGAAGAAAATGCTATTTAATAAAAAGTTCTGGAACTTTTGAGTTTCCATATGGATAAAACTGAAGTTAGATTCTCACCTCCCACAAAACACAAAAATCAATTCTACTTGATTAAGCGCTTGAAATGTGAAAAGCAGGAATTCAATACTTTTAGAACAAAATATAGAATATCTTTCTAATCTTTGAATTTCTTAAGCAAGTCACATTAACTCATGAAAGAAAAGATTGACAATTTGAAAAATTTGACACCTGAAAAATTAAGTCTTTAAAAAAAAATGGCAGAAAGAAAATGGAAATCAAGCCATACTCGGGAGCCCTGGGTTCAATTCCCACTACCACAAAAAGAAAATGGAGTATATTTTAACACACAGAAACAGAATATGCAGTGTACGTCTACCAATCTGTGGGATAGATTACCACATACAACTGGAAAAAGGTAAAAGACATGAGCTGGTATTTCACAAAAGAGAAAAAATGTTTAGTGTCTAACCATAATAACTAGAGAAAAAGCAAGTAGGACTATGGTTAGACTAGATTTCCCAAAATCAAGAAATCTGACCACATCAAGTGTTGGAGAAGATGAGAATAAATGAAAATGCTCATATGCTGCTGGTGGGAATGTTTGTACAGTCACATGGGAAAATATCTGTCATTATCTTGAATACTTTTTGATAGATAAAGGGATTTTTATGAAATGTTCATATGGACTCATAAAAATGGAAACAACCCAATAAAAATGATGGAATATTGTATAATAGTGAAAAATGAACATGCTCCAATTATGTGCTTCAGGATAGATCAATCTTAAAATAGTACGTTGAGTAAGAAGAGCAAGTTTCAGAACACTATTTAGTATGATATCCATTCTAAAGCTAAAAAAGAAGCTTTGCCAATATATAATTCAGTTATGCATATATATGTGATTAAATTATTTTGAAAGAGAATAATGGCATAAATTCAGAATAAACTCATGTTGGGGAAGCGGGTAGAGCTAGGAGGAGATAAGGGACCTGGGATAGGAAGAGCCCCAGCAGTGGATGAAGTTTAGTGGGCTGGGTCATGAGTGCATGTTGCTATATAGCTTACATATATGTTACATAAATTCTTATGTATTTTTCAATGTTATGTTTAAAAATCTAACAAATAATGAGGAGAGAGATATGCTATTTTTATTAACTGAGTTTGAAAAATTTTAAGAGGACATAAAAAAAGTGAAACAGTCCTTCTTGTACATCAAAGTCAGCAGTATAAATTGGTGCAGACTTTTAGTTAGCTCTCTCTCTAAATACATACATGTGCTTGTGTGCATAGAATCTACTGTGTGAAGCCATAAACACGCTAAATTCTATATCTCAATGATTCTATTCTGGGGAAATGAAGACTTTTTAAAAAATCCTGAAATTTATAAAAACTTATGATATAAAGATATAATTACTAAGTTCTTTTCTACTTTAGGGGCATGTCACTTTCTCTTGAAAGGCTATTCCCCTAGGACCTATAACATGAGTTACCATATATCCAAAGCACCTGTGGAGAACTCTCTCCCCTCCAAGGTAGATACTCAACCCTTCAAGTTTCTATCATTATCATCTTATTTATTTTTCCACACTTCTTGCATAAATCTGGAATTGCCTAGGACATAAATTCCCTAAGAGCCAGGACTGTAGTCATTGTGGCTGTTGTGGTCACATTATGCTGGTGTAAAGGAGGTGCCCAACAAACACCTCTTGAGAAATAAACGCCTAGTAAAAAAAGAAATGGATTTTCTAGGACAAAATTGGTCAAAATGTGGAAGGCCCAAAGAAATATACCCGCACTGTGCAAATTTTGTAATAATGCTTAAATTTTTTTGTCAATACTTACTGTTCTCTGGAGAAATGCCTTTCTGAGATCTTCGATAAAATGCCGGGGGGAATCTCATTGTTAAAAAGTCTCTCTCAAGGTCTTCTATGATTATGTTTTTAGAAACTATAACATAAAATGACAAGTGGATTATCTGGGACATTAGGAAAACTGGTTTGTACATATCAGGGGTCCTGAGAAGGATCATTTGTGTGCTATAGATTGTGTTAAAATCTATGCATACACTTTTCGGTAGGTTTTGCAATAATCACTGATGTTTATTCCATCATCAGTACATAAAACAAGCAAAGGGAAACAAGAACATGTTTTTAGATACACAGTATTTTACTTATAGTCCTAAATTAATGCCACATTCTCAAGGGACTCATAATGCATTTGAAATTCAAATAGCATAAAAGAAGATTACAGTCATTTTTATTTTACTGATGTTTCCTCTGTAGGAAACATAATTGCCTGGGGGGATTTACCTTAGGTCTAGGAACAGAATTTATGATTTTGCATTATTTCCCATTCTTCATGCCACCAGAAACCAAAATGTAGAGCAGACTCAAATGGGAAGAAAAACAGAGCTTCAGGGCAAATGTGAAAAAAGAGTTTGTATCACTGAGGCAAAACCCAGCCAGACCCGGGGGCTTTTTAGGATATCAACTATAGGACTCTAAATTGCAGTTGAATTTCAGAAGAAAACATGAAGCCCTTAAGCTCTAGGATATCAGAGTGAAGGGCAGATCACAGGCAGTCTTCAAGGACCCTAACCAACTGTGCAATCTATGCTGGGGAGAGTGCCATTTAATAACTTTTTAAAATTACTATGAAAACCACCCTTTGGTCTTCTGTATTATTTCAGTCCCTGTTTACATTTTTAAAAAGTTGTGGCAAACTATACGTAACGTAAAATTTGCCATCTTAATAATTTTTAAGTGTCCATCTCAGGGGCATTAAGTACCTTACAGTGTTGTGCAGCCATCACCTACCTCTGTCCATCTGTGGAAGTGTTTTCAGAATCTCTTCGCTGATTAAACACCATCTCCCAGCCCCTCCCCTCCCTCAGGCCCTGGCAACCTCCATTCTACTTTCTGTCTCTAGGGATTTGGCTACTCTTGATACCTCATATGAGTGGAGTCGCGAATCATTTGTCTTTTGGCGAGTGGCTTAGTTCACTCAAGGTTTATTCATACTGTTGCGTCATGAGAATTTCCTTCCTTTTAAAGGATGAGTGAGGTTCCATTGTAGGTCTGTACCACATGGGCTTATCCATCACATGGAGTTCTTCCACATTTTGGTTATTGTGACTAATGCTGCTGTGAACATAGGTGTACAGATTTCTGTTTGAGCCCCTGCTTTCGATTCTTTTGAGAGCATACTCAAAAGTGGAGTTGTTAGGTCATTTGATACTTGTATGTTTTATTCTGTTGAGAAACCATCCTACTGTTCTCTAGAGCAGCAGTAGCACTTCACATTCCCACCTTCAGTGCACAAGGATTCTGATTTATCCACATCCTTGCTCCTGGTTATGTTTTATACAACAAAGTATACCACTGGAACATGTTTACTTCATTTTAAAAAATGCTATCTGTAGCTGGGAATATAGCTCAGTTGGTAGAGTGCTTGCCTTGCATGCAGGGTTCAATCCTCAGCATCACCAAAAAAACAAGCAAAAAAACAAGCAAACAAAATATCATTATACCTGCCTTATTCTTTTTCTTTCTCTTTCCTTCTCTCAAATATATGTTTCATGTTGTTTTTTTTTTAAATCAAAAGCTCTGGACTTAGTATGGGTTTGTATCTGGGATAGGGTATAAAGAATAGTCACACCACTAAGACAAAGCCTTAAGGTTGACAGCCATCATAAATGATATCTGTGTGGCACTACACCATACAAAACACTTGTATTGATTACCTCTTTGATTCCTGTCCTAAAGGTAGATAATATGGTTTTCATTTTTCCTCCTTTTATAGATAGAGAAGCTGGGATTCATAGAAACTAAGTAATCTGCTCTGGTTAGAGAGACACTGTCATACTGGAAATAATATCTCTGATTTTTTTTTCTTAATATGGGAGGTGGAACTCAGGTGGTCTGTGTGCTGATCCCTGGATCCTCACCATCTTTCCTTCTCTATCTGGTCACTTTGCTCACTAGCACCTTCTGTGGACCTCTGTGGTTAGAATACGCTAGGCTTTCTGTCTTTAAGTTCAGTCAGGGTCTAGAGGCCTCTGGTTGACTTGCCTCATCTCAGCTCTTTTTCTGTCTATCTATCTATCTTTTTATTTTTTTAAACTTAAAAAAAAACTCTTTTCTCTTTTTAAAAACTTTATTTCATATGTAATAAGTGGGATTTTAAAAATTCTAATTTGTTATATATGACAGCAGAATGCATTATAATTCATATTACACATATAGAGCACAATTTTTCATATCTCTGGTTGTACACAAAGTCTCAGAAGATGATATACAATCAATCAACAAATATATGAAAAGATGTTCAACATCTCTAGCAATTAGAGAAATGCAAATCAAAACTACTCTAAGATTTCATCTCACTCCAGTCAGAATGGCAGCTATCAAGAATACAAGCAACAATACGTGTTGGAGAGGACGTGGGGGAAAAGGCACACTCATACATTGCTGGTGGGACTGCAAAATGGTGCAGCTAATATGGAAAGAAGTATGGAGATTCCTTAGAAAACTGGGAGTGGAACCACTATTTGACCCAGCTATTCCACTTCTCAGTCTATATCCAAAGGACTTAAAAACAGCATACTACAGAGACACAGCCACATCAATGTTTATTTCAGCACAGTTCACAAAACTAAACTGTGTAACCAACCTAGATGCCCTTCAGTAGATGAATGGATAAAGAAAATGTGGTATGTATATACAATGGAATATTATTCAGCATTAAAAATGGCATTTGAAGGTAAATGGATAGAGTTGGAGAATATAATGCTAAGTGAAGTTAGCCAATCCCCAAAACCAAATGCTAAATGTTTTCTCTGATATAAGGGGGCTGATTCATAATGGGGTTGAGGGGGGAGCTTAATATGTTACTATGGTGAGAGAGGATTAGACAAACACTAGAAAGGGCAAAGGGGTGGCAGGGGAAGGGAGGGGACATGGCGGGTAGGAAAGACAGTGGAATGAGGTGGACATCATTACCCTAGGTACATGTATGAAGACACAGATGGTGTGACTCTCTGATTTTTTTTTTTCAGTATGGGGATTGAACCTAGGACCTTGCACATGCTAGGCAAGCACTCTACCACTGAGCTATACCCCTAGCCCCACATCTCTGATTTGACCCTTTTGGTTCCTTTCCTATGCCATGATGAGACTTCTCCAGTCCACTGTAGAGGCACAGGCACCGAGACCAATGTGGTTATTCTCCTGGGTATATGGCTAGATATTTTAGGGGCAAAACAACCCCAGACTCAAACACTTTAAAATGCTGGATAATAGCTTATTAATATGTAATGGCCATTGCCTAGGGACCTCTGTAAACCCCCTTGGTCCTGCTGTTAGTGCCAGGGCTGCTGCACTAACAATAAGAGGCTTAGATTAGTTTACCATCAGCATAACCAGATGACACCTCATCTTGATGCCTCCTGGCCATCTCTTCTGTGTTCTTCCTTAGAGAATCTCTGGTGCCATGGCATGGGTTACCTGAAGGAATGCCTCATTTCTTACACATGCACATTTTGAGGAATGGATGAGTTAAAACTTGCAGACCACCTTTAACCACTAGGAAACAGTTAAAGAGTATGTCATCTTCCTTTTATCTCCCAGGAAGGCTTTCCCAAGATGCATTCCATAAAGTGTTCTTCAAAAGACCTGGGACAATCTGGTACCTTTCATTCTTAGCAGTAACCAACTCAATACTATATCTAATTTTAGTTTGCCCCCCTTCCATGTTGTGCCATTCCCTACACAGCTGCTTCTCCGGTTCACTTGCCTAATAATTGAACACACACTTCTAGTGGACTAGACTAGAAGGACTTGGACATGAGGCAAAGGTAGAAGCTTTGTAGTAGGTTTAGCTTTGAATGATTTGGGGCCAAAATAATCATACAGATTATGGCAGGGCTACCTGGGAGACCGAAGGCACAGCCACATGTGGTCTCTCATTTCTAAGTCAGGTCCTGAGGTCTTGAATGGGGATGTTTGGGGGCTGAATAGCCTAGGTATTTTGAGTCCCTGGTTTTGCTTGAGCTATTTGGATCTGTAGAAGCAGCCCTCTCCCTCTAGCTAGGGGAGAGCAAATTCTGATTGATTTCCTGTAAACATCTCCCCTAAGCAAGGGCCTCCAACATTCTGCTGTGGTCCTTACCTTATAGCCACACTGTCCCTCTACGCTTCTAGGCTCAGGCCCAAAGTCACCTCTCAGCTCAGCCTGACAGAAAAGTACAGACCTGGGCTGGGGTTGTGGTTCGGTGGTGCCCAGCATGGGTGAGGCACTGGGTTCCATCCCCAGTACCACATAAAAAAACTAAATAAACAAAATAAAGGTAAAATAAAAGGAAAGAAAAGAAAAATACAGACCTCCCCCTAGGAAGAAAAAGCTTATACACACACACACACACACACACACACACACACACACACACACTCCTCCGTATCTGCAGTGTTCACATACATAAATTCAACCAACTTTGAATTGAAAATATTTTTAAAACATTGCATCTGTACTGAACATGACATATTATTTTTTATCATTGTTTCCTAAAGAACACAATGTAACAACCATTTATATGACATATTAGGTATTACGAGTAATCTAGAGATGATTTAAAAGCGTGTGGGAGGATGTATGTAGGATATACACAAATACTGCACTATTTATTTTTGTTTTTAATTTAAAAATTTGGGATGTTTCTCTAACTTGTCTGTCATCCTTGTGCAGAGGCCTGGCTAATCTTCTCTGTTTCATTCCAAATTTCGTATATGTGCTGTCAAAGTGAACATTACTATGCTGTTTTATAGGAGACTTGAGCATCCACAGATTTGGGTATCCATGGGGGTCCTGCAACCATCCTCTTGCAATTACTGAAGGATGACGGAATTTTGTGGCGGAATGTGCCACTGGCTGAAAGTCAGTACTGTGTGGTTTGTAGTATCTCTTAAAGTCTCATATATTGAAGACTTGGTCCCCAGTGCAGCAGCACTCGGAGGCGGGGCTTCTGGGAAGTGATTGGATGAGGATGGCTCTGATCTGATCAGTGGATTAATTTCATCCATACCTGTATGGACTGCAGGGAGGTAATGGGAACTGGTGGTAGTGAGGCATGATCGGAGGAAGTAGGTCCCTGGGGATGTGTCCTGGAAGGTATTTCTTGAACCCAATCCCTCTCTTTATCTCTCTGCTTCCCAGGGTGCCATTATGTTCTGCTTGCCTCAGGTCCAGTGAAATGCCTCCAAAACTGAAACCTGACACCATGAGCCAAAATAAATACTTCCTCCTCAAAGTTGTCCTCAGGCATTTTGTCACTGTGATGAAAAACCAACGTGTTGACTATATAGGTCCAAGACACATAGGATGGAAGTAGGATTAGGATTAGGTCCTCTCATCAATACTCCCAGTGACCCACTCCTAATCTGTGCTTCCTTTGAAACCTTGGATTTGCTGGGTTAGCGACTGACTTATTGTAATCCTTACAAAGAACTTGAAGCTACCACCCACCATCCGATCACTTCGAGCTCCCCAGGTCAATAGACCAGTATGCAAAGGAAAGAGTTTTTAGTCTGGCAGAAGATATTGACACTGGTTATCATGAGAAGCTAAAATTATTGCTGATCAATGGGGGCAAAAAGGAGAATAACAGAGTGCAGGGGACTCACTGGGCATCTTTTGGTATTTTCACACTCAGCAACGGCAATGAATGGACTATTATAGCAGTCATGGCTCAACAGAGGCAAGGCAACTGAGGGTCCAGGTCTCTTGGGGAGGAAGGTCAGGGTCCCTCCATCTGATAAGCAACCTTGCCTGGCCAAAATCCTGGCAGAGGCAAAGAAAATTTGGAAATGGAAGTAGAGGAAGAAAATGTTGGTTTTCATTACCTTCTAGGAATCAGGTACAACAGCACAGATTTTGACTTGTTCCTCTAGCCAACTGCTCTTAAATCTTTTTGGAGATAACTACTGGCCACCACTATGAAGGTGGATGGATTGGACTTAATGGAAAGCACAGGAAATGTGAATGGTGCAAGACACATATCTGAGATGAATTTTATAGGAAGCCAGCAAAATTGAACCTATGTCATGTGGAATAGTGGCTAAATCTATGATTTTCAGTGTTGTTTTTTTTCTTCCTTCTTTGATATCTTTTTGCCTTTTGGGGGGATCACTTCCCAAATAAACTATCTACACACAAGTCTTTGTCTCATGTTGTGTGTTTAGAAGAACCCAGGTCATTTATAATGCATTTTAACACCTAGTCAAACTCACTAGAAAATAAGCTGAAACTAGAGTGATAAGTACTCAATAAACAGATTGCTAGGAGCTTTAGGTGTTTGATTGTTTTAGAGGTGGACTAGGTCTTTGCTTTATGCAAGGAGAAATGTTCAAAATAGGACCTCCACATAGAGCCTCTGGGGGCTACATCATCAGTGAAAGGGTGAGTTATAAAAAAGACCCATTACATTTTTATTTTTATTTTTTTCCACATTTTTATTGGTGCATTATAGTTGAGGTGGAATTCATTGTTGCATATTCATACATACACACAATAAAATGATATAATTTGGTCAATATGATTCCCCAGCACTTCTCCCCCTCCCTCCCTCCCTCCTTCCCACCCCTCGCTTCCTCTCCTTTACTGATCTCCCTTTGATTTCCATGAGATCCACTTCCATTTTTCTTTCCCTTTTTCCTCTCTAGCTTCCACATGTGAGTGAGAACACATGTCCTTGACCTTCTGAATTTGATTATTTTGCTTGACATAATCATCTCTAGTTCCATTCATTTTCCTGCAAATGACATGATTTCATTCTTATTTATGGATGACTACAACTCCATAGTGTTTATGCACCACATTTTCTTTATCAATTCATTTTTTTAAAAATGTATTTATTCTAATTAGGTATATATGTCTGCAGAATGCATTTTGATTCATTGTACACAGTTGCAGCACAGCTTTTCATTTCTCTGGTTGTACATGCAGTAGTGTCACATCATATGTGCAGTCATACATGTACCTAGGGTGATGATGTCTATCTCATTCCACCATCTCTCATGTCCCCATTCCTCCTCCCCTCCACTCCCTCCCCTTTGTCCAATCACAGTTCCTTCATTTTTCCCATGACCCCCCTACCCCACTCGTCCCCATTATGAATCAGCATCCACTTATCAGAGAGAATATTCAGCCTTTGGTTTTTTGGAATTGGCTTACTTCACTTAGCATGATATTCTCTAACTCCATCCATTTACCTACAAATGCCATAATTTTATTCTCTTTTATATCCATTCATTTTTGATGGACACCTAGGCTGGTTCCATAGTTTTGCTATTGTGAATTATGCCACTATAAACATGGAAAAACATGTATCAGTATAGTATGATGACATTAGTTCTTTAGGTTGAATACCAAGGAGTGGTGTAGCTGGGTCACGTGGTGGTTCCATTTCTAATTTTTTGATTAGTGATTTCTAAAGTGGTTGTAACAATTTACGATCTCACCAATAGTGTGAAAGTATCCCTTTTTCTCCACATCCTCTTCAGCATTTATTATTGTTTGTATTCTTGATGACTGCCATTCTGACTGGCACGAGATGAAATCTCAGCGTAGTTTTGCTTTGCATTGCCCTAATTGCTAGTGATGTTGAACATTTTTTTTCATGTATTTTTTGCCATTTGTATTTCTTCTTTTGAAAAGTGTCTGTTTAGATCTTTTGCCCATTTATTAATTGGGTTATCGGATTTTTTGGTGTAAAGTTTTTTGAGTTCTTCATGTATATTTTAGACATGATTTCTCTGCTAGAAGAGTAGCTAGCAAAGATTTTTCTCCCATTCTGTAGGTCCTTTATTCACATCCCTAATCGTTTCCTTTGCTATGCAGAAGCTTTTAAATTTGATGTCATCCCATCTATTAACTCCTAGCATTATACTCTGAGCTTTAAGTGTCCTATTGAGGAAGTCATTACCTGTGCCTCTATGCTAGTGTGTTGACCCTATATTTTCTTCTAGGAGTGTCTAGCTTCTGTTCTAATTCTTAGGTCTTTGATCCATTTTGAGTCGATTTTTTTGTGCAGGGTGAGAGATAAGGGTTTGGTTTCATTCTTCTTCATATGGATAACCAGTTTTTCCAGCATGTGTTAAAAAGGCTGTTTTTCCTTCAATGTGCATTTTTGTCATCTTTATCAAAGATCATATGATTGTAGATGTGTGGGCTTGTCTCTGAGTCTTCTATTCTGTACTATTGGCCTATGTGTCTCTTTTAATGCCAGTACCATGCAGTTTTTGTTACTATAGCTCTGTAGTATAATTTGAAGTCAGGTAGTGTGATACCTCCAACAATGCTGTTTTAGCTTAGAATTGCTTTGGCTGTTCTGGGTCTTTTATTCTTCCGAATGAATTTTTTTTTCCCTAGTTCTGTGAAGAATGTCATTGGTATTTTGATGGGGTAAGATATTAAATTTTAAAAAAAGGAAACCTACAATTTTATGCTGGTTGTGGAAGGTACACAGAAGTTCAACCTAGAGATCCTTTCAAGTATCTGTCACCCCAGCCGTTGGTAATATTGTGAGGAAATGGATTGTGACTCCTTCAATGCCTGCCTGGACTGCAGAGGGCCCCTCACTAAGAGACTCCTACCTTCCCTAGGTAGTCAATATCCAATCACAGCTCCAGGAGGGCAGATATCTAGCCATTCAGTCCAGCCTGGGACAGCTCTGCTCATGTCATCTATGCAGTGGGAAGAGCTTAATCACTGCCTCTGAGGGAAAACACCCTGGTCTGTAGAGCTGCCAGTTTCTGTGATTTCAACCTATAAATGATATCATTTCAAAATGACATCACTGAATTTATGGCTGGGAATAGATGCAAAACAGAACATACCATGTGGAATTTCTATGATGCACATATGCTAGCTGTAAATAAACTCAAGAACCTACTTTACCAGTCATGCGGTAATTGAGAAGTGATGAATTCTGAGTGTTTATTTTCAATGTTTTATATATATATGCATACATACATATATATATATATATATATATGCATATATATATATATATATATATATATATATATATATATATATATATATATAATTGTAGGTTTATATAATCTCTAATATGACTCTGTTTAACAACTGGCCCACAAAATTCCTAAAAGTAACAATTGGAACTTGTGAACTGGTAGGAACAGGCTTTAGCACCCTGCTCCATATATTTTCCAGAGCTCCCCAGGGACTTGGCTGAGGCTATCAGATTAAGTCACAGTTCAATCTCTCCCTCTATCTAATCCTGGTTTCTGACCCTTTCCACAGATATGGACTCAATAACTTTTCTGCTGTTTGGTCAGCCAGTCTTCTGTCCAGGTGTCATTCATGACTTTCCTTGTGGTGCTAGGGATCAAACTCAGGGCCTCCTAACCCTCAGCCCCTCATGCATACCTTCGATGCTCTGTACCACATTCTCTTTGTCTACTCTCTGCCAGGTTCTGATGGGTATACCTCCGGAGCTGGGCTTGAGTTTACTGCATCCTACCTCAAGGATGCTGTCAAAGGGTCTCTCTGTTTTTCTAAAGCTTTGGGACTTAAAGCCCCAAGGCAATTCCAATCACCAAAGAATAGGAGCTAGAGGGTAAATGCTCAGGCTCATGACTTTGAAATAACCATACGGGGAGGACTTTCCTAGCTTCTCAGAGATCACGGTGGTATTGTTCACCTGTGAACCTGTTGCCAATGGGAATGGCCTTTATATTACCTCCTCATGCTTTCCTGTCTCAGAAATCTCAGTTCTGTTACTCCTGTTTCCTCAGATAACCTTCCAAAGTAAAGTATCTGCATTTGAGGTATTTTATCAGGCTGTGCTTGGGGGTTTGGGAGGGGACCTCCAGTAAGATACCTGCTGATTCCAGTTTTTCTCCACGGAAGAACATTCTATGCTTCTTCCTGTAGTTTCTAAATATAGCTGAATGTTAAATACAGTAAATGTTAAAGTGGCACTTATATTGAAAATAGTTCTGGGCACCATAATTGATAGTGCTGGTTTGGGACCTCTGAGAAGCAGATGCCCAGGACTTAGATGTGCAAAAGATATATAGTTGGCTATTCATATCTGCAGTCTTATCACTGATCACAAATGTCATTAGGCCTACAGTGGTTGCATTTGTACTGAATATCTACAATTTTTTTTCTTGCAATTATTTTCTAAATAATACAGCACAACAACTATTTCCATAGCATTCACACTGTGTTAGGTATTATAAGGCATCTAGAGACATTGGAAAGTCTATTGGAGGATGTGTAAGAGTTCTGTGCAAAGGCTATACAATTTTATCTAAGGGACTTGAACATCCTCATATTTTGGTATGTACAGTGGGTCCTAGAATCAATTTTCCAGACATAGAAGAACTGTATTGGATAAACCTATATTAGAAAAAAAATTGTGCGGGAGGGAGAGGGTGCATAAGTCTGACATGTGAATGAAAAGAGGGTGGGGGAATGATGAGGGAGGAAGAGCTCCAGGGTGACTCAGTCACAGGGGAGCCCTGAGGGATGATGGGAGTTCTGGGAACTTGCATCAGGCAGAAATGGTGCAACTCTCATGTCCCCACCATGCTCAGTATGGGCTGGGAACAGCTGGGGTACATGAGATCCTGTATGAATACCATGTTGGATCCCAAGGTGTGACAATTAGAGGCAGTTAGTTATGCGCTTGTGATCTGAGATCTGTGGGAGTCACCTTCATAAGCATTTCCACCTAGAAGTTGAGGCACTGGGCCATCACTGTAGAATTTGCTAATGAGGTTTCTGTCACCCCAACTCAAACTGAATAGATCAAAGAGAAGGATGGGAGTGAGATTGACAGGATGTCAGGGAGAGGAGGGAGAGTTCACCTGCTTTATGTGAAGGAAGACATGCTTTAGGAGAGCTCCTTGGAGAACCTGGTATGTGTCACTCAGAGTGTGGGGACACTTGAGCCCAGAGCTGCTTGAGAAAGTTCAAGGACAGAGGCCAGAGTTGTATGTGACCAGAGATAAAAGACAGTGAGCTGCAGTGTCTTCAGCGTGCACTTACAGAGTTTGATGGCCAAAATGTGGGCCAGAGCAGATGTAAAGGAAGGCTTCTTGTCTGCCTACCAGGGCACTGTGCCCTGCAGTGGGTGTTTTTGAGCTGGACCAACAGAGAGGAAGCTGAAGAGGAGGCTGCAGGGGCAGGACTGAGCTCCACCGCCACCTGGATACAGGCTTCACCAGTGGAGGGGACACAGAAATGGGAAACAAAAGTTAGCAAGGGGGGTGGCTTCTCCACATGGGCTTCTGGGCTTGGGTCAGGCTGGTGAATGGTGGGAGGAAACTGGAGAAGGCTAAATGGAGCAAGATTAAAGTTGATGTGGATTGGGCCAGACTTTGCAATACCAGCAAATCAGAATGTTTATTAACACCTGAGAGACAGGAAAAGCTAGAAAATCTACTTCCAGAGGAAAAGGGAAATAGGATAGAATAATTGGAAAAGACAGTAGTGTGAAAAAAGTACTATTTCATGATTTCCCTTTACCATGTAATCCAGTTTATTAAGAAAAAGAACTGGTATAAGATATTGCTCAATAATCTAAAAAAAAAGACACCCCCTAAACGACAATGACAAACAAAAACCAACTTAACTTGTGCAAAGATGGGCACCATCATTCCATCTTTATCATTGTGAATTTTTATTCCATTGTGTTTTGAACCCAGAGGCTCCTGTCTCACTTGCTTTTTCAAACCTTATAAGCTGCACTGCTTAGGGGAACCGCAACATTTCAGGTAGAACTGGCTCTCTAATAATAATAATAGTCATTAATTTATCTATTTACTATAAGTGTGGTCAAGGCTTGCTGGAACCCTTCCAACAGTGCGTAGGCACATTTGGTGCTTCCGAAATGCAGAAATAAGCCTGCTTTTAGAGAAACGCCTGCCTATTCTGCAAGCCCTTTCAGAGACGGCTTTGGGCTCCTGTAAATTAGGAACCCTGTGCATGTAATGAGAAGCTGCTCCTCTTCTGTCCTAAGCGGAAAACCGCAGATCCCACTCCTCTAAGCCCCCCGCCCCGTGGACACCAACTCAGTCTTACTCTTTCTTTTCCCTGGTGTCTCCCGAAGCTTGGGGACAGCGCTGGCCAGGGACAGCGGCCGGTGCCGCGCCCACCCCTCTCCGGGAGCTGGAGGGCGCGCGCGCAGGAGCGAGCGCAGAGTGGCCAGCAGAGGGCGCCGAGGCTCCCGGCGGCGGGGCTGCGGTCTGTGGCGCGGGGCGAGGGGCGCGGGCCGGGAGGAGGCGCCCGGGGCTCGGCTTGTACATCTCCGGGAGGCCAGGAGGGGGTGCGCACCTCTGTCGTCCCGCGCCACCTCCCGCGCGGTCGGCTCGCTGCCCGGCCGCTGTCACCGCGGACGGCACCTCGCGGGCAAGGCGCGCAGGGTGCGCGGCGCGCTCGGAGGCTTTGGCTGGGCGGCTGCGGGACCCGCGGCTTGGTCTTTGTCCGGGCAAGGCGTCCAGAGCATCAGTCGCTACCGCGGCCGACGCGACGAGCGCCCAGGCGTGGTGCCGGAGGTCCCGGCCCGGGCACCCGGCTGCCCCCTGCTCCCGGAGCTGGGCGGCGGCCTGGGCGTTGCCTGAGCCGAGGTGAGTGCGGGGGCGCGGAGCCCAGCGCAGCCGCCGCGGGCGAGCGTGGGCGGGCGGAGGTGACAGCTCACGGGAGCGTCTTCAGGTGCGGGGGCGCCCCGCGCTCTCCACCAGTGCCACCTCTGCTGGCTCTCTGGGCAAGTTTGTGGTCCCCTTTTGCGGAAATCTTGACCGATCAGCCAGGAGTCCAGACGTGACGGTTAATTGAAAACTCCTGCTGGGAAGGAGGAGGAGGAAGCGTGTCCAGCATGAGAGTCGTCTTGAGGTCAGTGGTGGACTCGTGTACCTCTTTCTGATCCAGGTGAGCGAATCCTCTTCTGCATGGTCCGGCGGGATTGAGCTGGTCTCTGGCGCCTGCCTTCTGGATCCGACCAGGAGACAGGTGCAGAGTTGGGGAGTGAGGCGGCCAGGCTCGGGGCAGCGCAGCATTTGTGGGCTTTTCTGTCATCAGAACATTCATTCTTTTCTACCCACATCACCTGCTCCGACTGAGACATTGCAGCCCATTTGGCACCTTCGCGAGCTGCCAGGTTGAACAACCCAGCTTCAGAAGCGATGGTAGGTTGGTTAAAGCGACCCCCCTCCCACCCCCAGTGTTGGATAATTTGGTCTGTGTCTTCGTCTTAATATAGTATGAATGTGTTATTTCCTCGGAGCTCCCCCCACCCCCATTCTGAGCCTGTGCGCAGAAGGAATTTCAGGCTCACAAGTGATGTTACTACCATTCTATTTTAAATACAAACACAGGAAGAAGTACACTTGGCGAGATACCAAAGGAGCCTGTACTCCCTGTTATATAAGTGCTTTAAAAATATTTGCTCATTGGTAAAGTTATAAGTGATTACCAGAGTATCTGAGAAGAGCGCAGGAAGTCAGACCTGTAATTTCTGCTTCAACCCAAAACTTTCCTTGAAGATCAGCATGACCTTAGCGAGGGAAATCCTTTTCAGATAATATATGGCCCCTTAAAAGATTCATTAGGTAGAACTGGCAAAGTTTAAAACGCAAAACAGGTTTTGTAGAGTCTGTTATAAAAATTGGTGAGAATTCTTTTGACTACTCACTGATAGTGATAGAAAAGATCACACGGATTTCCTTTATGACTTTGAAACTATTGGATAAATTTATTTTGCCATCTGATGGAAAATTAGTAATTGTGAGTTTCCAGTTACTGAAGATTTCTCTCCTTCTCTTCCCCTCTGCTCTTATCAATAGTTATTTTTTCAGGTAAGAAGAAGACACAAGTAGAAAGCATCAAAGTGATGTCTAGGCACCCCTTTTGCCACCCTGGTATTCTGTTCTAATGGATTTGGGATAATGCCTTGGCATCTCTTAGCTTAGTAGCTCTCATGGGGATTCTCATGTATAGCCAGAAGTGACACCCGTTGGAGGGCACTGTTTCTTTTAATTTGTTACTTTGTAGCTTGAGGTGTGGCTACAGTGGTTTAAGGTAAGTAAAAAATGTGGGGTTTGAAACATGAAAAGAGAAAAATGGTATTGGAAAGAAGCTATGTTGATGAATTTTAGCATGTGTACTTATGTATTTCATCTAAATAATTTTTGACTTTTTTTTTTCCTGTCAAGAATCACTGATGTTTATCAGGGACCCATAATCCCATGTAGAATACTTATGGGAGTCCTAAGGGGGGTACAGTTCACTGAACAGAGATAGCAGTTAAAGTTGAATAGTGGTGCCAGAATATTCTTTTATGTTTACATGATAAAATAATCAAATCTCATTAAGGACTATTTTTTTTTCCTGCCAAACCAAAAACTTACCATGTTAATGTAGTATAAACTAGCCAATTAAGTGTAAAAAGCTTTTTACTGTTTTTAAGGTTGGAAGGAGATCTTACTGCTGAATCTGTTTTTGTTCTACCTTATGTAATTTCAAATCCAAACCTGGGAGCAGATGTTATGCTTTATGGTTTATGGTAGGCTTATGTAAGAACTACAACTGTGCTTTTGGTATTCCATTAAACTCCCTGTTTTGGCTATTACATAATTGACACGGAACTAGGCGGTTAAAGCCAAAATTGGGGGAGGATGCACAAACCCAGTCCCACATACACACACACAGTTTTATAATGAATTGCTGCTGCCAAATTAGAGGGAACAGCAGGGATGGTGGTTTGTGAAAGGGAGATAAGAATAGCGTCTGGAGGATTGATGTAATAGAGGACTGTTATGCTTAGTGATTCTCTAGAGATTTGAATGCAGCAGTAGAAACCTCTCCAGTCTTTTATATCTCCCAGCAGAGGGGGATTGACTGGGAAGCTAATGAATCCTAAGCTTCAGGTCCCACACCCAGGCGTCTTTGGAAGCCATGGGAGGGGCATTAGCAGTGTGCTCACATGGTCATAAGTAAGTTTGCATTTGTAGTGTTGGATTGTTTTCAGATGGGAAGGATGCTCCCCCCATCCTGCAGTTATATATCTAAGGTTCCACAAACCCTGAATCTCCTCCTGCCTCCAAGTTATGTTCAAATGCTGACTTACAAAATTGCCTTTTCTTATTTTAATTTTTTTTTGGTTATGTATGAAAAGATAATAAAAGAAAAAGAAATCTGGGCCAATGTTGTAGTTGGCCTGTTGAGAAACTGCAGATTGCTCGAGCCTAGGATGGTGTGGAACTCCTGAAATCAGGACATTACCTGGAGGGAGAACCAGCTCAGTGCCTTGTCATCTTGTATGAAGGGGAGTTTTTTGGCTCTGAATATGAGCCAGAGGTGGAGAAGAACAGAGTAGTGGGAGGGGATGGGACAAAAGTGGGTCAAAACTCTTCCACATCTCAGAGGCAGGCTGCCAAAGGGGAAGGAAAGGAAAAAACAACTACTAAATGTTTCATTAATTAAAAGTTAATAGGAACAGATAACGTCAGATCCATGGGAGGCCTTTTTATAAGCTCCATAGCTCTGTCACTGGTAGGAACTTTAAATAGTGAGCAGACACACTCAGACCTAGAAAATATCCCACAGGAGACAAAGCAGGTCAGTAGATGAGCTATGAATCAACTTGTTCCGATGAGCAGTTTTTATGAGCAAGTGAGTGTCTTGTTACATTCATCAGACCAGGTTTGTGGCAGTAGCTGAAGAGTTGAGGACTTTCCCTTTTCTCCCAAATGCTTTCTACTTTGTATGTGAATTTGAATGTCTTCAGATCCTTTCTTCTTGACCCTTCCCATCAATGCATGTACCTCATGGACCCCATCCATCATCCATCATGCACCTGTCAGTCATTCACCATCCTTCATCCATCTACCCATTACCCATCCATCCATGGAGACTCTCTCCTTGACCAGATTTTAGTCAGGTTCCCCCTGTGAATGCTTTTTTCAGCTAGACTTTGACCATAGCATGCCACTTTTATAATGAATTATTTTGCCCTACCCATGCACCTAAATAAGGGACTTGAAAACTCTCTAACATGGTTTCTAGAAGCCCAAAACCATGAAGTGACACAGTCCCCCATGAGCTCCTGCCTAGAAAAAGTCAAAGTTGTCCTCAAAGAATTTAGCTTCTGTTCTAGCAAACATATAGCAGAAAAGTCTTGGCTTCTTAGAATATTCATTTAAGAAAGAAAACAAAAACTTACAATTGCAAATCCTTTCTCTATCCATTTGCCATTTACAGGGGTCTCTGTTGCCTAGGAGTCTCTTTCTCAAAGGCCTAAAAAGCCATTTCTTTGAAATGTGCTCCTCAGGAAGGATAGGGCTCTGTTTTCATTCTCTGAATGAGAATAGGACCTAACTTTGGCAAGTGTTAGTTAACAGATGCAGAGGGCCTAATTGTGTCAACACTGGCCACCCACTTCACCTGCTTTTCAGAAACTTTGACCTTTCCCTTTGAGCTGTCAGTCATTCCTCCTTACTCATTCTCCTTTTAAAGCACAGTCACCTCTGAAGGACCAAAACGGAGCTCACTTCTCAATTGAAAGCTTTGTCCTGTAGTACTGGATAAAATCTGTCTTTACTGCCTTTAACTGGTGTCTAGATTTTTTCCCCCTTATTTTATTATATATTTTTTGTGGTATAAGGATGAACCCAGAGGTGCTTAACTACTGAGCTACATTCCCAGCCCCTTTTCATATTTTGTTTAGAGACAGGGTCTCGCTAAGTTGGCTTAGTGCCTCACTAAGTTGCTAAGGCTGGCTTTGAACTTGTGATCCTCAGCCTTCCAAGATGCTGGGATTACAGGCATGCACCACAGCACCTGGCTTCCTCTCATTTAAAAGAGGCCATCTGGCAAATACTTCTGAGTGTCTACGTGTGCCAGGCACTGTAGGTGTTAGGTATAGAGTAGTGAACAGAACAGACAAAAACTGTGTCCCTGAAGAACTTACAGTATAATAGAACTAGATGAATGAAGTAAAATATTTAATATCTCAGATAGGGATGGTACTATGGAAAAAAATAAATCAAAGACGGGAGAGGAAGAGTGTGGGGTAGAGAACTGTGATTTCAAGTAGGGTAATGGGGGAGAGCTCACTGAGAGGGGATGTTGAGCTGAGCCCAAAAGGTGATGGAAGAGTGAGCCACATGGATGTAGGGCTTCAGGGGATGGCAATTGCAGGCCTCTGTCAGGGTGCAGCTGGCACTCATGAGGGGTGCAAGGTGCTGTGGGCAGCATGGAGGGATTTTCATGCTAATGTGCAGATAAACTGTCAGCTTGTCTCCTCCCAACACCCCTTTTTCCTCCCCACCACCTGAGACTGTGTCAAAAGCTGGTGTTGCTCTAGGAGCCTCAGGTCCTGTGGTGGCTAGGAACCAGGAGCAGCCAAGGGCTGCTCTAAGGGCATCTGGATCCAGCCTGGACCATCATCTAAAGAGGAGTAGGGAGGGAGGTTGTGTGTCTCATGGATGGCTCCCACGGGTCTGTCACCGCGTCGGGACCAGCTGGCAAGTTCCATTTCAGCTTGGAATCCCTGCAGCCCCCCCAAGGAATACGTTAGAACTGTGACAGAAAGATAGAAGAAGGATGTTGACAGTGGGATCCTCGCTACTTTTCCCTGAGGAATGTCTGAATACCTGGAATCAAGAGCAACTTCCTGAGTAAAACTGAGCCAGAGAGAACCTCCTGGCCCAGAGGCAACTTGAGTCGGAGGAAGAGAAATTGCTCAGTGGCTGACGGAGGCTTCTGGATGCCCGCGTGACTACCTTACATGTGATAAGACACACGCACGCACACTGCACATGTGTGGACCTGGCCTGGACTCTCATGATCTCTCAGTACAGATGGTGAAGAAGCCATTGGGAGTAGAAACCTGCCTGGTTTTAGTTACAGCCTTGCTGGACACACAGGGCCACATGGGTGGGACAGGGGTGTGGGATATCTGTTTAGTTTTTCAGGCCATTAGCTTATAACTATCTTTAACCTTCAAGAGCCAAAGAAGAAATCTTCCATGTGGAAATTTTCTGGATTGTTTTCTGGTAGGTAGGGAACATCTTAGCAACTTGACCCAGCACGTTTGTGGGTGACATTAGAAAGGTGGCACTTATGGCAGACTGGTATTCTTGCTCCTGTGCTTGTCATCACTTCATGTGGCCTCTTTGTAAGTGTCTCTCACATGCCTTATCATGTTTAAAATATGAAGGATTCAAGGCTCTTCCTGTGTGGTTGATATTCTTTAGCTTTTTTTTGAGTGGACCTTCTAATTGCTTTTGTTACATAACCAATTGGTTTGACATTTTTTATTGTATAACATAACTAATTGATATCCCGAAATCTGTCGATTTTAAGATATCATCATGTTATTTTTGAAACTCTTATTCATTCTAACCTTCTTTGAGATTCTTTTCCTTATATTTTCTAGCTCGACAATATATAATCTAAGTAGTAAGTAAATAAACGATCAGATGAATGAATAAATAAAGTAAATGATTATGCTGGTCTCTTATTTCTAAATCACGTTTTATGATCAGAGTTTAGATATAAGGAGAAGAGCTTGTAAATTGTTAGTTCTGTCTGTTGCAAGTTTTTAAGATAAGATTGATTGTCTTTCAGGCAAGTGTACTTCCATTGTCCCGGAGAGGATAGGTGGTATGACCCCTTAAGACTTCTCTTTATTAGTCTTACCATCCTTTGTGTACCTAGAGGTCTGTTGAAACAGTAGGTTTGGTTTCTGTAGAAAAATAAAACAGTGTTTACAGTCATTTTCATAAGTCAACAGTGTATGTGATTAGGGCCAAACCAGTAGAAATGACAGATTGATAGCAACTTTCAGAAGATTTACTCACCTGAATAAATAAAATCCAATGCAGTGCCTTAACTTTTATAAGGATTATAATAAAGCAAATAAATTTGTCCAGAAATAGGCAAATACTGATTCAGTGATTTTCAAAAGCACAGTGGAGAGAGTATGAAGTTTGGAGCCATGAATTACAAGAAGCGACAATAAAGCAACAGAGGCAAATGGCACACACCTAGTGGGGAAGTTAAATTTCCACACTTTACTTGACTGCTACTGCAAAGTACTAATCTGAAAACTTAATATGAACACTATCTCTGTTGATGACAGTTTAGGAGAAGTAATCTCAAATCATCCAGAATTAATTGCTTTTGTACTAAGCTGTTTGAAATCACTCACTCAAAATAGCTTCTCGACACAGGCAATCTTTCCCTACCCACGAATATTTTATTCTCAGGTGGAAATTTTGTCATGTATTAAACCAAACACATATTTTTTTTGGTCCTAATTCTTATATTACAATCAGTTTACGTTCAGAGGAAGTCAACTTGAAAACTGAAATCATGAAGCAGAATAATTTTAGTTGAAATTAACATCTCTAAACCTAATGCATTTTCTGTCGGTGTTCCATGGTTTCTTAGGAGGTTTGTATGGTGGACGTGCCGAACATTCCATTTAATTTCCTGAATAACACTAGTGAGATTTAAAAAAAAACCCCCACATTGCATTAGTTTAACTGACAACTAGTAATGAATTTTTTACTGAGTTACCTAACTTGTCTCTATTACTAGATTTATGAAGTTATTTTAGTGTAACTGCATCATTGTCTTACACCTCCAAACTCCGTACTGAAAGTCTTCTGCTAGATTTTAAGTTTATAATATTGAAAATAGCCCAAGATATTGCAATGGAATATAAATGTGAGAACTAGTTTCTCAGTTTGGTGAATTAAAAAAAAAATGTGGTCTGAAAATCACCATTCTCCGGGTCAGCTCTAGGGGCTAACTCTGGCACTTGACTCGGGCACAAAGTTTGAGAAGGTACTAAAAAATTCAGAAATAAAAACTAAAATTTTAATGTAATTAAAAAAATTTATGTAAAATATCTATAATGAACAAACTTCCAAAATTTTAATTGAAGCCAAGATTATATTGGAGCCTGACACCAAAGAAAAAAATAAGTAGGAACTGATCTCTCATTCTCTTGAAATTTTGATACTTTTCTCATCGTGGATTTTTTTTTTGCTTTAATTTTGATTAAAAAAATATTGCATTCAAATATTGATCTCAGAAGCACATCTGTGATGAAGTAAAAGATATTCTGAAAATCCTCCCTATGAAACTGACCAAATTACATGCATGTACATATAGATTACAACGAATCCCACTATTATTTATAATTAAAATGCAATGAATAAAAAATTAATTAAAAATTCTTCTTCTGTACATCAGCAATGAGAAAACCAGTAAAAATAAAGATAAAGCTATTTTTTGAATTGTAAAATTAACCAAAAGCTTTCAACAATCTGAGGAGTATTTTTTCAAGAAAAAGGATTGAATCTCAATGAGAACAGTGTACTTTATGGCATTTAAACTCACTTATTTCCATTCCCCCCCACCCCCCACTGTTCCATCTAGCAGTATCCATATGTTGAAAAATAACCTAGAAGGCATTCAAAGGGATGGAACAAATTTGCAGCTCTCTAAAAGCCCTGTTCTCAAGAAGTTGTTACTGTGTGGCCTGTCTGGCAGCTTTCTGAAAAACTTAATCCCTTAAGTTTGTTTTTATTTAACCTACCTAGAAACTCATTCTGTATGAATAGCCCTGAGGCATTTTTGTTGAAAAAAGTTATCAGCAACTGTTTCACGTGTAAGTGCCTGAGGTGGTGGTGGCAGAATTTAACCAAAAAATTTTTTACAAGTTAAAACTGGGAAAGGAGATATCTAAGAAGCCTCTAAAAAACTTTGAAATAGTCCTTGGAATCTAGAAGGTTCAGGTGCTGGTGCATGTTCAGGAAAAACTAGCTGACATTGAAGCTCTGCACAAGTAGGAAGAAAAGATTAATGCAGAGTTGTAAACTGCCAATTGGGGTGTTGAAAACAGGTACCAACACACGCAGGCCCTCAGAAAAGATTGTAAGATATATTGGCCCAAGGTTTTAGAGATACCTCTCTGTCTTATCTTTTGCTGAACACTGATGTTAGACTTCAATAGCTGCACATGATAAAGAAAATAGATCTAAAATAATTACTCCAGGGAATTTGAAAACAGTAATAGGAACAACAAAAACAACAAATATAAACAACATTAAACCTTAGTGGGAAGGGTTGAATTTGATTTTTGAAGTTGTCATATTACTTAGAATCTGATTTTCAACACAAAATTACAGCATGTGTAAAGACATATGGAAAAGAACTATGCAGGGAAAGAAATAAAAAAAAATATTCCTGAGAAACTTCAGATATTGGCCCCTTATTAGACAAATAATTTAAATCAACCATTATAAACAAATTCAAGGATCTAGGAGAAACCTCTTGTGAAAAACTAAAAAAAAGTCTGAAAATGATGTCTCACCAATAGAATAACGGAAGAAAGATATTAAAAGTTATGAAGTTGAAAGGTTCAGTGATTAAAATGAATTCACTACAGAGACTTATCAGTAGATTTCAACTAGCAGAAGAAAGAATTGGCAAACTTGAAAATATATTAATTGAAATTATTCAATTTTAGGAACAGAGACAAAAGAATAAATGAAAGTAGATAGAACCTCAGACTTATGAGTACCAATATATGCATAAATGGAAGATTCGGAAGGAGAAGAGAGAGAAAAAGAGACAGAAAGACTACTTGGGAAGTGATGGTAAAACATTCCCCCAATTGCATTTAAAACATTAGTCTGCATGTTCAAGAAGCACAATGTACCCTGAGTATAAACACAAAGATATCCACACCCAGGTGCAAGCTGTCAGAAGTCAAGACAGAAAGCAACAAGAAGGAAGTGAATCATCACAAAAAGGAGATCCAAAATAAGATTAACAGCTGACATGTCATCTGAAATCATGGAGGCCAGAAGGTATTGGGATGATTTGTTCAAAGTAACTAAATAAAAGAAAATAGAGAATTATATATCCAGCAAAGTTATCCTTCAAAACAAAATTAAGATATCTCAGAAAAAAACTGAAAATTTGTCCCTGGAAGACTTTCCCTAGAAGAAATATTAAAGGAAGTCTTTCAGATTTTAATGAAAGGACACTAGCTAGTAACTCAAATCAGTAGGAAAAAATAAAGAGTGCCATTAAAGGTAATTAGATAGGTGAATATAATAGAGTATAAACCACAAGAAAATGAAATATTATATAATAAAAGAAAAAAGGGAATTAATATGGTATTCAGAAAAATATATATTTTATACAAAAGGAGACAGGAATAGCAGAACAAAAATACATAAGACCAATAGAAAACAAATAACAAAATGACAGATCTGAATCTTGCTATACCAGTAATTACATTAAGTGTAAGTGGAACTGGGCACAGGTGTTCACCTATAATCCTAGCTATTTGGGAGCATGAGGCAGGAGGATCACAAATTTGAGGCCAGCATTAACAGCATAGCAAGATCTTGTCTCAAAATAAAAAATTAAAAGGGCTGAGGATATAGCTTAGTGGTACAGCACCCCTATGTTAAATCCCAGTACTGAAACAAAACAAAGAATTGAAAAGAGAAATAGAAAATTTATCAACAATTGTTGGAGACTTTAATACCCCACTTTCAATAAAGAATTGGAACTAGCAGAATATCAGCAAGGAAATAGAAAACTAGAGCAACTCTATAAATCAACTGAAACTAACGATATATATACATATAGATACCATCTTATAGCATAATACCTATTGTTCTCAAGTGCACATATGAAATTCTTTAAATAGATCACATATTAGGTTATTAGAACAGGTTTTGATGAACTTAAAAGGTTTTAAATCATGCAAAGTATATTCTCTGATCACATTGGAATATTAGAAAATCAATAGCAGGTAGAAATTTCAGAAATTCAGAAAATGTGGAAACAATACATTTCTAAATAACCAAGTTGTCAAAGAAGAAATAACAAGACAAAATGGAATATGTTTTGAGATGAACAGAAACAAAAATACACTATACTAAGCCATGCGGGAAGTAAATGAATCAGTACTTAGAGGGAAATTTTTGTTGTAAGTGCCTGTGTTGGCAAAAGAGAGAGAACTCAAATCAAAACCTCACTGAATTATACCTTCATTTTGTGAGGTATAAAAAGAAATGTAGACTAAATCCAAAATAAGCAAAGGGAAGAAAATAACAGTAAAGACCAAAGCAGAAATAAAAGAAGTAGAAAAACAACAGAGAAAAATCAATGAAAGTAAAAAATTTTCCTTTTGAAAAGATCAATTAAATTGAGAAACCTTACTGGTTAATAGAAAAAGAATGAAGACTTAGTTACTGAAGTCAGAATGAGTGAAGAAGAGAGATAAAATGCATTATGAAGGAACATGATGAATAATTTTATGCCAGAAAATTGGATAACCAAAACAAAATGGACGAACTCCTAGGAAGGACACACATTGCCAAACTGACTCAAGAAGAAATGGAAAATATGAAGTGACCTGTAACAAGAAAAAAGATTGAAATAATAGTAAAACATTGCCCACAAAGAAACACCCAGACCCAGGGGGCGTCTTTGGTAAATTCTGCTTAAAGAATTAAAAGCAGTTTTGCATAATCTCTGTCCCCAAATGGGAAAGGGGATAACATTTCTAATTCACTCTCGGAGGTTAATATTACTTTGATAACCAAAGACATGACAGAAAAAATGCAGATTAGTATTTCTTATGAATAGAGTAGCAAAAATCTGCACTAAATATCCCCAAACAGGAAACAGCAACTAAAATGATTATCCAACATTACCAAGTGGGATTTATCTGAGCAATGCAATATAAAAACAAGTGTAATAAACTATGTTAGTAGAATAAAGGACAAAAATCACATAATCATTCCAGTAAACGTGGTAAAATACTTGACAAATCCCTACAGTGCTTTATCATAAATACATTCACAAAATGAGGAATAGAAGGAAATTTCTTTAGTCTCAGGAAGGGCATCTATGAAAACAGGGCAGGAGCCTGTTTTTCCTTCTAAGTTCAGGAATCAATCAAGGATACCTCTCTTGTCACATTTATTCAGCATCAGGCTGGAGGTTCTAGCCAAGGTAATCAGGCAAGAAAAACATAAATGTCATCTAGATTAGAAAGAAAGAGTAAAATTGTATTTGCAGATGATAGGATCTTGCATACTATGAAAAATCCCAAGGGTTTCCACACTCTAATATAGACACACATACACACATTCATGCTCACTCACACAAGCCATTAGATCTAGTAAGTTCAGCAAAGTGGCAGGATACAGGAAGCATAAAGTCAATTGTGTTTATATGCACTTAAAGTGAACAATCTGTAAATTAAGAAAAAATTTCATGTGTAATAGTGTCAAAAATACCAAAATACTTAAGAACAAATGTAACAAAAGACCGGTGTCTTCAGTAGACAAATGTTGAAATGGAATTAATTAATTAAAATGTTGAAAGAAATTAAGGATAACCTAAATAAAAGGAAGGATATATTTTTTTTTGACTTAAAATTGTTAAGATACCAGTGTTTCCCAAATTGATCTATGTAATTCCTATAAAAATCACAATTGTCTTTTCCTATGTCCCCCTGAAATGTAACAAATCCATAATAGTCAATGCAAGACTGAAAAAGCAGAATAAAGTTGAAGGATTCATCACTATTGGATTTCAAAACTTACTACAAAACGAATTTAATCAAGACAGTATGGTACAATAGAATAATCTATACATTAGTGGTATATTATTGTGAGTCCAGAAATAAACCCTTGAACTTATGATTAATTGGTTTTTAACAAGGGTGATAAGATAGACTAGTGGAGAAAGAAGTTTTTTAAGAATGAAGCTAGAATGTCCACATGTGAAAGGATGACATTGATCTACTTCATACCAGGTTCAAAAATTAACTCAAAATGGCCATTGATCTAAATGTAAGAATGAAAATCCTAAAACTCTTAGAAAAAACACGAGTAAATCTTCATATTACAGATTTAGGCAATGGTTTATTAGATATAACACTGAAAGCTGAAATGATAGAAGAAAAATTATAAGAACTAGGTTTCATAAAAATCTCAAACTTGCTGGGCACAGTGTCACAGGCCTGTAATCTCAGCAGCTCAGGAGGCTGATACAGGAGGTTTGCGTGTTCAAAGCCAGCCTCAGCAAAAGTGAGGCGAGGCGCTAAGCAACTCAGTGAGACCCTGTCTCTAAATAAAAATACAAAATAGAGTTGGTGAGGCGGCTCAGTGCTTGAGTGTCCTTGAGTTCAATCCACAGGAAAAAAAAAAATCTAAAACGCTTTCCCTTCAGAGGGTATCAAGAAAGAAAACACATTCCACAGAACAGTAGAAATTTTTTTTTTGAAAATCATATATTTGCTATGAAATGAAATTTTCAGTTAGGGAACATCTAGTCCCCTAGCCTCCCATGCCAGCTCTCACGTTCTGCTGCTGGTGATGGTCTGCAGACCCTACATTGGTCACAGTGGTAATTCCCAGTGGTCTATGGTTCCACTGTAGAAGGTTGACCAGTTGGTTCTCAGACTCTGGCCCTTCACAGAGCTCCCTTATTTAATTAGAAGCTGCATTTCCACCTCTGCATACGTAATCTTCACATACACAGATAGTACTTCTTAACTTTGTTCACATCCTTGTTTGATTTTTCTTTTATATATATATATATATATATATATATATATATATATATATATATATATATATATATATATTTAGATACTGGGGATTAAACTCAGGGGCACTCAACCACTGAGCCACATCCCCAGCCCTATTTTGTATTTTATTTAGAGACAGGGTCTCACTGAGTTGCTTAGCACCTCACGTTTGCTGAGGTTGGCTTTGAACTTGTGATCCTCCTGCCTCAGCCTCCCCAGCTGCTGGGATTACAGGCGTGCACCACTGCGCCTGGCTGTTTGATTTCTTTAATAACATCAAATCAACTTGGCTCTCTTCTTTACAAGGTTTTTCCAACTGGAATTCAGAGCTATTGTATTTGCAGTAGATCTGTATGACCACACTAAATAACAATAATAATAATAGTAATAATAATAATAATTTCATTTTCTGTTATTTTTAGTGACATTATTCAGCTTCTACTATTATTGATGCATTTACCTTCAATGTTACAGTGGTCTACCGTAGATCAAAATACCTCTGGGTTAAGGGGAAAGTCACTATTGGAACAAAACAAAGAGCCTGTGCACGTCAGTTTGACTCTATTTCCATTTTCTTTTGTGGTCTTATTTAGGATTTTGACTAGACATGAATAAAGAGATAGGTTTCACCTAGGATGTCAACTTAGACTTTTGTCTCTCATCTGCATAGTCAGAAAGCTGATTTTGATCTTATTTTTAAATTAATTAATATATAATTAATTTAAAAAGTAGGGACTGAAACAAATGAATGGTCCTCAAAAGAGATCAAAAAGTTTATTTTGCTAGTGGGTGCTCTTTCATACAAAACCCACAAACAAAACAAACCTACAATGAATGGGCTGCTGATTGGCTGGGTCTCTTGGTGTGGGGGAAGTGATCTAAATCTATTCTTCCTCCTTCTCAGAAGGAAGTGCGTTTTGTGAACATACATTGGGTACTCCCCTGGCTTCTCTTCGTTGGCTTTTAGTTCCAGTAGGATTGTTTGTGCTGTGATGTACATTCATAGTGGTGGTGGTAAATCTTAAGGTAGATAGGCAACTAAGTACAGCTTTAGGAGTATAAAGACACAAACTGTCATAAAAGACATATACTTTCCTCACAAATGCTACTAGGGTAAGATATTTTGGAATTCTTGCTAGTATTAGGCTGAGTCATACACTCTCTTCATTCCATCTGGATGTGGTCCTAAACCTGCTTAGTTTCCTTGGGGTGGTGCGCTATAACCCCACCGTTGCATCTTCCTCTGTCTGCCCCGGGTCCAGCCCTCACTTGGTGTGTCCTTCTTAGAGACCAGTGTTCTTCCTCTCACCTCTGCCTTGCAGGCATCAATCATCTCTTCTTTCTGCCATATTTATGCTCTTGGAAAAGTCTCTTCTATTGCAGGGAGGAAGCTGGGAGAGCTTTGTCGGTTAATTGGGACCAGAAGAAAAGAAAGAATTAAAAAGGGGCACATCAATCCCTTCCCTATTCTGGAGGGAATTCATTCGTTATCTTTTAGGTACCACTGGTGATAAACTGGAGTAACAGCAGTTAACAATACTCAGACTACTGATGCTGCTCAGAAAAATGATATATGTTGAGCATTAATTTTGAAAATCTAGTTTCATAATCACTGGGTTTTTCCAATTCTGTCTGTTTTCTGGTTTTAAAAATTATAAAATTGATATCATTAGAGGTGAAAAAATGGTTGAATATTGGCAATCTTTTATGACTCAGCCTAATACTAGCAGGAATCCCAAAATATCTTACCCTAGTAGCATTTGTGAGGAAAGTATATGTCTTTTCTATCGCTTAATGACCAATCTTTAGAGAAAATAAGAGTGATTTTTGCTGTTTTTTTTCACATAAAACATACGTAAGAATCTAATTAATATTGATATTGTCCATATTGTAGGATTCATAGTTCCTCTGGTTTTTAATTTTTTCTGAGTTAGAAAAAAAATAACAGAATATAAATTTGGTACAGTTTAAGAAAATTAAGATCTACATAATGGATATGATTATTCATATGTCAGAGGTATACTTCCCCTGACAAAAGATGTGTCTTAAGTCCTTAAGATACTTCATTTATGTGGTGTATTTAAGAATCAGTTTTCAGATCATTAACTACTGGAGGGATTAAGATAGAAAGAAAATTGAAGTCATGTAATCCATTGAGGATTAATCTGAAAATAAGATTAAGTATCTCTAAAATCCTAGACTCAAACAGTGGAAAAAAATGGTGATTTTTATGAAACTAGTCCAACTTGGAAGAGTTTATTTGTGGTACAATTACAGAATGGAGCTAGAGACTTCTAAACTAACTTCAGTTTTCAGTGAGAAGTAACATAATGAAGTTTCGGTTTATGCTTTCCTGAATCTTTGTCTTTTCTTCTAAGTTTTCCTGTATCTTTTTCTTTTCAAGGTTTCCACAGCTGGATTGTCTACTAGGTCAAATTGTCACCAATGGCAGTAAAACTCGTTTTCGGGGGGTCAAGGTGAGTTTATGTGGAATTCTGCTTGATTTATTATTTCATTTGACTTGGGTCTGCAACTGCCTCTTAAATATTTTACGCTTCCTAGTGGTAGTTTTATTTTATTTGTTTGCAGTGCTAGAGATGGAACCCAGGGCCTTACACATTTTAGGCAAGGACTCTCTACCAGTGTGTTCCTCCCCCACCGGTAGCAGTTTTATTATAAATGATATTATTCATGAAATAAGTCAATGAAAATGAATTTTCTTTTGAAAGCTTAATTTCATTTTGCTTTTTTGAAAATGCGAGGAATACATTCAGTGACTGAAACCCAAGTTCAAACATCATGTTTTGTTAATGATTTTAAGTGTGTGGAGCATGCCTCTCCTAGACATCTCTTTCTCAGTGGTAATTAATCTTTTGCTGTAACTAAAGGTCATCATATTATTGTTAACATGGGCTTAGTAGATCAGTTGACAGAACTAGGACAAGAAGGTACTGTAGCACGTAGGGGCTTGCTGTGAGTGGGGGAGATACTTGATAACTGAAGGTACTAAGAAAAAGACCAGATTGCAGAGGAAATCATTGCTGCCCAGGGTCCATCCAACTAAGGCTGAAGTAGTAGTGGCCAGCCAAGGTGACAAGGATTTAAGACATTTGAAAGGAGCTTTTCTGAGAGTCACCGCTAGCCCATATGTGCAAATGAGACCAAAGCACCCAAGACACTTTCTTTCCATCTACTGGGAAATTGTTGAACTATATTATTGATTTTTAGAATAAGATGCTTCATTGCCATATACTAGAAAATGTAGCATAAATAATCAAATTACCATCTTTAATGTATCCAAGTTTTAAGAAAAATGTAAACAAATTTTAAAATAATAGAAAGGCTCAGGCTGTAACTGGCACCCCCTTACATGTGGTACCCTTGCATAGTGCACAGCCTGAACAACCAGCTGGCCAGCTCTGCTTTGTTGGGATTCAACTCTCGAAAGACTCTAAAGAAGGGTCTTCATGTTGAATTCTGGTCTAGGGGCAGAGGATAGAAATGAGTTTTAGGTGTGGCTTTTATTGGAAACTGAGGTAGTTTGAAAGAAACTTAGCAGGTTTGCCCAAAAGGGGATAGCCTGAGCATCCTAGGTGTAAAACTAGGGAAGAAAAGCTAAAACACTGTTTTAAACTAACTTACGACTGATTTCTAGTTAGTGACCCATAGTGTATATATTCAGATTTCCCACACTGGAATCAAGTTGCCACCTGTGTGATGTTCTTCTCAAAGACTATTTACACTAGAACTTTTTTTTTTCCAGTAAAAGGGACTTGGCTTGCAGAATGTTGAGTGTGTTTACAGCAAATGGCTCTCCCTTACTTACACATTTTTGTAATTCATCTGCTTATGAAACAGAAAACTAGCATGTTGATGTTAATGTGGTGGCAACAGTAGCTCAGTAGATGCTGATGGACAAACACAGGGCGGGAGGGATGCAGCCATGTTTGGGGTCAGATATAGGGGGCAGTCAGAGTATGTGACTGCGGATTGAAAGTCATCGAGAGAAAAGAAACATCTATGGAAAAAGCATCCTGCTGTGTGACTGGCGGGAGTCAGGTGGGGTGGTGGCTACGGAGCAGGGTGCTGAGGCAGTGGGGGCCCATGGTATTCAGGACTCACAGGGAGGAAAGAAATGACCAATGGAAAAGAAAAGACGTCTGCCTCCTTGGGTGCTGAGGACGGAACTGATCAGTGGGAAACTCCAGGGCCTCTTCTTGGTGGGACGGTTTCTCATTGTATTACGGGTACCATTGTCTTAAGAACAACTTGGAGAACAGCCATCCCCCCCGTAAACACTGGTGTTGACCTGCTGTCCTCCTCCTCCTGACCCACGTCCCTTCCTCCTAGGAATATGATCAATGAGGAGAATCGCTTATGAAATTTAGGGTGAAAGGCCCTGGAGTTATTTACATCTGAAACTTCCCCCTTTCTCTACCAACACAAAATCTAGACTTTGAAGTAAAAAAAAAAAAAAATCAAGCAGATTTTTTTAAAAAGTGAGAGGAAGGGACAGAAAGAAAGGGGAAGGCAGGATAAGGAAGGTTTATATTAATCAGCCCCCACCTCCCCCCCGCCCACCATAATCGCTGAGCTTTCTGTTTTACTCTATGGATATGACGTCTGATTCTTTTTCCTTTGTCTGTAGAATACCAGGAGAAAAGTGGGAATATGAAGACATTTTGGAGCTGATGTTTGTCACCTGTGATATTGAGCTAATAATTTTGTGTTCCATTTTTTCCTTACTTTTCAGTGGAGAGAATGATATTTGCTATTAGAAAACACTGAGGGAATATTTGCAAAAACATCAGCTTAATGAAAGTTAAAATGAAAAAAGAATGATGGATTTGATGATGATCTGGTGTTCTCCATATCACTGAGCTTCATAATTTTTGGATTGAAATATCTTATCACTATGTGGTCCAAATAATTGTCCTGATTATTTTTTTGAGAAGAGATTCTTTTTTTTTTTTTGGTGATTATATAAAGATATACCTGCTTGGCAGGAAGAGAGATTTCAAGGTAAACGGTAGCTTTTTAGAAAGGGAAGTTAGGGGGTTATTTTGCGATGGAGTCTGTTAGGTCCGTGGTGTCTTCAGCTTCCCGTGTGCTTAATGGACCAGGATGCCCTTGCAGTGCTCAAAGGCTAATGACCTCTGTCGTATAGTGAGTGCTCTTTGATTCCGTGTTGTGTTGACCTTAGAATACTCCTCATAGTTTGCTTCTTGCAACATCCTCTGAGACAGGTATTTCCATTTCCTGAGTGAGGACAGGTGGAGCTGGGGCTGCAGCCAGACCTATCTGTCACGAGCAGGCTTACTTGCCTCCTTGGACCCTGGACAAGTTCCACTCTTCAAGGTCTTTTTCATTTCCCCAGTTCTATGCATTTCAGACAAACCTGTCTCATCCCTCAGAACTACTTTAAAACTGAGCAGATAATTCTGTCATTAGAGGGTACCAGCTGAACAAGGCCAGGGTCATCCTAGACATAAATGCATGCCATGGAATGAGATGGGAAAAAGTTGTGGGTTGCAATATGTTTCCTAGAGACCTTAGAGATTTTTATATGCTACATTTTTTTTTTTCTCTCCAAAGAAGGTCCTGCGCTTCTGAAATAGCTAAATGTCAGGACTGAAACACACTCAGATTTGGAGTATGAGAAGAAACCCAGCAGTGTGTGTCAATCTCTTTTGTCTGCTTTAAAATTGTCCTCAGTAATCACCTTACCAGGGTTTGGAGCCCATTATTTCAGAGAGGGTTAGGTTCATCTTTTCCTGATCCATCTTTTCCTTAGGCTAAAAGCACAGGAGAAGAAAAGACCAAACACATTTTAATATTTAAATCCACAGATCCAGAGCCCAGAATTTTAGGAAATTAGTTGGTGGGGAAAAGGGAGAGACAGAGTCAATAAATGTCACATGGGCGATTCTGTTATGATGATAGAAACCACACATAAGCTTCTTTGTTGTCCATTTTTAAATGGTTCATCAGGCAGTACAACTGTCCAGTGCTGCTCTCCGCTGTGCTCTGTTAACTTAGCTGCCGTAGCGAGGAATTAAACCTTCAGTCTGTTGGATGCAAGGCCAGATTTTATTAAACTGGGTCATCAGGGCATACACACAGGAAGCTGGGTCACACTAGCACTGTGTCATCTTTGGTGATTAAATGGGTAAACATGCCAGCACACAAACAAAATGACTTCACTCCTACTAGTAGAAGCAGCTAGCAGGTATCTGGATGGGGTGTGATATTTGAGCACATGTCCTGTTAGTGATGAATTACATCAGGAACCTTGGGAGCGTTCCTGTGATACTCGTATGTCAAAGAAGTTCCTTGCATTTGAAATTATCACAGAAGTTCCAGAATTATAAATGAATGGGTTATTATTTAAGTGTTTTACAATTTATTGCTTCAACTTGCACATTTTTAATACAAGGTGGATTCCCCCACTGCCTCCTTTTAGAAACATGGGGAGCCTGAGCTGACACCAGCTGCTTGGCAGTGGTTTCCTGGGGCAGAAGCTTGGGATTTTGCACAGGGAGATCAGTTGGAGATCCGTTTATAGTTTTGCTTTTGAAGGTTTAGCTTGGTTCTATCTAGTGATAGGAAAATGAACCAAATGACTTTTTAAAAAATGGCTTTTTTTAAGATCTGCTTTTGCCTGAAAAGGATTTTGTATTTAATTCTTCATTATATTTATATAGTGGGTTGTTGTGCTTAGCATACTGATTTTTTTAAATGCTCTGAGTGCATGTGTGAGAGATTTATGTTAAGCTTCTAATATAGGGATGTATCTCGTAGATGCCGAGAGAAAAAAATTGTTTTGCTTTATGGAGCTGGGGATGGAACCCACGGTCTTGCCATCCTAGGCAGGTGCTCTACCACTAAGCTACATCCCCAGCACCGAGAGAGCTTTTTTCAGAAGTAGCTGTGGAGCCCTTGTGGCTTGGGGAGCAGGGCGGTCTCCTGGCGAAGGATGCAGCATTCTCTGATCTCGCTCCTGCACTCTACACTCGTCACTGGGTTGCAAGCTTTATGAGGGCAGGGATTTTTTGCTAACATTTTACTAGCATTTTGATCAATGAATGCATGATATGTTTTGGGCACTCGGAAAATGTTTCTGGGCTCTGGCATTTTGTGGTGTTTGACCTTGCGTATGTTACAGTTTCTTTACCTTAAAATGGGATGGCAGTTGCTCTGTGTTATCATGGAGCATTACTATAGCTTCATAGATCTCTGAGGATCCCATGAGATAACAAGGGAGAACACCCAATAATAATATAACGCTTCCTGATGCAAAGTAAATGCCACTTTTCCCTTCTGAATGAAGCCAAGTTTAAGTCTTCTTTAAGAAGTTGACATTTCTAGACTATCTTGCTATTTCCTTTTAAAATCTGTGTGTTTTTTCCCCCTCCTCCTTCAGAATAGGGCATATTTAATAGTCCTGTGAAGGAGTCGAGCTACCTGTGTTACGATGTGGCCTTGTGGAGCACATTTAGGCTTTTACGTAACTGTGCCCATCTGATCCAGTTTGTTAATGACCTGATAGTCTCAAAAATGGAAGCCACATGAGAGATCATGGGGGGTGGGGGAATCTAAACTACGTTTTTAAGGTCTGCCAATCCGGGACAGCTTTCTCCTCAAGAGTTTAAAGGAACAGTAGTGCTCCATAATAACTAAGACACATGAAAGAACTGGATTGGAAAAATTAGGCTAATTATAAATTCCAAGATGCGCTTTGGTTCACTGGAATATTTTCACATGCATCAGAACAGACAGATATCATCTTCTGAGTCCATCCAGTCAAAAGCTGTATGTGTCCTTTCAATATTTTAGTGCTGTTTTCTTCTTTTTCTCTTTGGGAGAAATTAAATTCTCTGGGTAGGTTCATCTCCACAGATGGTTATAAATGTGTGAATAATATACCACTTGTGGTGCATTTTTAATAGACTGTTTGTCAGAAGAACTCATGTTTTCTTCCACTTCATGTAGAAGCAGTTCTTGTTATGCATTCAGAAAACAAAGCCGTCTTTCATTTTGTTTTTAAAATGTACACTTAACTAAACCAATTAATTTTAATAGGAAAAGAATATTAGAACTCATGCTCTTCCTTAAAGGTGGACATAACAAAAATGGTAGTCTATTAAACGCACCAATTCATCCCAGCTCCAGAGCACTCCATCATACCCCGAATGGTAACTCCTGTACCTGGTGCCATAGTCATTTGCAGACGCGTCCTTTCCTCATTTGACACATGGTTTTTCAGAAGTGCAATCTGTCTTATTCACCCCCAGTGGTTTTTTTTTTTTTTTTGCAAAGTGCCTTACACATCATGGGGCTCAATAAATACTTGGTGCATGAGTAAAGATTCTCTCAGTAGAGCACGGAGGGCTGGATCTGTTGTTTTTGGTTCTCCTGGTGTAAGATGGGGATGGTGTAGAAGAGTTTGTGTTCTTGTCAAATCCTGGCTGAGCTGTTGTACTATATTATATTTAGAAAGGCAAGAAGCTTGCTCAAAAATCACCGGAGGTTAACTTCCTTTGTGAGGTGGGAGGATATTGAAATTGGCAGGAACGATTTGGAATTTCTGCTAATAAAGTCAGCATCACTTGAGTTTTTTTTTGTCTCTTATTTTTCTTGTTGGTTCTATTGCAAATGAGAATATGCAGATGAGGGTGGAGTCTAAGGTTTTACCTTCCAGAGAAAGACAGGGCTCTGATTTTGGGTCTGTCAATAGGAAGGCAGAAGGAAGGTTGGTGGTCCAAAGGAAAAAGCAAGATGAAACACAAGAAAGTGCTCAGTAGAATCTGGCCCAGATTAGAGTCTGAGGACACTCAGGGTAGCTTTGACTTTCAGGTCTTCTTTTGATTTTGTCACGCTCCCTCTCCGTCTGTTATTTGCCCCTTGTCTTTCATTGCTCTGGCGAATGATCGGGAATTGATAAGGAGTTGGCAGAGTGGTTTTGCAGGTCAGACCTCATTTCTTCCTGGACATGGACTAGTTCCTCCATCTGTGACTCTCTTGTTAGCATCTTCCTGAACTTCCTTCCATCCTTGGCTTTTCAACACTTGCCAGGCGCATCTCCCACTGGGGCTCTGTTGGAAGAAACAGTCAGCAGCCCTGAAGATTGACACCATCCCAGCCTTAGTCTTTTTAATGCTGGTTGGGCCCTGCATAGCTGTAGCATCCAGGTGCCCATCATCTGCAAAGCTCAGCCTGGAAGGAGAGTGGGCAGGAGAGTGGCCAGGCCTGCTTGCCAGGACACAGACGGGCATTTACCTGGGCTTCTTGCCTCTGCTGGCCTCAGCCTCCTGTTGTCTGACCTCATGTTTAAGTCCAGCAGATGCCCTGATTCCTTAGCAGGGGTACAGGACACACTCTGTGTCTTATCCATATTTTCTGCTACATTTTTCTTTTTAAGTTCAGGTATTTAAGTATTTTTGGAATGTCTGCTTTGGGCTATTCAGTATACTAGATGCTATAAGAATGTAAAAAGGAAAAAAAGATGGTTCCTGCTTTCTGAGAATTTTTGATTTAATGGACTAGCCCAATATGTAACAATTTCAGAAGACTGGCTTAAAGGAATATTAATGGGGAGGCAGAGAGGTGGGACTCACAAGCCCCCTTTTCCTTCTTTCTGCCAAACTTGCTCATGGCTAGTATGCTTGGGGAGTCAATCAGTCTTCACTTAATACTGGTTTTTATATCTGTAGTACTGGATGGCAATAATTGCTGTTCTGGAAAATAATTGTAGATACTATAAGAACACTAATAGTCAAAAGGAGTAAATTATACTCGGTTAATGGTCCCCAGTGTGATGGGGAAAGAAGACTAATAATGTGAACGTATTTGCAGTAACAATAGGTGGTGATTGTTGAGTTTAAAAGAAAATTAGTCACAAGAGTCTTCCAGTAGACATTCCTAGTAATGATATTTTATAATATTCCTGCTTCATTTCCTTCACCACCAATTCCCTCTGCCATTGATGGAAAAAATATCTTTGGCCTCAATGGTGTAGATTTCCACCTGGAGTGATTTTGCTTTCTCTCCAAGTGGGCTCTTGGCATTGCCTGGAGATGCTTTGGTTCTCGTAAGTGGGGAGGTGCTTTGAGCATCCAGTGAGTGGAGGTCAGGGAGGCTGCCCATCATCCTCTCATGCATAGTTTTTTAGACCCCCTGCTAAAGAGATTTCTGATCCCCAAGTGTCAGTAGTACCAAGGTTAAGAAAGCCTAGTGTGGATGAGTAGGCTGTAGTACTCACATTCAAGAGAAAAAAATTCCAATATCCCAAATCACGTGTGCCCATAAAGACAGAAAAAAACTTGGACCACGTGGGTTGGAGGGTGAGGTGGGAGGTAGGAGATGGTAGTGATCTTTCCCAGTTGGCCTCTTTTATTTTATTTTGGATTTCATGACATGGTTTCCTTATACCAACTTTGCTTTTGTTATTTAATTCATAAAATCAATTGTTTTGATGATTGCTTAGGTGTTTTGGAGAACTTTACTAACACATCTCTGTGTCTGGCACAGACCCTGTAACATGATCCACAATTCATGTATATTGGTCGGGCAAATGTACAAATACATCATTGCACATGTTCCTGGAGATAGTAACATTTTGTTTGTTTTTCCAAATACTCCTCTTCTACTTTTACAATTATGTAAATGAAACATGCTTCCGGAGTTCAGGAAAGGGACTTTCAAGATGTAAAGTGTTAGGTCAGTAAAAATAGGGTACCTGCTCTCCAAAAGGGCATGCTAGAAGGTGTAGCAGTTGATTTGATCAGCTTGCTGGAAAGCTGAACAGGCAAAACCACGGCAGACGTTCATGAAAACCCACTCGGTCTCGAGCCACAGAGGAATATGCTGTAAGCAAACAGCTGTACCAAAAAGCAAACTCAACACAAACCTATAATAGGAAAACACGCAGGCATGATACAAATTCCTTAGAGGGAATGGGAGCTTAGATGAACAACAGCAGAACCAGTGGCCAGGAGCACAGACTGGTGCATTGAGAGCCAGCTTGGACAGCACCTCATGCTGCCCTGTGGACGCCGTCTGGTTCTGGTGGGAGGTGTGTGTGTGGGGGAAGCTGGTCCCCTGCTCTTGCCAGTTCTCTCTCTTACCTTTTCCTGCAAGCACTCTTTGCTTCAGCCAGATTTCCCTGCTTCTTCTCCGCATGAGCTCCTGCTGCCTCTGTGTTTGCTCACAACTTTCCTCTGTGCAGTGTGCTATTATCCTCTGTCTCTTCTCTGCCTCTCAGTTTTATTTTACAAGGCTCAGCTCCAATCCTGTACACAAAGGGCATAGGAGTTGAGTCTTCCCCAGTTTTCCTACATCATAAATGGTTTACAGTCTGAGTTCTCCCTCTTGTGCCCACCCTAAATTTAGGAAACTACTGGAAGTCATGGTTAATTGCTGGGACTCATAGGTGTGAGGTGTGTGTCAGCAACAAAGAGGTGGGTAAAGATAAGAAGAACACCAGGAAGATCCATTCCATAAACCTCAGATGCTGGGCTGGGGCACAGCCCTTTGGTAGAGAGCTTCCCTAACAGGCAAGTCTGCAGGTTCAATCCCCAGCATGGGGGAAGGAAAGGTGGGTGCAAATTCACCTTTATTGGTTATTGGAGCAGGCATAAGGACAGGTGAGCTTCTCCCTCCAGCAGGAGCCCATTGGATGAATGCACAGCACTCTGCCGACTAGCTTAAGACAGGAGAGGAAGTTCTGTCTCAAGACAGGAGGAGGAGTTACAACTTGCCTGAAAACTCCAGACCTAGAGACACAAAAAATGTAAATGCTGTCCTAACATGAGACAAACATGATGAGATGACTTCTTTCAATCACATCTCATTCCCTTTGATTTGGATCCTATCTTTTTTTTTTTTTGGATACAGGAGGAATCAAGTCAGAGCACGTTTTCCTAGGGTCCATGTACAACATGAAGGCATGTGTACCTCTTGCTGTGCTCTGGCCTCAGCAAGCTCAGGGAGAGAGGCCAGGCTTTGCAAATTGGGCGAGGCATTCTGTCAGTATCACCAGGGATCCTCTCCCCAGATTCAACTCACAACTTTGCAATATTGTGTAACATTCCCAACAACAGTGGGTGTTGATCCTCTCTGTTTACAAAAGCAATATTAAAATCATAAATTGCCCAGAGGGCATGCTTAACATTAAAGTCTTAAACAGTAGAAGGGAGAAGGGACTTGTAAAAATGAAGTTTAATTTTGCTAAGGAGAACTTTCATTCTTCATGCAGCATTTCTTAAAGATGTCTTTACACCATCCTGGAGACCAATCTTTAGACAATTGATTCATTTTACAGCAGAGCCTCAGACAGATATATTAAAATCAAAACCTCATGCTGGGTGTTAAATTTTCATGATCGTACCTGTCCTTATTACAATAATTTGTTCTATTCCTATGATATCATTGGGTAGAGAAAATTTACCTTGATTTTTGCATTCAGAATATTCAGTTGCCTATTTACTGTGGTTTCATTTATTTTTAGATGACAATTTTCCTGTTTTGTGAGCAGCTGAATGTATCTCTCAGTTGCCAAGGAGGAGGGGAATGTCACTATTAACTGAGGATGATCATTTATTTGCAAGTTAAAAATGTATTCTGAAAAGGATGGACGTTTGCTCTTCCCTGAAGCTTGCTCGTTCCCTGAAGGCTGGGAGCATTTCAGAGAGCTGTTTCTGTGCTGTTTTGTTTTTTGTCTTAGTAGTGAGGCCTGTATTTATGTTGGCATAGGGAACAGAGAAAGGTGATCAAAAATATCTAAAGTGGATCTGTGAAAAATAAGAAACCTGTTAATGTCTGTTTAATTTAAACACAGGGTAGTGATTCTGAAGGATTCTAAGTTGTGTCAGAAAAATTGCCATTGTGTAAACATATACACTTGGCCATTGACTTCAGTGAGGTTCATCTTAAATGATCAAGGGTGTTCAACACTTCGGTGCTGCTGATCTGTAGAGAAAAGAAGTCTGAGCACTTCTTCCAATCACGTCTCATCAGATTCATACATACATGCACACAAAATGATGCATTGAATGACTACTATATGCAGCTGTCAGGGATACAGAGATAAAGACTCTCAGCTCCTGGGGGCCAAGAACCATTAACATTAAAGTCTTAAACAGTAGAAGGAAGAAGGGACTTGTAAAAATGAAGTTTAATTTTGCTAAGGAGAACTTTCATTCTTGGCCCCCAGGAGCTGAGAGTCTAAGAGAAGATACAGAAGGGTGGTGAAGCAGGCATGAAGGCTATGACCAGGTTTCAGAGGCATGCACAATTCTAGAGGATTTCTTTAAAAAACAGTCCAACTTACAAAAAGAGAATTTGGTAGAGAGATGAATGCATATTTCAAAGGGCCATGTGGGTAAGGGACCCTCAAGTGTCAGCTTCCCTTTGGCCTTGTGAGATGTATGCGGAGGGGTTAGGAGCACTTGAGTGGGACCTAGTGCTTCTCTCTGGACCATGGGCACCACTTTGTGAAGAGGCAGCACTGTGGGGTGCTTCATTTCTACTCTGGTCCCCCTAAAGTGTGTTTTACACACAGCAGCTTGCGTGAGCCTTTACAACCCAACTCAGATAACGTCACTTCCCGCTGTGCTGGTTTTCCACCACGCTCAGAATCAACCCCCACCCTCCTTCATCTTCTCCTCCTTGCTCCTCATGCGCCAGCCCCTGGCTTCCTTGCTGTTCTGGGAGCTGTCAATCATTTTTCTGCATCAGGATTTGCACTTTCTGTCCCCTGGATGCAGGATTCCTCTCCATTTTCAGCATAGGTCTGGTTCCTTTGCTGCCTTTCCCTTCTGCTATGGTTTGGATAATTGCCCCCATAGGTCTATCTGTTCAAGACTGGATCTCCAGGGTGGCACTTTTGGGAGATATTGTGGACCTTTAAGGATTGGGTCCTTATGGGAAGTCCTGAGGTCATTGGGGAAGCCCTTTAAGAAGACCCTAGGACCTCAGCCTCCTGTCTCTGCTTCCTGACTGACGAAGTGAATGTTTTGCCTCCACTTACTCCCACCATGTGCTGCTTCACCAGAGGCATAAAGAAATGGAGTCACTTGGTTATGAACTGGAAGCTCCAAAATCAAGAGTTAAACAATCATTTTCTCTTTATAAGTGAATTGCCTTGTATTTCATTATGGGGACAGAAAGCTGACTAGTGACACCATGTCCTTCTTAAGAGGGGCCTCTCTTGACCATGATATCTGGAGCATCTCTGTGTTCTCTGCCCTCTTTGTTTGATTCCTTTTCTTTGGAGCATCATCACCAGCTCCGTAGTCATTTGTTTGTCTCCCCAACTGGACCGGAAGCTCTGGGAGGATGCCACTGACCTCTGGCTCTCTGCTACGTCCCCTGCACTTAGGCAGGTTTGGCACATAGGAGGCATTTGTTAAATATGTGCTAGATGAAGATGTGAATAAAAGGATGGAGAACTTTGGTATGGGGACAGTAGTTGGGAAGTCTGTCCTCTGTGGCTTGACAAAGGGGAAGTTAGGAATCTCAGTGTCTTGAAAGGTGAAAAATATGTTTTTTCCCCCTGTCAACATAAATTTATGCAACTTTTAAATTCTTCAGAAAAAATTTACCTCCCAGATTCCTATAAAAACAGACAGCATCCAAATAGGTCTGACTATATTATCATTAACACCTATATTAAATGTTCTGTTTAGTTTCCAATGCTTGCATTTCCCATCTGGTTAGAAGAGATATTAAACTTGAGGAATGGGAATGGGAGGAAAAAGAATGTGTGTCTAGGGGCTTGGGGAGAATGTAATTTCCAAGACATTAAAACAATTCTACCTACTTTTTTTCTCCCACTGATTAAGCATTTGTTCAACATTTTGAAAAGACTTTCAATCATGAAAGTAGCAGCATTTTGGAAGGTGGATGTGCTCTGCGCTTCTTACCATCAGCCTCTTCTCCAGGATGGCAGTGTTCAACCTGGGTGCTCTGGGAAGGCTCATCAAATTCCTTTGGGGATGGATGATGAAACCAGAACTAAGCTTTATCGTATTTTGCTGTGAAGACTGTCACAGACAGCTTCACTTGGTTGCCTGGAACGTTCTGAACTGAGGTGCCCAGGGGGAGCTCACAGGGGACTCATCATATGGAGCAGAAACAGCGACACCTTCACCACCTATACCTGCAGTGTATGTGTATGGGGTTAAATAGATTCTCAAATAATCATATCTAGCTTTAACTAACTTATAAATATACATAGTTAGAAATATAAGAACAATAATAATCTAATCATATGGACAAAAAGTTGGCTACAAATTCCATGTTACCAAGAAGATTATTTGGAATGTAGATGTAGTAGCTGTTAAGGCAACAGAACTGTGTCTTTTCCTGACCACATAGTGTGTCTTGTTAAGTTAGTTGCTGGTCAGAATGTATGTTTATTCAGTGTGTAAGTAAGCAAGTGTGCACATATCAGGGATGCAGGCTCACAGCTTCTTACCATTAGGGGTGTCCATTCAAGAAAGCTTAACTTCAATTGCTCAAGGCTCTTGCTATTTAAAGGAGGCATCACCTGGGAATTCTTTAGACATACAGTCTTAAAGGACTCTTCCCAGCCTTCTAGAATCGGAACCCACAGCTCAATCTTCCCAGGTGATGTGGGCTCACGTTGTTTGGGAATGCCTCCTCTGTGCATCCTCCCCATAAGAAATTGTGGAACCAAACAGGGGTGGTTTTGAATTCCAGTTGTTATTTTTAACTTGACCTTAGGCATCATACTACACTCCTATACCCTGTTTAGAATTGAGACCCTCCTGCCTCCCCTCAGGGTGGTAAGGATGGTGTACACGTGTAGCATCCTCAGAGATGCTGTTCCATCTCTCCTTCTCCCTCTGTGAATGCATTGGAAAGGGACAACTTGCCCTCATCTTTGTATTTCCTGGTCTTTAATTTTTTTTTTGCTCATATATTTCCTAAAGGTATCATGAAAAATTGTGTAGACCATCATGTTTGAAGAGGTTATACTGAAAGTTCCATCATTAGTATACAAAGTTGCAAAGTAATTCCTCTCTTATTGTAAACATTAACATCATTTTAAAATTAACACAGGTTCTGGTTATATCACTGTTTTCAGTCTAGCTAGTGGAACCCAGATACCAGGCCATGCAGTGGGCCCTTGATGGGAGGTGGGGGATCTTCCTTCATCCTTTTGACCAGTTCCCTGAACTGACTCCCTGCACTGACTGCCTAATTCAGTGGACTCTGTTTTCCCTGATTACGTTCTGCCTGATAGCTATGCCAATCTTTATTGATATATCAGTATGTACTATTGTTCTGTTGATCCTTGAAGATTTTAAACCCATAGGAGGATTGGGAATGCAGGAAGAATGCACTTCTCTTTAAAACATGGAAGAAGGGCAGTTATGAGGAGGAAAGAGGTTTCCAAGCGGAATGGTGTTGGGAAAAGTTGCAAATAGAAAGATAAGGACTTGTAAGTCAGTTCCTTTACAGGTAACCCTTGAAAAGTCTTTGTGAGCTACATTTTGAAGATTGCTGTCTTGCAAAGCAGGGATATTGCAGATTTAGGCACATAAGTGTTATGTTGATTGAGTGGATGGCCACCTATGTACCAAAGTCCCAGACTGTCTAGAAAATCTGTGGTGGTGATAGGCCCCAAAGTAGCCAGCTAAGTGAAATGCAAGTTCAGTCCTACACATCTGAGGCTGCAGTTTGTAGTTGACTGAGTAGATCAGGCTTCCAGAGGAGCAGATGGATCTAGGAAGCCCAAGCAATAAGGGGCCATCAGCTGAGAGCAGAGCAGGGCTCCTGTTCTCACTCTGCCAGCAGCGACAGCAGTGTTGCTGATGTTTGCAGTTGTGCACATCTGTGGCTTTGCTTTGGAATGCTGCCACTTATCTGGGGAAATCTCTTTGACAAATTTGTTTACCAAATATTAAAATGTGCATTTATTGACTAGCCAACGGCTATGGTTTGGATATGGTTTGAGCCCTGTTGTGAGGTTTTGAGAGGGTAGAAACTTAATACAACTATGGTGCTTAGAGGTGAGGCTTTTAGGCAGCAGTTAGGATTCAATAAGGTCATCAGGGTGGAGCCCCTATGATTTCTAAGATGAGAGAGAAGGGGGAATGGGGAACGTGGGGACACATAGTTTTTCAAACTTCCTGTCTCTTGCCATATGATACCTTGCTTGAATCTCCAGAACTGTGGGCTAAATTAACCTCTTTTCTTTAAAAGGTTTCCAAGCCTCAGCTATTTCATTATAGGAACACAAAACAGTCTAACTTACCAACTGAATTGAAAACAGTCTAAAGAAGGATTTTGTTCTATTGGTCTTAAAACAAAGTCCTTCCCTCAAAAGAGTACTATTTAGTATTTTTATCTGCTTTTTGTTAGGATTTTTAGAAGTTGCAAATATATCCAGAATTTTAATTCATATTAAGTTGAATAAAAGGATTGGAGCTTAAAACATCCCCCACCCTTGGAAAACCCCAACAATACCCATCTTCCCTAAGGAGGTGAGACCCCCGTCATTTACTTTGTGCTAACTGAGGCAGGCACCATACTGTGTGCTCATGTGCTTCAATTTGCTTGATTCTGGCCTTGAACTTGTCAGGTAGCGATGGTTATTGAGCCCGTTTTATTGATGGGCAAGCTGAGATTCATATGAATTAGCGTGTCTATAGTTGTACAGCTAATAGGAGGCATAGCTGAAATTGAACTGGGACTTGTGGCCTGAAAACACAACTTCTTAACCACTAAACCAAAGCATCTGAGCAGCTGAGCAAATTAGCTGCTGACTCTCCAAGGAGACATTGCTGTTTCCCAAGGGGTCTGATTGCCCGTTTCCCGGCTTGTCTGAAAGGAGGACCTTGGCACTGAGTGTATGGAGACAAGCTTGGATTTAATTTACAGGACCAATTAACATTGTTTCAAAGGACCTGGGTGTGGAATTGGTGGCTTCTTATGGGGAATGTTGTGCCAACTGAGGCACTGAAGCCGATACCCCTGGGAGACCAAGGGAAGTCTTCTTAAATGTAGCAATTCGACCTTCCAAGTTGTATTCTTCTTTCTAAAAATTGAAAATGTTAAAGTTATAGCATCTGTGAGCTGTCCAGAGGAATCAAAGATCAGTTGGCTGGTTTTTAGAAAGAAATCATGTGGGAAATGGAACAAAGTTGGCTCTGAAGAAAAAAAGATAAAGGGAAGGGAAGGAAGGGGAAGGAGGTGAGATATCAAGCTTGTGGAGTGGGGCATTCATGAATACAGACGACTTTACATTGGTATCAGGAGGCAGCAAGGGCCAGGAAGCAGGCTGCCTTTTTTTTTTTTTCGAGGTGCCAGGATTGATCTCAGGGGCACTCGACCACGGAGCCCCAGCCCCAGCCCCAGCCCTATTTTGTATTTTAACTTAGAGACAGGGTCTCACTGAGTTGCATAGTGCCTCGCTTTTGCTGAGGCTGGCTTTGAACTCACAGTTTCCTCTCAAAGCCTTCTGAGCTACTGGGATTACAGGTGTGTGCCACCCCTGACCGGTGCAGGCTGCCTTTTGAGGAAAGGGAGAAATAGCCAGTTGTTTTGAAACTCAACCCACAGAACTCCTTTTTCCAGTTTTTTTTTTTTTAAAGAAAAAAATGAATGGAATGAAAACACATTTCATAGAGTAGTGTAGACATGCTGAAGGACTTTTCATGGAGTTTTGAAGATCAGTATGTAAGAAAGTACTTAGGGGATAAGAGTATAAACATGTGAGGATCAGGAGAGACATGCAGTCAAATTCAAGTTTGCTCCTGTGCTCTGCACCGACTCTTACCTTAGTATCATATTTTCAGTGTTAATAGTCATTAAACATCCTTCTGTTAACCCATCCATTATCTTCCATTCATCTGTCCATCTGTCCACCATTCCATCCATCCACCCATCCATTCATCTATTCTTACATTCTTGCATTCTTTCCACAAATACCTTTAAATACCTGCTACCTGCAGGACCTTGGGTGAGGCACTGAGTACACTTTGGTAAACAAAGACACTCATGGCCCTTGCTGCATCAAGTATCATTCAAAAGCACAAGCATCCAATTATTGTAGAATAAAGAACCGTGCAAGAGAGCCGTGTGGTGCTGGGGATGTATGTAAAGGGACGTGACCTAGTCAAAGACAGGAAAAGCCAATGAGTGAGGGTGTGCCATTTCCCAAGACCTTGGTGGAGACTGTGAACGGCAGGTGGCCCCGTCCAGACTTGGCTCCCTGTAGAAAATCCTCATTTGTTTGGCATTTCAGCATATGTAGATCTTCCCTGAGGTTGGGATTATTTTAAACAAAGGATTCTTAGGTGAAGGCATCAGGGATCAAAGGCCATTTCTTTTCGTGTATTAAAAATTAAAAAAATCAAGTCTATACCAGTATATGGCTGTGGTTCAGGAATTAAAATGGTAACTGGACAGAAGCATTGAATTGCAAATTTATCCATTCACTGATCTGCTCATAAAATATGAGCATAACATATGCATAACAATTAATAGTGGGCCAAGTACTTTCATGTTGTTATTGAAGCTTGTACCTTTGCTTTCTCCCCAGCCTTCCGTCTTCCCTTTCTGGATCCACCTCCTGCCCAGGTTGGTAAGACAGGCAGGACATTGCTCCATTTTCTCCAGCAATGTTCAATGCACCTTGAAGATTTGCTGTGTTGGAGGATAAAAATAAAATTATAATATGTACCCACCACCTATCCCCTTCCTCTTTAGAATTCAGTGTCCAGAGAAGGAGACCAACACCTTCAAATATACTGTTAATGTCTCTTGAAATTAGCATGAACAAGCATTATCAGAACCCGAGGGAGGAACCCCTGACTCAGAACAGGTGTGTGTTTAGGGTGGGGTAGTTGGGGAGGAGTTGGGAGGTGGAGGGCATTTCCTACAAAATCTTGAAGAAGGACTAAGATTTAGTTAGGAATCAAAGGAGGCGGGTAGCAGGTTCAGAGAGGGTGAGCTCCACTGGACGGGAAAGTGGGAAAGCCCGAGTTGAAGCCGGGTCTTCCTTCCTCCTCTGATCTCCTTTCCTCCTCTGTGCTGATTCCCTGAGCTGAGCTGCCTCCACTAGGGCAAAGGTTGGGGTGGGAGCAGGGTGAGGGAGGAGGGAGAAGGAAAAGACTGCAATGTGTGGAGTGGGACCATCCAGGAAGCCAGAAGCCTTTGGAGTCAAGAGGCAGCAAGTGCTAGGAACAGGCTGCCTTTTGTGGAAAGGGAAAAACAATACGTTGATTCTTTTCAAAGCTGCCATTTATGGGGCTTTTGTCCACTGAGCAGTCAACACTTTTGCTCCTCCATAACCCTGTTCTGAAGTAGGTGTTGCTGCCTCCCTTCTACAGAGGGAAGCCGAGGCCCAGTGGAGTGGCACCCAGGAGGGCCCTGACCCTGTGTTGCCTGGGTTCGGTGGTCAGCACTGCAGGGGCCAATGGACCTTGGTGGAGACTGTGAACGGCTGGTGGCCTCGTCCAGACTTGGCTGCCTGTAGAAAATCCTGGTCAGGCATGGCTTGATTCCTCAGGGATGTGGTGAACAGAGGACCTAGGGAACTGGCTTGGGGTCCCCATCCTTCTAGTTCAATGATTGCTGTGGAAAATGCGTTTATAGACATTTGTAAGCTAAGCGTCTGCATGTTCCCTTGCCTCCAAACTGGGGGTCTTTAGGTACATGCTGTCTCATGAGGCTGTTTGCACGTGGGCATCTGACAGCTTTCTAAACTGCAGCCACACAGGCTTTTCTGGGTTTGCAGAGCTCTGGGTAATGCAGAGTAGAAGTATCTACTATTAAACTTAACTACTGAGGTAAAAAAATAATTTTCCGGAAGTATATTGAGTTTATAAAGGCATGGTGTAAATCCTCCTTAACTGATGCAGGAGAGGCTGTGTTTATTTAAGGAGCTTCACAGAGCTCCTCACATCATGCACTGAGAAGAGCTAGAACAGGGGAAATGCGCATGTCCAAGAAAAATGTTTCTGTGGGATGATGAGGATGTGCAGGTCCTAGAAGTGGGGCAGCCTTTCTGAGCCATGTTCCTCCTGAAGCCCAATTAGAGAGAGGCAGACTGCTGGAATTCATTTCAGAATTAATCCTGCTGATAAATAAGCTTCGTTCTGCTTTTTGTTGTAAACCTTTGCGCCCGGGGGAGGCGGGGCTGGAGGGAAGGGATTAAAATTACATTTAGTTGTGATCGGTTAGACAAAGTGGTAGATATCTTTGACAGGATGGATTTAGAATTTGCTTAATTGCTGTTTGCTAGGATGTTCTGCCATCTGCAGGGAAAGCTTCCGTTTGGAGAGAGAGTCAGAACGAAACTTCTGGATTTCACTGAGGCTCCTCCTTCCCTAAACAAATACGGCTGCTTTCCTCTTGCCATACAACTATGTTCGTTTTCTGGGAAAACATGCAAACGACTCAAATGATAGAGGAAAAATGAGACAGCATTCCTTCGAGCCACTTCCTCTGTAGCTTTTTGTGGGAATCTGGCTGTTTGATTTTCTTCCTCTTTAGAAGATGGTGTCTGAGGTGACAGGAGCTGAGAAACTGGAGGAGGGAGGCAGACACTGTCACCAGGCTAGCATGAGTGGTTTGGAAAGGAGACCTAGGTCTTGATGTTTTCAGACTTTTCATGGTGAAACCAGGGGAGAAATCCAGCCTCATGATACCTACGAGGGTGGACAATGTGCCCGGGGCTCGCTGTCTTGCCTTTAGTCCCACCAGGAAAGCAAGCAGCTGCGTGCTCCTGTGCATATCCCTGCCACGGCTGCCCATATCTGCTTCAAGTGGAGCGTGCCAGGCTCACCCTGCAGCTCTAAAGTGATGTTTGGAACCTACCTACACCCTTCTCGCTGACCACCTGCCTCTTCTGATTCTTTGTGTGCTGGACATTGCAGGATCTAGGAAAAACTATTCTTGGAGTACTTTCAGAGAAACTTACCGAAAATAGATTCAGATGCTCTTTCAGATGAGGTCACATCTTGATAAACCTATCATAAGTTGAAAATATTGTAACTGGAAAAGTGCATCGAAGGCACCTAACCTGCTGATCATCACAGCTGAACAATACATCCCGCTGTAGAGCACGGGTTGCTTCCTGTCACGATCCTGTGACTGACTGGGCACTGTGACTCCTGCTGCTGTCTAGCATCCTAAGATAAAATTGGACTCAATATTTCTAGTTTGGGAAAAGAGCCAAATTCCTAATTCCAAGTATGGTTTCTACTGAATGGGTATTGCTTTTGCAACATGGCAAAGCTGAAAAATCTTAAGTTGAACTGTCGTAATGTGAATGTGCAATCTCTTCCTGTGCAGTTTTTGCAAACCCATGGGGTAAGATGTGACAGGGATTCAGTGTGTGCATCCCATGTTTTGTGTTGGACCTATCGTAGTGCTGTGCTGGGTAGTCACACCGTAGCCTTCGAAGGGAACCTCGAAAATGGCAGGCAGACAGTCGCTTGCTGGCTCCATCAGTTAAGGAGCGCTGTTCTTATCAGGTAATTGGTCTGTGATGGACACTTATCAGTCTGCTGGAGAGAGGGTCAGGGACTGGGACAAGGAAGGGCAGAGCTCCTTGCGGGAGATTCTCTAGGGGCCCTTCCAGGGGGAGTTTTCTTCCCAGCACCGTGGCATAAACAGAGTAGGTAGGCCCCTGGGGTCAGGATGTCATATAATATAGGGAGCAATATGTGGAAAAATGTAGTACATTTATACTTTTAAAATATTCATGTGAGATTATGTTGATTAATTGCTCATTTAACAGTGGTGGCCAGAATTATGTTAGAGAATGAATTGCAGGTAATCTGAATGTTCATGTAAAGCTCTGCAAAATTATTGCTGTGCTTGTAGTTGGGAGGGTGAAGGGCCAGGCAGGCCAACTGCAGGTACAATTCTGTCACTTTGGGGCCTTGGGTAGGCAGGTGGCCTTTCAGAACCTCAGTTTCTTTAATTCTTCTAGGGGATAACAGCCAGTCCAAGGGTTGCTTTAGGATTACATTAGATGATTTTGTGTGCGTGTGAATAAAGAAATGACTTATCTGGTACAGAGCAGGCTGTCAGTAGGTAATAGCTGCTATTATATTGGGGCCCAAATGTAGTTGCTGGAAATACTTGATGTAAATTAGGAATCCAGGGTCTTGGCTTGGTGGTGTTTCTGCTGAGCCTAGAACAGTGCTTGATGCACAGTGAATGCTCTTTGGTACTTACCTGGTATGTCAGGGTAAGAGTGTGTTGGGGGAAGAGTCAGGGTAAAGTGAGGAAGCGAATTTTTCCATGCAAATAGGATACACCCCAATGCCACATGACTAAATAATAAAGAAGAAGAAGAACATCACCATAATCTTAGGAAAACCAGAGAAAAATAGAATTCCATTATTAATCTGAGAAAACAGATAACTTCCAAGGGCTTTAAGGGATCAAGGAATTTGAAAGTTAAGTTCCTCTGATATGAAAACAAAATGTAGCCAGATTGGGAGATATATTTGCTGATGTATAATCCAGCATTAAATGATTTGCTCAAGAGTTTTATTTAAATGGAGTAATATTAGATAAATGGGCAAAGACCATGAAGAGACAACTTTGAGGATATAGAAATACGTTAGTCTCAGTAGAATGAAAAATTCAAATGGGAAGACGGTAGCTTCTATCTACTAAATTTGAAAAAAACATCAATGAAAGCATTATTTGGGCTGGCAAAGGGATACTTTTCTATGTTTTCAAACTTTTTTTTTTTTTGGTAGAAGGGATTGAATGGGGGTGGGGTGCTTAACCACGGAGCCACATCCCCAGCCCTTTTTCATATTTTATTAGAGATAGGGTCTCACCAAGTTGCTTATGGCCTCACTGAATTTTGCCTCTGCCTCCGAGTCACTGGGACTCTAGGCATGCGCCACTCACTGCGCCTGGCTGTTTCTGAACTTTTGAAAAGCAATCTGACAGGTAACCCCCAAATCAGTGAATGTGTGGACATCTAGTGACTCACAGTTTTCCTTCTAGGAATTTATCCAAAGACATTAGTACAGAAAAGAAAACCCTCTGCCCACAAGTTGTTGACGATGGCTTTATTTATAATAGTGAAAAAAGTTAGAAACACTTTAAGAGCTCAGAGACTGGGATGTATCCCCTGGGTGAATTCTTCATTATCAGAAGTGGTGATATTGAAGATTGTTGTAATATTGAAAAAGTTTGATGTAATATTAACTGAAAAACAGGAATCGTAATTTTATATACAAATGACTTTGGTTAAAAATGTATAAAAAAGAAGAAATACTTAAGAGATATTTCCCAGGAGTGGGATAGTCTTCCTTTTTCCCTTTTCTCACATGCACTAAAATTTTATTATTTGTTTATAATTTTGAACATTATATATTTTAATACCATTGTTCTGCTAAGGAGGAGCAAAAAGAAGAAATTACAGGAAATGCAGATATAGGACCATCATTCACGTGCTTTCTCATTTTCTGTCCTTAAGTATTCCAGGAATGCCTAGGAGGACTTGGGCAGTTAAGTTTCCTCTTCATCTAAAGATGGTTACAACAAAGCCCAAGCTCATCAGATTCAAGACTCCTTTTCTGCTTTCTTTCCTGGTTCCAGCTTTCTCATGTTTCCTAAGCAATTGGCTTCTTAGACTCTCAGGAGCAGGTCTGCAGGCTGCTTTGTCTTCCAGACAAATAAATCATTCCTTATTAAAAATCCAGTCTGTTTTCCGATTCAGATCTTTCAGGTCATCTCTACAGCCCTCACCCTCAGTGAGAATTTGTTGGTTGGGGACTCATCTTGCCCACTGGAAAACTAATGAGATTGACATAAATCATGAGCTGGCCCAGCCGCTCCCACTCTGAGCCCTGTCTTAATGTGTTTGCAGCAAGCCTTGTTAGCATTCTAACATAGCCGAGGCTAAGGAACCTTGACCTTGGACTCCAGGGGGTAATAACTGGAGGCCATCCCACTCCTCAGCTGTGTGGCAATGCCTAAGCTTTGTGCACCTTTCTTCCTACCTTGCCGGTGAGGAAAAGAGAACTCATTTTAGCAAAATAATGTTTCACAGGTGCCACGAGCGACTTTAGATTCTGCTGAAAACAGATCTGAGTTAATGTAAAGTTGATTATCAGTCCCCAGCCCCTGTACAGTTCCTTCTCAGATTCAGAAGCCATGGGTTAGGAATCACTAATAAACACACTCCCACGATTCAGGCTCTTCTCTTCTGTCACTTTGCCCATTTCTGGAGAATCTATGAAGATGAGTGTCTATCCAGCCTCACCTGCTCTCCACCCCACGGGGAGATGCTCCCGCAGAAACACAATTGCTAGGACGCTGAAACAAAGGTTAGGTACAACCAGCCACAGCGAGCGTATGCTAAGATTCATGAAGGGAAATGGATTGTTTTTTTGCACTATTTTGTGGGGAAAGCAAGGTTGACCTGATTTCACAATTTCTTGTTAACCTAAAAAGGGAGCTGTGAGCTATCTAGCTGGGAGATGTTCATGTTTTAAGGTGATCTTGTGGCACGTGGTTAGCACCTAGAGCTGTTGAAATTCCCTGGCCTCCAGGCTCATCTTGGTGGGGGAGGAGCAGTTGCTGTGACTTTCTGGGGTTCTGCTGCTGCTGTGACCACCTGGCTCCTCTTGGGTACCTGGGTGATTTAGTGGAACTGAGAGATTGAGGAACTAGATGCATGTACAGTTCACAGGAAGAACTTGAAAGATGCCCAGATTTGCGAAGCCCTTACTTCATTTTCTCTGTATATATTTATTGAGTTTCCTATTATCCATCATTGTTGACCTCATGTTGCTTTCCCACTATCTTGAACTCAGCTTTAGGCAGGTCAGCCCACTCAGATGAACCTATCAAGCTATATTTAGTCTGCCTGTGGGCCCCTTTAAGACACTGCTGTTTGCTCCCAGGCAGGACCCTTGACTCCGGCTGGCTGACTTGCTGTTGCCTACTGTTGGTCACCAAGAAGCCCAAGTTAGATTGTGCACAGCTTACTTCAGTGAATCACTATCTCTGGAAATCACTTTTGACAGTTTTTGTTGCTTTTCTTTTTTTACCAAAGCCTAGCCATTTAAGTTAGTGTTCCATTTCAGAATATAGATGCTCCTCGACTTAATAAAGGGACTACATCCCATAAACCATCATACACTGAAAATATCATGCATTGAAAATGCAGGTGGTCGACCAACCTACCCAGCACCCTTGCTTGACGGCACAGCACGCCAGAGGTGGGTTCCCCCTTGGGATTCTGATGCTTACTGGGAGCTGCAGCTTGTGGCTGATCATCCTGAAAGAGTATTGCCCTGCATGTTGGTCGGCCCGGGAAAAGGTCTACATTCAGAATTTGAAGTATGGCTTCTACTGAAAACTTTGCATCCTTGTAAAGTCAAAAAAATCCTCAGCCAAACTCTGTAGGTTGGGGTTGTCTGTAATAGAATGGAATAAGGGCTTTATGTTCTGTTGGGTTCGTTTCTACTCTGAGTGATTAAAAGTCAAGCTGCCTGATGGAGTGTTCAGTGAAAACATTGGAAGGAATAAGCGATCCTTCAGCTCGGTCCTCAGAGCTGAACAAAGCTACCTGAGGGCTCAGCCATTAACTCAGCAGAGGTCTTTAGTATGGAAAGGGACGCAAGTAAGTTGTTCATTTCTCTTTAAAACAACTTCTAAAAATACAACCCTGTTTCCTGCAATGCTGTGTGTAGGAGGACAAGAATTAGAGGGAACAGAATATTCTAGAAGTTCAATGAGATGTTTTGAGCCAAAATAAACCAGAGAGCTGTGGTCATTAAGTGAACTTATTGTCTATTGAAGTGACAGGATTTTTATGGTAACCTTATGAAAGATGCCTTAGCTGTGTTTTGGGGATCAGATAAAGATAAATAAATAATGATAGCTATTTATCAGTATAATTCCGGGGTGCAGATCACTTCAAATATCAGTCCTGTGGACCCGCAGGGGATCGAGCCACAGGGTTCCCATGGGGGCTCAACTGATGTTTTAGAGTCTGCAGCAAGGAATCCTGAATCCAAGTTCTTAGAATAAATCTTACATTCCTCTACAGTTTATAATTCAGCCTTTTAGTTACCTGCAAAGAATAAGGGGACATCGGTTCTCCATCTTATTTAAAGATTATTTTTAGTAAGCTATGGAGCAAAAAAAAAAAAAAAAAAATTGCTAAAAGCATAAGTTAAAATGCAATAAATAAACAAATGGAGACCACAGAGTTTAAAACCCTGTGATGGTAACTTAACAAATAACAACAACAACAATAAAAAACAAATGAAAACAAGGGAAAATTAAAAAGGGCCCTAGATTGTGCTTGATCAAGAAATTGTAGGGGTTTTAAACTTAGTAGACAAAAAATAACCCCCTCAGATCCTTCATACCTAAAATGTAAGCCAGTTCTTTTAGGGCAATGGGGGCGTTTCCCCTCCAGTCCTCTCCTGGGAAAAATTAGCTGATGCTCCAGAGAGGGACAAGTGTTACTTGGTAAGTCTGGCAAATACGAAATACGATTTCCAGTCTTGTGATCAACTCTTCATTTTAGTGATGTTGCCTTTTTGTAAGAAAATTGTTTGTTTTTGCCTCTAGGTATATAATGGACAGCTGCCAATAATTGACATTTTTTGGTTAGTAAAAACATAGCAACGCTTCAAGAATATGAGACTCTGTACTTTTGACTTCAAACTTGAAATCAAACGCAATTCTTATAAGTGATTACAATTGCAAGCATTATTTATGTGTGCATATTTGAGGGTAGGCCTGTGTCCCGTGTGTGTGTGTGTGTGTGTGTGTGTGTGTGTGTGTGTCTTCAGCAGATCTACCTGTGAGGCAGATGACATAAGCAATAACTCTTTCCTTCATCAATAGGCCAGTTGGTAGCTCATGGAGCAAGTTTTAATGTGCATAAGAATTATGAGTTCAGATTCTGGGCTCTGACTCTTGAGATTCTGGTTGAGTAGCTCTGGGCTGGGGTTCAGGACATAACATTTCTGCTAAGCACTGATCGACTGGTATGCAGGTGATGGAGAGGGCTGTATTTTAAAGAAACATTGCTTTTGAGAGATGAGCATGGAGTTCCTTTCATTTTTTTTTCCTGGTTCTAGCTCTTCCTTCATTCTTGAGGTCTTCACTTTCAGAATCAAATTAAAGCCATGAAATGCCCAGGAAATATGAAATCTTCATGTGAAGTTGGCATTCTGCCATGTTCTCAGCCATTGGTGCTTTCCAGCATGACTTAATGATTCCTCTGTGGAGGGACTGATAATAAGAGGCTGAGCTTAGTTATGCAAATTATTTTAGTACCAAGTATCCATCACGGGATGCACATTTTAATTGGGGTGACAATACAACTGGTGCCATGCAACATTCAGGATTTTGGCTGCTGGTGGAATCTCCTGCACCGTGCCATGAGTTGTGGTGTGTCTGGGGTATTCCACTTAAAATGAGCCCATTGATTGAGCTGATGAAGAAGGAGCAGCGTCATTGGGAACAGACTGTGATGTTTTCCCCATGGTGACATTTGGGGAAGGACCAGCTACACTAGAGTGATGGGCTCTCACATGCTCAGCTGCTGCAGGTCTTTGTAATTGCTTTTCTCTTGTGATTTCCTTGATGAATGAGGCAAACTGTTCTCTTTGTTTTTTTTTTTTTTAATTTATTTTTTTAATTGGTTGTTCAAAACATTATAAAGCTCTTGACATATCATATTTCATACATTAGATTCAAGTTGGTTATGAACTCCCAATTTTACCCCAAATACAGATTGCAGAATCACGTCGGTTACACATCCACAATTTTACATAATGCCCTATTAGTAACTGTTGTATTCTGCTACCTTTCCTATCCTCTACTATCCCCCCTCCCTCCCCTCCCATCTTCTCTCTCTACCCCATCCACTGTAATTCATTTCTCTCCTTGTTTATTTTCCCATTCCCCTCACAACCTCTTATATGTAATTTTGTATAACAATGAGGGTCTCCCTCCATTACCATGCAATTTCCCTTTTCTCTCCCTTTCCATCCCACCTCATGTATCTGTTTAATGTTAATCTTTTCTTCCTGCTCTTCCTCCCTGCTCTGTTCTTAGTTGCTCTCATTATATCAAAGAAGACATTTGGTATTTGTTTTTTAGGGATTGGCTAGCTTCACTAAGCATAATCTGCTCTAGTGCCATCCATTTCCCTGCAAATTCTATGATTTTGTCATTTTTTAGTGCTGCGTAATACTCCATGGTGTATAAATGCCACATTTTTTTTTATCCATTCATCTATTGAAGGGCATCTGGGTTGGTTCCACAGTCTAGCAATTGTGAATTGTGCTGCTATGAACATCGATGTAGCAGTATCCCTGTAGTACGCTCTTTTAAGGTCTTCAGGGAATAGTCCAAGAAGGGCAATAGCTGGGTCAAATGGTGGTTCCATTCCCAGCTTTCCCAGGAATCTCCATACTGCTTTCCAGATTGGCCGCACCAGTTTGCAGTCCCACCAGCAATGTACAAGAGTACCCTTTTCCCCACATCCTCTCCAGCACTTGTTGTTGTTTGACTTCATAATGGCTGCCAATCTTACTGCTCACACTTCAGATAGAGCCCTAATATCCAGAGTATACAAAGAACTCAAAAAATTAAACAATAAGAAAACAAATAACCCAATCAACAAATGGGCCAAAGACCTGAACAGACACTTCTCAGAGGAGGACATACAATCAATCAACAAGTACATGAAAAAATGCTCACCATCTCTAGCAGTCAGAGAAATGCAAATCAAAACCACCCTAAGAAACTGTTCTCTTTGAAAACAAAACTAGCAATGAACCAGCTGAGTCTGTTGGAGAATCTGGCTTAGAGTTTGGATTCCTACTTTTCCCCATTTCAAAAGTAAGTGCATGTTTTTTTTCCAAGGGTTTCCCACTAATATGCACACAAAAGGGAGAGGGGCGACCACCATGGCATTTAATTTTTCATGAGGAGAGTACTTTCACACCTCCCCAGGTGGATGGCTGTGATGCTAATTAGCGAGAAGATGCTTGTCTCTGCCCTGAGCACACATGTGCACTCTGTTCTGCATCTGCTAAGAGATGACTAAGGCTATTTCTGGGGCTGTTTACTGCACTATCTCATTGTTTTGACTTTGCTTGCGTTGAAATGTCATTTTAGCCATAGTTCACCATAGACCTCATTCAGATGATTGGAGTGTCGTTTCCCTGAACTTCAAATACTTGAAAGTGCTTCTACAAGTGTGCAGGGTTGAGCATGCTAGCAACAGAGCCCAGTGTGGCTGTGTGCTTCTTGGCAAGGCCTCTATACCTTTTATAATTGATCCCTGTGGCATCTGTGTTTCTAGGGTGCTGGGGTTATGGATTAGAAATATTCTGTACTAAAATTCTGAAGTAACTGAGCCTTGATTTTTATAAGCCAAACTTAGAAAGTCAAGGGCTCTATGTTTTCTCTCTTATATGGAAGCTAGAGAGTCTAAAGGGAAAGAAGTGTTTGAGGGGAATCTCATGAAAATTGTGAGGAGGTCAGTAAAATACAGGAAGGGTCCAGAGTGGGAGGGAGAAAGGGAGAGAAAGAGGAAATACTAGGGAATGACATTTGCCAAATTATATCATGTGCATGTACAGATATGTAACAAAAAATCCCACCATTGTGTACAATTATAATGCACCAATAAAAATATGGAAACATGAAATAAAACACAATAAGAAAACCAGAAAAAGAAACCCAAAAGTTATTTTGCAATGGTTTGAAGTAAATACTTGCATTTATTATAAGTAGCCTTTATGTAATTATCTGATTTTAAAGGTGGTAAGGTTTATAGCAGATAAAGATGGCATTATTTGGTATGTTTGCAATATATACATACATATGCATATTTTTTAGCATGATTTTTAGACAAAGTATATATAGTTTTCACTTTAACTTGCCGTGGTTTTCATTTAGCCTTTATGTTGGATTGAGAACTTGACCATTTTCCCTGTCTTGTATGATTTGATGAGAGTATATTCTGTATGTGACCTCTGTGCCTGCATGTTAAAGTTGCTACCTTCTCCTTAGAAATACATTTAATAATTTATTATAGGGATTGATTGAAAGTGTAAAATGAATTTAAAAATTCAGATAAAAGTTTTTAAGGGCTGCAATGGGATCATAAATAAATCAAAACACAGCATCTTCCATCTCCTACCCGAGGTAAACGTTTAAGTTAAATAAATAATTCCCAAATCCCTGCAAGAATATGAAATCACAAGAAAGTTTTATTTCCATGATACCTGGTAGACAGAGGAGGGCAGGATGAGGGTGAAAGAATGTGAATCTTTGTAAGGCATTTTCCAAGATCAGTGACATTTTTTAGCTTCTAAAAGACCTTTGCTCTTAATATTAAGCAACCACTTTCATCATTGTTACTACTCAATAAAACTTGTTTATGGCTTCAGCTCTCTGGGGTATGCAACAAAGCTTTCTTTATCTCCTCCTCACTTTCCATATATTTAATTTAAGTTAGAAATGTAAGAAAAAAATTATAAGAAAAAATGTGGGGGAGGGAGACATTGTATTGACCAACAATACAAAGTAAAATTCCTAGACCACTCAATGCGCCTGCTGGCTTTTTGGGGAGTAGGTGAAGATCAAATAATTTCTGTAAACCTCTTAATCAGATTCTCACTGCTGACTTTATCGTTCCTCCCAGATATCACTTTGTATTGCTTACATATATCCACTCGAAGAAAACGTGTGAGCTTTTCATATTAGAAGATGTATATTTACATTCTGTTGTAACTCTTAATCATTGAGTATGGGTTTTCTGTACTTAGATGAGGAACACTGAAAGTTCCTCTGTCAGGCAGAGTGTTATGTTTTCCTTGAAGGAGGTTGAGAGTCCAGACAGTGTGAGCCCAATCCGTTGTCAGGAGGATGTGGGTGACTTTCATACCTGTGTCCCATGTGATTTGATTGCCACAGTGACTGTTGCAAATCTCACTGTTTGTGCTTAAATGCTGGCGCCAGGAGCAGGGAAGTGATTGTACCGTTGAACTTTTCCCCACATAGCTGTTATCCCCAAGATGCGTGGTGTCTGCTCAGAGTCCAGGACTCTGGTGGTTTGAAGTCCTGAGACAATAAAGGGAACCCTGAAAAGACAGACACACATAATTGGACACCTGCAAACTTCTTGTCTGTTTCTAAGGAATTCAAAGCACTTTTCTGTTCATATCATTCATCTTTATCTGCTTGTACAGGGATTACAGGGCTGATTTCAAGGAAAAACAGGAGGGAGGAAATGGATGTCAGGAAGAGTATTTTTTCTTGAATTAAGAACTGAGAAAACTTTGGGTATGCCTTTTAGTCTATTCAGGTGAAGATTCACATTGTGGCTTCGTAAGGTGCCATTTATTATGGTGTTAATCCTTCATGATGAATCCACCTGTTTCTGGCCTTGGAAACTGCATTTCTAGGGTGGCTTAGCTCTCTGGAAGGCAGCATCATCATGACAGTGCTGGGTATGTATGCAGAGTCCAGGAGGCTCCCTCTCTTCTTGCTGGGTTGAGCTGTAGGAGGAAGGGGGTGAGTCAGCCACAGTGTTACCCTAAGGCCCTGCCCAGCTGCCCAGGGGTTCACTCCACTCAGTTTGCTTACATTGTTGTTACTTCTCTCATCAAACTTTCATTAGCAGGACTCAGGTCTTATCAAGGGAAGGATTGGGACAGATCAGCGCATCCTTAGCCTTTTGAATTTCAGGGACCAGATAGTCCTAGGGAAAAATACCTTAAATTTTAAAATTTTATTCTTTTAAATGTATTTTTGATGGGCCCATAGTAATTATACCTATCTATGTGCAGAATGACACATGTATACAGTGTGTGCTGGTTACACCAGAGTAATTGTCATATTTATCACCTCAAACCTCTGTTGCTTCTTTGTGTTGGGAACATTCAAAATCCTGTCTACTACCTACTGTCAAATATGTCAAAAACAATTACTTGCTGTGAATTGTTGCTGTGCTGGAGAACTCTCCAAATTATTCCTTCTATCTGCAACACTGCACGGGCTAACCATCCTCTCTCCATTGCCGTCACCAACTTTTTACTTTGGCAACCCAGTAAGTTTTGAGGTATTTTCCCTCCTTAACTACCACCATCATTGTCAGTGTCTCTTTATTTTTGTTGCCCTTAGAAAGTTTATTAAAAGAAAAGAGGTTTTATTCCAGAAAGCGGAATGCTAAGCTCAGACGTGAGTCCTTTAGAAATGGAATTAGATCAGCTTCATGAAAAGCTCATTAAATGCCGTCACTTTAAAAATTATCAATTCACCATAGGCCAATAAATAAACACTTTATTTCAGACCAGCATTAGGGTGCACTGGGCCTGGTGATCTCTGGGACTCCTCTGAGTCGCCTGGTTCTGTGACCTGTGTGTGTGCACAGTGCTCTAGTTCCAAGCATTCTTAGGAGCATGAAAGGTTGGTGCACACGGAGGTAGAATCCAGGATGCTGCCAGACACTTCTCTGGGATTTCACTCAAAAACACCCCGCTGTAATGTTTACACAGTGTTGATGTGATAACTTGCATATTAACTGCAAATCCTTCTCAATGTCAAGAAGCGTTTAGAGCCACTGAAGAGTCCTCTGGATCCCTCACTTCCGCCCTGAGCTCTTGGATGTAGCGCTCTCAGCCTGCTCTAGTTTGGAAACCTCAGCTAAGTAACTGAAGCTGCTCTCCCAGGTCCTAATGAGTTTGATTGGATGCTCATTGTTCACAAGCTTTACATTGGCATGACTCACAGGCCTGTTCAGAGCTATTAAATTCTAGTTCATTTTGACTAGTCCTTCAAGTACAATAGCTGGGCATAGTTCATTTCTAAGTCACTTATCATGATGAGGGCTCTTTTTGCTTTTAGTAATATTTATAAAATAGTTAAACAACAAAACAAGGCAACATATCCTTCCATTTTTTGTGTCGGTTTTCTGTGCAACCCAGAAACCACTTTATCATCACATGTTTAAATTACTTTAAAGTGTTTATTCTTGGACTGAAGCAGACTCTGATTTCTTCACACCTATTAGTAGGAAGGTATGTGGAATATTATTAGATCAAAAATGAATGAAGTTCTTCTTCTCTTCTTCTTTCTATTTTTTTTTTTTCATTTTCTTATCCTATGTGTTAAGGAAAAATCCACATGACAGGTCTTATTATTTCAGTAGTAACACAAACACAGTCTTGATATTATTTCCAGTAGCCAAAGGATCAGACACTTGGTCTCACTTGGGGACGCAGACAAAGGACAGAGTGTTGGGGAGGAAGGACAGCCCTCTGGAGTGGAAGTCTGTGCTGCAGTCTCTCCATCTCTTCCTCGTGAAGTTCCTGGTTGGGCCATACACCATCTTGCATCGATTGACCTGATGATCAATGTCTGCGCCTTGGGTAGTGATGAAGCCTGTTGATTTGTTGTGATTCAGTGTGTTTGTTTAGATTTTTTTAATTGGTCGGTGTTTTAATCAGCTATTTTGTTGCTGTGACCGAAAGACCTGATAAGAATAATTTTAAGGAGGAAAAGTTTATTTTGGGGCTCATGGTTTCAGAGGTCTCAGTCCATAGGTGGCTGGTTTGAGTTGAGGCAGAACATCAAGGCAGAAGGGTGTGGCAGGAAAGCAGTTGGGGACATGGCACCAAAAGGTGGGGGTGGGGAGACACACACACACACACACACACACACACACACGGACTCCCCTCTAGGGACAAAATATTTACTCCAAAGGCATACCCCCCGTGACCTACCTTCTCCAGCCACACCCTAACTGCCTTCAGTGACCACTTAGTTAATCCCTATCAGTGGATTAACTCACTGATTAGGTTCAACTTCTCATAACCTAAACCTTCTTGTATTGTCTCACACATGAGCTTCTGGGGAGCGCCTGATATCTAAACCATAACAGTCAGAAAGAGTGGTTAGAAAGAGGAGTTTGTAGGCAAAGCTTGTGAACGGGAGAGTAGGGGGGATTGGGACCAGAGACCAGAGACCAGAGACCAACTGGCAGTGGAAAAACAGCAGAGCTGTAATTTGTTGAAGTTTGGGAAGACTGATAAATTGGACTAGTTAATTTTCTGAGAGGGGAAAATGAATTCTTTGAAATCCTCTTCCATCTGTCCCTCCCAGTGGCTGGTACCCAGTTGTTCAGTTTTAGATCTTGGCATGGCTTGTCAAAGGGAAGGAATTTTGCCCCTGTTGTAATTTGTCATAATTTCTATAACGTTCAAATTGATTTTGACAGCAAAGGAGAGAATTTTGATGCAACATTATCAAACGTCTGTTGAGCATTTTCACATGTTCAAGGCTCTGTGCTTGTTGGGAATGCAAAGACGTGAGAGACGTGATTCCCGCCAATGTGAATGACGTGGTGAGGATATGACCTAAAACATTAAATGACTCTGTTTTGGGGTTTCCAGTCCCAAATCTATTGGCCCCATTTGCGTTGGGCCTGGGGTGAGGCAGCACATCATTAAGGGGGATGTGAGGTGAAGAGAGGAATCAGGAGCAATACTAATGTTTGCCCTGAGCAACTGGGTAGATGTGATGGCCTTTATTTAGGAGGGGGAGACTTGGAGAATAATAGGCTTTGGGGAGAAACACAAAAGGGTCTTTTCTGGGTAGGTGAGGTTGGAGATCTATATTGGATATCCAAGGTGAGGTCACCGGGGCAAAGCAATATTTGAAGGGGTAATGACAGAAGTTTCCAGATCTGATGAATGACATCCTTAGAGTCAAGAAACTCCACAAACTCCAAATGCACAGTCCCTTCACCAGAGGAGTCATGAAACCGACAGCCAACTTCTCAACAGAAACAACACACACTGGAGGACGATGTCATCTTTCAAACTAAAGGAAAATAATTTATAAATTAAAATCCCGTGAGCGCATCAGCGTATTTTCAAAAAGAATTCTGAGTTCATTCGCTCTTAGGTTCATTGAAAATATCCTTTGAAGACAGAGGCAAAATGAAGATATTTTCAGATAAATGAAAACAGAAAAACGTAAGTATTTTCAGCAAAGTCAAATGGAAGTATAGAGGTAGAGGAGGGGATGATATATTTAAATGACACATCTTTGAGTTCCTTGTACATGCCCCCAGGGAATAATGCCCTCTCTGAAGAGTACTTAAGGCACATTCTGTTTTACCTGCCTGAGTTTTTCTCTCTTATTACGTTGACCCACCCTCATCATTTAAAGAAAAGCACAAATGCCACTCCCCAGAGGCCTTCTCTGATACCCAGTATAGTCTGCCTGTAAAAGGTGTCATAAGTATCAAATACAAATTGCTACAGTGCAGTGCCCCACACCAGGCTGGGGAAGTTAGTACCCTAACATGAGAGTGTTTGTGAACTGACAGCTCATAAGTTCCCACTCATACCTTCTCCCTAAACACCATCATTCACCCTGTTTGTTGGTCTCTAGGTGATGGCTGGAGGCTACAGCGATGCAGGAAAACTGGTTCTCAAGTAAAATCACACACATTGCCCGTTATGCAGTTTCTGGAATTTGATGACAGTGATGTCGAACTACTAGAACCACATGCAAAGGTAGTGAGCAATAAAGATCAGGCAGAGTTATTCTAGTTTATAATTAAAAAAAAATTTTTTAATTGTAGATGGACACACATATCTTTATTTTTATGTGGTGCTGAGGATCGAACCCAGCTCCTCACACATGGGAGGCAAGTGCTTTTCCTCTGAGCTACAGCCCGAGCCCCCTAGTTTATAATTTAAAGAAGATAAGATGGACAAGATAAAATGAATCTTTGATAGACAATAATTTGGATGTGAAATAATTATAAAGAAGCTTTTGAAAAAATTGTTTTTACAAAAATCACTCTCTTTGTTGTATTCCTGTAAAAGTTGGAAGTGACAATAGGGTTTTGTATTCTCACTCAGGTGGCTGACTGCTGGCCAAGGGCCTCAGTTTCTCCCCATGTGAATCTTTTCATAGGGCTTCTGGAGTGTGGGTCTTCATGGCATGGTTGCTGCCTTCCTCCAGAGCAAGGAATCCAGGAATCCAATGTAGAAGCAGAAATGACTTTTATGGTCTAGCATCAGAAGCCACAGACTGTCCCTTCCATCTACAGTTGATCACACTGGGCTAACCCTGGTTCACTGTGTGATGGAACTATACAAAGGAAAGAGTATAGGGAATCATGGATCATTTAGAACAATTTTGGGGTTGGCTGACCTACAAATTATCCTGTGATATTTATAACTAATGAAGAAATGTTTTGTTATAAGTGGATTCACTCTAAGGGGCTTTGATTTGATGTCATTATGCTGAGATAAGTAGAACCTCCTGGAGCATTCTTTTGTTGCAATTCTATGTGTTAGTTAGCTTTCCATTACTGTAACAAAATACCAGAAATAATTAACTTATAAAGATAAAATGTTTATTTTGACTTTGCTTTGGGGTTTCCAGTCCAAAATCTATGGGCCCCATTTGCTTTGGGCCTGTGGTGAGGCAGCACATCATGGTAGGAGGGTGTGGTTAGAAAAACACCTTATGGCCAGGGAATAAAAAGAACGAGGAAGAGAACAGGGTCCCTGCAGTCCCTATTAAGGGCATGCCATCAATGACCTAAGGACGTCCCATTAGATCCCTCCTCCTAAAAGTCCTACCACTCTCCACAGTGCCACCCTGGAGACCAAACCTTTACACGAAGGACATTAGGGACATCCAAAATCAAACTATGGTGCCACAGATGTAATTTACCTGTATTTAGGGAGTTATTTTCTTGTCTCCCTCTCTAGACAATGTCTTCTGGAGGCAGGGTGCAATGTATCACCCTGAACTAGCACTGTATTTGGCACACAATAGGTGCTTAGTACAAGTACTAAGTGAATGAATAAATGAATTCAGTAGATGTACTTGTTTTTGGTTAGAGAAACATCAAACAGAGGAAATGGATTCACTTTTTTTTTTTTAAATCATCCTGGATATGCCCTTATCTTGCTTTTGCAGTAAGCCTGTGTTTTGAGTGTTCTGTGTGCACGTAAATATTTGTTTAAGGACTAACTTAATCTAGGATATTGTGGAATAGGAAAAAAACCTCATAAGTAAATATATACTATTGGATTGATATGGATTTATCTTCTTCTCAGGGAGAAAATTGTTCAGCTGAATTCTGTAATTGATCACTTGATGTTACTCAAGAATATTGATGACCATTTCAATACTTTGGGGCAAGTAAGGATAAAACTGTTTCTTTAATGAAAAAAAGTTTTCTGTTCATTGATGTTAAGGATATATTAGTAAGAAGGAATTATTAAAAGGGTTTACAATTATAAGTGATTATTTTATAGGTTTTGCTCTTTGTGAGACAGAATTCATTTTAATGATTTGTTTTTATCCACTAAAACCTGCTGTTATTTCTGAGCTATTCAAAAAGCAATTGCCCAATAGCAAAATCCTATTCAAAAAGCAATTGCCTGCACCTTTGTCTAGAAATGTTTCCTTTATGTTTTTGCCCAGAAGTTTCTGAGGTCTTTGGTCTATACTGAGTTGATTGCTTTGTACAGCATGAGAGATAGGAGTCTAGTTTCATTCTTCCACATAGAGATATCCAGTCCTCACCCCTTTACACCTTTTGTTGAAGGGCCTGTTGTTTCTCCAACATGTGTTTTTGGCACCTTTGTCAAGAATCAGATGTCTGTAGCCGCATGGATTTACCTCTGTATCTACATGTCTGTTTTTCTGCCAGTACCTTCTTGTTTTAGTTACTATGGCTTTGTAATACACTTTTAAATCAGGTATCACGATAGATACTTTCAGCATTGCTCTTTTTGATCAGGATTTCTTTTGGCTTTTTGCTTTGGATTTCTTTGTTTTTCCATGCGATTTATTTACTTATTTTTAGAGGAGGAAAAACTTATTTTGGGGCTCATGATTTCAGAGGTCTCAGTTTCTAGATGGCCAACACCATTGCTCTGGGCCCAAGGTGAGGCAAGACATCATGGCAGAAGAGTGTGATGGAGAAAAGTGGCTCAGGACATGTCTACCATGAGAGAGAGAGAGAGAGAGAGAGAGAGAGAGAGAGAGCGTGCGAGCGCGAGCACACACATGCAAGGGAGTGAGAGGGAGAAGGAGAGAAGGGCTGGAAAGAAGACCCACCTCGTTCAGCCATACCCTACTTGCCTGCAGTTACCACCCTTAATCTCTATCAGTGGATCAATGCACTGATTAGGTTAAGGCTGTCATACCCAACAACTTAGCCTGTAAATCCTCTTGCATTGCCTTAGACATAAGATTGTGGGGGACACCTCATATCTAAACCATAACATTCTGTCCCTGGCCCCCCAAAGCTCTTGCCCATCTCACAATGCAAAATACATTTAGTCCATTTTTCAAGAGTCCCTGTAGTCTTCATCGTTCTAGGATTGCCCAAAAGTCCAAGTCCAGAGTCTTCACTAAGACTCAAGGCAAACTCTCAACTTGAGAGTTAAATGTATCCAAAATATAAAGGCCCCAAATTAAACATTTCTATGTGAAGAAAAGGGAATAGAGAGAAGGGAGGGACCAAAGCAAGACTGAAATCTGGATGAGCAGACAAGTCCTATAGTTCTGTTTGACATCATGATGTTCTCTCCAGAGGGCTTGAGTAAATCTGCCCCTATATAGCTTGCTGGTTGCAGTCTACACAACATCTCTTTTGGCTTATCTCTGCTCATTTCCTACAGCTTTCCTTGGCAGACATTCTATAGAACTGGCACTTCATTTTTCTTTTTTTAAATTTATTTTTGGTACTGGGGATTGATCACAGGGGCACTTAGCCACTGAGCCATATCCCCAGCCCTTTTAAATATTTTCTTTTGTGACAAGTTGCTGAGGCTGGCTTTGAACTTGCTATTCTCCTGCCTCAGCCTCCTAAGATGCTGGGATTATAGGCATATGCCATCGTGCCCAGTTTGGCATTTCTTAATCTCAGGGATTTTCACTGCAGCTTTGGCTTCCTCCTCACATCTCCACACATTGCCCTATCAGGGGCAGCCCACAGGGACTCCAACTTGGCTGCACTTGTCTGGCCTCCCAGGGTTTCCTTTGAAATCTCAGTGGAAGCCTTCATGACCCCCAACTCAGCATCCTCCATTTCTGCACAACAGGCACCACATGGTTCATGCCAAGGTCTGCCACCATCTCAAACAGTAGCCAAGCCTCCTGGAACCCTGGCTGCAGCAGCCTCTGAATGCCACTGAGCATGAGAAAGAACTTTTTAGGTTGCCTTGTGCAAGCAGGATGCCCCACTGGTCTCTTCTCAAAAGAGCTTTTACTTTCACACTTTTGAGCCTGACATTGGAGTGGTTTTGCCAATTCCTGAGATGCCCTCAAGCCATCTTTCCTATTGTCTCTGGGCAAAGTCTTTAGTGTTTCTTTAGTGGCTGTAATGTCTTTAATAATCAACCATTTCTTGTCCCTAGTTTTATTCAGTTTTCTGGCCAAATTACAAGTTTTTAAAAATCTTTCTGTTCCTGATTATCACAATAAACTTAGCTAAAAGCCACCCGCAATATCCATGCCACCCCTGAAAGCTGTGCTGACTTGAAAGAAAGTTTCTCTGCTAGAATAATTTGTCCAACACCTTTAAATTGAGCCTCACACAAAATCTCAGGACATGGGCAAATTGTAGACAACTTCTCAGCCAGAACATAACACGAATGGCCTCTAGTAGTTCAATTTTCATATAGTCCTCCTTTCCCTCTGAAACCTCATGAGCCCTGTCTTTAGTGTCCGTGGTCCTATGTGTATTTTGTTCTTCTAAACTCCCTTATTAAGCTCTGCTTACAAGAATCTAAAACTTTTCCAGCTTGAATTTCTAAAGTTTTCAAAATTCCTCCAGTAAATTCCCTCCCACCCCCCAAATCTCTGAACCACACACAATCAGGTTAGTTATAGCAATAACCCTCTCCCCCATTTATTGGTACCAATTTCTGCTTTACTTAGCTTTTTTACTGCTTTGACCACAAGACCTGACAAGAGAAATTAGAGGAGGAAAAGTTTATTTGGGGCTCATAGATGGATCATTCCTCAGTTCTTGAGGCAGGCAGAACACCATGGCAGAAGAGCATGGTGGAGGAAGGTGGCTCAGGACATTGCAATCATGAAGCAGAGAAAGCTTCCGTATGAATTTAAGTTTTTTTTTTTCAAGTTCTTTGAAGAATGTCATTGGAATTTTGAGGGGGTTACATTAAATCTATAGCTCACTTTTGGTAATATGGCTATGTTAACAATATTAATTCTGTTGATTCATCAATGTTGAAGGTCTTTCCATCTTCTTGTGTCAAATTCAATTTCTTTTTTTTTCAGTGTTATGTAATTTTTATTGTAGGGACACTTGATCTCCTTGGTTAGGTTTATTCTTAGGTATTTTATTATATTTTTGAAGCTATTGTGAGTGGAGTTATTTTCTTGATTTTTTTCCTAGTGGGTTCATGATTGGTGTATAGAATAGCTATTGATTTTGTATGTTAATTTTATATCCTGTTAATTTGCTGTATTTGTTCATAAGATCTAAATGTCTCCTAATGGAGTTTTTAGGGCCTTCTAAGCATAGGGTCATATCCTCTACAGATAGGGGTAATTTAATGTTTTAGGTCATATCCTCTATAGATAGGGATAATTTAATGTTTTTTTTTTCTGTTGTGACTAAAAGATCCAACCAGAACAATTGTAGAGGAGGAAAAGTTTATTTGAGGGCTCATGGTTTCAGAGGTCTCAGTCCATAGAAGACTAGCTCCATTCCCTAGGACTCAAGGTGAGGATGAATATCATGGTGGGAGAGTGTGGCAGAGGGAAGCAGCTCACATGATGATCAGCAAGGAGAGAGAGAGAGAGAGAGAGAGAGAGAGAGAGAGAGAGAGAGAGAGAGAGAGAGAGATTCCACTCACCAGATACAAAATATATACCTCAAAGACACAGTCCTGATAATTTAACTTCTTCTTTTTCTATTTATACTCATTTTATTTATTTCTTTTATCTAATTGCTTTGGCGAACATTTCAAATAGCATATATAACAGGAGTGATAATAGTGGACATCCTTAACTTGTTCCTGATTTTAGAGAAATTGCTTTAATTTTTTTCTCCTTCAGTGTGATGTTGGCTTTGGGTTTGTGTTACTTTTATAGATTTGTATATGTTGAGCAATTCTGGAATGAAAATAATGTTGCTCACATTGTATGATCTTTTAAAGATGATGTTGAATTCAGTTTGCAAGTATTTTATTGAGGAGTTTCGTGTATATGTTCAGCATTGATATTGGTCTGTAACTTTCTTGTTGTTTTTGTACATTTCTGGTATCAGGGTGATACTGGTTTCATAGAATTAGTTTTTGAAAGTGTGTCTTCCCTTTATAATTCATGGAATAGTTTGAGGAGAATTGGTGTTATTTCTTCTTTAAAGATCTGATAAAACTCAGAAGTGAATCTCTCTGGTCTGGGCTTTGTTGTTGGGAAACTATGTTACTGTTTCAATCATATTGCTTATTTTTTCTCTCTTTAGATTTTTTATATCTTCTTTGTTCAATTTTGGTAGATAACATTTATCTAGAAATTTATTTGTTTCTTCTAGATTTTCCAATTTATTGAAATACAAATTTTCAAAATAGTTTTTAATGATCCTCTGGATTTCAGTGGTATCTGTTATAATATCCCCATTTCATCTCTAATTTTATTAATTTGGGTCTTTTCTCTTTTTATTTTAGCTAAGTGTTTATCAGTTTTGCTCAACTTTTCAAAGAACTACTCTTTGATTCATTGATCCTTTGTATTGTCATTTTAGTCTATATATCACTGATTTAAGCTCTGATCTTGATTGTTATTCATTTTTTATTTCCTTTTACTGGTTTTGACTTTGGTTTGTTCATATTTTTCTAAGACCTTGAGATGCATCATTAGGTTATATATTTTGGATCTCACTATTGTTTTAATGTATGCACTAGTGGCTATACATTTCCCTGTTAGCAAGTCTTTGCTATATCTCACAGCTGTGGTATGTTGTGTTTCTATTTTTGTTTGATTCTAGCAATTTTTAACCACTCCCAATTTCTTCTCCATTCAAAAGTGTATTGTTCTGTTTCCATGTGTTTGTGTAATATCTAATTTTCTTATTGATTTCAAATTTCATTCTATTATGATCTGATATAATACAGAAAATTATTTCAATTTTTTTTTTGTATTTGCTAAGACTTTCTTTATGGCATAAAATATGATTTGTTTTGGAAAAAGTTCCATGAACTGCTGAAAAAAATATACATTTCCCTTTTGTACATTTGCTGGATAGTGGAGTCCACATTCCTTGAGATTGCTGGTCTTCTCTCTTTCAGTTCTCCAAAGAGGAATTCCCCATCTGCCACTGAACTGCTATATGCCAAGTTTTGATGAAGCCTATTTCTTTGATTAATTCTTTCATTATTCTTGTTTTAAAAATTTTTATTCTAATTTGTTATATATAATAGCAGAATGCATTACAATTTATATTACACATATAGAGCACAATTTTTCATATCTCTGGTTGTATATAGAGTCACACCATTCATGTCTTCATACATGTACTTAGGGTAAGATGTCCATCTCATTCCACCATCTTTTTTATACCCCTAGCCCCTTCCCTTACCCTTCCTGCCCTTTGCCCTCTCTAGAGTTCATCTAATCCTCCCATGCCTCCCCTCCCAACCCCACTATGAATCAGCCTCCTTGTATCAGAGAAAACATTCAGCATTTGGTTTTTTTAGGGATTGGCTAACTTCACTTATTCTCCCATTTCATCCATTTACCTGCAAATGCCATGATTTTATTCTCTTTTAGTGCTGAATAATATTCCATTGTGTATCTATACTACATTTTCTTTATCCATTCATCTACTGAAGGGCATCTAGTTTGGTTTAGCTATTGTGAATTGTGCTGCTATAAACATTGATGTGGCTGTGTCCCTGTAGCATGTTGTTTTTAAGTCCTTTGGGTATAGACTGAGGAGAGAGATAGCTGGGTCAAAAGGTGGTTCCATTCCCAGTTTTCCAAGGAATCTCCATACTGCTTTCCAGCTTGGCTGCACCATTTTGCTGTTCCACCAGTTCTCTTGTTATTCTAAAACCCAACATTTCCGAGTTTCACCTGATCAATCACTTTATCAGGTTGCATTCCAGCATTTTCACACAGACCCTTCTACCTCATCAATGTCCCTACACTCTTTGCCACTCTTTGCTGTGTTTTCAGATCCTAGAAAGTTGCCTGACAAATATAGGTTGTCAATAAATGTTTATTAAATTATTTGCTCTTTTATTGTCTGTTTTAGTTTCTCAAATACTATGATTGCTTTTGTTTTCTGGAAGGTAAACATTTATACATTTCTTATTATATATTTTTTACATTTTACCTTTAAATACGATTAAAACACTTATTTAAATAGTGTGTTATCTCACAATTAATAAAATTATTCAAAATAATGTATAATTAAAACAATGTGGTAGGTATATGTTTAGACAACTTTGCTCGCATATCTTAGTCTAACGGCTCATTATTAGTTAAAGTAAGGAAGCAAATCTGATCCATTATTTATAACTTGTAAGACAGTAGAATTATAACTGAGAATGTCATAGTATAGTGATGGCATATGGTAAGTACCATAAAATCTCACATTACTCGTTGACATTTGTTCAGTTAAAAGAAGTGAATTTACTGTGAGATTGTTATAAATCTTATAACTAATATAGTGATAATGTTGCTTTGGCAAATGAATCCACAACAAGCTTCTCAAAAGCTTTCCTGTTAATCTATGGTAATATGGATATAGGTATAGTTTATGTCTTGATGTCATAAATTGTAATTAAATTATTCTGTCATGGTGCCATTGTTGGTTTACTTAATATAAGTTTAGCATCCTGATAATGAATTCCTTGGCTGATTCTCTACCCTAGTACTTGTCTTGTAGGCAGCACAAGTCTGAGAGTTACCACAAGCATAAATGTGTTCCTTTGCAATTGGAAATGAGGCTACTGACCACCCAAGTTCAGAGTGTGGTCTTAGGTGTTTTCTTTCTTTCTCTCTTTCTTTTGATTTTTTTTTAGTTGTAGATGGACACAATACCTTTATTTTACTTATTCTTTATGTGTGCTGAGACTTGAACCCAGTGTCTCACATATGCCAGGCAGGCACTCTACCACTGAGCCACAACCCCAGCCGTTAGTTGTATTCTTTCACTGTAGTACTGGGTTGATCATTTGAGTAATGGTTGGTGAGTTAAGGTGTATGCTTTGTGGCTCTGAAAAACAGTGTAATATGAGACTCCAACTTGCCTTTAGTCGAACAGCCTAGAATATTTTCAAACATTGATCCTTGTGGCTTAAAAATATGAAAAGTGTCTACTGTTAGGAAAATCGAGGTGAGGATGGACTTTTCTACAGATCATTTATGGAACTAGTAGGGAACTATCTAATACTAGGCCACTGGGGATAGTCTTAAGATACTATCCACAGTATCAAGTATATAGTATTAAGATTCTACCTGTAATATCTTAATTTATTATTGTCATGATTTGTATGTGTTTTGTCCTACAAGGGACACATGTTGGAGGCTTAATCCTTAAGTGTGGTGATGTTGGGAGGTGGTAGAATTTTTAAGAGGTGGGGCTTGGTGCAAGGCTATTAGATCACTGGGGCACTGCGCTCAGAAGGAGTTCAGGTAGTTCTCATGGGATCCAGGTTAGTTCCTGTGAGAATGAGTTATAAAAGCAAGACTGGCCTCTGGCTTCCTGTCTCATCATGTGATCTTTCCCTTTCACACATGCTCCCACCATGCCATCCTCCACCATGTAATGTAGCCAGAGGACCAGAGCTGGCACCATGCTGTTTGGATTTTCAGCCTCCCAAATTGTGAACTAAATAACCCTCTTTTCTTTATAAAGTACCCAGCAATGGAATTTTGTTATAGCAACAGAAAATGGACTCATGCATTATCTAAACTTCTTCTCTTTTTCTCCTGTTCATGTTCCTTTGTGTTTTTAATCCCAACTAGGAAGTTCACATTTTAGAACCTGAATCAGGTTCAGAGATCATGGGTAGAACAGGGTCGGGGGATTTAATTTTACTTGTTAGACTGTGTATTCTTGGTTGCCAAGAGGTACTTTTCCTGACCTGTTATTTCATGTGTGGGTGATATGAAATGTTGATGTTGAAAACTGGACCTGGGGGCTCCCTTTGTTTGAAAACATTCTCAAAACATCATTTCTGCAAATTTGACAGAAATAGAATTTTCCCAAATGGTGTATATTGCTCTATGTGTTTTGAGAATTTTCAGTGCTGTTCATTAAATAGTAGAGTCCCTTCATGATCTAGCAGAAGTTGCAAGTTGATGTAAAAGAGAGATAACTCTCTAAAATATGGTAAAAGAGTTTGCTGTTAGTATGAAGTGCCCAGTTGACTCTGGTAGTAGAGATGTGTTCAAGCCTAGTTGGTACAATTATATGGTTTTTATGTCCAGAGCTCAATAGTCCAGATGGAGGAGAAGAGAGACAAGGGTGTAAGAAGTTGAGGGCTTTTGCACTGGTAATACCTGAAGTGAGAGGTCATGAGACTGAGGCAAAGAAATCAATCTAGGAAGGCTCTGTTACACCAAGAGAAGACAGAGATTCAACCACTTAAAGACTCCATTCACCTAATAAATGAATTCAGCAAAGTAGCAGGGTATAAAATCAATCTCCATAAATAAAATAGATTTTTATACATCAGTGACAAATCCTCTGAAAGGGAAATTAGGAAAACTACCCCATTCACAATAGCCTCAAAAAATAAATACTTGGGGATTAACTTAACAAAAGAGGTGAAAGACCTCTACAATGAAAACTATAGAACTCTAAAGATTAAAGAAATTGAAGAAGACCTTAGAATATGGAAAGATCTCCTATGCTCTTAGATAGGCAAAATTAATATTGTCAAAATGTCCATACTACCCAAAGCACTATCCAGATTCATTGTGATTCCAATTAAAATCCCAATATCATTCCTTATAGAAATAGAAAATGCAATCATGAAATTCATTTGGAAAAATAAGAGACTCAGAATATCCAAAGCAATCCTGAGCAAGAAGAGTGAAGCAGGAGGCATTACAATACCAGATTTTAAACTATACTACAGAGCTAAAGTAACAAAAATGGCATGGTATTTCACACCAAACTAGATTTGTAGACAGATGGTACAGAATAGAAGACACACAGGCAAGCCCATATAAATACTGTATTCTCATACTAGACAAAGGTGCCAAAAACATACATTGGAGAAAAGATATCTTCTTCAACAAATGGTGCTGGGGGGACTGGAAATCCATATGCAGCAAAATGAAACTAAACCCCTATCTCTCATTATGCACAAAACTCAACTCAAAGTGGATCAAGGACCTAGGAATTAGACCACATACCCTGCGCCTGAAAGAGTAAAAACATAGGCCCAAATCTTTATCATGTTGAATGAGGCCCTGACTTCCTTAACAAGACTCCTAAAGCACAAGAAATAAAATCAAGAATTAATAAATGGGATGGATTCAAATTAAAAACCTTTTTCTCAGCAAAAGAAATAATCAATGAGGTAAAGAGAGAGGTTACATTTTTGGGAGCAAATTTTTGCCACATGCACATCAAATAGAGTACTAATCTTCAGAATATATGAAGAGCTCAAAAAACTTAATACCAGTAAAAAAAACAACCCAATCAATAAATGAGCTAAAGAGCTAAACAGATACTTCTGAGAAGAAGATATACAAATTGATTAACAAATATATGAAAAGTGTTCAATATCTCTAACAATTAGAGAAATGCAAATTGAAACTACTCTAAGATTTCATCTCACACCAGTCAGAATAGCAGTTATCAAGAATACAAGCAACAATAAGTGTTGGCAACAATGTGGGGGAAAAAGCACACTTACGCATTGCTGGTGGGACTGCAAATCTGTGCAACCACTCTGGAAATTCCTTATTCCACTATGGAGATTCCTTAGAAAAGTTGGAATGAAACCATCATTAGACCCAGCTGTCTCATTCCTTGGTCTATGTCCAAAGGACTTAAAATCAACATACTATAGTAACGTACCCATGTCAATGTTTATAGCAGCTCAATTCACAACAGCTCAACAGTGGAAGCAATGTGGATGCCCTTCAATAGATGAATGGATAAAGAAACTGTGGTATATATACACAGTGGAATATTACTGAGCATTAAAAAAGAATAAAATTATGGCATTTGCAGGTAAATGAATGGAGTTGGAGAATATCATGCTAAGTGAAGTAAGCTAATCCCCCCAAAATACAGGCCAAATGTTCTCTCTGATAACTGGATACTGATCCATAATGGAGGAGGGCATGGGAAAAATGGAGGAACTTTGATTGGGCAAAGGGTAGGGAGAGGAGGAGAGGGAGTATGGAGTAGGAAAGATGATGGAATGTGATGGACATTATTACCCTAGGTACATGCATGACTGCACATATGGTGCAATACTACATCGTGTACAATTAGAGAAATGAAAAGTTGTGCTGCAATTGTATACAATAAATCAAAATGCATTCTGCTGTCAAAAATACCTAATTAAAATAAATAAATTTAAAAAAAGACTTCATTCACTGTTTCACTATATATTTAGCTAACTTTTGCTGATACTTTATTTTACCAACATGTTGTTTTACTGTCCTGATTAACATATTTTGGTTAGTAATATGATTAAAGGAAATAATCTGTATTTTTCATGCTCCACTCACACCAACTCTAGATAATAAAGAAAAAGCATTCACTGTTGAAATTCAAATCTCATTTTATTCTTGACTATTGGTTATTATTTCCTATTTGCATGTTACTTGAGGCTAATGCAGAAAAATAAAATGTTTTTATTAACATCAGAAGAAATCTAGCAAGGTTGATTACCAAATATTTATAAAATACAATAGCAAATGAATAAAGTAAATTAAATAACATTTGTTGCTCTATCATGGATTTTGCAAAGTGGAAAAGCAGAATCTTGGACTCATGGAAAACACTCTGACACATTCATGCCTACAGCTTAGATGATAACACTGCATTTAGCCATCGAAAAGCAAAGGTTAGAAGGAAAAGAAAATTGAACATTGAAGATGCATGCATCTTATAATAGGAAAAATAAGTCTAATGTAATATATGTGGTACTTTGGAAAATCTGTGAAAATAAATCAATAGGAAGAGGAAAAATTTGTCAGCACGTCAGGAGGGGCCTTGCAGGCCTTTTGGTGTGTGTGAGAGGGAGGAGGTTGGAGGGTTTTGAGCAGAGAAGCATAGTCATCTGACTTAATTTTGAAAAAAAAAAATCACTCCAGGTTTGCAGAAAAGGGACTGAAGGAGTCAGGAGGAAGCAGGGAGACTGGTTAGAGGCCACTGCACAATGCAGGCTTGTGTGGGGTGGTGAGAGGTGGTCAGATTCTGGTGATAATCTCCAGGTTTATCCCACAGGACTTGCTGATGAATGTCTCACAAGGTAGGACAACATGAGAACATCAAGAAGCAGTGTAAGCGCTTTGGTCTAAGCAGGGAAAGACATGAAGCTGTGGATGCCATTGGCTGAGACAGGGAAGTGGGTGGGAGGGGTAGGTCAGGAGCTCAGTTTTGGATGAAGTATGAGAATTCCAAGAGGAAACGAGTGTTACCTGTGTGCAAATCATGATGGTATCACTCTGAGTACAAGATGTGGTTCTTGCTCTCCAGGGCAATGCGGCACAAATTGAAAAGTACATAAAATTTATGATTACATGAGATCAAAACTACTTTAAAAAGAGTTCCTATGAGAAATGATCACCATGGAGTACAACAGTGTTAGGATTAGGTGGACCTTGATGAGGAACGGGCACTCTTCCTTGGTTTTGAAGCGTTTGCAGTGTTTGGCAGGTCTCAGGACTGAGAAACCAGACTGAGAGTAATCCAAGTAGGGAGTTAGGATGTTCAGCCACAGGGAAGAAATCGTGTTTGCTGACGTGAGACTTTGAGTTGTGGATTAATGGGAGCAAAGGTTGGAGATGCATTCAGGTGCCAAAGGCTCTAGGTGCTGACTGAGGAATTTGACCTTCATTTTGTAGGTAACATACCATGACTGAAAGGATTTGATCTGAGTGATTGACCTGATTGAATTTCTGCCATAGGAAATATAGTCATTTGCATCAGATTCCTTTGAAGTTTTGGACTTCGATGTCCAGTTGGGCTTATTCTTTGGGGAGCTTTGACATCCTTGGCTATGTTCTTCCGGATACACTTGCCACTTCTGACTTCTTGACTCACCTCCAGTCTCTCTGACCTCAGCTCCTCCTCATTTACTCAGTAAATATGCAATGAGAGTCAACTCTCCACAGATCTCAGGCTGGACTCAGAGGACAAAGCAGACATGGTCTAGTAGGGGGCAGACATCAAGTAAATAACGCATACTTCTGTGTAAGAATTCCAAAGAGGGGCTCATGCATGGGCCCTGAACAAGGGGATTTTAAAGCTGAAGTCTGAGACCTGAGTGATGTTGGACAAGGGAAGAGGGAAGGGCATTCCAAGCTCTGGGGACCTGTGTCAAGGCCCTGTTGTGGGAATGAGCTTCTTGTCCTCAAGAAGGAGCAATGGCCGGTGTGGCTGACAGTGGCAGGGGCCCTGAGGTCTGCCCTAGGACCTCGGCCTCAGCTGCCTTCTGGGCAGGTATCTCCCCCTCTTGCCACCTCTTGACAACCTCATTTCCTCACCTGCACCACCTCTTGAACTGGGTAACCCAAAGGCACACCAAACTTCATGTGTCCTAAATTCTAAGTCCCTTTCCACTTTGCCATTTCTCAAGTACAGCGTACAGACTTGGGGTTCTACTTTTCTTTCAGCCTTTTTCCTTGCCCCAAAATTCTTTTCCACCCTCCCTTGCCTGACAATCAGCTCCAAGGCTACTTTTCTGCAAATACTTTTCTAGCTGTTTATTCCTAGCCCTGTCTTCCTTGGCAGACCTCATAAAACACTGTCCCTTCTTCTCCTTAGACTGTTGGCGTGGACTATTGACCATTGTTTATTTGTGTGTGTTCTTAATGGATTAGATCCTTCTGGGCTTCATATTGCTGGTGCTTTACATGATATTTGGGGCACAGGCTTTTACTAAAAAATGGTTTAGGAGCAGAATAAAAATAGCTATTGAAACTGGTGAAAGTGCTTTAAATAGGACATTGAAAATCAGAACAGAAAGAGTCATATCTAATACAGAATGAGAAAATATCAGATGGAGAAAACCCATCTATTTAGTTTTCCCCTTGGCATCCTAATTGGAGGATGTTGCCAATTGTTATTCTGGCTGGAAACCCTCTGTAGAAAGTGTGAAAAACAAGAGGTCTTTTGAGAGAATTGGTCCTCAGAGATTATAATCAACCTTTGAGTCTCATCCTTTACATTTAGAATTGCATTGTCAAAGTCCAGGACAAAAAGGAGGATCAAACACAGCATTTGGAAAGATTAAGGAAAAATAAATAAAGTTTATCCTAATTGAGCCCCCTACCCCAGAAAATGTGTTATTGATATTGAAGTCAGATATCCAAGAATCTACTTAGACATTATTAGCATTTACTGAGGGTGCTTCATAGAATTCATTTGTTTTCATTTCTTTACAACTTTTTTTGTGATGATGGTGGTGATTGGCTCCTTGCTCACTTGTTCTCAACCCTCCTAGGGGGAAAAACTCTTCACTTGCTCCTACGTCTGTGTGTGGAAGGCTTCAGGGGAAAAAACAAGAATGGATCTCATGTTGGTGACATCGCATTTGAGGGGGAAAAACTTGGAGGCATTTAGGGTTTTAGTTGACCTCCCAAGATGACTGAATTAAGACATGCGTTGCTTTGTCCACAGTCATCAAGCTCATTTCCACGGTAGCGTCTTCTTTTCTATGCAAGTATCAGGCTTGTAGGTAAGTGCTGATTATTTCTGACTTTCTAATTGTAAGAGTCATTACAGATTTCAGTGAGCTGCCAAGTTATTAGATAATAACTCCCGATTGTGGGCTTACCTCTGAAGTTGTGAGGGAGCCCAAGGGTGTGCTGAGCATGGGTGTGTCTTTTTGTGAGGTTTCCATGTTCCCCTCCATTTATACATTTATGCAAACACATATTAAACATAGAGCAGGGCATTATACTGCATGCTGGATTTTACATTTCAAAAGAAAGGGCAAGAAATTCTTTTTTTTCTTGGAGCAGTGCCTGGGGAGATATGAAAAAACCTTAAACTCTGAGATGCTCTAATTTTGTGATTTCTAAGTGATTCCACAATAACAATTGCAATATGGAAAAAGAGTAGCACATAGGAAACCTGATATCACCCCCTAAAACTCCCTGTTGGTACTGTGTGTTTTCTGCTCGTTAGTGGTGTTTGAGCATAAAAAGGAAAATCTGTTCCACCACTGTGTGTGTGTGTGTGTGTGTGTGTGTGTGTGTGTGTGTGTGATTGGGGTGAAGGTGTGCAGGATGTGGGGTGGCCCTGTGATATTTACTAGAGTCTTGTCTGCGTTCATCCACACCTGTGTTCTAGTGTTTGTTTTGGAGGATTCAGGAGGAAGGTTTCTATGCAAGGTAGTAACTTTTTATTGGACCATAAGACTCAGTATTGTCTCTGGAACAGTCTTCACTTTGGTAATTTAGCTTCACTTCTGATGATTTGTGCTCTATGATTATAGAATGGCCTAAGTTGTAGGAGATCTTGGTGGTCACGTCATAATTCTTGAAGATGGCTTGAAAGGTACCTTGGTGAAACATCTAGATAAGTTTCAAACATCAGGGATTTGAGTGCTGTATTCATGGTTTTTGCCATATCCAAGAACTGCATGTGCAACTATTTACTTACAAATATTTTTCTAGTTTATATTCGTTTATTGGTTTAGATTCATCCTAACATACTGTCTGGATTCACAATGTTGCAGTGTGGGAATCTGGAGCCTGGGTTCAAGCCCTGGCTCCACCTCTTCCTGGTACTGTGACCTTGAGCAAGTCAATCCATCTCTCATGTCTGTTTCTCCAATTAAAATAGGGATAATAGTAGTATCTGTCTCATAGTGTTCTTATGAGGATTAAATGAAAAAAGTAGAAGAATTATAATAATGCCTAACACAGAGTAAGTACTCACAGTGCCTGCTGTTATTCTTAGCTATATATCTATTTAGTAATCATGAAAATATTTAACCATCAAGACAAAAAAAATCACTTTTATGCCACCTAATGGTAATTACGCTGCATTAGTAGGAAGTGCTGTCTTTTTGTGAGCTGCGCTTTCCTGTCATTGGGTCTCATGCTTATTTTTCTGTTTGGTTCTTTCCCACATTAGCCTGGATTCAGGCCAGCAAAGATTCTTTTCCATTTTAGCCAGCTGTGACTGTTAGGACAGCCATTTCAGGGGACTCCATAGTTCGTCTCATGGGTTCTGTTTTACCCTTTGACATCGCAGGGACCAACCCTAGTCTCTCTTCTCCATTACAGTCCTTGACATGATTGAAGGAAGCTGTCAGGCCTCCCAGAGCGGCTCTCTTTTTCATCCCTAGACAGTGTCAGCTTCTCCCTCAGGAGGGGCCCCTGCCTGCCTGGCTTGTCTCATGTTATCCTTTGGGATGGAGGAAACTGTGGGAGAAGAGGTCTGTCCAGGGACATGTTAGACATTTTGGCTGGTACTAATTAGTGTTCACAGACTCTGGGAGCACCTGGAACCTGCACACATCCAACGTCTGTGACACAAACGTTGCAGATAGAAAGGGGATATTGACGATGTTCCCATTAAGAGCCGGAAACAGTTAAGACATCTTAGAAAACCAGTATTGGTGGTTACCTCTGTGAAAGGAACTGGATGGCAGGTGAACTGTTTTCTCTTTTGCATCGTACACCACACAACATGTTACCTAAAAAGTTGACACACGCACACACCCAGAGGCAGAATCATAGACCATTTGAACTAGAAAGCTTTAACAAAAATAACACGAGGAAGCTTTGTAAATGTGAAGTGCCTGACTAAGGGAACAGAAAGACAGTAGGGGCAGTGATTTCAAAGGAGAAGTCAAAATAAATGCAAATAACAGCAAAGGACAGAACTTCATATCTCGCCTGCGCTCTACACACACCTCTTTTGGTCTGGCAGTTTCCTTCTTCTCCCTAAAGATCTAGCTCAGGTGTTATTTCCCCCTGGGAAGCCTTCATAATTCTCTAACCTCCTCAACCAGGCTGGTCCAGGGCCTCCTTCCCCATTTTCTGACTATTCTGTGCAGATGAGACTCCTGTGAGTCCACTTACCATAGCCTGTTATAATGGTCTATTTACCTCTCAGCTTTCTTTATCTTTTCTTTACTCCCAGAATTCAGCAGGAGGGTGTCTTATTTTGTTTTCTGTTGCTATAACAGAATGCCTAAGAGTGAGTAACTTATAAGAGAAAAGAGGTTTATTTGGGCTCACATTTCTGAAGGCTGGGAAGTTCAGGATCAGGTGTCTGCATCTGGTAAAACCCTTTTGCCTTAAAATGGTGAAAGCTAGAAGGGAAAGCAGGCATGTTTGGAAGAGAAGAGACATGGGGCTGGACTCATTTCATAACTGCTCTCTCAGTTACTAATCCAGTCCTGGGAGTACAACAGGAATTCCTCTTCATGGCTAATCACCTCTTAAAGGCTCATCTGCCAACGTCACCAGGCTGCCAGTTTAATTTCAACCTGAGTTTCGGAAGGGACCTATCAGGTTCAAATCACAGCAGAGTATCTCTACTACTAGTGTCTGTGAGATGCCCAGCATGGAGAGTGCATGAGTTGTGCATTTACTGAATGAGCAAACTACCCCTGGTGGACTTGGGGCTGTGGTGTGAGGTATTAAGAGTCACCTGGTGTTTGAGTCACCCAAGGTCTCGGTAAGCATTTGCCAGGCCAAGAGGAGAGGGACTGCCTTCTTAGCAAACCAAATAGTAATTTCAAAGACACAGAGGCAGGCTGAGGTTACCCTTTTAGAACAAATATTAAATATTAAAAAATATTTTAATCCAAAACAGTCTAATATTTTATAGTACAACATATCAAATGATTATGCAAACTAGTAAAAAAATGTGCTTTTTAATGTTTATTTCAGAAAGAAAATGACTCTGAGTTTGTTCTTTAATTAATTTGTTTGTGAGTGTATTTGGGACCCCTAGATGTGGTTAGATGAGCGGTTATTGGGACAGGGTATTTCTCCGTTTCTGGCCCTCCTCTATTCCTTCTCTGCTAATTTCTGTAGCAATGACATAAAAAATATTCTCCAGACATTTGGGGGACCTGAGTGAGGAGCTTATTGGCTTCCAATGAACCTCAGGTAGAGGACCATAATTTAAGACAGATAGCTATCAAAATCATAGAAAAAACTCACTGGGGTCTATGGGAGTTCACAGGAAGGAGGGCTTACTCCCATCTAGGGAAGATCAAAGAAGGCTTTGTGGCAGGAATCCCATTTATTTTTAGCATGTGAAATTTAGGTATGTGAAGACATGGGGTGCTGGGTGTGAAGTGGGTGGTTGAGAGTGCTGGGCATTCCCTGGGGGGCAAAGGGCATCAGCTAGTATTGGAAGGCAGAATAACCTGCAGTGTATCCAGGAACCGACTGTCTTCCATGTGGCTGGAGGGGTTCATTTGTGCGTAGATTATGGAGGCTCTTAAATGTCAGGTGGGAAGTTTGGACTTTCTTTTGGCTGGTGGGAGCCACTGAAGATTTTTAGCCAAGCAGTGGATGTTTTAGATCTGTAGTTAGAGTCAGGGGTCCTAACTAGACAGGAAAATTAGTTTGAAAAGCTACTTATTAGTCAGCTGGGCAAGAGAGAAAGAATCAACAGAAGCAGGAAGGAAACGAACTCTGGCATATGGAGCTGTGAGCAGATTTTTAAGGATGCTTTCTGTGCTGAGTTTAATGCAAAAAAAAAAAATGGCACAGGGCAAGCATAGATTGGAAATGATAGAGGAAACAATAAGAATGACCATCTTTTCCTGAGTGCCAAAGGTAAAGCAGTTGATGAGCATTGATTTGTGGTGAGAAGTGTCTTGGAACTAACAGGTGAGGGCTGTGTTGTGGGCTTCATATGTACATTTCTATCAGCTTTGGTCTGCAGGTTACTGTTTGAAGGTTTGATAATGAGTGATTTTGAAACTCTTTCTGAAACATAGGAATAGAAGTGCCTCATGAAACACTAGGTTTCCCGAGACATTGTGCTTTGCTGGTTCCCTGAAGGAGTTTGGATTTCCAAAACATCAGAGAGAATCAGTCTGTATATTGAGATACCATCCAAATGGTTTTTAAAGCTACAGCTGGCTAAGGGAGAAGACAGGTTAAACAGACTTTCCATATGAATAGAACATGATTATGATTATTTATATCGTTGAGTTGTGAGGCTTAGTTTCTACCATGTGCAGATTTGCAAATTTTTATGACTCAGAGAAATATGTTGTAAAGCCAGGAGCCAGATAGACATTGTTTTGCCTTTGCTAGAGACTTGGGATTTTGCATGTACAGCAAGTAAGTCACACTTAATTTTTCTTTTTCTTTTTTTTTTTTTTTTTGCGATGGGCACAAGGCACCTGGAGAATTGTTGATGTTGAGAGTTTACCAGATTGTATCATTCGTGTCCTCAGGATCTGCCAGGCCACTCCTTGCTATGTACCTTTTCTTTTCATCTCTACCTCTGCTAGGGACTGAATTGTGACCCACACCCCCAAATGTATATGTTGAAGCCTCAACTCCCTAAGTAAAGGTATTATAGATCAGAACTTTGGGAAGTAATTGAGCTTAGCTGAGGTCATTACAATGGATCCCCCAAGATGGGATTAGTGACTTTATAAGAGGAAGAGAGTCCAGAGCTCACTTTCCCTTCCCTTTAGGAACACATCAAGAAAGCAGTCATCTGTAAGCCAGGAAGATGGCAGAACCCAACCATGCTGGCACCCCGATTTCAGACTTTCAGCCTTGAAAACTGAGAAAATAAGTTTCTATTATTTGGGCCATCCAGCCTATGATATTTTGTTATGGCAGCCAATATTTACTAATACAGTCTATCATGAGCAAACCTGGTAAAAGGACATCTGAGGGGTCATGGTCTTGTGTTTACTACATAGAAATACAGCATCATTCCTTGACTAGGCTATGTTACCTACCATATTTTTTGCAATATAAAGGTCTGATAGAGACAGGATGAGGTGATCCATTTGTGTGACAAATTATAATAAACGGGATGGCATATTTTGCTTAAGAATTGATAAAATTCTTGCAGCTTGGGACTTGATAAGCTCTAAGTTTACAAATTTGGTACAATTTCCATTTTTGACTAGCTTAATACTTTAATTTTTTAAAAATAATAATTATAGAAACATTTAAATTGATACATTAAAATTTTGCATAGTTTTGAGGTACCATGTGACATTTTGATCCATCTATACATGTATAATGTTCAAATCATGGTAAACATGTATCTCTGCAAACATTTATCATTTCTTTACAGTGAAAACATTCAAAATCTTTCCAGTTTTTTTTAAAAACATGTAATGCAATGCATTGTTATTATCTATATAGTTTAATATTTAAACACAAAATTTTTAGATGTACAGTAAGATTAATGAATTGCCAATTGGAGGTCACAGTCCTGTAGCAATAAAAGAAGAACTTAAGACAAAATGGTTTAAAACAGAAAGAAGGATCAAAAGAAGTATGAAAGAATTTTGAAGAGCTTAAAATCCAACTGTCAGTTTTAGCTCTGCTAAAAATCATCCATTCACAGTGGCTTGTCATGTGTGCCAAGTTATGTTTAGAAAAACAAGGGTGGAAGGAAAAGCTTATATCCGTATGTGGAGGTGGTCCCAGCTGTGTTTCCTACCTTCTAGATCTTAAATACAGCGTGACTCCCCACTCTCATGGGCCCCCAGAGGCAGCAGCTTTCTCAGAAGTGAACACATCACATCGCTCTTTTATTGTGCTAGGCTGATAGAGTGGCAATATTTCATAGATTTTATGTGAATTATTTTTTATAATTTGTGAACAATGAGCTTCTTAGTTGTAGTTTTAGAACATGGAAAGCTCTTTGGAGAAATTCTATAATCCAAAGGAAATTATAGATATGTATCATGAATTTGGAAACATATTAATTCATGCAGCTGAGAGAATTGCAATCACTTTTTAATTAAATAATATTAATAAATAATGTGTATCTATTAGGAATAATTTAAGCATCAGGGAGATTTAGTTTATAACTTATTGAAAACTCAATGACTTTAAAATTTGGTTGACCTCATTATAGGTCCATAAAGGTGAGAGTTAATTCTTGAGAAATCAGATCAAAAAAACTGAGCTGTTCATTGTGCATTTGACTGTATTGGACTCTTTGGAAGCTATAGAAAAACAGTAGATTTGGGCTGTCCATCAAAGTGGCCACTGGCACAGGTAGAAACTTAAATTTAAGTCAACAGAAGTTAAATACTATATCTATTTTAGTATGCTGATTTCATCTCCTTTGGATCATAATAGCTAAAATATGGAATCAATCTAGGTGCCCATTAACAGATGAATGGATTGAGAAAATTTAGTGTATATAGACAATGGAATATTATTCAGCCATAGAAAAAAGAATGAAATTCTGTCACCTATGGCAAAATGAGTGGACCTGGAGGATATTATAGTAGGTGAAATAAATCAGACACAAAGACACATACCATGTGCTCCCTCTCATTTGTGGAATTTCAAAATGTTGATCTGAATGTAGAACAGTAATTATTAAAAGCTCGGAAGGGTGGAGGAGAGGGAAGACAGAGGGAGGTTGGATAATAGGTACCCAGGCAGAGTTAGATACGAAGGGATAAGTTCTGTGTCCTGTAGCACAATGGGGTGATCATAGTCCACAACAACCTACTGTATATTTTATGAAGATCTAGCAGAGAAGAACTCAAAGATGTTAAACATAAAATAATGACAAAGAGGGAGAGATAGTATTTGTCCAATTGGATCAGTGCACACTGTGTGCATATGTTGAGATATCACACCGTACTATCCTATGAATCTGAACACTTACTACATGTTCCTGTGCTAGTATATGCAGTAGATTATATTAATTTATTTTTAAATGTTGAACTAACCTTGTGTACCTCTAATAAATTCTATGAATCATGGTGTATGCTCCCTTTTATACACTATTAGATTCAATTTGCCAACATTTTGTTTAAGATTTTTGTGAGCAAAAAGACAAGAGATATTGTCTGTAGAATTCTTTTTGTACTAAGTTGGTGTTGGTAATACTGGTTTCTTAGAATGAATTGAGAGGTGTTCTCTCATTTTCTATTTTTGGGGGGGGGGCGGGAAGAGATTTTATTTTGGTGTTAATTCTTTAAACATTAATAGAATTCTCCAGTGAAACTAGGTAGGTGGATATTTCTTTTGGGAGGCTTTTACATTATGAATTAAATTCTTCAATAGTTATAAGGCTGTACAGATTATTTTTTTTCATATTGATTGAGTTGTAGTAATTGACAGATTTCAAGGAATTGGTTCATTTCATTTAGTACCTGTTACTCAACCATTCTGTCTCCTTCCTGACCCATTTCCCCTTCTTAGCCTCTGTTCACTGCTATTCTACTCTCTACTTCTCTGAGATTAACATTTTTACACTTCACATGTAATGTGATGTGATACAGTAGTTGTCTTTCTGTGCTTGGCTTACTTCACTTAACATAATGTCCTCCATTTCCATACACTTCACTACAAATGACAGGATTTCATTTATTTTTATGAGTGAATAAAATATTATATATATATGACCCATTTTCTTTATCCATTTATTCAGTAATAGACACCTCGTTGGATTCCATATGTTCTTTATTTTAAGTAGTGCTACAATAAACCTAGGAGTGAGGCTACCTCTGTAGTATACCGATTTCCTTTCCTTTGGATACATACCCAGTAGTGGGCTCGCTAGAGCACATGTTCTATTTTTAGTTTTTAGTAGAACCTCCATACAATTTTCCATATGACTGCACTAATTCACATTTCCACCAACAGTGTGTGAGTGTTTCCCTTTCTCTACATCCTCACCAACCAATAATAAATTTATTTTTTTGTCTTTATATAATAGCCATTTTATGCGTGGTAAGATGAGATGATATTTCATTATAGTTTTGATTTGCATTTCCCCAATGATTAGTGATGTTGAATTTTTTTGGATGCCTGTGCTGGTTTCTGTATTATTATTATCTATGTGTATTATTATTATTATTGAGAAATGTCTATTCAGGTCATTCACTCATTTTAATTGGACTATTTTTTTTTTTGCTTTTGAGATTTTTAAAGTTCCTTATATATTCTGCATATTAATCCATTGCCAGATGGATAGTTTGCAAATATTTTATCTATTCTACAGGTTGTCACTTCACTATGTTGATTGTTTTCTTTGCTATGCAGAAACTCTTAGTTTGATATAGTCCAATCTGTCTATTTTTGCTTTTGTTACTTATACTTTTGAGATCTTATTCCCAAAATATCTCTGCCCATATTAATGTCCAGAGGTGTTTTCCCTTGTGTTTCCTTCTAGTTGTTGCTTAGCTTTAGGGCTTACATTTAAGACTTTCATCCATTTTGAGTTTACTTTTGTAAATGATGATAACTAGTGGTCTAGTTTATTCCTCTGCATGTCTAATTTTCCCAGCATCATATTTTGAAGAGACTGTTCTTTCTTCACTGCATATTTATGGTGACTTTGTACCAAAAAAAGTTGGTTGGTTGTAAATATGTGAATTTATTTTTCGACTTTGTATTCTATCCATTGGTCTATGTGTTGTTTAGGCCAGTACATGCTGTTTTGGTTTTAGAGCTTTGTAGTATGTTTTGAAGCCAAGTATTGTTAGGTTTCAAGAGTTGTTCTTTCTGCTCCTGATTGCATTAGCTATTCAAGGTCTTTTGTGGCTCCATGCAGATCTTTCATGTACTTGGTTAAATTTATTCCTAGAGATTTCTGTAACTCTTAAAAAATAAGATTGCTTTCTTGATTGATTTTTTAGCTGATAAACTATGGCTGTATATAAACACTAATGGTTTTTGAATGTTGAATTTGTATGAACCTTCCTGGACTGATATATTGTTTTTTTTTTTAGTGATGTCTTTAGGATATTTGACCACAATGATGTGATGTTGTCTAGAACAATAGATAGGTACAATTTGAACTCCTACTTTTAAATTTGAGTGCCTTTTATTACTTTATCTTGCCTAATTGCTCTGACTTGCAATTCTAGTACTACTTTGAATAAAAATGGAAAAAGTAGATAGACATCCTTGCCTTTTTCCAGATCTAAGAGAAAAAGCTCTCAACTTTTCCTCATTGAATAATAATTTGATTTTTCATATTGTTTTTTAGTTCCTATTTTATTTCTGACCTTTTAAGTTTCTTCTTATCTAATTTTGATGTTTGGTTTGTTTTTCTTTTCTAGTTTCTTCAGGTATACCATTAAAATGTTTATTTGAAGTCTTTCTACTTTCTTGATGTAGGCATTTATTGCTATAAATTTCCTTCTTATTACTGCTTTTGTTGAATCTCATAGGTTTTGGTATGTTATATTTCCATTTTAATTTCATAAGACATTTTTTAGTTTTCTTTTTAATTTCTTCATTAACTCATTGGTCATTCAGGAACATGTAACTAAATTTGTATGCATTTGTACAATTACCAGTTATTATTTAAAATACCCTCTTAGTTTAGTCTTTCTTTCTAAGGCTCCAAAGAGACAAATATTGGACCATTTGTTGTCATTCTAAGGTATCTGAGGCTCTGTTCATTTTTCCCCTGTTCTCTTTTCCCTATTTTTTTTTGAGATTGGGCAAATTTCATTGATTTGTCCTATATCTCACTGATTCAGGAGCACCATATAGGGCACTTTCTGGGAGATGAATTCTGGTTGTAGGAGGACCCCTCCTTCTGGTGCTGCTGGACTCCCTGGTGCTTCTAGATCAGGAGGACACAAGGCATTTTTTTTGTGTGTGCGTATGTTAGAATTTCCTACGTCTCCTCCCCTCCCCTCTATAATTCACAGTGGAGGTTAGTATTTTTGCCCAACTGGGAGTAGAGTGCTTCTTCCCATGGCCACTTCCCATCAGCAGAACTTCTCAACAGTCTTTCTGGCTCATCAGGTGTATCAGTCAATTTTCCATCACTGTAATTAAATACCTGATACAAGCTACTTATGAAGAAAAGAAGTTATTTTGTTCACAGTTCTGGATCTTCAAGTCAAGTGGAATAGTGTAAGCTTGGTGAAGGCCACCTCTTGACTTCACCACCTCATGGGGAATGGCAATGGTGGGAGCAGTCACAGGAGCAAACAGATTACTTTTCAATACAGAAATCTGAGAACCATGAGTGGGGCAAGCTTGTTCCCTTTATAAGAATCCTCTTGCAAGAACTCAACTCACATAAGAACTACTTTCCAAAAGCCCATCTCCAGTGACCTAAGGGCCTCTTACTTGACCACACCTCCTGATACTTCCACACCACTTCATAATAGCACCATCCTATGGACAAAACCATCAGTCAGTTGAACCTTTGTGAGTTCATGTGACACAGTTGAACCATAGTCAAAGCACAGTGCCTGGTGTTGTCCTAAGGATTCCCATTTGATTCAGGGGAGGAATGAGCTGCCTGGATTTCTGTTACTGAGTTGAGAATCAGGAAATGCTAGGCCAGGTTACTTTCTGCTTTCGGGTGGGGAGTATGAAGATACCCTTTCTGCTCATGCACACTTAGGGTCCCTGACCATTCCACCTTCCTCTTTACCCCTTTCAGAATTCTTTGGTTGACCATTGCTTTACTTCCAGGATATATGGTTGTATTTAGCAGGGAGAAGCTGGGAGAAATGAGTCTGTACTATCTTGCCCAGACAAATGCATTTTTGTTTAGCTCTCCTTTCTGGATTTGTGTTCCCCTCCTTTTCCTTGTGGTGGTTTGAGAGTGGCCCTCTATCCTCTCACTCTTGAGGGTGGATGTCAGTGCTCTGCTGCATCTGGCCGAGGTTAAAATTCTAGTCAACTGAATTTATTTTGCAGATGTGGAGTCATGGATTAACTTAAAAACAAAACTTTGAGTCCCCTAGTACAGAAATTAAAATTGAGGGAACTGGGTCAAAGATATGGTAGAATGCTTGCTTTGCCCACGATAGGCCCAGAGCTTGATCCCCAGCACTGTAAAAGGAGGGGGGGAAAAGTGAGGGAGCTGCAGTTGCCCCCATAGCCCCTCTAAAGGGCAGGGTAGGTTGAACTGGCTCTGTCCTTTCCTGGCACTTAGAGGAGGGGCCGGGAGGTGGCCCTCTGGCCTTGCAGTTTCAATAACTGGAAATCACTTGCAGTTTCAATCACTAAGAGCCCTCAGTCAAGGGACTATCTTTGGCTTATCTGGAGGCAATTCCTGTACTTTGGGCACTGAAAAGGAATGGGAAAAGTGTGGAAATCATTTTAAGATTAGTGAGCATTAGAGGAGCAGATGAGATCTCTAGTGGATGGCAGTTTTTCCCTTTAAAAAGGACGTGCACATTGCCTTCTGTTCTGAAAGATAAACCAGCATCAAATTTGTCTTGTCAGGCATGATGTGTTCTATTAGGAAGACTGATTCCGCTATGTCCTGAATTGCAAAATAAATAATTTTCTTTCTGCTCCTATCCTAGCTCCCTTTTCTACTGCAAAGAGGACAGTGAGATGAGAGATGCCTTTGTTTGCCTTGGGGTCATGGTTTGAGCCATGCAAGATATTTTTGGGTCAGTCCAGTTTTGCATTTTACCCAGAATTGAAACGTTGTACTTAATTATTCTGACACAAGAAGCTGTACACCATCCCCGATTTGCAGGAGTGAGTGGAATTAAAGCTTCCTTAAGAAATTGAAATATATTGATTCTGACTCTATTAATGTAATGATTAGTAACAATAAGTTCCTCATTGTTCCTATGTTTTCTGTTTTGTGTAAGGCTGATATTTTCTTTGAGTACATGAAAATGGGTTTGACATTGATATATAAGTATGAACATAAACGGAATATAAGTACTTTAAATTAACATATAATTAACTGTCATGAATAATCACTAAGCAATAATGACTTTTTAAGTGGTTTAAACCTTTACTAAAGAGCTAATACTACAGTCTGAAAATCTTAGCTCCCTTCTGAGTGACTCTCAGGATTTGGGTGAATCATGTTCTTCCCACACTAAGGGCACTGGTGAGAGAAGCTCTATCTCATGGTTAAGGATCCAGGTTGGGGTCCATGAGGTGCTTTCATATCCTGGTTGTATTGTTTATCGAATTCAGGCCTCAAGCAAGTTAACTCATCTCTGGGACCCCAGTTTCAGTGTACACACACACACACACACACACACACTGGGGAAATATAATACCATGTATGAAATATTGTGAGTGCTAAATGAAACAACGTATGAAAAACATTTAGAACAGTATCTTGCTTATAGCAAACACATAATAGCTGCTGGCTGTTGTTGGTGGTAGGTGGTTGTTATTATTATGAAACTTTATTAGTCCTGTTATAATAAAATGGAGCTATATTGGTTCTGTTGCTATAACACAATATCTGAGGTTGAACAAGTTGTAATGAAAAGAAGTCTATCTAACTCAGATTTCTGAAGGCCCAGGAGCATGGTAACACCATCTGCTCAGCTCTGTTGATGGACCCTTATTTGTGTCACATGGGAGATGGAATCATGGCAGGACCTATCATATAGCAAGACAGGAAGCAGGGCATGGGAGTGGCCAGTCTTTCTCTTTTTTATTCAACCCTGTCATGGGAACTACCTGGGGTCCCACAAAAACTACATAAATCCCTTCTGAGGCAGCTCCCATGAGGCTCCACCTCTTATGGATTTTACCACCTCAATATGGTCATACTGAGGACCAACCCATGAAAACTCAGGAACAAACCACATCCAAACCATAGCAGAAACCAAAGCAAGCTTGCTTAAGTTTATGGGATTCAAATAAACGCTGAAAGATCAAATCACCTTGGCATTGTTGTCTCGCACCAAGATCTGGAGTATTTGGCACAGTAATAAAGATGCCGTGGACTCACATTTAGCTTGATGGCACGTGGCCCTGTCCGAATCAACAGAGCCCTGGTTAGTGGTTGTTTCTCCCCACTTCTGACACAATCCCTTCCCCTCCAATTCCAGGGAGGGATCCTCTGCAGCTTCTCATTACGGTCTTCATAATGGTCAAACTGGAGATTAACTATGGAAGACACAAGCCCCCCCATCTGTTTCTGAAAGAAAGTAGTGTGTATTTATGGTGGTTAATTTTGTTTTACTTTGTTATTAAGAGAAGATGATATTAATACCAAATGAGTAATAAAAAATCAATTAAAATCATTTAGGGAAATTAAAATGCTGACAAGTTCATAATAGCTTTTCTGGCTGTGAAATGAGATTGACATGGAGTAACAATTGGTGGTGGACAGAAATTTGCTGAATTTATCGAAGTCTATTTCCATTAGAATGACAGCTGTGTATAAGGGCCGGCACCAGGGCATTTAGTTATGGGGCCCGTGAGTGTGAAGGAGACAGCTAATCAAATAAGACAACTCCTACTTAATTTTAATTAGGTAAATTCCCCTTCACGTTTTAATCCCAGAAACTCGGTCATGGAGAGTGTGGAAGCAAGCAGCTGGCCATTTATTGTCTACCTCTGTTTGTTTCCCTAATAATTTTTTAAAGAAATAAACTTACAAATGTTCATACTTGATTTGTGTATTCTGAGTTAACCTCTTGAGTGAGAGGACTCAGTTAATTGTCTTTTCAGTATCTTAATTTTTTTTTCATACAGCTCCACCGATTCTTTATAAAAAACATACTACAATTTGTTATGTAAAATGTAATTTGATATAAGGAACTTATACAAGTGAAGGTGTTTAGTTGCTGAAATAACAATTGTGGTACTTCTAAAATATTATCTCTAAAGGCCATTAAAACCTTTTTATTTTGGTGTTTAGGGGTCTTTTTAGCAACGCGGGTGTAAATGGGATTCTAATCTTCGTCAGTTTATTGGATTCTTGTTTCCCCAGAGTGTCGAATACAGAAAGGTAGCGCATAATCAATCTTTTGTTACCATTGTGGGATCTAAGCAGGTACTTTAGTGTTTTTGGTAATCAGATTTTCTTCTATTTAAATGTACAGCTGGCAGAACATAAAATTCTTTTTTTTTTGTTAATGTAAATAGAGGCATACTTTATGAATTTTGCAGCAGTCTACAAGATCTGATTCAATAATTTTAAAAAATTTATTACTGTTTTGAAGATTATGGGGAGCACAAGAAACATGTAAAGATGAATTAACAAACAAAAAAGACCCTGCTTACAAGTTTTCTATCATGGAAGACACAGATGAATGAATAATAATACGCAGCACTGGGAAATCAGTTCTAAACAGAGATAAAGTTATTTCAACTGAAAAAAAAATCTGTGCTTAGAATAAGGATTTTGTTGCATAGAAAGTGTTGGAAATGTCCTTCCAGTTGTGGAGGAGAAAGCCCACACTGTTGTTAGGGAGTGGTTAGGACGTTGCTGAATGAGGGCAGACTTTCTTTAATAAGTAGGAGATGCATCTGGAAATCCAAGTTGATTCATGCAATGATAAGCATCTCTCAGCACCTGCTGGGTGCCAGGTGCGTGCTGGCCCCGTGGCCTGCCTTCATGGTGCAGGCACACACAGTCCAGTTCCCTGGGAGCTGAGCCTCTGGTGGGCAGCCCTGCTGTGTTGTGTCTCTGGGAGCTGTTGTGTGCTTGTGAGGGTGAGAGTTCCAGGATCTGAAGGCTGTTCTATGAAGAAAATTCTGGTGAGTCGTGGATGGAAAGGTTGGACAGAAAGGTAGATGCAGAGACAGCAAGGAGAGAAGGACAAGCCTGAGCACATTGGGGCACAGAGTAGGAGGGGAAGGAAGAGGAGTAGGTGTCATCCCAGATGGCACCAAGGTGGATTCCAAAGGCCTAACCCAGTCACAGCCATCTCTCTCTTTATGTGAGAGCCTTCAAGAAAACAAAAATGTTTGTGAGGTTCAGAGTTTCTTTTTCCCTTTTCAGAATAAGTTTTTTTAGCCTCGCATAGCAAAATTAGGTATGTTCCTAAATGAAAGTATTTATGTAACGGAGAAAAGTGGCATTGTGTTTTATCTACTAAAGATGGGATTGTCCAGGCAGAATTCACCAGGAGGAACACTGAGAAGCTTTCTTACCATTTTTCCTGAAGAATTTCCTGGAAGCTGGGTGGTGGTATCTATCTATGAATTGCTTATCACCGAGTTAGCTTGTGAACAAGAGTATTGTGTGATGAGGGGTGAGTCTTTTCCTTTGGGGCAAGGAATGGGGGTCAGGCACTTCTGTTTCCAGATTTAAAATCACGAACCCCTCTGTTTTGGTATGAAGCAAAGTTTGAGTGAAAGTGTGTGGAACTCTGTAAGGAAATGGTTGGTGATTTAGTAAGAACATTTCACACATCTATGATTTGTTTAGTCCTTCAGGCACTCATAGGAGATATTCATAAGAGCAGTGATTTTGAGTTTAGTTAATGATTTAAAAATATTTTTTTTTAGTTTTGCATAACATAATATCTTTCCATATATATATATATATATATATATATATATATATATATATATATATATAAAATTTATTTATGTGGTGCTGAGGATTGAACCCAGTGCCTCCCATACACAAGGTAAGCGCTCTACCACTGAGCCACAACCCCAGCCCCTCAGTCAGTGATTTTTGAGTGCCTGCCTGTTCTTGTAGCAGAATTCTGTACGGAATTTCTGTTGTAGAATCTGAACATTTTTTTCCTTGATTGGATAAGAGTTAGTGATGGATAGCATTTATGTGCCTATTAATAACCATAAGGTACTATTGCCTATGGGACTGGGGTGAGCAAAGGGTGGGTTGTGGGGAAAGAGAGTCTATCTGATAGGCCATAGTTTGCTGTAAAGAAGTATATAGTTGAAGTGCGATAATTCCTGCCAGCAAGGTTGAGAATCAGTGCACCTACATAGCTGTTTATATAGAAGAATTAGAATAGTTAGGGAGACCTAGAGTTAGATGGGCCTGAGTCTTGGTTTTAACTATCTGTTCTATGACTATGGACAAGTTCCTTGTTGTAGACTGAATTACTAAGCCTCAAATTTCCCCCCTATTATAGAATTGTCCACTGTGGCCAGGGCCTTAATCTTGGAGCATACTTCCTGGACTTCAATCATGACTTTGTGACCTGTTCTGTTTAATGAAACACTTGCAGATGTCATATAGAAGGAGGCTTAAAGGTGTCCGTGTGCCTAGTTTTGTGCTCTGATGATTCTCACTGAAAAATATATGCCCTGGAATTACTGCCCTTGAGTCTGAGCCCCAGAGAGAGAACAGGGTAACACACCTGAACCAACCTCAACCTGGAGTCCCCCAGGCAAGCACAGCCTGAATCAGCTGAGCTTTAATTAAAGTGTGAGCAAAGTAAACATTTGTAATTATAAGACACTGAGTTTGGACCTGTTTTGGGGCATTGTCGTAGAGTTTGAGAGCTAATACCCGGTGCCTATTTCCCATTCTGTATAACAGGAATATTATTTTCTTTGTTTCACAGGGTACTTCAAGGCTTAAAATAAAACCATCCTGTCAGTACTGTGCTTGACTCACAGAAATCGGGTGTAAATAAGTTACAGCTGTTTTCAATGAGATGTACAGTACACTCAAGAAGAATGTTTATATATATATATTTCTTTATTTCTCTTTCTTTCTTTCTTTCTTTTTTTTTTTTGGTGGTGCTGGAGATGAAACCCTGGACATTGAGCATGCTAGTTGAGTGCTATACCACTGAGCCATGTCCCTGACCCAAGGGCATACATTTTACATGGTGGGGAATTAAAAGGAAGAAAGGTAAGGCTCTCAGATAGTTGTATATCTCCCAGGAATTACTTATTGTTTGGGTATACACACACACACACATATTAACTTATCTATTTATTTATTGGGATTGGCTCACACATATGTGTGCCATAACTTAACCAAGCTGCACATAATATGAACCATCACAACACGTTTATGGGATGACTTCTGTGTGATTGGTGGCAGTGATGTAGCAAGATAGACCAGGGGCCTGCCTTCATTCAGCTTAGAGTCCAGTGACCATTATCTTGTTTTAACTTTGAAGAAGCTCTGTAAAGTTGCCTTGTTTGCCCCCATTTAGCCAATGGAGAAATGAAGCTCAGAGAAATAAATCATTTAACTAAGGTCACACATTGGTCTACTCGAGAGATTTGACTGTTTCCATTCCCCGTGCTGCTTCTCAAGGGAGACCATTTCCATAAGATAATGGCCACCATTCAGTGGGCAGCGGCTTATATGGGTATATCCTGTAGAAATTGACTCATGAATACTTGACTTCCTGCCTGGATGGCTGTCAGTCAGTTGGACTAATGAAATGGAGATTTACTGATGTAAACTTTAAATACAATGCATGCCAAAGGCATTTATATGTGCATATTTTATATCATCAGATGTCCTTCCAAGTAGTGGAATTGACGGAATTAGTCCTCACTCTTCTAACAAATACCATAATCCAATGAGAACCTTGTCAGGACATGAAATAAATCTATTGTCTACGCCTGTAAACAATAATTAGTTGCATAGCATAATGCAAAGTCTGCCTAATGTTTTTGCATACTAGAGATGTTGATTGTTAAAACTTAATTCATGGATCCCTAACATAACATTGTGTTTTCACGTGTGTCCTCCTTTTTCTTGGGTACTTACTCATTGTGCATTTTATATGACAGTATGCTTGCTCCTGTTTTCCAGATCACACCTGTAGAAAGAATAATCCTTTTTGATTCATTCAGTGTTATATACTACACATAGGTACTATTTACTGTCAGGGAATAACAGGCCATCTTTGTGGTGAATATGGTATGTGATTTGCTTTATTTCAAGTTTATTTTTTGCACTGAGTTATAATTTACATTTAATAATGACACACATTGAAGCATATGGTCCAATCAATTTTTATGTATATACAGACCTGTGTAACCACCAACCTCATCAAGATATAGACTGCAGGCTCTCGTATCTCTGTCCAGGCTGTCCCCAGCCATAGATGACCACTCTTTACTACCATGGGATGTCTTGCCTGCACATAAACAGTGCAAATAGAATCATAGAGTGCATGCTCTTATGCGTCTGTCTTCTTTTGCTGCCCATTATGCCTGCAATGTATAGTATTTGTAGTTACTTTCTTTATTGCTATAAAGTTTTCTATTCTGCAAATAAACTGCATTTACCTTATATATTCTATTGATGGGTATTTGGGTTGTTTTCAAGTTTTTAGCTATTTTACTTAATGCTGCTATGAACATTTTTGTTATGATTTAGATATGAGGTGGCCCCCAAAAGCTTTTGTGTTAATGCAGGAATAGTCAGAGGTGAAATAATTGGATTATGGGAGCTGTTATATAATCAGCCCATTGTAGTTTAAATGCACTAGGTGGTAGCTGTGGGTAGGAGGGGCACGGCTGGAGGAGGTGGGCCACTGGGATGAGCCCTGGAAGGTTTCATCTTCCCCACTCTCTCTGCTTCCTGGCTGCCAGCAATGGAGCAGCACTCCTCCCTCATGCATTTCCAAATGATGTTCTTTGCCTCATCTTGGGCCTAGAGCAATGAAGTCGACCTACCATGGACTAAACCTTTGGAACCGTCCCTTCTCTAAGTTGTTCTTGCCAAGTATTTTGGCTACAGAAACAAAAAGCTGACAAATACTATTTTCATCCATATTTTTGGTGAACATAAGTACTCATGTATTTTGGTATATACTCAAGAGAGAAATTGCTCAGCCATTGGGTATACATAGGTTTAGTTTTAGGAGAGAAGTCCAGATTTTGATGGTGGTTGTACAGATTTATACTACCATGAGTGATGTTTGATGTTCCATTGATGCTACAGCTTCACCAACACTTGCTTTTAAAGTTTGGTTTGAAAATATCATAGACAAGTTCTCTTGAACACATTTATAGAGTTGTATAAGTGACTCTACTGGTAGAAATAATCCTCACATGCTGTCCCTCAGGATTTGGTTCTTGAGCTGTATGCTGCTCCTGGAAAGTACTTTCAATAAATCCCCCATGGGCTACTCTCAGATGACCTTACCCTGTAATGGCCACAGTATGTGGACACTGAGCCTGAGTTAAAGTGCTTATGATTGCATTTCATTCCTTCTGAGCAGTGCCTTAGGACCAGGCATGTTTTCTGAGGCTAGATTTTGTATAAGGGAAATAAAGAGAGGTTTTAGACTTGAAATAATTTCTCACCTTGTTCCTGTATAGCCCCCGAGGGACTTTGCTAGTCACTTGATGTTCACATGGTTGTATATTAGCAAGAAAGTGGATGTCATGCCAGCATGGGTACTTCTGTACCTCCCACTTACTTCCCCCAATCAAAGCCTAAAGGCCAACCTGGTTTATAACTTTCTTTTTCTCTTATGATTTTAATATGGGTTCCTCTTGGTTACATGTTTTACTTGGAGTTAAAACAACCTGTCTTTTACTCTGCCCTAGTTTGACAAGCCTCCAGTTGCTCTTGTTATCTCCAGCTGTCTCCAGGGCTGTCTGAGGCTTGCAGCAAAGAAAGTTGTGGGGCCAGCTCCTCCCTGTCCTCCCAGGTCTGTGCCTTTGGCTCAGCTCATTTGCCTGGGTACAGAGTGCCCAGCATGGAGCAGAGTGCAGAGTGCCTTCCTCGGGAACCAGCAACTACTCACCCTGCCTTCCCCTTCTACTCTAACCCAGAACCCATCCTGTCCTCGGGCTCATGGAAGGGGCATGTGGGGTGTGACAAACCAGCTCTTTCTCTCTCATTTTCTTCAGTGTCCCCTGAGACTTTGGAAATCCGAAGGCTCAGAGTTGACTTGATTATTTCTGTTCTTTTTCTAGAATATTGATTCTGAGCAGTGGCATATTGATCCCGAGGAGATGGTTCAGAATGCCTGGCCACCTGAATGAGGCCCTATGCCATAGGGAGGGTTGGAGGAGTAGCAGGGAGATTGGAGCAGAGTGCAGAGTTAGTTAGTATTCAGAATGGTGTCACTTGCTTGCAGTTCTGGTTTGTTCCTCTTATGCTGTAACAATATGATCGACTTTCTATGTGTGAGGCACTTTTACCTGTTTAAGAGGAGCTGTTAGGGTAATGGAGGAAATGGGGTGTTATGGTTTAGATATCAAATGTCCCCCCAAAAGCTCATTTGTGAGAAACTGAAAGAAAGCTCAGAGGTGAAATGATTAGGTTATGAGAGCATTAACCTAATCAGTGCATTAATCCACTTGAACTGGGTGGTGACTGTAGGCAGGTAGGGTGTGGCTGGAGGAGGTGGGTAGCTGAGGACATGCCTTCTAGTAAGTGAGAGTTTTCTCTCCTTCTTGGGGCTGTGTCCTGAGATGTTTTTCCTTTGCCACACCCTTCTGCCCTGATGTTCTGTCTCACCCAGAGCAATGGAGTTGGCTGTCTATGGACTGAGACCTCTGAAACTGTGAAGCCTCAGATAAACTTTTCCTCCCCTGTGTTGCTCGTCTTTTGGTCACAATGGTGATAAAGCTGACACAGGGGCTTCAGCGTCCAAACATTCTGAATGCTACAAGGTAAAGCCATCAGAGAATCAGGGGATGTACAGAAAGGACTCCCAAGGACAACTAAGGGGAACAGATTCTTGTGACTTTACACTGCAAAAAGCAACCATGCTAAGGAGGAGGAAGGAGGTTCATGCCACCTGAACTCTCTGTGGCTGCTGTCCTCATGGCACCAAGCTGAGGTTTCCAGTTATTTGGGGGGCAGGGCAGGGTGAATTTCATATGTCCTGGGAGCACAGCCTGGAGTGACCCTGGGCAAGACCAGCCACCTGCTTGATGTCTGCTGGGAGATGATTTATGATTAGTGGGCAGGGATGGGCTCCCTGACCTGGGTCCAGGACAGGGGTCAACTCATCTCTAGGACAGAAGACCAGGACTCCGATAGGGGAGAAGGAAGACACTGAGTATGACAGGTCAGAGCCTTAGTCACCTTCCCGGTTGAAAAGAAGAACATCTCAGGGAGATTACTGAACACTGGCCCACAGCTTCTTGTTTATCCAACAATTCTGCATCCTCAGGAATAAGAATGTTGTCCTAACCCAGCCCCTTGTATATGCAGGACCCCAAGAACAGAAAATTCAATTTCAATCTGTTAAGCTCAACTGACTTCATTACAAAAATAGATTCATTTTCCTAGAGAATTTACTCCAAGAAGGATTTCTATATTTTTCTTATTATTGTGATATTAATTGGAATAATGATATTTTTTGCCCTCTTTAAAACCACCAGTGGGTATATCACAAAGAAGGTTAAATTTTAAGACAGTAGTCTGGAGCAAATAGAAAAATTCAATGCAATATTAAAATACCTGCCTCATTTCCCTTTCTTCCTGGTATGAGTGGTACACAATGGTGAGGTTTTCCCAAATAGCCTAGGTGGAATCTTCAGCTCCAGAAATAGAAAGAAATTTATGACTGGAGAAACTGAGGAACAGAAAGCCACAAAAAGGCCAAATAAGATTATAATAATTATAATTAGCTATACCAGCTATTTCCTCAGTCAAGCCAGTGAATTAAATTCTTTGGGATTACTCAGACTCAATTTGAGACATTAGAAAGGCATACGAGGTAATTTTATTTACTTTAAAATGGGAATCCATAAAAGCAAACACAGTTTAATACTATGCTTTTCAAATGAACTCTCTGCCAATTTTCAATCGTGTAGCTGTATAGCAATAAGACAATCTGAAGTCAGATCTCTGTACTTTTAAGTTCTTTATTCTACTTCCCATTTGTGGACTTCTCAGGAACAAATCAACAGTATTCTAGTACAGCCCTCTAACCATCTCTCTCTCTCTGTTAGGCATGTCTATTTCTGCATTTCCATTTCTTCTTCCTGTGAAACTGTACAATGTCCCATATTTTACATTTAGCTTTTGTCATTCTTAAACTCAAGTTTCTTCATTGTGCCGGAGTCTGGGTTGCTTCTGCTCTATTTCTCTTCCTCATTTCTTTTCTGTCAAATCCTAATTTTTAATAGTCAATGTCCTTGCAGCCACTGTAGGACTCTTTTAATGTGAGAGAAAGATAGCCGAAAACTTGGCACTTTTAATTAAAGAAATAAAAGAATCAATGGTCAAGACTATTTGTTTTCATTTTGTTGTGTGTGTGCATGGGAATTTTCATATTTTAATTTGGGTAGCATATGTTTCTGGAATGGAGTTGATTTTTACACTACTAATTGTTGCTGTATTTAGGCCTAAGGGGAGTTTGGGTAATATTTAAAAAGCATTGACAAAGCAGTTTCCAAATGTTTCCCAAATTATTTGAAATTGAATATTTGTTTTATACTCCAAGAAATAAGGGTCTTCTTGTTAGTTATTAGTTTAGAATCAATTTGTTGGGGCTGGGGATGTGGCTCAAGCGGTAGTGCGCTCACCTGGCGTGCGTGCAGCCCGCGTTCGATCCTCAGCACCACATACAAACAAAGATGTTGTGTCCGCCGAAAACTAAAAAAAAAAAGAATCAATTTGTTTATAATGCAATCTTACAAATTTAAATTTGAGTTCTACCTCTGGCTAAATAAAAATTAATAATATAAAAGAAAACATGAACAAAGAGAAAACAAAAACCTGGGTTTGTTTCACTCATGCTCATAGTAGTGCTATTAACAATAGCCTAAAGTCAAATATAACCCAAATATTCATCAGTATAAGTGGATAAATGAATTGTGATTTCTACATACAATAGAATAATATCCTTGAAAAGGAATGATGAGGTACTGATAAATACTACAATATGGATAAACCTCAAAAACATGCTAAGTGAAAGAAACCAGACAACAAGGTCACATATTGTGGGATCCCATTTATATAAAATATCCAAAATAGGTAAATCCACAGATAGAAGCAGGTTGGTGGTTGCCAGAGGCTGGGGGAAAAGAGAGAATGGGAAGTAACTGCTTAATGGATATAGGGTTTCCTTTCACAGTGAGAAAGGTGTTTTGCAACTAGATAGACATGGCAGTCTCACTGTGAATGTATTAAATGCCACCAAATCATTTAGTTCAAAATGGTGAACGTTGTGTGAACTACACCTCAATTATAATTGAAAAATAACACCCCCAAACTATGTTTGAAGGCACTAGAACAAATGCAGCAAGGGATCATAGAACTAAGATCCCAAAGAAATAAGTCTGACTTTTGGGAACATTTTTCTCCTTGACGTATTTACACCAGTTCATACTGAATAAAGCTCCTAGAATACTCATAGTGTCAGAGACTAAAAATGCAGTTAAGAGCCTGCCCAAAGTCAAGGGTCCTGTTTGAACAGAAAATGGCTGAAAATATATGTTTTCATTTGTGATTCCTAAGGAGTTGTAATCGGTCTTAAATTCCCATAACTGTGACAAAAATGTTTGTGAAAATCAACTTTAAAGAGGAAAGGTTTATTTTGGCCCATGGTTTTGGAGGTTGGAGTTCATGATAACTTGGCTTTGTTGTTTCTGGGCCAGTGAGGAGGTGGAACATCATGACAGGAAAGACCTGGTGGAACAGAACAACTTACCTCATGGTAGCAGGAAGGAGAGAGAGAGAGAGAGAGAGAGAGAGAGAGAGAGAGAGAGAGAGAGTCGGGAGTGTGGAGGAGGTGGGGGGGCTGCTGGGGAGAGGAAGGGCTTAATGCCAAAATATACCCTTCAAAGACATGCCCCTGGTGACCTACTTCCTCCCACTAGGTCCTGCCTCCTAAAAGTTTTTACCACCTCCCAATAACCTCACTAGATTGGGACCAAGCTTTTAACATATCAGCCTTTCAGGAGATATTCCAGATCCAAATTATGTTATAATCTAAACATGTGAGTGAGCTAGAAATAGGCCGGCCATCACAAAGACTGAAGCCTAGCACAATCTCTTCTCACCTTCTCTAAGCGCCCACAAGAAAAGAGGTAATATTATCTCTGGAGAAAGATTATATTCTTCCAAGCCTAAGTTATGTTTAACATTTTTCATGCATAATTTCTAGCCATCAGTAAATAATTAGTATGAAAACACAAAAAGTTACCAAAACCAAGCAACAAAATGGACAAAAGAAATAGACCTGATTATTAGAGTTATCAAATCCAGATTTAAAAATAGCTATAATTATTATTCAGGCAATTAAATAACATAAAGAATTGGATGAGACCTATAAGCAGGTAAAACTAGAAACTACTGGAAAATATAAAAGCCTAGATCTAAAAGTTTAACTGAAATTAGAAACTCAATAACAAATTTACGTACAGATTAGATGCTGCTAAAGAGAGAAATGGTGAAGTAGAACATAGATTAATGTCTAGGCGAAAACACGAATGTACCAAACAGAAGAAAGTACAAGTGCATGGGATATGGTAACAAGATCTAGTGTAAATATGTGTAGAGTACCAAAAATTGAGGAAAGAGGGATGGAGGAAGGGAGGAGAGAGACAAATATTGTTTGAACAGAAAATGTCTGAAAACATGCACCATGAAAACATTAACCAAAAGAAAGTGAGTGCTAACTATAATATTATCATATGATTAGATATTGAGGCAAGGATAATTACCAGAGAAAATTAATGATAATTATTCTAATTATGTAGTTGACTGATAGATAATCCAAAGCAAACAAAGCAAATGAAAAGTAGCCTAAAAGGAGAAATCAGCAAATCCATAATCACTGTAGAAAAATTTCACCTTTTTAAAAGTGATTGATAGAACAATTACACAGCAATTTCCAACTTTTTTTTCTTGGGTCCCCTGTAAACCTTAAAATTTTTTAAGGACTCTAAAAAGCTTTTGTTTATATAGTTTTATATTTATGACATTTAATGTATTATATACTATATACATATATATATTATATGTAATATTATATATATGATGTATATGGGTATGTACTGTGAAAATTAGGCATTTGTGAACATACAATACATAGGTATATACTTAAAATTATAAACCAATACATATTCATAGTAATACATTTTATGTAAAATAACTACATTTTCTAAACATAAAGGTTAGTAAAAAGATTGTCATTATTTTATAATTCTGCAAATTTTGTTAATGTCTGGCTCAATGAAGATATAGAAAATTGAAGACAAACTATATATTTTGATAGGTTGCTTTGGTTAAAGTATAAGGAAAAAATCCAGCCTCACAAAATCCTTAGAAAAAGGGGGAATATTTTAATACCTTTTTCAATAATTGTGGCTATTCTTTGATACACCAAATGTGATAAGTGGTATGTTCTTCGAGCTTAGTTGCAAAGTGGAATTTGAAGCCCTATCAATGAACTTTTAATAATGCATTTCATAAAAATTCATTGGCTTATTTTGCACTTTGAAATATTGTTAACTCATTCAGGATTTTGTAACACTATGCATTTGTCATTTGGAAAATATTTACTGAGTTATGTAGATCTTTAAAATGTTGTCGTATTTCATTTTATGATATGAAAAAAACTCACCACCATCAATTTCATCAGAAAATTTTGGATTAAATTAAAATGAGGAATTTTGTTTACCAGGAAACATTGGTGAATATGAAATGGTAAGCTAGAGAGAGAATAAGCAAAGATACTTTTAATGAATGCAAGGTACTAAGATTTTATATTCAAAATGTTTAACTACTTTAAAATAACCACAACAATAATAAGGATAGCACAGTAGAAATCTGGATGAAAGGCTTGATGCACTTCATAAAATAGGATATCCAATTGACCAATAAATGAATACAGTGATACTCATTCTCACTAGTGATCCTCATTCTCACTAGTGATCAGAAAAATTCAACAAAACCACAATGAAATACCAACACAGGCAGCCCCCTAGAATTACTAGAATAAAAAGGTGAAAATATCAATATTGACGACATTGGAGAATACTAAAACTCTAAACTCTGTTGATAGTAGTGATATTGCTCCACCAATTTGTACAATTGACAGTCAAAAGCTGAATATTTGCATGCTCTATAGCCCAACTCCATTCTTAGAATATAATGAAAATGAGGCACGTATGTGCATCAAAAGACATGTGTAAGAATGTCCATGGCACCAATATTCCTAACAGCCTCAAACTGGAAACAACCCAAATGTCCTTCAATAAGAGAATAGATCACTAGCCTGGGGTATATTTTTACAGTGGAATCCTGTACAGCAGTCAGTCGAATCCATTGCTATAAGTAGTGACATGGATACATCTCACAGAGTGTGGAGTGAATGGAGCCAGGCACAAAGGAGTATGTAGTATATTATTTCGCTTTTTGTCAAGGTCAGAAACAGGCAATGCTAAGCTATTGTGTAAAAAGTCAGGATAGTGTTTCCTGTAGGTTGGATGGAGTGGATGAGTCCGGGAGGGAGATCCTCTGTTTCCTGACTTTGTGTTGATTCATTTAACTACTTATTCACTTTTCTCTTTTGTATTTTATACTTTAATCAAAGTTTATGTGAAGAAAGAAATGCCTATTAGAAAGTTAACCATATCCATATCACAAAAAGCTTGGCAACAGTTCAAAGAGCACAACACCACAATGCCTCCAGCTGTCTTCCTTTGTCATTGTGGTTAGAATTCCTTCTCAAACATTCACAAGGGGTGTGAGCGGAGCAAAGTGCTTCCTTCTAAATTCCTCACCAGTAAAAAAGGCATTTTAATAGTCATCATTATTATTTCATGTTGTTTTTAGGACCAGGTAGAATACCTTTAATATACTCAGCATTGTGTTTGGCTCATAATTAACACCTTGAATGATTAATTTGGTAGACATTTACTTTGTTTCTGCTCACGTACCTGGCATTGGACTAGACATAGGGATACAAGGAAAAGTTAGAAAAAATTAGCACATTCCTGAAGGACAATCATGCTGTCTATCATGGTACCCCTAGCCACACAGGACAATTAAGGTTAAAATTAAAAATTTTGGGTTCTCAGGTGCACTAGCTGAATTTTAAATACTCTGTGGCTAGGGGCGACCATATTAGGTAGCATCTATATGAAACATTTCCACCATTGCAGAAAGTTCTTTTGGAGAGTGGAATTTGCAGGTGTCCAGGTGGAATGAGAGTTGTCTTTTTTTTTTGGTGCTGGGGATTGAACCCAGGGCCTTGTGCATGATGGGCAAGTGCTCCACCACTGAGCTACATCTGCAGCCCCCTTGAGCTATTCTGAAAGACAAATTTCCAGGTGGTAGAATGGGGAGCTGGCCATTCTAACAAAGTGAAAGCACAATGAAGCAGGGCTTTGACTCATCTGGAGACTTTAAGTTGGGTGTGCCAGGAGTGTAGGGGCAAGGAAAGAAGGCTAGAGGTGGGGCTGGAAGACAAGATGGGCCTGGGTCCTGGAGGGCTGGGAAAGCCAGGTTGAAGAGTTTTTCGGTAGAAAGATCAAGAGTACTTTTACCCATTACTTGCTTGCCTTTTAAGGAATAATGAAAAAAAAGTTTATTTTTTACTTAACCAAGAAAAAAAAAGCCTGTCATATTTTCAAAAATATTTTTTCCTAGTTGCTATAGTTTGGATCTTGAATGCCTCCCAATGGTCTATGTGTTGAAGGCTTGGTTGTCAGCCTATGGCACTGTCGAGAAGTGGAGGAACCTTTGAGTGAGAGGCCTAAAAGAAATTAGCTTGCTGGGAGTGCCCTTTTAGGAGATATTAGAATTCTTACCTCTTCCTGTCTCTCTCTCTATTCTTTGGTCATCACCACGAGGTAAGCATCTTTACTCTGCCATATACTCCAAACATGGGGTTCTTCCTGGCCCAAAGGCAATGGACCAACTAACCATGATGGAAACCCCTAAAACATTGAGCCCAAATAAACCTTCCTTCCTCATAAGTTGATTGTCTCAAGAATTTGTTACATCACTGAAAACTTAACACTCTAGTCTTTGGTTTGCTTTTTTAAAAGAATATGGTGGTGTTACATTTTTATATTCAGACGAGTGCTGCTTTTCCATTAGAATTTGTAAGCCTAGAGGCTGATAAATTTTCAATTCTGATTTTGGTTTTTGTTTTCCTTTGCTTTTATTTTTATATAAAATGGTATTAATTTTTGTATGCTTGGAATGAAGCATCTAAATCATTCATATATATATATATGTACATACATATATGAAATATATATTCATATATGTATACAAATGATTGCTAGCTAGTAATTCCCAAGTCATTTATTAAGCATTTCCCATTCCTAGTGTTGGATCTTTTGTCATATATTATGTTTTTGTGCATAATGAGATGTACTTGTGTTATTCTGTTCTGTTGCTTTCTCTTTTTATGTCAATGTCACATTGTTTATTTATGCCACAAAATTATGTTTTGTATATTAAAACTCATGCTTCTTAGTTTCTCCTTTTATGTTTATTGGTAGGGCCTAGCAGTGTTCTCAGCAGGCTCAGTTACACAGCCTGTCACAGAGGCCTGGAGTAGCATGGTTTTTACTACAAACACCATTCACTCATGACAAGTACATCTTTAAACATACTCTTTTAGTGCCTTGAAAGAGAGTGTTACCTCGTGGTGAAGAAACATTCAGTAGTGCATTTAGCACACATCTGCCTATGTGCCACAGGAGTCTTGCATAGTGATGTTAACAATGCTGAGATTCATGGCAACATAGTAAGTCTGTAAGCATCAACTATAGAGAGAAGCTGTGGCCTTGACATTGTATGGATTGCAGACTCAGAGAACACAAAGTAGCCTTTTGAAGGCACTTTAAATTAACCAGCCTAGCTAGAATTTCAATGGCGCTGTTACTTTTCTTGGTCAATCTCTTTCTCTCTCCCCCAACACTTGTGAGTATCTGCTAAAAAATAGAGTTAGAGGTGTAGGGGAATAGGATCTTGAAAGCTGAGGTAATTTACAAACCTAATTTCTTCAGTAGGTCCTTCCTAAGAGCGTGGCATGAGTTTGAGAGTGTCAGCTTGGTCGGCATTGTGAGTGATCTTCAAATATGGTGAAGAGTGTCTTTTGTGTGACATGTTCCTATTATTTACCTGTAGGTGGATCATCATTGACAGAATCAGAAAATGTTTCAGTTTTTCAGAGGTTGCTCTAAAGAACAATTAGTAATTTTCTGAAACAATTTGAATTCAGATATTAATTAGTTTACACAGACAAGCAAAAATCAGTCAACTGGTTTTAAAAGATATTCCTTAGTTATTTGTTATTGACACAATGTCTGTATATATTTGTAAGGTCCAATGTGATGTTTTGATTCATTTAAGTACTGGGGAGTGGTGAACTCAGGATAAGTGGCATACCCACCACCTTCAACTTGTATCATTTCTGTATGCTGACTACATGCAAATTCCTCTCTTCTATTTTGAGATATATAGCTTATCACTGGCGATTGTGTTCACCCTGCCATGTCATAGAACACCAGAACTTCCTGCCCTATCAAACAATAACATTACAGAAAGCCCTAAGGAACGGTGAATTCTGACAAACCTCAGGCTTATGGCAGATTGGAAAAGGAATTTATCTTGCTTGGTCCATGTCTCTCCTTCCGCCTCCACTCCCCTCTTCTCCCCAGTCCTGGCAACCAGTATTCTGCCCTCAACTTCTATAAGATCAACCAGTCAACAGTTTTTAATTGCTGCCCTGCATTTGTTTGCTGTGAACTATTCCCCAGTAGAAATGACTCTCCTTGGTCGAGTGCTTTAGCATCCCCAAAGCGCCTGTCTCATTTCTCTCATTTGGTGCTTACTCAATACCTGTGAGGTGGGTGTTCACGCTTAACCACACTTTACAAATGTACAACTCAAGCTGTGGAGAGTAGAAAGCAACCCCAAGAATAGGGTGAATTCCCTTTCTAATCTGCCACGTGACCTCAGTTTTGTGGGAGTTCTCCCAGACCTATTCCTCTGGGTATTCTATAAAATGAAAACAAATAGAACCACTGTAATTATAATGGCAACCCATCTGTGCATGGTTACTCATGCTTATAAAAATTAGTTATATGATTACATTTGAAATATAATATAGGACTATGTCTATTTATTTAAATTAATTATTAATTATTTAAATATGCAACATAATGAAGACTAGTTGAGCCATTTTATTCGTATAGGTACTTTTTTTCCCCTTAAGTAAGTTTGATTCTGAGGCCAGCCTCTGAGTTTTGCCACTTTGGTATTTCCCATTGCTGTTGGCCCATGGGGTAGGGGGATTATTACAGGAGGCAACTGTGAAGGATCCCCTGTCCTTTTGAATCAGCTGCACTAAAGGCACACACAAATTCATATATCTCAGTTTCATTCTTTTGTGTAGAAAAATGTGGTTTACTATCACTTATATTTATATTTATACGTCTTGCTGAATTTTTGCTTCTCAGTGGGACCACCTTTGCCATGTGCCTCTAATGACTCTTCCTCATTCTGCTTGAAGGTTTACTTTGACAGTCTTTTGTTAATTAATGAAATTTTCTTATGAACTTTGCAAAGTGAGTCTCAAGATAACTGAAGACATTGCAGAGCCCATGAATATAGACACGTTTCTTTCATGTCTCTGGTAACCATTGGCCTAAATGGTTTCAATAATGCTTCACGTTACCTAAGCTAAAAGCACACAGTGGCAACTGTGAAAGAAAAGACATGTCAAAGAAATAATAAAAACATCTCAGAAATAAATCACATGTACATGCTGTACATGTGACCAGGGCCTCTGTCCCCCCATTTAACGGCCAAGTTTTTGGTGAAATACTTTGAATCCTATTATTTTTTTTCTCAAGTAGGACCTAAAAAATAGGTCCTATTAGCTGAGGGATGTGGAATGTTTCATTGAGAATGGCATCAGGAATGTTTAGGATTTGGATACAGGGAGCTGAAGGAACAAGGTGTTCCCAGTGGAGAACAGGACAGAGAGAGGTCTGTGGAAATGCTCAGAATGTGATGTAGGCAGAGAAAGTTTGCATTTGATTGGAGACGAGGAACAGGTAGTGGATAGAGAGCAGTAACATGAGAAAGGTGGGCTGGGTTGGTTATGGAGTATTTTGGATTCTTTCATTTACTCCCCCTATACTTGGACATTTGTAATTAAGTTTTAGAAAAACTCACACGTATTTTGTACTTTCCCAACAGAATCTCACTTTATCTCCTGAGCATTATTAGTATGGAAGATTGGTGTACCTTCCTCTGTAAGATTGTCTCTACAAATTATAGAATGGTTTTCAAATGTCACTGTGTTGTTGAGACTCTGATTTACATAGTTCCTGTGGGATGACATTAAGGAATCTGGCTTGTCAAAAAAGGAGGTCAGTGAGAAGTGGGGAGAAAAAAAAAAACATCTCATGAGCTAAAAGCAGGGTTGGTGTACTGTAGCTTTGTATGGCCTGTTACCTAAGAATGGCTTTACATTTTAAATGGTTGAAAAAAAAGAAGCCTGCTATTTTATGACATGTGAAAATTATATATAATTGAATTTCAGTGTCCATAAATTTTACTGGAACCCAGCCAAAGTCCTTTGTCTACATATTGTCTGTGGCTGTTTTCATGCTATAATGACAAAACTGAGAAGTTGCAGCAAAGACCATCTGGCCCCCAGAGCCTAAATTTACTATCTGGCCCTTCACAGAGAAAAGCTTGTCAACCACTTGTCTAAGGTAGTGGTTCTCAAAGACTTTAGAGTATGTCAGAATCACCTGGAGGGTTGGTTAAACACAAATCACTGGCTCCCACTCCCAGAATTTTAAATTCAGGAAGGTCAGGCTTAAGAATACACATTTCTAGCAAATGCTCAGGTCACGTTGAGGGTCCTGGGACAACCCTTTGAGACCTACTGGTCCAGTGCAGTGGTGCTCAGACTTTAATGCGCTTGGAAATCATTTGAAGACCTTGTTAAAATGCAGATTCGGATTTCTCAGGTCTGGAGCAGAGCCTAAGAGTCTACATTTTTAACAGGCTCTGGAATAAAACCGTGTATCAAGTGTCCAAGTCTGATACACTTGGGTAAGTATGGCTTGCTTTGTCTTTTTTGCCTGACATGTTGACACAGCCAAAGGAATAGACTTCTTCTGAGATGGGGGAAAGTCTGTGTGACTAGGCTGTGAGCAGCTATTTGGAGAAATAAAATGAACTGGAGACTCTAGGATGGTAAGCAAAGAAATATGCTTGGGCTCTTTAGGCTAATTTTTGGCTCATGAGGATATTTAATTGTCTTTGATGCTACCCTATATACATGACTGAATACACAATAATTAAAATTTTTCACTTAACTGTTTCTTTATTGTGATTGAGTTTATTCTCATTACTGTGGCTTACATAAGATTTTATCTTACTTTATATGAGTGTCTTAATTTGAGCCTTGGATGTGTTAATTAAAATTTTACTGGAATTCATGCTTTGGCTGTTACAGACTTTGGCTGAATAGTAAGCATTTTTCCTGCATCCAGGGGTGCCATCAAAGGTCTGGCACTTGGCAGATGCTTAGAGATGGGTATACAACTTGGACCTGAATTAGAGATTAGGAACTGGACTATTGCTTTGTGAGATGTGGGCTAGTGTCAATTTTCTGGAAGGATAGTTCTTAAGAAAATAAATTAATTTTATAATTTCATTTGGATGAAGTGTATAAAAAGGTAACATCCAATATGTTTGTCAATGATTTGTTGATTTAGGGAACAAAGTATCTATTAAAGTTACATGAGGATTTTAGATTTTGCAAAATAAAAAAAAATGTCTGTTACTATTAATGGAAACAAACTATGAATGTGATTTCACCTTGGAACCAAAGCAGGCTCCTAATCATATGCATTGCTTTTTTTTTTTTTTTTTAAGCACTGGGAATTGAACCAGGGCCTTAAGCATGGTAGGCATGTGCTCTACAACTGACTACATCACCAACCCATCGCATACATTTGATTTAACACATTCTTTTTTTTTTTTTTTTGTACTGGGAATTGAACTCAGGGGCACTCAATCCTTAAACCCCAGCCCTATTTTGTATTTTGTGTTGCTGAGGCTGGCTTTGAACTTGCAATCCTCCTGTTTCAGCCTCCCAAGATGCTGGGATTACAGGTGTGTGCCATTGTGCCTGGCTCATTCAACACACTCTTAAAGTATAAAACTCTAGTATCATAGCACTTGTATCTCCAGTACCTCACAAGTCTTGCCAGTGCTAGTTGATTGATTCTTAAAATTTTTATATTTAAGAAAAAGATAGAAAGAGAATTGTTTTTTGCTTTATTTTACTTTTTTCATCTCTTTCACCAGAGAAAGGAAAATATAATAATAAATAATTGTGTGTTTGCTATTCTTTGTTAAAGATTTTGAAGATGCTCTTGAAAATACAGCCTATCAAAGCCTTTTACAAAATGGGGTGTATAACCCCATAGTTAAATTTTCATCCAAGGCTAAGACAACTTTCCAACTGAATTCTTTTGAGGATAACAGAAAAGATGACAGTTCATTTCCACGGCATACTTGTGCAGTCAAAAATTATTGATGATGTTTGTAATTTTGTTAATATTAAAATAATTTTGCTATTAGTCTGACCTCCAGAATCTAAGCTCCTTCAAGGCAGGGATCCTGTACCCAAGTGCCCACCGAACAATTGTTTACTCACATATGTGACTTCCATATTCCTCCAAGCAAATAATACTTTACCTCAGATGGTCGATAGGAGGGTTTTCAACTGATCCTAATTCATCTACATAATTTTAAATAATCTCTCTATTTTAAGAAGATAAGGCTCAGGTCCAAAGATAGAAGTTTAAAGGGAGGCAATTTTGGGTTCCGTAGGAGAAGGAACTTTATAACTCTTTAGGGCTGCTCAAAAATAGAATGGGCTGTCTCCTTAGACAGTGACAGTACCTACAATTAGAAACGCTCAAGCAGATGGCAGACACCTACCTGTCAGGGGATCTGTGGGTGGGATTCCTCTATTAGGCAGGAAGTCAGTCTTGGTGACTTCTGAGAGTTTTCCTTATGCTACTATAGCTTCTTCCCTTACTTCCATAAAATAAACTGCTTCCAGTCTGTTCAAATGCCAGAGGTGGCTTCCTAACCTGTTGGCAACATGTTTTCAAGTGTCATGGTGGACAGTTAATGCCAAGCTTTTATTATGGAGATGTTAGCCATTTCTTATTTCACAGGAGTTGGGGTTGGGGAGAAGGAAAGGAAACATGTCCCCAGGTTCCATGTGGCTTTATATCTTATAACATGTGTCCATCCTGGTTTGCAATTTTATAAGCTTAATTCAGATCTCAAGGACAGTGTGTGCCTGCCCCCCATTCCCTGTTGGATGTCTGCTGGATTCCTTTGGACTTAAAGTTGTCCTGGGAGCTCTACCAACTTATGATATTGCTTAACAACATTTCGTTTTCTTTTACTTTGTAGAGAATATGTATATTTCTTCAGATATAAAAGAGAATATGCATATGTACAGATTGGTTATTCCTAATCCCAAATGCTTGGCACCAGAACTGTTTGAGATTTCAGAGGTTTTCGAATGTTGGAATGTTTCCAAAGACTTTGTTGGTTAAGCATCCCTAATCCTAAAATCCAAAGTCCAGAATGCTCCCAAATCTATTAACATTTTGGATTTAAGATTTTAGGATCGAGGTGCTCAATTTGTAATAGTATATAAATGTGTGTTTCTTAATAAATGTTTATACTTATAACTTTTTTATGACAATGACTGAAGTTTACCACAGTTCTGTGGTGTAAATTCACATTGCTGTGCTCCCTATCTCTAGAACTCCTATGCATCTTGCAAAGCTGAAACTACCCATTAACAAGAATTCCCTGTGTCTCCTCGCCACCCAGAGCTGGCAACCACCCATTCTACTTTCTGTCACTATGAACCTGATTATACCTATATTGTAGCATGTGCCAGGATTTCCTTCCATTTTAATGAATGACTTCCCATTGTATGTATATAGCCCAACTTTTTTTATCTGTTCATCTGTTGGTAAACACTTGGGTTCTTCCAACTCTTGGTAATTGTGAATATTGCTGCTGTGAACGTGAACATACAAATATGTTTTGAGACCTTATTTTCAATTTTTGGGAATATATATTCCGAAGTGGGATTGCTGGATCATATGGTGATATGTTTTGTATTTTTCAGTGTATGAGTCTTTTGTCTCCCTGATTAAATTAGTTTCTAACTATTTCACTCCTTTTGATGCTGTTATAATTGGAAATGTTTTCTTAATTTTCCTTTTCAATTATTCATTGCTAGTGCATAGAAATGTGACTGATGTTTTTATGATCACTTTGTATCCTGCCACTTTGCCAAATTTACTCGTTTCTTAGAAGATTCTTTAGAGTTTTCTGTGTACCAGATCATGCTTAAGCAAATGGAGATAATTTTATTTACTCCTTTCTCATTTGGATGCCTCTTCTTTTTAGTTTTTCTTTCTTTCTATTTATTGGTTTTTGATTTATTTATTGCCTACTGACTCTGTCTAGGACTTCTGGTACTATGTTGAATAGAAACAGTGAGAGTGGACATCCTTATCTTGTCACTGATGTAAGAGGAAAAGCTTTTAGTCTTGTACCACTTGCATTTTCCCCAGTACCATTAGGGTAACCAAGTCAGAAGACCTGACTTGGACAACATGATATCTGTGAGTAAGTGATTGACAGAGCATACTGGCCAGAGTAAAGCAGGCTAAGGAAGGTGAGGGTGTGTCTAGCGATGATGGTATGCAGATGTGCAGCCTGCTCATGGAACGCTTCTTCCCCAGGGGAGTATACCAGTGCAGATGCTAGGGTGACATTTGGAAAAAAAAAATACCAGAATGTGTTTTCTATTCTGTGTCACAAGTGTGCCCATTTTTCCTTTTCTGGAAAAGAAAATTTCCTTATCTGATGTTTTTAATTAGAGAGGCAATACATATTTGTTTTACTAAGTTAGTGCATAGAAAACTTGACACAAAGATTATACTTGGGCAAAGTGATTAATCTAATTCTCTTTCCAATCCAACACATCCTTCCTAAGATAATCAGTGATAATAGCCTAGTACATGTCTTTCCAAAGTTTTTCTCCTTCCCTACCAGAAATGAGCTTTTCTTTCCCCCGTGTGTACACTGTGTATTTTGTCTAAACAGAATCTTTTTATGTTATTTTTCAATTTAACAATAGTCATGCACATCCCTGCAAATTGATAGAAGAAGTTCTAACCCCCATTATTTTTTTTTCTGGTATACATGGGAGTATATATATATTGAATTTTCTTTGAGATTTTTTTTTTCCCGATTTCACTTATTTCTTTTCATTACTGTAAATTGCCCATGTGAATTGTATGGGATCTTCCTATGCTTTCCCTCTATGCCCAAATAACCACATAAGAACATATGAACACAAAAAGGTCTGGGAATAGCTTGCCTACTGTATTCAATGGTATATTAAATATACTTTTCTGTATCTTAATTTTCCACACAACTTCATAGAAGTACCTTCAACTCAACCTGTATACCTTTAGTGCATTCTTTGATAGCTGCATAATATTCTATGATATAGACCCATTACTCATTATTCAACTGTTAGTTTATTAATAAGCATTTGTTTTGTTTCCTTTCTTCCTTTAGGAATAGTGGCATAATAAACTTATTTGCACATTTATTCTTTTGTGCTGGTATTTTTATTTTGACACTAGAGTATTTTGAAATCCCATTAAAGGGTATCTTTGGCAATAGATGTTGATTCTAAACTTTTCATAACAATTGCCAGTAGCAATTTATGAGAGTATCCTTTTTCTGACATCTCTGTTAGCAATAAACATTCATTCTTTCATGTATTATGTTGATCTGAATGGAAAGAGTGGATTTGAACAGCTTTCAATATACTTGATCTTTTGGATCTCGGCTTTTCTGGGAGTTGCCTAGGCATTTCTTTTTGAACATTTCCTGTAGTCCCCCACCCCCAATTTCTAAGAGGGATCTTTATATTATTGCCGCAGTCTGGCTGGGCACAATCAGGATCCACTTGTCAAAAGAAACTAACTTTATTTTTAGAACCAAACACGCCAAACCACACAGCTCCTCAGGAAAACCCCTCAGAGCCTCAACTGCCACCACCGGCTTTCCACAAGCCTGTCTCTCCCCCCACAAGCTTCTTTCCACCTCCCACAATCCTCCTGCTCTTGAGGCCGATTGGCTGGGTCACGTGGGCAGAGCCAAAAAAGTCCCCCAATGAGCAGCTCCGTGGTCTGAAAGGGCAGGGAAACAGTCCAATGAGCATCACCGCAGAGGAGCCAATCAGCTAGATGTTGCTGGGGCCGAGGAGCCAATCAGCTAGATGTTGCTGGGGCCGCTGTGAGCCAATCATCAGCCGGCAGCTGGATTGCTGGCAGCTGGAAGTTTGCTGGGGCCCCTTCGGCTGTGGCTCTCAACATCTCCCCCTCTCCGTTTAAACAACAAGCATGTGGCTTAGGGACCGTGTCTGTTAGGCAGTCCAATTCAACATATGGTCCTTACCCGTCATCGGATGAACTGACCTCTAGGCGTCAGCCTCCTGTCTTAGGTTGGTACCACTGCAATTGGATCATACCCGTCACTGACTACCGGTCCAGCATACAGCTATACTTGTGGATAGGCCTTTGCACCAGTGGGGGGGTGAGGTTCTTTGCCTCACCTCTGTTGGCCCCCAAATTTTAGACCATCACTAGTAGAGGAGGATGCAAAATGCCATGACATAAAGCCAATTGAGGGCTCCTTTGAAAAATTGTACCACCAGTGACATCATCAGCAAAAATACCCCAACACTACCACAAGTCGCTGCACCAACAGATAGTTCACAATGCATACAGGTGAGCTCACAATGTGTCCAGGCAAGTTCTGCAAGCAGTTCAGTGATGGCTATTGTAGAAGCTGTAGATTGGTTTTATCTTTGACTTCACCAGCACTGGGATGAAGATAGGAATTCTGGCAATAATGGCTAAAGAAAAAATTATGTAACATTACAGAAGGCACTAAAAGAAAACAATTTTCTTAACAATTTACATTGTCTTCACCGGCACTGGGATGAAGATAGGAATTCTGGCAATAATGGCTAAAGAAAAAATTATGTAACATTACAGAAGGCACTAAAAGAAAACAATTTTCTTAACAATTTACATTGTCTTTAAGAGAATTATTAAATATAATGAAAAGGAAAGGTGAAAGTAAATAAACAGATCTGTTAACCTTCTTTTTTGTTTACATATTAAAACAATCCTCAACAGTTGTTTACCCAATTTAAATTAAACCATATAAATCACGTGAAAAAAAAAATATTTGGATCCATTTTATCATGAGCGCTCATCATATATGATATATGGACATACATACATTCAAACATATAACACAAAACACAAGTGTGCACACATAATATAATACATACAACACATAACATTATAGTAAAGGCCTTATAACTTTTTACAGGTGAAATCTCCATTGCAATGTTTAAAAACTCTATAGTCAAAAAATAGAACTGATCAGCAAAACATTAACCTAGGTCTGTATGAGCTCAAAAAACAAAATAGAACTTCATGATATGGCAAAGGGCAATAATAAAATAGATATTGAAAAAAGCATCCTGGTTCTGTTGCAGATGTAAGAATAGCCAAACTGGAGTTTTGGATATCAGTTGTTATGGATTTGAGCCAAATCATCTTCTTTTTGGTCTGTAGAAATCGCTTTAGTTAATCTTTCTGGAATCCAAATCGGCTGCTGTTCTCCCTGTGGAAACACATAAATAGACCCCCGACTCCAGACAATCACTGGGTCAGGACCTTGGTTAATCTCTCTGGAATCCAAATCGGCTGCTGTTCTCCCTGTGGAAACACACAAACAGACCCCCGACTCCAGACAATTACTGGGTCAGGACCTTTCCATTGTCCTGTTAGAATATCCTTCCAAAGTACCTTGGGCTTATGCACATTTTTTGGACACATATGCCTTTCCGCAGCACTAAGTCCTGATGAATCCAAATTTAAAAAGTTTAGAGTAAAAAGGGTTATTTTAAGTTTATCTTTGGGGAATATATACCCCTTCCCATATTATCAATATTAGCATTTTATTTAAAATTTCTTTTACAAATATCTCCTCAAATATATTACTTCCATACCTTCCTTGTGATAGATTTTGTGTTTTTTAAATATTTTTTAAGTTGTAGATGGACACAATACCTTTATTTTCTTTCTTTATTTTTATGTGGTGCTGAGGATTGAACCTTTATTTTTATGTGTGCTGAGGATTAACCTCACACATGCTAGTCAACTGAGCCTTAGATTTTGTTTTTATAGAAGTTTTAGATTTTCATATAGCCAAATATATATCTTTTGTTTTGTTTTTGTTTTTGAAATAAGAACTCCATGTATCCCTAGGTTATCCATAAATTTTCTTTTAGAGCCTATTGTTTTATTTTTGACATCTAACTTTTACCTTATGTAATTCATTTTTATGTATGAGGCAAGAAAAGAAATTAATTTTCTTCCAAGTAGTCAGCTGAAGGGGCCAGCACCATTTATTAAGGTCCAAAAATATATCAAAGGAGGATTTGAAACTTTTCTTATTGCACATAAAAGCATAGTATAAGGTCTACTATGGTAAAATGAATATGATAGACAAATAGAGTTGACCCTCTGTATCTCCAGGTGCCACACTCATTGATTCAATCAGAATAGTAAAAAAATTGCATGTGTATCAAATGTGGACAGACATTTTTCTTGTTTATTCCCTGAGCAATATAGATTACAACCATTTACATTAATATTATAGGGGATTTGGAGATGACTTAAAGTATATAAGCTGTCTGTGATTTCTATGCAAATGTGACATTATTTTATATAAGGGATTTGAGTATCTGTGGATTTTGTTGTTTGCAAGGGGTCTGGAACCAGTCCCCCATGGCAACTGAGGAAACTATATCAAGGGAAAAGAATGGAGATTCCAGAAATAGAGCCTAGTGGAGTTAATTTTATATATATATATATATATATATATATATATATATATATATATATATATATATATGACAAAGTAGTATTTGAATTCTATAGGTAAGAGAGTGAAATATTTAAGCAATATCTACTTTCTAGAAAATTTCAGGGGGAGGGAATTAGAATTTGCAGAGTGTATTTATTTTCACTAACAACACACATAATTCCAAAGTCATTTGCCAACAAATTCCAAAAATGCAGAATCTCTGCTCAAGAAATTCTCAGTGGCTCATCTTGAATGAATTTTAGTGATAGTAACAGAAAAAAATCAAGTCATTTCCTGGCTCCACACTGTGCATGTTGACAGGTCTGAGTGATCTCCCAGTGTGTTCCTTCTAAATTTCAAGGCACTAGGGATGACAAATTTTCTTCTGTTAATTTCTGCTCATTATTTTAGGCATCCAGAGCATTGGCATCACCTTCTAGCTGAGCACATCTGGACTGAATTAGGGTGGGCTCCTTTATTTATTAATGTACTTACAGTGACCCATGTGTGTGGAGGGGTTGGCAGTGCTGAGAGGCTCTCAGTAGGAAAGGATTGTTGTAGGACCATTTGAGAAGTGGAGCCAGGAAGCAGAAGAAGGATTTTAACAGGTAGATATTCCAGGCATGGGCAAGGTGACCTTTTGAGACATGAGTGATATAAGCAGATGATCACAGTGACCTGCCCCTGTGGGGAGAGGGAGCAGTGATCAGGTTAGGAGTGAGTGATCAGAGGCGGGCTTCCTGCATGGGGACTTCCACAGGGTGCTGAGTCTTTCTGGAAGTTCTCCTCTAGGAGCTTGGGAAGTCTTTTTATAGCCTGACCTCATTTGGCTTGTTCTCTGTTGACTGTGCCTAAAACAGCTACCATATACAGAGACATGTCAGGTGCCAAAGTTCATTAGGCACTTCCTATGCGAGAGCACTGAAGTCAGTGGGTAGATCTTAGTATTACAAATAAGAAAATTGAAGTTTAACAGACTGGCATCCCCAGAATTATGTTGATTGGCAGAGCTGTGGTTTGGTCTGGTCTGTGTGGGTCCAAAGGCTGTGCCCTTTCCACTCTAAGGCACATCTCCTACCCTCCCCTGCAGCATGGTACATTGGAATGCTCACCACCTGCCTGCTGTAATGCCAGCCTGGCATTAAATAATTTTTGTGACGTTTCCCATAATGTAGCTCACATTACGCACAGTTCGCCCCATGCATAATTGAATTGACTTTAAAAATAAAATATAAATACCAACTAAAAGTGGATTTATAACTATCTGGAGATGGCCTTTGTGCAGCACGGTGTTTAAGAAAAGCCTTTTATCTCATTGTCAGCATTATGCCATGCCAGCCATAGCCAGTCACATAGGAATGTGGTGGCCCACTTAGATTCTCTTTAATTGCTCACTATAAATAGCATAATGATGCTGCCATAAAAAGACTACTCTAACGGAGGAACTCTGTGTGACCCATATATGTGATGTTTTTCTAGGTATCTGTGTCTGGCAAAATGGATGGCTGCGGACGAGATGGTTTTCATTGCTGAAGTGAAAGCTTCATTTCTAAGCCAGTCATTTCTTTCCTCCCTGACCTTCAGATCCTGTTGACTCTCAGTCATTCCATTCTGGCTTCATCAGTCTCATGTGTCATGTAGAATTCCAGCACCCACTTGAGCTGGTCCCAGAAAGAAGTGCCTCCGGAGTGAGCCCTGTCCGGAGACCTAAGAAGAAGCCATTGTGGACGTTGTGGCATGGTCTTTCTGCTCTGGCAGTTGTGGGAACCTGGACACCGTGCTGGGTGAATTTCCTTGATTCAATCATAGTGTCTTCTCTGCCAAGGTTCTCACCAGCCTTTGTCAATCATCACCCCCGGCAGGGCAGTCACACCCCTTGAGGCTCCCTCTGGCTAGAGGCTGTGAGTTGTTCCAGGTTAATTAAGTGTGTTTGCAGCAAATCTGTGCTCCTTCTGGTGTCTGTTTACCCCTCATTCGCTTTAGGTTGGGTCCTGACCTTTTATAGAACATCTCTTCAAAACTTGGTTGTTTTCCCACCAAAATCTTTCTTATCAAAAAGAATAGAATCCATAGGATTGCAGGTTTGAAAGCAGAGGGATTGGTGGGTAAAAGGACAGACAGCATAAAGACTCAGACTCTGGGGCAGTGTGTGGACTGTGGAAAGACAGATCAAATATTATGACTTGGAAGATTAAGTGGTAGAGGGAGAGGGAGTCTGGGGGTCATGGGGTGGCTGGATGGATGAGCTGGTGGGCAGAATGTGTGCTGTGGATGAGGGAAGCTCATCATCCCGGAAAAGAAGCAATGGCTTTTGTGGCCTGGGGCTAAAGTGCCTCTGCCTTTCTGCAGGTGCTGAAAGAGATCTGAGTAGATCCAGAGTAGACTCGAAGCCATCCCAGGGCACTGGTCCAGATGCTAACAACTGGGTTGTAGCATCTGGTATTCTTTCCCTTCGTGGTGAGGTGGTCATTTCCTTACACATAAACAATTACTAGCAGTGATAGTCGGCACACTTTGAAAACCTGTCCCTCTATCTTCTCCTCACTCCTTCCTGCCCTCCCTCCCTTCTCTCCTATTTTCCCAGTGCTGGGGACTGAACCCCGGGCCTTGAGCATGCTAGGCAAGTGTTCTTCCATGAGCTACAACCCCAGTTCCCACCCCTGTGATTCTTTTGCACTGTATTTTTCTCTCGAAATTTAATCACGACTCAGTAAAGTAGACAATGCTTTCCTTCTTCTAATAGATGAGGAAAAATATTCAGTAACTTGCAGGCCACAGAGGTGAATTTAGAACTCTGGCTTTAAACTCACATTCTTTCTCAGGCCCGTATTTCCTGGAAGCACAGTTGGGCATGAGCCCTGCAGTGTGATGTCAGGCATTGATTCTGAATGCCATGAGACTGAGGCATTGGAATAGAAAACAGGGTGTTCTCAATTTTGTGATATGCATGGGGTAGAAGATGTGGAGCTAAGCTCTACGGTGGCTCTTTAATCAACCATTAGCCTAGGCATATTGCAAAAACAGGCCTCTGGGGTGTGGTTTCGAAGCCTATCTCCTGAATCTAGCAGATGCTGGTGTTGTACCGGTGTTGTCAGCTTTGATTATTCTCTCACAATAAGAGGGTAAGAAAAAAATTCAAAATGCTTATTAAGCATCTACAGTTAACCTATTCTCCCTGCTTAGTTCACACAACAGTTTGGAGTCCTCAGCTTCTAGCTTGTCTGTGATCTCTGGCACCCTTCTCAGCAGTGGGTTCATAGAGCCACCAGGAGGAGCATATATTTCCAGGAGTCTGCATTTGGCACAGGCCATCTGATTTCCCATGGGTCTACTGTGTGCTTGATTTATGTTAAGGTAAAAAAACCTATAATAACTGCGGCACATGTTATTTGAGATCATTTATGTCCAACTTCACTTAGCCATAAGATGAAAAGATGACAGTCATTAAACCAAAAAGACATTTGAGCAACCGAGAGAGAGGCTGGAAAACTTGTGTATGGCGTGGAGAGTCTGTTATTCTTAGTCTGTTTACTATTGTTTAAAAATATCTCAAAAGATTCGACTGTCTGGTTTCCCAGCCTGCACACTGTTGAAGTAGCAGATTAAAAGGTGTGGGGATTCTGTGGAGGCAGCCGCATTGACAAGAGCGAGGAATAGAAAATAGAACCAGCAATTATAGGGACTTCCCAAACTGGGTCAACAAGTCCCATGTCACGTGATGGCAAATAGAAGCACGATTATCACATAACAAACTCACGATACGTCTTGTAGATTCAACAAACATGTAACTATGGCTGTTTGCATTGTTGAGAGAAAAAAAAAAGTTAAATTGATTTTATGGGCCTCTGTTTCAGAAAGGTAAAGCAATGCATAGTCCACTTTAAAGTATCTCTATGTTTAAGATGTTACAAAAGATTTTTTTAAAAAAAATTTGTGTTTAAAAAGACAAGCTGGACTTCTGCTTCTAGGAGGCTGGTAGGTGCACTTACCCCCTATTCTCCCCAGATAAAATGAAAACTCCTATACTTTATTTATTGGAAATACATAAAAACGTGTCTCGACAAAGAGAAGGCAGGCCAGCTGGGGATGACACAGTAGTGAGGCCCCGGGGTTTCCTTATTGCTCCTATTTGACTTTGAGTAGAAGAGACTGGAAACCCAGAGCAGCCAATGGGCACAGCCAAAAATACCAGAGGGACAGAAAAGGAGCAGCTGAGTGAGTCAGAAAACTCAGATGATGACCATCTTCCCTGGCCAGACACCACAGACAAAACTTGTGGTCCCACTTGCACCCATGCCATTAAAGATCAAGAGGGGAGCTCAGACTTGATCATTCTGAGGCTGCCCTGCCCAGAGTGGCATTAGAGTAAGGATCCTGGACTTTCACCCCCACCTGGCACTGACAAGGAGCCCCATGCCTCCCCACTGTGGTTGTGTCTGAGGAGACCTAGAGGGGAGTCAGGACTTGCACCACCCCCAGTGACATTGAGGCCTCACACCCCTCCTATGGCTCAGTGGAGGCCATGCAGGGAACCTGAACCTCTAGTACCTCTTGTCAGTAAGGAGAAGGCCCTCCCTCCTACCCCAATGTCCTCTGCCAGAGAATGATCACAAGGTTTCCCTAAGAGTCAGATTCTCCTATCATAATAAGCAACCCGCCAAGGCTTTAGCAAAGAAGTGTTCATCCTACCAAGAACCTGGAAGATCTCAGATTGAATGCAAAAAGACATCAGTAGATGCCAACCTATGGACATCTCACTGAGGTTACAGATGTTAGAACTGACAAAAATGTTAAAGCAGCCATAACAAAAATAATTCAATAGCCCATGAAAAGATGTTCAACACCATTAGGGAGATGCAAATCAGAACCGTAATGAGGTATTACTTCAAATCTGCTGGGATGGCTGTAATATGGAAGAAAGGCAATAAGAATGCTGGTGAGAATCTGGGGGAATTGGAACCCTCACACTTTCCTGGGGGGATACAAAATGGTGCAGCTGCTTTGGAGGGCAGTTTGACAGTTCCCCTAAAAGCTAAAGTTACCATATGATCCCGTAATTCTGCTCCTAGTTGTATAACCAAGAGTATGAAGACATATGTCTACCCAAAATCTGTACACAGGAATTGTTCAGAATGCTCACTACATACTCATCGCATTGCTCAAGCACAGAAATTATACAGATATCCATCCTCTGACGAATGCATAAACAAAATGTTGTATGCCCTTATAATGAAATATTTTTTCTGCTATGAAAGGAAAGAAGTACTTATTCATGCTCTAACATGGATGAATTTTGAAAACGTTGTGCTGACTAAAAGAAACTACACACAAAACATTACATATTTGCATTAGTCAGAATTTTGCTGCTGTGATCAAAAGACCTGACAAAAATTGTTAGAGGAGGGAAAGTTTATTTGGGGCTCAGAGGTCTCAGTGCACAGACAGCCAGTTCCATTGCTCTGAGCCTCAGGTGAGGCAGAATACCATGGCAGAGGATGTGGTGGAGGAAGATGGCTCAGGACATAACACCAAGAAGTAGGGAGGGAGGGAGAGAGAGAGGGCGAGTGCACACTCCATTCATAGACAAAATATATACCCTAAAGACACTTCCCCAGTGACCACCTCCAGCTACCCTCTCCAGCTAATCCATATCAGGTGATTAGTGCACTGATTAGGTTAAGGTTCTCATCACCCAATCATTTCCCCTCTGAACTTTCTTGCATTGTCTCACACAGGAGCTTCTGGGGAACACCTCATATCTAAACTGTATCCTATTGTATGATTCCAGTGATATTAAATAGCTAGTATAGGTAAATCTTCAGAAACCGCAAATAGGTTAATGGTTTCCAGGGAATGGGGAGAAAGGTAGATGCATAGCATTTGCTGATGGGTATGGGGTTTTATTTTGGAGGAATACAAATGTTCTGGAATTAGGTAGAAATGGTAGTTGTACTTTATAAATATACCAAAGCCACTGAATTGTGCAGTTTAAAATAATGAATGTTATAGTATGCAAATTATATCTCAAACACATGCAATGTTTCATAGAGAAATTACAAACACACACGAAACATCAAAAAAAAAAAATAGAATATGTAAAGAAGAACCAAATGGAAATTCTAGAACCCCCCAAAATGTAACACATTAAAAAAGAAAAGAACCTCAATGGGGGATCAATGGAAAAATGAAGGAAACAGAAAATAATTGGTTTAATTAAGATACAGTAATAGAAATTATACATTGTAAATAAACAGGGAAAAAAATAAAGAAATGAACAGATGTCTGGGACCTGTGGGATTCTAACAGAAGATGGTAGATGATGTTGTTGTCATGGGACTCCTAGAAAGAGAGGAAAGAAGAAAGAGGGCAGTCTTAAAAAGTACTCAAATAATGGCCAAATTTGGTAAAAGAGCTAAAAATGTACTGATCAAGAAGCAGAGAAAATACCAAGCAAAATAATCTCAAATAAATCCATACCAGGATATACTCCAGTTAAACCTCTAAAAACAAAAGACAAAGAAAAGAACCTGAATGCAGCATTAGAGAAACTGTACTTTCCCCCTCTCTGTTTAAACAACAAGCATGTGGCTTAGGGACCGTGCCTGCCTTAGGTTGTCCAATAGTACATATGGTCCTTACCCGTTATCGGATGAGCTGACCTCAAGGCGTCAGCCTCCTGTCTTAGGTTGGTACCATTGCAATTGGATCTTACCCGTCACTGACTACCGGTCCAGTATACAGCCACACCTGTGGAGAGGTCTTTGTACCAGCGGGGGGGTGAGGTTCTTTGCCTCACCTCTGTTGGCCCCCAAATTTTAGCTGAACGATCATGACAAGCAGAAGGGAGGAATATACACCAAGCCAATTGACGGCTCCTTTTGGAAAAATTGTACCACCGATGACACCATCAGCATAAATACCTCAACACTACCACAAGTTGCTGCACCAACACATAGTTCACAATGCATACAAGTGAGTTCACAATGCATACAAGTGATACATAGTCCAGGCAAGTTCTGCAAGCAGTTCAGTGATGGCTTTTGCAGAAGCTGTAGATTGGTTTTATTTTTGTCTTCACCAGCACTGGGATGAAGATAGGAATTCTGGCAATAATGGCTAAAGAAAAAATTATGTAACATTCCAGAAGGCACTAAAAGAAAACAATTTTCTTAACAATTTACATTGTCTTGAAGAGAATTATTAAATATAATGAAAAGGAAAGGTGAAAGTAAACAAACAGATCTGTTAACCTCCTTTTTTGTTCACATTTTAAAACAATCCTCAACAGCTGTTTACCCAATTTAAATTAAGCCATTTAAATCACGTGAATAAAAAAAAATATTTGGATCCATTTTTTCATGAGCGCTCATCATATATGATATATGGACATACGTACATTCAAACATATAACACAAAACACAAGTGTGCACACATAATATAATACATACAACACATAACATAATAGTAAAGGCCTTATAACTTTTTACAGGTGAAATCTCCATTGCAATGTTTAAAAACTCTATAGTCAAAAAATAGAACTGATCAGCAAAACATTAACCTAGGTCTGTATGAGCTCAAAAAACAAAATAGAACTTCATGATGTGGGAAAGGGCAATAATAAAATAGATATTGAAAAAAGCATCCTGGTTCTGTCGCAGATGTAAGAATAACCAAACTGGAGTTTTGGATATCAGTTGTTATGGATTTGAGCCAAATCATCTTCTTTTTAGTCTGTAGAAATCGCTTTAGTTAAACTCTCTGGAATCCAAATCGGCTGCTGTTCTCCCTGTGGAAACACACAAACAGACCTCCGACTCCAGACAATTACTGGGTCAGGACCTTTCCATTGTCCTGTTAGAATATCCTTCCAAAGTACCTTGGGCTTATATACATTTTTTGGACACATATGCCTTTCCGCAGCACTAAGCCCTGATGAATCCAAATTTAAAAAGTTTAGAGTAAAAAGGGTTATTTTAAGTTTATCTTTGGGGAATATATACCCCTTCCCAATTCCTTCTTTTTGCTTTAATAAGTACATTTTAATAGTTTGATGAGCTCTTTCAACTATGCCTTGTCCCTGTGGATTGTATGGGATTCCTGTTATATGAGTAATGCCAAATGTTGAGCAAAATTGTTTAAAAGAGGTAGAAGTATAACCAGGGGCATTATCTATTTTTAACTGTTTTGGAACACCCACAGTGGCAAAATTTTGTAAGCAATGAGCTATAACATCTTTAGTTTTTCTCCGGCATGAAGGGAGCCCATCAAAAATCCAGAAGAAGTATCAACTGTAACATGCAAATATTTTAATTTTCCAAATTCTGGCAAGTGTGTGACGTCCATCTGCCAAATATGGTTAGGTATCAATCCTCTAGGATTGACTCCAAGATTAACTTGTGGTAAAAAGGTCACACAATTTTGACATTGTTTTATTATTTGTCTAGCTTGTTCCTTAGTTATTTTAAAACGCTTTTGTAAAGTATTAGCATTGACATGGAACTTTTTATGAAAATTTGTAGCTTCTTCTAGTGTAGAGAAAATATGTATGTCATGTGTAGTTTTATCTGCTAAATCATTGCCCAAACTAAAGGCTCCAGGCAATCCTGTATGTGCCCTGATATGTCCTATAAAGAACGGATCTTTTTTGTCCCAGATTAGACTTTGTATAGTGGAAAGCAAAGAGAAAACAGTAGAGGAAGGGGAAATCCTACCAGCATCTTCAAGGGATACTATAGCATTAACTATATACTGACTATCTGAAAATAAATTAAATACAGAATCTTTAAACATCACAAAAGCTTGTAATACTGCATTAAACTCTACCTTTTGAGCTGATTGTTTGGGTACTGAAAATGTAAAAGTTTGATCAGGTGTAACTATTGCTGCTGTACTATTATTTGATCCATCAGTGAATATATTTGGAGCATTCATGATAGGTGTTTTTCTTGTCATTTTTGGAAAAATTACAGGATGCGATGATCAAAAAGACAATAAAGGATTAGATGGTAAGTGGTTATCAAATGAAACATTAGATTTGCACATGATTATTGCCCAAGTATTTAACTCATTAGCTAACTCATCAATTTGATTCATAGTATATGGAGTAATAATTTTATTGGGAGAAATTCCAAACACTCCCTTTGCTGCTTTTATTCCTTTGAGTATTAATTGTCCTACAGCCTCAGGATACCTAGTAAGAATAGTGTTAGGAGAATAAGATAAATATATCCATAATAATGGACCTTCTTGCCAAAATACTCCTGCAGGAATATTTTTTGTTGGTAGTACAATAAATAATAAAGGCAAACTTATATCAATTCTATCCAAATGCATATTTTCCATATATGTTTCAATGATTTTTAATGCCTTTCTTGCTTCAGGCGTCAACATGCGGGGTGAATTTGGATCTGATGGGCCTTTTAGGATATCAAATAAAGGTCCCAACTCTCCTGTTGGTATACCTAGATAAGGCCTTATCCAATTTATGTCTCCTAATAACTTTTGAAAGTCGTTAAGTGATTTGAGTTGATCTACTCGTATTTGAATTTTTGGTGGACAGACCATGGTTGAGGATAATAGAACTCCTAAATAATTAATTGGAAAATTTAATTGTACTTTATCTATTGCTATCTCTAGATTATAATTTTTTAATAAGTTTGTAAGTGTGGCATAACATTCTAGCAATGTGTTTTTATCTTTGTGTGCTAATAATACATCATCCATATAGTGAAATATTTGTAGTTCAGGATTTTGATTTCTAAGTGGCTGGATTACTTTGTTAACATAAATTTGACACATAGTTGGGCTGTTAGCCATCCCTTGAGGGAGTACTTTCCATTTATATCTCTGATCAGGACCTTCATGATTAGTGCAGGGATACTAAATGCAAAACGTGGACTATCCTCAGGATGAATTGGAATTGAAAAAAAACAATCTTTAATATCTATAACTAAAACATACCAAGTTTTTGGCAAAGCAGACAATTGAGGAATCCCCGATTGAGCAGGTCCCATAATAACCATCTCATTATTAATGGCTCTTAAATCTTGCAATAATCTCCATTTACCAGATTTCTTTTTGATGACAAAAATGGGAGTATTATGGGGAGATACAGAAGGTTGTATATGTCCTTCTGCTAATTGTTGTTTGACCAGGTCATGGGCTGCTTGTATCTTTTCTTTAGTCAGGGGCCACTGAGGAACCCATACTGGTCTTTCTGATTTCCAAGTAATTTTTATTGTCTCAGTGGCCCTTTCTGAAAATCCAACCCATGTCTGTCCGTTCCTTGATCTATTTGTATTGGTGCTTCTATACCTTGTTCTTGTTTTTCTAATCTTTTTCCTTTCCTAAAACCTTGTCTGGTCATAATAGTGGGTGCATTTTGGTTGATGTTATTTGTTAATGTCAAACCTAATTGATCTAGGACATCTCGTCCCCATAAATTTACGGGAAGATGATCCAATACATATGGCTGTATAGTTCCTCACATCCTTCAGGATCCTTCCAATCTAATACCATTGCACTTCTATGGGGATTAGTCGCCACTCCTAGGCCTCGAAGAGTTTGAGTGGCTTGTTGTAATGGCCAATGTTTTGGCCATTCTTGACGAGAGATGATGCTAAGGTCTGTGCCTGTATCCAGTAGCCCATTAAATTCATGTCCTTGAATATTTAGTTTTAGCATGGGGCGAGAATCTAAATTTAAAGAAAGCATAGCCCAATCTACACCTGTGGAGCCTAATCCCTTGGAACCTCTTTCTACAGCATGACTGGAAAATTTATCATGTAGGCTGGGTATTATTAGTAACTGTGCTATTCTATCTCCTGGTGAAATTACTGATATACCCTTTGGAGAACTGGCTATAATTTTTATTTCACCTTCATAATCAGGATCAATTACCCCAGGACTTATCATAAGTCCTTTTAGAGTAGAAGAGCTGCGTCCCAATAATAAGCCTACTGTTCCTTTGGGAAGAGGTCCTTTTACCCCTGTGGGAATGATTTGAACTCCCATCTCTGGAGTTAGTACTGATCTGGCAGAGGCGCAGATGTCCAACCCTGCGCTCCCTCTGGTTTGTCTGATGAGGGATCTGATGGACAATGTGTCCTGGGCACTACCCTGATGGGGTTGCTGGGTTCCTCCAGTGCTCGGTATATTTGTGGTTTTGGGCCCCGGAGCATTGGGCCCCCCTGTCCATTTTTTGGCAATGGAGCCCTATGCCTTTCTCCACGATATTGTGGATAAACACCTGGTCCTTGTTCGTTTTTTGATAATGGAGTACCCTCTATGGTGGTTTGAGAACGGCATTCATTAGCCCAATGTCTCCCTCTGTGGCATCGTGGGCAAATACCTGGTATTCTACTCCTTTGATACCTAGTTTTGTTAAACCCTCCTCCTATGGGGCAATTCCTTTTAAAATGTCCTGTTTGTTCACAATTGTAGCATGTTCTTGGCCTGGCATCTAAAGCCTGTTTTACTGCAGCTGCCACGACTTGCCCTTGTTCATTAATGTCTCTGGCATCTAAAGCCTGTTTTACTGCAGCTGCCACGACTTGCTCTTGTTCATTAAGGTCTCTACATAATTTAATATATGTGTTTAAATATTCATGTTTCCATGGTCTAATGACTTCTCTGCACCAACGATTTGCTTGCTCATAAGCCAGTTGTTTTATTAATGGCATTGCTTGTTCTGTATTCCCAAAAACTCTGGTAGCTGTTTGAATAAGCCTATCTACAAATTCAGCATAAGATTCATTAGCTCCTTGTATTATCTTAGATAATTGACCTTGTAAACCTCCATGTCCTTGTAAAGTCTTCCATGCCCTAACCGCCTCTGCAGCAATTTGTGCGTATACGCCAGGATCATATGCAATTTGTTGCTGCTGATCCTCATAAGGTCCCTTTCCTAACAACATATCTAGATTTCTCTGAGGGTAACCAGCTGCTGCATTTCGCCTAGCCATCTCCTTGCAAAATTCCTCATTGGCAACCTTCCATAACAGGTATTGTCCTCCATTTAGCACAGCTTTACACATATTAGCCCAATCTGCTGGCGTCATGTTCAAGTTGTTAATGGATTCGACCAAGCTTACAGTGAAGGGTGCTTGAGGACCATAGGTTGTTACAGCCTCTTTTAGCTGCTTCACTGTTTTGAAATTTAAAGCATGGTGAATTGTCTGCCCTCCTACCTCAAATACAGGGCATGTTAATACTTGAGATCCTGTCTCAGGATCCCAAATATCAACTGCGGGGGTTGGGGGCCTCCCAGCATATGGAGGTGGCCTTGTTAGTTGGACATTTACATCCTCTGGTGATAGAAAGGTGTTAGTAGCAGTCTCCTTTTGTAACTTTCCCCCTAATGGTTTTTTCTGCTCTAAGCTTTCTTCCTCTATCTTTGTCTGAACTGAAGGCTTTGGACTAAGCAAACCAGATACCAATGCCCACAATGTCAGTGTGCCAACTGGCAGAGTTCCTGGGCTTTTCTTTTCTATTCTTTTTAAATCTTTACCATGATGGTTCCATTGTGATATATTTAACAACTCCTCCTTAAAAAGCCATGGGCTACATTTTTGTATTGTATCAACGTATGCCCTGACTGTTCTTGATTTTACTGAGATGCCTCCTTCCTCTAACAATTTACTTAACACTCTTTCAGTTTGTTTTTTACTAATTTCTGATCCCGTATTTCTACTATAATACAACCCAAAAAGATGACGCCAAACAAAACCGAGACAGAATGAAATAAAAAGGGAACAACAAAAAATCATTATAGCCTTTCTATCCTCCTGACATGTGCATCTGTCCTTTCTCCCTATCTGTTCCTCAGACGTAAATAGTTTTTCCTCAGATGTGAGTGGTTTTTCTTCCTTCTCACTCATCTCCAGGGACAGGCAACTTAAAACAAAAGTGAAGCAAAACAAAAGAGGAATCTTAAAATGGCTACCCATCCCCTCGCCCTGCCCTCAGGGGCGAGCAGTTTACCTTATCACTTACCCTCAGTCACTCTCCGTGTGAGCCACCAAATGCCGCAGTCTGGCTGGGCACAATTCAGGAGCCACTTGTCAAAAGAAATGAACTTTATTTTTAGAACCACACACGCCAAACAAAACAGCTCCTCAGGAAAAACCTTCAGAGCCCAACTGCCACCACTGGCTTCCCACAAGCCTCTCAACCTCCCCCCCTCCTCCTGCTCTTGAGGCTGATTGGCTGGGTCGCGTGGGCGGAGTCAAAAAAGTCCCCCAATGAGCAGCTCCGTAGTCTGAAAGGGCAGGAAAACAGCCCAATGAGCATCACCGCAGAGGAGCCAATCAGCTAGATGTTGCTGGGGCCGCTGTGAGCCAATCATCAGCTGGCAGTCTGAAAGTTTGCTGGGGCCCCTTCAGCTGTGGCTCTCAACAGTACTTAACCGTACTGGAGAAACAATTAGTGGATTTCACCCCAGGAGCAAGGAGGTCAGAAGGAAGTGAAATCTAAAAACATTTTATGTTACTACATTATAATTATTTCTACCAAATTGCCCTCCCACTCAGCTGAAACTTAAACTTCTAAATTATATAACCTCTGCTTATCAAAATAAGATTTTATTGTGGATAAGTTGTGATATACAGATTAATATAGAGAAAATGCAAATGGCTCATGATCCTACCACCTGCCAAATCTTTGTGAGCTTCTCAATGTGTTTCTTTATCATATAGTCTGTACAAAATCAAGATCCTCCAAGACATATTGTTTTGCCGTCTAACTTTTCATTTAAACTTTGTATGGCAAGATGCTTTCTACTTTGTTGAATGATCTTCAGGAACATGCTTTTTAATGGCTGCAAAACATTCAGTATTCTGAGGGTAATTTATTTGTCAGATCATTTTGAGGGCTTGCAGATTTTCGAAGATAAATTTTATTGGGAATATTTAAGGCAGGCAACATGATGTTGTGGGACAATTAAAGATAGTAAAAAGGTTATATGTCTGTCTCGTAGAGCTACAGTGTTCACAGCTTTTCATTGCAGTGACAAATACCTGAGAAGAACAATCTAGTGGAGGACAGATTCATCTTGGCTCACGGTTTTGGAGGTCTCTGTACGGGGCTGGCTGGCTTTGGGCCTGACATGAGGCACAACATCATGGTGGAAAGGCCTTATGGAGGAAAGCTGCTCAGCTTTTCTGGAATTAGGTAGCAGTGGTACGCAAGGAGCAGGGGACCGGAAATACCTTTCCAGGGCACACCCCTAGTGACCTACTTCCTCCAACCCTCGGCCACCTGCAGTTTCTAGCTCCTCTGAGCACTCCACTCAACTGTGGGTCCACTGATGAGCTCAGCATCCTCATGGTCAAATCACTTCCCAATGCCCTGACTCTGGATGCAGTTGCTCTGGGGACCAAGTCTTCAACACATGAGACTTTGGGGGACATTTCAGATCTAAAACATAATAGCTACTCAATTCTTTTACTTTTTGAAGTAAGAGAAGCTAAAATCTACTAATTTTGCATGATTCCATATCCAGCACAATTTTATTACCTGTAGTTGTACATTGTTTCCCTAGACTTGTTCATTCTGTGGATATATAACTTTGTATGCTCTCAACTACATACACTCATTTTCTCTTTTCCTCCTGGTAAACACTATTTTGTTCTCTATCTGTTTATTTGATTTTTTAAAAAAGATTCCACATATAAGTGAAATCATGTAATATTTTTCTTTGAGTCTGACTTATTTTACTTACCATAATGTCCTAAATCATCCGTGTTCTGGCAAATAGCAAGATCTTGTTCCTTTTAAGGGCTGAATAATATTTCATTTTATACACCCCCCTACATGGTTTCTTTATTAGTTCATCTCTCAACACTTTGATTATTTGTATGTCTTGGCTATTGTGAATGATGCCACAATGAACATGGTAGTACAGATTTCTTTACAAGGTGGTGGTTTCATTTTCTTTGAATATATATTCAGAAGAAGGGTTGCTGGGTCATATGGTAGTCTTGTTTTTAATTTTTAACGAATCTCCATACTGTTTCCCATAATGGCTCTCCCAATCCCATCAGTAGTGTACGTGTGAGTTTCCCTTTCTCCACACCCTCACCAGTGCTTGTTATCTTTTGACTTTTTGATAATTGCCATCCTAAGGAGTGTGAGATGGCCTCCCATGTGGTCTTGATTTGCATTTCCCTGATGCTTAATGATATGAAACACCTTTTCATATAATTGTTGGTCATTTTTACCATTTATGGTTTAAAATAACAAAAATATCATTTTTGTTATTTTAAACCATACTCTGTGCACATCACTGGATGAAAAACTGACTATCTCACTGATTATTTTCTCAGAATGGGGTCTTAGGTGTAAAATTCTATTTATTTATTCATTATTGGTTCTTTTTAGTCATATATGATAGCAGGATCCATTTGCTATAATTATACAAGCATGAATATAGTGAGAGTCCCATTCTTATGGATTACATGGTGGTGGGATTCACTGTGTGGTTGTCAGATTCATTCCACTGTTTTTCCTTCCATTCTCCATTGTCTACTGCACTTCTATTCCAGCCCCCCTGCACCTCCACCGCCATGTGAGTTAGCTTCGACCTATCACAGAAAACATTTGACCTTGGGTTTTTGGGACTGATTCTCATTAGCATGATAATCTTCAGATGCATTCACTTGCTGGCAAATGTCATAAGGTCATTCTTCTTTATGGTTGAGTAATACTCCATTGTGTGTGTGTGTGTGTGTGTGTGTGTGTGTATGTATGTATGTATGCATATACCACATTTTCTTTATTCATCTATCAAAGGGCACCTAGGTTGTTCCATAGGTTAGCTATTGTGAATTGAGCTGCTATAAACATTGATGTGGCTGTAATATGCTGATTTTAAGTCCTTTGGGTATAAATGTAGGAGTGGGATGAATGGGTCAAAAGGTGGTTCCATTCCAGTTTTTCTTAGGAATCTCCATACTGCTTTCCAGGGTAGTTGCACCAATTTGCAGTCCACCAGCAATGTATGAGTGTGCGTTTTCCCCGACATCCTCACCAACACTTGTTGTTGCTTGTATCCTTGATGATTGCCATTCTGACTGGAGTGAGGTGGAATCTTAGTGTAGTTTTAATTTGCATTTCTCTAATTGCTAGAGATGTTGAACACTTTTTCAAAGCTTTGTTGACCATTCTTATTTCTTCTGCTGTGGAGAGAAAAATAAAGGAGTAGCATTCTTGGATTGAAGAGAGTAAACATTTAAGCATTTTTTGATATATTTTGACAAATTTCTGTACTTGTTTACATTATTGGAATATATCCAAAATTACTGGACTTAGTAAACCAGGATTTGGGGAGGTGTGTTAGAGAAGGCTGCAGAGGCCTCTCTATCCAGGACTTGCCCTGGGCTGCTCAGAGGTGCTGGATTCAGAGTGGTGTGAGTCCCTCTCTGGCCTCGTGGATGCTGGGTCCGTGTGCACCACATCCTGACCAGCCCTGAGGATGGGTGGAGCTGAGCTTGCAGGCTGAGTGTCCTAAGGAAGCCCATGGTCCTCTCTTCTGAGCCCTTGAACCATCAATGTCTCCCTTCTACTGTGTCATTCCCAAATGACATACAGAAACGCTGGCGCTATAATAGAGCCCCACTCACTCTTCCTTTCTTCTTTTTTCATAAAAGTTTGATTTCAAAACTCAAATCCTTTAATGAAAATAGAGTATCTGCATATAAATAATATAAAATATATTTAAATAATATAAAATATTATAAAAGCAAATTATATATTCTATAATATATATTACAAGTAATATAAAAAGTGAAAGTCCCTTTCACATCTGATACTCTGTTCCTTTCTGTGGGGGCAAAATATTGTTCCCTTTCAACACAGCATAATATACATACCTGTAGATGTACTGTTGATGGGCTGTTCTTGCCAGCTTCAACAGTAACTTCCATTCAGCAACTCCAGTGGTCACTTTAGTCGTCATCTTTCTTTCATTTTGTGAGCCTTTGTACAGTGGCTCGTTCCCTCCCTCTGTCTTGGTCAGCTTTCCATTGCTATGACAAAAATGCCTGGGAAAATCTACTTAAAAAGAGTAAAGGTTTATTTTGGCTCATGATTTCAGAGGTTTCAGTCCTTGTTTGCTAGGCCCCATTGCTTTGGGTCAGTGGTGGGGAGCATGAGCCAGGAGAGGTCTTCTCATTCCACAGTGGGCAGGAAACAAAAGAGAGAAGTAAGGGGCTAGGGTCCCCTTCAATGTCCCCCCAGTGACCCAACTTCCTCCCACTAGGTCCACCTCCTAAAGGTTGTCTACCACCTCCCAATAGTGCCAGAGTCTTCAAAGCATGTTTTTTGGGGGGGACATTCAGGTTCCAAACCCAAGTGCCCTTCATCTTGAAACACCCTTCTGTCTTGTGCCGCCTCTGGCTTTGGTGCTCCTTCATGGCCACACGGCTCAGCCTCCGCCTTGGGCACCGTCTAGTAGGGCCGTGTGTGCGCTTCATCTTGACCTCTGAATACGAGTGTGTCCCCCGCTCAGCACGGCGCTCCCTGTCCTTCCTTCATTTCCTCTTTTCCCATAAGGTCTCACCCAGTCCCTAGCTGTAAAAAGCTGTGGTCTCTCCAAAATTTGGACCTCCAGCCCAACCATTCCACTGAGATTTGTACTTTTTCAGTTAATCAAATAATCTCAAAGGTAACATTTCCAAAATAGGACTCCCGGTTTCCCCCAGTGAGTTGGTTCCCCCCCCACACTTCTTGTGAATCTTGGCATGGTCAGCTCTGCTGCTGGAGTCGACAACCAACAACCTCCCAAGTCCTTTGGCCTCTACTTTCAAAAGAGGCTCCCAGCTCCTTCTTCACTGCTCTTATTCTAGTCCAAGCCACTGCTCCGTACACCCGTCCTGGTCTTCATTCTGCAATTAAAAGAGCTTTTGAAAACGGAAGACAGATGGTGTCATTCCCATAGCACTTAGATCCTGACCCCAGAGCTGGTCTGTCAGTGCCTCTTTGTTTCTTGAATTTACTGGTATTTTCCTGTTTTCTATGTTTCTGGGGACTGTAGTGACTCACATAGCTGAAGGGTTCAGGGTATCTCCTCCTTTGGGTGTGACTCCAACAGTGTGACCCTTCTTCCATGGACTGGATCTGCCTTGGAATAAGCTTAGCTCTCAGCAGACTCTCCTCACAGTTCCATGATAGCTGGCAGAAGCTTCCGGTTTCTTGCTTATTCATAATTGTTAAGTTATTAGATAGTGGTCCTGCCACAATAGTGCCATTGGTACTGGGTGTCTCTGTTTTCCACTCTTTTGTCACCTGTGTGACTTCATGTTTGAAGTTCTCTTCAAGGAGAGGCAGATGGCTGCAGCAGGCCAGCACCCACTGGCTGGTTTAGCAATCCCTGTGGGTGGCAGCCACAGTAGCAGGCAGTGCCTGACCTTGGAGGTGCTCTGCATTACAAAGGACCATGACCACAGGTGTAACCACAGTTATAATTGACATGGGGCTGAATAAGTCCACTGTGACTTTTTGTGCATTGCTGCATTGGCCTGATGTGAATTGGGTCAATATTCCAGTCTTTCTGAGTTTTAGCAGTGGCCAGGAAACTTTTCTGTGTTTGTAACACCGGAGTTTTTAGGTTAGAAGGACCAAGCCTTATAGTGATGACAAAGTCCCACACCGTGTAGTGATGGCTGGACTTTCTTGCTCGTGCATTCCTGAACAGAATCACCACTTTCAACCCTGCTTCGTCTTGGCAGGGTCCCATGCTGTGCATGTATAGTTGATGGTTCCATATGTTCTCTCACTTTCCATGTGGCTCCTATTTTAGAAACATGCGGGTTGTGTGTGATTGCTCCCTTTAGCTGATGAAGAGCACAGTAATTGCAGTTACCCTGTGACATAAGTGTGACACTTTCCATTTTAGAAGTGTAACAGGAAGTGCCTCTTGTTTCAACCTGCATCGTTATAATAAGGTTTGTGCAGATGGTTGTGATTTAGTATTTGCTGTCTTCTAGCTCTTCTGTCAGTGTGCATTTCTTTGCAGTTTTCAAAGTTCTTTCGGATGATGAGCTTAATTAATTGGAGCCTCCTGAAGTGGGCAGGGGTGTCAGCAGGTGTCCCATTCAGTGTGCAGGGAAACGGTGGCATAGTCCCTCAATCCTTTGTTGAGGCTCATTGTCCAAAGTGGGTCCAGATCTTGAATCTTGGTATGTGTACTTTAAAGTGGGCTATCAGGTGTTTGTTGCTTCTGTCTGCCTGTCTCAAGTTGGCATTGATCCCTGTCTGAAGTATGTAGTGGATTGTAACAATGATTATGCAAGGATCACCTGGAAGCTGCTTTGCATTGCATGTCAGCAGTTCAGAGATGCCTGCCTGAGTGATTGTGTTAGTCAAGGATCTTCAGAGAAATGTAACCAATAGAATGTGTATGAGTGTACAATAAGCAGATTTATTTTTAGGAATTGGCTCACCCAACCATGGGGATTGGCAAGACTGCCCCCTGCTGGCAGGCCAGCAAACTGGAGACCCAGGGAAGAGTTGACTTCACATTGCAACTCCAATGTGAAGGCCACCTGGAGGCAGCCTTTCATTTTCCTCTGGGGACCTCAGTCTTCCTCTTCAGGACATGAGCAGATTAGATGTAGCCTTCTCACATTATGGAATGTAATTTGCTTCCCTCAAACTCTGTGTATCTATTTAAATGTTTCACAACTGAAAAATATCTTTTCAGCAACATCTAGACTGGTTGACCACCATCTAGAATTGACCACCATGGCTAGGCATTTGGATGCATAGAATTGCCATCACATTGGCCAACGAGACAGTGCTCTAAGATGACATTTTTACAAAGAGATCCCTAGTGTCTACAAAAAGGAGATGTTTATATTTTCCTTAGCATTATTAACCAAATAATGATAATGGAATAAAGTAATAATGAAAAGCAGAGTCTTTAATTATATTGTTACATTTCTGATGCCCTGAAAATAGCACTTAGTAAATTAAAGACATGACCTCCCTTTTTTGAATCAGCACCAAAATAGCAAAAAATGATCAATTCCTAGAAAATTCTGTTGTTGCTCAGAAGAATAAATTCTGATTGTCACAACCTTTCCTTTTGGAGACTTGCTTAAAGACATACAGTTTATTTGCACACTCATTGATTTGCAAATGCTGATTTTATTTAAGTTCTTAGATAATTTTGGATTGTTTTTTAATTAACACTTTATTGAAGGGCTTATTATTCTCTTTTGAGCATTTCCCAAACTCACATGTTTAATGCCTGTCTTTGTAAGCCTGAACTTATGCCTTATGGAAATGATATCCATCCTAAAATATTTAGAAAGTTTACAAATCATAGTGTTTTTTTTTAATTTGATAGATAATAGTCCTCAGAGGAGTTCTATTCAAGCTGAATTCATTGAGAATAGTAGCAAAATTCCCCTTGGTTAAGTTTGGTAAAGGTGAGAATATCCTGAACTGGTTCCCATGGTCTGGGAGTGACATATTAGACATCATTAACTGAGTCATGAAACTCCCTAGAAGACATACCAGGCAGTAACTTGACAACGTAAGAGTAATGTAGCTCTGATAAGTTGTTACCACGTAATTCAGTCATGGACAGGAGTAGTGATGGAACTGTCCACCGAGAGCACTGTTGGTTAGGAAGATGACCAACACACTAAATATAACTTCTTATCTTTGAACTCAACTATTCAGTATCCCATTGCAACATTCTCCTGTTTTTAATGGAAGGGGGATGTGCTTGCTGAAACTGTCTAATCATCCATCAGGTTCCTTCTATGATGGTGGAGAGCAACAAAGTGCAATTGTAGTTTGCTGGATATTGGATTTAGGATGTGCTCTATCCTGCTGTTATACCCTCAGCCTTGCTGGTAAGAACAAAAGGAAGCTCTGGTCTGCTCTAGACACTCTTGATTTACCCAAGAGAGGACGTGCTGGGGGGATTAAAGCCTCACTGTCTATGTCATCTTCGTCATCATTGTCATTTGAAAAAGACTCTTGTCATTGATTGGAAGACATTCTAGACATTTCTTCACCAAAAACACAGTTCTGCCTGTTTGGCTGAGGGTGTTAGGAATCTATGTGAGAAATCAGAGGCAGGATCTAGGGTTATAGCCCTGGGGCCATTCCCATGCACGCTGCTCAAGCCACATCCATTTCAGACACGTGTCCCTGCCATCCAGATGATGTGTTGTGCAAAATGTTCATTATCACGGGAAAACTCAGCTCAGCTTAAATTCATGGCTTAGTTTCTAAGATTTTAGTTACCCACAGTCAACTTTGGTCCAAAAATAGAGTAGAAGAGCACAGGATATTTAAAGAGAGAGGACATTCACATAATTTTATTACAATATTGCTATATTGTTTGTATTGTGCCTAATTTATAAATTAAACTTTGTCATAAGATTATAAATATAGGAAAAAGATAGTTTATAGAAAACTCAGTATTATCTATGGTCTCAGGCATCACTGGGGATCTTGGATGCATCCCCCATGGATAAGGAAGACTACCATATATAGTGAGAACGATTTATTTAAAATGGAGTATATGACTGTGGCCCCTGTGTGTTATAAATATCATATAAAAACACATATGAACATGAAAATGTTGGAGCCAGATGTGGTGGCACAAGTCTGCAATCCCAGTGACTTTGGAGGCTGGGGCAGGAGGATTGCATGTTTGAAGCCAGCCTCAGTGTCTTAGTGAGGCCCTAACCTATTTTGTGAGACCCTGTCTCAAAATAAGAAACTAAAAAGGGCTAGGTAAGTAGCTCAGTGGTAAAGCAACCTGGGTTCAATCCCTGGTACCAAAAAAAAAAAAAAAAAAGTAATATCAAGAGACATAGAACTATAGTATTCATTTTAATAATAATTGTTGCTTATTAGTATTGGCTTATGTTTATATAATTGAAACATGCAATAGACAAAAATCATTCATGCTACCACCATTACAGTATAAAGCCTTCAGGTATTTCCAATTTGCTTTTTGAATGCATATAAATTATTTATAGTAGTAATTCTTTTTCTTAGGTAACACTGCATTTCAAACATCTTTTTTTTTCTACAAAAATTCAGTTCAAAAATTAATTTTTAATGTATGTTTTTCTATATTTGAATGAACCAAAGCATATTTTATGCTATGAGGCTGGGACAAAATACAAAGGGAGGTCCACATACTGTATACTTACACATTTAAAAGTTATAAATTGAGTGAACAAACCATTAAATAAAATATGTTTTGTTCTCATACCTTGACAACTATGTGATTGAAATGGAAGTCTTGAAAGAATGAAGACAAATTATGATTTTTTACATGAGTGGATGTCATTAAAAAACCCAAATGACAGAATTTATTATTTTGTACTATTATCACATTCGGGAAAATGGGATACTAATATCATTAATTTTTGTTTTCAAAATGCATCAGTTATTTAATTAGGTTCTTGGTAAGAAATTTAGAACATCAATTTGTGAAGATAAATTCCATTTGTTAGAGCAAAAACAGATCTAATGGAGCCTGGAGCTTAGGAATAGCTTTGGTTTGGGGTAAAATTTGTGAGTCCACAGCTTTCTGTTGAACCTTGTGCTGCCCTGTAATTTTGTATTTCTCTTTCTCTGTGTTGAAGACGTTACCTTCCTGGTGTCTGGGTTTCCGCAACGTCTTCTTGAGTTAAGCATAAGTGAGGTGCTTTGGGATTTTTAGGTTGCTGGTATCCATCTTAGTGGAGGTGGACAACAGATTTCTGGTGTATTTTACCCAGAGGAACTCGACTGAGGGAAAGAGGTCCCATCATAGTAGCAAGCAGTGGCTCAGCAGCTTTAGGAAAACCACTTTTGCCTCGGTGGCACCCGGTGAGGATGATCAAGATGGCCCCAGGAGTGATGCTGGCTTGCTGTTTTCTCACATGCTACGTGGGGGATTTGCCATGGATCAACAGCTTTTGTGGCACATCTACAGCTGGATGATATCTAGGCATTTTTTGAAGCTTTACCACCCTGGTACCACTATTCTTGTCACCACTGACTGGTTTGTGACAGTAGCAAGAAATTTCTCCTCCTTTTTTTCAACCTGGAACTTAGCATCTGAGTACTTCTTCTTGTACATGGCTTTTCAGGACTCTGTAGCAGATTGGGGGTTTTGGCTGCAGTGGGGCTTCCCTTCCTGGGGTTTCTTAGCCTTAGGGTCTCCCTTTTTAATCTTGCCAACAGCCTCAGCCTTCTTAGCTCCAGGTTTCTTCTCCTTAGTGTCGAGCTTCTCAGCCTTCTCACCTGCCATCTTGCAAGATGGGAAAGAGAACTAAGTACCTGGCTTCTGATCTGTATGCAATGATTGGCATGTCTCATTAAGTTTTGATTTAATAAAAAATCCAAAGTTCTTGGGATTTTATCTTACCAGTTACAAACTTGGACTAGATGAATATATTTTTCTTACTCATTTTTAGTGCATTGATCAGTCATTTAATCTTCATTAAATAAGAAAATTACCATGTCCTGCTGATGAACTCTATGTGGCTCATTCTGTAGAAGCCTGTTTGCCTTCATGTTAACATTTAAAAAAAATATTTTTTAAACCTTTAAAAATTCTTAACCTTTTTCTTTTCTGACTTTTACTTTCATAATTTCTATTTCTAAAACAATCTTCACTTATTCTTAATCATCTAGAGAATTAGAAAATATAATTTATCCAATGTATGTGAAACATAAATCTATTTTCAACAAAAATATAAAATAAATGTGGAAATTAAAATTTTTCGAAATTATCATCTTTACTAAAATATTCAATTATGCAATAGGATAAAAAGCAGAATACTGATTACAATTCATGATATCAAAGTTTTGAATAAAATTATTATTAATAAAACTGCAATTTTAATATTTTGAAGTTTTACTCCTCATTAAATACTTTTATGAAAAGAATCTTTTTTAAAAAATTGTCTAATTGTCAGTGTAAAAAATAAGTATTAAGCTTCATGCATGCAGTGTCTAGATATTTACATATGCAAATTAAAGAAAAATATGAATGGTTTAGCATTGTGAAATAGTCCTTAGCCACCATTCAAACTGGTGAATCTGAGGCTAATCTGTGAGTATCTGTAGAACAGGGGTCAGCGGCTTATGGCCCAGGTACCAGATCTGTCCTGCCACCTGTGTGTGTGAATAGAATCGGACTGGAAGACAGCCAGCCCTGATCATTTTGTTTATACTGCCTTCACACTACATCAGTAGATTTGTCATGACCAGAGATTGTGTGACCCACAGAGCCTAAAATATTCTCTATGTCCTCATGGTGGCCAGGAAGCAAAACAGAGGGAAATAAGAAGCCAGGATTCCAATATCACCTTCAAGGAAGCACACCCAGTGAGCTTTCAGAGAACAGTTTGCTTCCTTCTTTTGAACCATGAATTAGAACATGAAGAAAGGCAAGAAAATTTAAATCTTGACCTTACTGGGAGATGGAACTTTTCATGTAAATGCTATAAGTGTTCCTCAAAGATCTGTGTGTTGAAGGTTTGGTCCCAGCCATTGGTATTTTGGGAGGTAGAAGAAACCTTTAGAAGGTGAAGGACTTTAGCTCACTGGGCGTACTTCCTTGAAGGTGATATTGGAATCCTGGCTTCTTATTTCTCTCTCTTTTGCTTCCTGGCCACCATGAGGTGACAACTTCCTCTTCCATGCTCTCTTGCCATGATGTACTGTGTTATCACAGGCCACAGCAATATAGCCAAGGGATCATGGACTAAAACCCACAAAACGGTGAGCCAAAATAAAGGTGTCCTCTGAAAGCATGCTGGTGCTTTCTTTTCAGGGCCATGTGGCAAGGGCTGTACAAATGTGCTTTCCTGGGTTCTGCTTGGTGTTAATGGCCAGACGAGATCCTTAGGGTTAGAGACCCTGCTGTGTCCATGTTGAGGGAAGGACCCAGTATGACAGAGGTGCCCACACATGGCATTTATCTTAGGTATTTGTGATTTTCAAGGACATCTGATGTAGATGGAGGTAAGAGCAGTTGCGGAGAGCCATAGCCAAGTAGGAATGACGCATGGCAATTTCCTTGTCAGCCTACCCCAATGTTGCTTAGTGGGAGGACTCTCCATTGTGGAAATGGGCTTGCCTTGGACCCAGGTCATTTGCAGTGACATTGCATGAATGTTTGAGAAAGGTGACCCTGCTCAAGGACCAGGGCGGATCCGGGTTTAGGGCGGTTCCAGGTTTAGGGTGTGGATCCTGCTGAGAATAGGGCGGTTCCAGGTTTAAGGTGGATTCTGCTGGGAATAGGGCGTATCCTGCTGCCTCGGGCGCCTGCTCCTTGAGTTCCCGTTGAGTTCTCGCGGGATTCAGAGAGTATTTGGTACGCAGAGCCCGGTGGAGTGTGGATTTTCCCAGAACGTGCGTGTAGAGTGCCGGTGACAGTTCGAGAATAAAGAGTTGCTGTTTGAATCTACAAGGTGTGTGGTGGCTCGGTTATTTTGTGCCCAGCCAGACTGCGGCATTTGGTGTAACCAATATTTGATTCAGTAAGTCACTTGTATTTTAATCTGAACATTGCTCACAAGTCAGTAATTTCACAGTGCCAGAAATTAGAGGTGGGTATTGGATTTGAGACAGTCGAAAATGGGAGAAGCTTCATCATTCAAATCGTTTGAAAACATCTTAAAGATATCTGGGCTTAGGGTATTTTAACAATAAAATAACACTATAATGATCTTGGTATTATTTTTTCCCCTAATATTGGTAACCTGAGGCCAGATATATAGTTTGAGGCCAGTGAAACACAACAAAATGAACTGTTTCATAAAGAAAGCAAATATCACTGAATGGTCTGATGAGCCAGGTACCTGGGATACATTGAAAGGAATCCTTAGGTTTTCATTTTGAGAAACAATCTGAGTGCCTGTTCTCTCAAAATGAAAAAGAAATTGTAAAATAGAAAGAATTCAAATTAATAGTTGAGAGAAATATTAAACCCATTAGGACTATAGCAATAAGAGCTGTAGAAAAAATTGAATGGGCTATAATGTACAAATATGGGAAATAGCAATCTCCTGTGTTAATTTGCATCTCATAATGGGATATAGACATTACGCTCATTAATGTTGCCACAAATAAAAGCACCATCCTATGTTTTCATAATGCTTATTTTGTGCAGAAATTATCTCACCTACCTGAACTTATTTGATTCTCATACAAATATGTGAGAAAATACAAACAAAGAACCTAAGTTGCAAAACAGTAAACATTTGTCCAAAGTCAGAAAGCTTCCGTGTAGCCAAAATGCAACGCAAATTTAAGTGCTCTTATCCCATTTACCATTTTCTTTCCATGATCCAAAGCTTCCTTTGAAAATAAGATAGTGGGTGAACTTTGTGTCTTGCATACAGACAACTATATTAGACAGAAAAGTCACATTAACACTGATTTCAAGTGTTAATGGTGAATTCCAGCATATAATTTATTGCTTTATTACTCAGGAGAACTTACAAATTTCACAAGACATAGTTTGAGCTTGGAGATATTCAAACTACACACACAGAATGACTATTGAGGAATATTGGCTTAGGTCAAGCCGATTTTGGATACTGCTTTGCATCCTAGGTCTGCACAAAGCTATTTCTGGAGAGTGAAGATGGCAGTGGGGTCCACATTCTGGGTGGGGGAAACGCCAACCTTTAGAGTCACAGAAGTCACAGGTATGAGAATGAGTGGCATCTCTGATAAGTGACCCTACTGTTCTTCCAGGAGACTTACCCACAGAAAATAGTCAGCATTATTATTCCACAAGTAATTGGTTCCTGAAAAGTCTTTCTACATTACTTTAGCAGGTGGCCATGCAAGGAGTCAGCTAAAATCATGCATGTTCAGCACCAGGCAGCATTTCAACCACCAAAGTTTCAGACTAAGCAGTGTGTATTTGGGAGTAGAGCATTTTAATGTTCAGAAACCCCAGGTGATCATAGTTTCTCCAAAGTCCAGTTTTAACTAGTTCTGAAAACCAACCACTTAAGTTCATTTTACCTTCTAGCCCAAGGTGTTGTAAAACTGAAATATTAACGTCAAAGCTTCTTGTTGACACCGTACCCTCTGAGAGCTGCAGGGTATTAGAGAATGGATTTTCAAAACCTCTGATGTTCACTTAGTTTCTGTCTTAGGAGAGAAAGTGTACGTTGAAAAGGTAATCTTTTAAAACTTATTTTATATTTTTATTTTATGACTTTAAAAAATATATAAACAATAATCAATTTGAATGCACATCCATATTGAATGCACACCTTATGCTTTATCTTTGCATTTTACAAAAAAATAAATAATAGAAGTAAAATAATTTGGATACAACTACAGCTTCAAATCCTTATCTTAATCCCTTCCCTATGTACCATCCCCAAGAAAACCACTATAGAAATAGGTGTGAGCATTTCCTTAAATGATATTATACTTTTACTTTATGTATGTATATATCCAAGGAAATATATACAGTTTTATTTTGTGTGATGAAAGCATACAGAGTATATGTAGCCTGCTTTTTAAAGGAAAAATACTAGCATTTGGGGGGGGCATTAAAATAGATTCATTTATATTATTCTCTTTAACTGTTCTATAGGAAGAGAATCATGTGAATATAAAATTTTTTTCCTGTCTGAAGTTGATGGGCATTGAGATGATTTTTAATTTTTAAATCTTAGCAAAATTAATGCAACAAAATTTCTGATAACTCCATAGATACCTGCGAGGTATTCCTAGGCCACTGTTTTTCAAACTGTCATCCATTAATGAGTCATGAAATCAAGTTAATAGATTGTAACTAACATAAAATTAAAATAATGAATTGTATATTATATAAATAATAAACTGTGCATTATAAAGGTGTTTTGTTAAATGGTTCTTTCTGTTAAATATGTGGGGGGTGGGGCATACACATGTGCACATGGACCAGGCCATGATGTAAAATGAATTTCTCACTGAGGGTCAGAGGGAAAAGGTCAAAAGCTACCACTCAGGGGCATGTATTACTAGTCCCAGTGCGGGTCACAGAGCATCTGCCCCTTCAACCTTACTGATTATTGTCAATTGCTCTTAAAAGTGACTGCCTCTTGTTTGTGAGTTTCCTTCTTATTTTATGACATTCTGGCCATGGACTTTTGTGACAAGGTTTCCTAATTGTAATTGTAACTGGCTTTTCCTGATTACTAATGAGGCTGAGAACAGGTCAATTCTAAGTGTTGGAGACACATGGGGAGAGAGGTTACATTTTTATTTTAGCACAGCATTGGATACCCATAGACAAATAACCACAGCAAATGGAAATAGAAGATAGAATCCTTACAGCCTGATCGGGAAGAAGGAAGATAAGAAATATCTCACATTTTGATATCTGATGTTAAGGACTTCCGTCTTAGAAGAGGACGGGAATTTCTGATGTTCTCTGCTGCCCAGTATATGATGGATGACTCTTGGAGCAGAGGGTGGAGGTGCAGATGTGCCGCAGTCTGGCTGGGCACAAATCACTAGCCACTGAAGCAGGAACAAACTTTATTTTTAAACTGTAGGAAAACACTTCACACAGCTCCCGAGGAATCGTCCTGAACGCGCCACGAGGCTTGTCCAGCAACCTCCCGGAAATCCCTCCTCCTGCACTTCCCCAACCAATGGGAACTCTCGGGGAATCCCCGGAAATCCCCACGAGAACTCCAAAATAGTGCGAGAACTCAAAAGTTGCGGCAGAGGCGGATAGTAATGCCTCGCCTGTCAATCAATACTGTTGGCAAAATGCCAGGGGCCATACAGACTCAGCCGTGGCTCTCAGCACAGATGCCCTTGGCAGCTCCAGTTTTACATACATGAGTGAACTGTGCTCTGTGTTCCACGTTTGCATATGCAGCATACAGGAGGGTTCCTCACAGCTTCAGAGAATTATTCTCTCTCTGATTTTTCTTGAGTCACACTGTCCTTGCAGTCTTCCTCTTGTTTTTCACTTTTGATGACTAATGCTCATAGCAGAAAGCTGACAGAGCTGGGGACATGATGGTTGGGTTGCACCCTGCAGAGGGCATAGCTCCGCACAGAGGGGCAGCTGCAACTTGGCTCTGGGGGACTTGTGTTTTGTGAGAATGTGAATCAATATTGTAGATATTTTAATGTATTTTCCAAGAGAAGGTGAAAATATTAAATTTAGCTTAATTTTGTGAAATCTCTTGATTTAGTTTTTTAAAATACTGAGTCACGTTTTTAAAAACACAGTTTGGGCCAAATGAATCATGTTTGAATGAACCCATTGGCCCTCTAATTTGCCTTCTCTGTGTTAAGGGAACAGAACTATGACTACATCTTGTGACCCAGTTTGACATTTTGCTTGCTTCCTCCTTGGTACATAACGGGGTGTTGAAGGAGCTGAATTATGTTCATTTGTTTTTATTTCTTAGCACCTAGTGCAGTGCTTGTTATGTAGTAGGCTTCTAATAAATATGTGTTAGATCAAATAAGCAAATGATGAGACCATAGCTTCTATCTTCCTTTAGAATTGAAAATCTTAGAAAAACATAGTTACCGTTGGCTAGTTTCATGTTATTTTCTCAGGATGGATAGCGAGAGGAAATTTCTGCTGCACAAGACTTCCACACATCACACCCTGACAGTTTTACTGTTCACCAAAATGCCACATAGCTAATTCATGATTTATAAAGAAAGCTCAGCACATTAATAGATTAGATAGTTGGTAGAATGAATAATAAATGGCAAAGCTACATGTACAAAGAAAATATGCATAGCTCTTGGAAAATCCTATAACGAGGGTTGGCGCATCTGGAGCCTCCGCTTCCCCAGGGGAAATGTGAGGGCTGAGTGATAATCCTTCAGTCATAAAAGGAGAAAATGAAGTTCCATATGGGCGTTTGATCAAGCCCAGGAAATTGCAGTGCAGAGGAAATTCTAGACAATTAACACTTCCGCACTTAGCCCAGTAGGCAGCCCGATTGGATTGGTGGCAGCAGGATGTTATTGAAAATGTTAGTGTTTGAGTGGGTTGAAATTTGAATCATAATCCTTTCCAGCCCTAGTGGTCAAGATACTGCATTTATTTTAAGTTTCTTGATCCTAAAACCAATCCAGAGTCATCCCTAGTTCTTTCTTCCTTATCCTAAGGTTCCTACATGAGGACCTCATCTTCTAACTGGCCAGCCTCTAAATGCTCCTGTTGTGATTGTTAGCCTCCTACCCTGGACCCCTCCCTGCCTGAGAGCCCTGTTAGTCCTCTCCTCTGACACCCACAGTGACTTCTTCAGGCAGTTTTCTCATTTGGGAGTTTTAGTCCCCAAGCCCAGCCTCACCACCGTCCCCTCCAGCCTCTTAGCTTTGCTTCTCTTTCACTTTCTGTACCAGTTCGTGTGAAAGGACCACATGAGTGTCATAGAGGTGAGCCATTCAGGATTCCACCTCTGCTGGAGCTCAGGTGAAGGGGAAAGGAGATTATACTGTGTTGTCACCCCAGGGGAGGCTGAAGCAGGCACTGGCAGCTGGGGAAGCCTGGGCTTGTTCGAAGGGTCAAAGATGACCTCCTGGGTGGTGGCGTAGCTGTCTGGAAGCCTGGGTAAAGAGTTAGATGAAACGGGACCTTGGTATGTTCCAGGAGGAGGGCCCAGTTGGAGCAAAGGAAGAGAAGTAGGAGGCCTGATGTTGTCTGAGGACCACAGTCAGCATGACATTACTCAATCAGCATGACGACAATGAGGGGGACCCTGTGGGGAGCATGTGGAGGGTGCCAATGAGTCTTCCCTTCATTGAGTGTGAAGGGCAGCTGCTGAAGGATTTTAAGCTGGAGACAGATGTGGAAAGAATTGTGATTCAGTGCATTTGGGTGCATTTTGGAGGATGGATGAGAGGGAGGACAAGAAACAAAGGAGGTCAGTTGCACTGTGATAGTGCGGGAGAAGGATGCTGAGGCGCAGAATAAAGTCGGTGGAAATGCAGGAGCAAGAGATAGGAGAGAGCGGATGTGCAGCCAGGACTGCAGGTGCATGCCTGTAATCCCAGCTATCTGGGAGACTGAGGCAGGAAGATCAGGAGTTAGAGGGCAGCCTGGGTAACTTAGCAACACCCTGTTCCAAAAAAAAAAAAGAAGAAGAAGAAGAAGAAAGAGTAGGTATGAGAGTAGGCACAGAGAGCAAAAGAGAAGCAAAGCTAAGAGGCTGGAGCGGATGGTGGTGGGACTGGGTTTGGGGACTAAAAACTCCCAAATGAGATCATTTAGAAGTTAGAGTAAGCAGGACATTTTTGTAGCACAAGAGGAACGTGAGTATCTATTTGACTACTGTGAGGGAATAATCAAGTGATATTACACACATCCAAGGGCATATTATTAGCTGTTAGTAGTAATAAGGAGATTTTATGTGGACCAGAATGGGCAAATTTCCAAGATATTGGAAGTGGCTTGGGTAGGTAGGTACAAAATAATCTGTATGTTTTGCTAATCCTGATGATAAAGAAATATGCGTGGGCTAATTCTGGAAGGATGTATGGGTTGCTTTTGTGGAGGACAGGTGGTTAGGAAGAGGGAAGCTGTGGGGGGACTTGGACTTTATTACATGTGCTTTCCCCTTTGGACTTTGTCCACGGACTATGTGATGTACTCTTAAAAACGTATTGCTCTGGATTTGGTGGGAGGACTGAGGAAGAGAAGTTGAGTTACACCTAACCTCAGGTTTACAAATGCAGGTGAGGGAGCAGGTATATTCGGTTGTCTGTGGGTGAGGAGGGGAGAGGGGTTGATGAGTCCGCTGAACTTACTTTTGTCATAGTAGATTTAAGTGGTTTTGATCAATGAATCCCATTATCATGTCTCTTTTTCACTTGAAGCCACCCGGTGTTGTAAAATATTTCAACTCAACCGGCTTTTATTTAGACCAATTTGGAGAATAGGAATTTTAGCTTAGTCAAAAAGAAAGACGTGATAGAAAAAATATATGCGGTTCTTTAACTTGGCAGAGAATTTTAACAGGAATAGGACAGAAGACAGCCACCAGATCTGTTCTTTCAGCTACAGTGACAGAGCCACCAATCCATCCCCCAACTTTCCATTTATGCACTGGCTGCACTTACCTCTTGCCTGGCCCCATCCTTCCTGGGGTTCTGCCTTTGTCCCATGGGGCCACCACCCTGATGTTCTTAGCTAGTTTGTGATTACACAGTGCAGGAGGGGAGCATCTGAAAAAAGCAGTGCTAGCTGGAAGAGATGACCCTGGGCAGACCTAGGGCAGGGATGACTGGCTGCCAAATAGGTTGGTATTGGTGGCTTAGGTGTTTCCATGCTTATTGTTCACATTTCCTGGAATTCTACACCATCCTTTGGGTTAATAGTCAACTTTTTAAAGATGCAAGTGTCTTTGAATAGATCACAGTGAGGCATATTTCACGGTATAGATGGCTTCCATGGGGGTAAAATTGGAATATTGATTGGATCAGGGGATCCTGCAGCTCTGGGGTTCAGTAAATCAAATTTCTGGCATTGGAATTAAGAAGCCCAAGAGTTGGGTAATTTGGGACCCCAACCAGTTTGGGGGGAAAAGTGAAGACCTGGGTAGGAGAGCCATGGCATGAGGCACAGAATAACTCTGGGAGTGAAGAGCTGGGAGATGGACTTTTACAGCAAAGGAAGCTTGCTAGACAAGAAGCTTGGTAGACATTTTGTCCAAGGCTAACAGCCTTCTAAGAAGAAGGAAAGGAAAATCTTAATGACCAGAGCTCAGCAATTATTATAATTCATTGTTGATAGATTCAATTTAGTTGGGGAAATTAACCTAGAAACTTAAACTCTCTCTCTCTCTCTCTGTGTGTGTGTGTGTGTGTGTGTATGCATGTGTATCTACTTATTTAATAGGATAATATTTTCTAAGTTCCCAGCAACTTACTTCTAAATCTTGTAAAATGTAGGTTATGTGGTAATTGGTTTCTTTATTTGCTTTCTATTATGCAGTTATTTGACTGAACCGAATTTTGTAAAAGACATTTATATACTGTTATAGCTTCACATGTACATGAATCATCACAATGTTATTTTGTTATGTTATCAGTGAGGATAAAGGCCTTTATTGAAACCCAAATAAAAAATTTTAAAAAATTCCTTTCTTGGGTGCAGAAAGAGAAACAAAAAGATAACTTAAAAGACCAGTAGTATACTAATCAGTTGCTTTTGTTGTTGTTGTTGTTTTTTTGAGCTGGTGGAGTTTAGGGTTTATTATTTTTTAAATGGGAAATTGAAACCTTATTAACTTAAAAAATATCAACTTTGCCTGTTTAATGTTTTGGGCTTAAAAATACTAATTATGAAACCTAATATTTCTCAGTATCACATTTTTTTCTCCAGATGTAATATAGTTGCTATCTCTTTCCTAGACTATCACAGCCTTCTGCAAGAGATTCATAACCCAGCAGTGGTCTTGAAGATGGAAAAATGACTTCCAAATCACAATCTTGCACAAAGTGCAGTGGTATTGGTCCTTCAAAGAATTTCTCTGCCAAATTAAAAAACTATATATTTTTTTCTATTACATTTTATTGCCACATGTGCATTTCAACTGTTTTTTTTTTTTTTTAAATTCAGCCTTGACATTCATTAGAGCATATTAAGAACATAGCAAGTTAAATGAAATAGGCAAATGTCAAAGATACCTACTGGTGAAAGTTTCCCCATAGTTTGAAGATTTTCTTACATCAGAATGTTTCTGGTCTCATCCAATAATTTTGACAAGGATGAAACAGATTGAACCCTGACTTCTCACTTTGTAGATACAATGCTGATTAGTGAACAGAATAGAGTATCTAAAGACACAGCCTCAGAAATGCACACTCTGGCTACTAGATTAAACAATATAGAACAAAGAGCTTAAAGGTCCTTTACAGGAGGAGAATGGGAAGGGGCAGTATTTGTGCATTTGTTTCCTCCTTAAAATGTAGAAATCATATAGCTGGCTTTATATGTGTCACAGTGTCACATGGGAAGAGGAAAAGGAATTTAGTGTGAATTCTTACAGCATTTTATCTGCCCAGCAGACACACCTTTCTCATTGGGGAACTTGACCAAGATAGTGATCTCTTACATCTCTTAGAAATTACTGGGATATGATGGTTTACAGTGTGTTTTAAAATAGAGACTCCAATGTATTACAGGTATGCACATCCCGTGAAGTGTTAATTCCTTATGATAATTTTCTTTTGTTAAAAGCTGACAGCATGTTTCTAGGTCTCAGTGACCTAATGGGCTCCATTCAGGGCTCTCTGGCCTTATGACTCCCCTTCTTGTGACTGATCAGTGGAGTCTGCACCATCTGCCTAGGTCCTTACCAGGGATGCTATCAAAGCTGCTGGGTTCTGATGACCACAATCACTTGACAACAGCCACCCAGTGTGGCTCCTTTCCTGGAACCTTCTACTTCATTTCACTCAGTATGACCTTTCCAGAGTGAACCGCCTATGCTTTGGGCTGTGGTCAGTGTGGCAAGTCTCTCCTTCTGCTATTCCTCAAAGGCATTTGTGATCTCTGGGCCTGGGCTCTGCAAGGAGCGCTGGTGAACATTTTAGGATGACTTCTAGATTCCATGTGATTTTGTTAAGAAGCTGAGGGTTGAAGGAAAGTTTAATGAAGAGAGACTTGTTTGAGGCAGGTGGTGTGACCAACCATAGTTGGGGACTTAAAACTCTTTGTCAGGTGCTCTGCATTGAGAGCGATGGTTTCCATGACCAAGTTGCTGTGACTTTTATTTATGCTTATAAATTTAACGAGAAAGCCACCTAATTAGTGCTTTCCTATTCTTTTTTTTTTAAAAAAAATCATTATTATATAAACAGGTATTGTCATTGAAAGTCAATAGTGCCTTAGCATCCTGAAAACCATAATCAGGTCCTTCCCATTTTAAAGAACAAAATTGTGAAAACTAAACAATACACTTTAAGGTATATTGTTTCTTCTCAGCTAAAAACAATCCTTTTTTATTTTTTTGCAAAAAGAAAAAAAGAAAGAAAGAAATGCTTAGAAATTTAGAGATTATCTTGAGGACCAGATTTTAAAAATGCAAACTTGAAGTTAAGTAGTTTAATGGTAAAACATGGAGTCAATATCAGTTTAGGTTTTGGGGGGCTATCTCAGGGTCAGCCCTATTAGTTCTAATGTGATTCCCAGATTTAAAATTGAAAAAATAAAGAAAAGTAAGAGCTTAGAAAATGCTTGACATTGTTTTTAAGCTGCCATTTAATGTGCAAATTGAAACAATATTAAAACAGTGTTTTTAAGTTTGGAGCAATTTTTTCATTTACTTTAAAACGATTCTTGTTTTCAGTGCACATTGTTCCCTCAAAGGAATGAGCATGGGCTCCTGCAGAGAATTTGGAGTCATTAATTTTTTGTGTGTGTTTAGATTTATGGCACATGGTCAGAAGGAACTTTCTCATGCTCAGCCAAACTATATGATGAATTTTGAAAAGGGAGAATCAAAAAATGAATTAATTTTAAAAAGAAGTCTTCAGATATTTGAGGGGTATTGAGTATATTTAAGTGCTAAAAGGGCAAATGTATTGATTATCTGAATATTGAAATAATTTGATTATAACAAAAAATTCATACCATTAAATTTGGAAGTTCTGTTTGCAAGGAATATTTCAGTCTATTTTTTCTTTTTATTTTATAAACACTGTTAAAAACTTTAAAGATATTAGAAAATATATCTAAAGAAGGTTTATTGTTCCCTACCCCACTTCTAGACCACCCAGCCCTTCATCCATAGCTAGATACACTAATTCTTTGGGGGAGGGTTTCTTTATACATTGTTCCTATCACCATCTGCCTTTCTTACATAAAAGAAATAGTATATTCTGTATCTTGTTCTTTGTTTTACTCACTTGAAGGAATATTCTATAGCTCTTTCCATATTAGAACAATAGGGAGCGTCATTCTTTTTTGGGGTTGTAGTTAGACCACAGTTTATGTAACCAGCTTTCTATAGATGGCTACTTGGATTGCTTCTGATATTGTTCTTGTTTTTGTATTGCTTCTGGTGCGGTGATATTTTATAGGCATGTGCAGATAAAAATCTTAGAAGTGAGTATCAGGTATGTATGCATTGTTAAGTACCTTCCCATGGCGACTTAGAATTTTGTCTTTCCCACAGGACTGCTTCAGAGAAACTTTTTCCCTGTGGCAGATGCAGTCATATACTTTAAAAAAAAATTAAATCAAGATGCTTCTGAGAATGAAAAGCGGCTCTCTTAATCACTCTAGGACCACAGACTGGAACTTGGACTTTACTGGGCATTCTAAGATGTGCCTCGATTTATTCATATCTTTTCCCAACAGGATGTGCTGTCAGAGTTTCAGATTTTTCTTGAGGGACCTGGAGTGGAATTAAAGTTAAAAATTAATACTGTGATGAGGGTAGTCTCTAAGAATAGAGCCAGCAGTAATGTTCACAACAATGAGAATGTGTTTTGATGCCACTGTTACTTAATGCCACTTCAACATAGTTAAGTTGGTCAATTCTATATGATGTATAATTTGCCACAATTTGAAAAACTTAAAATATTAGGGACATACATGAGCCTCTATGGGTAAATTGCAAATTATGTAAAACCAAAGAATACAGTATGAAGACACTACATATTGTATGCTTCTATTTCACTAATATTCTAGAAAATCCAAACTATGGAAACATGGATCAAGAATTTCCAGGGAGTAGAGATTTACGGAGGGCTGACTACAAAGAATCAGGAGGGCAATGGAACTCTTCTATAATTTAATTCTGGTGTAGTTACATGACTGTGTGTCAAAACTCGCAGAATTGTACATCAAAAAGATTGCATTTTATTGTATGTAGATATCTTAATATAACATGAATAAAGAGATGGATGAAAACGAAAGCCAGGAGTATTATTTCCTTTGAGCTTTGGGCACAATGGCAGGCATCTGCTGTTCTTGTATGGGCAAGGTCACTGTGACCTGAGGGGCATTTGCCAATGGGCCTCTTGCCTGATGACCACTGTGTCACTTGCATTTTTATAGCTGTCATTAGTGGCCCTGCTGCCTCAGAAACTGGCACCGTGAGGATTGGTCTGGCCTATATTATGGATCTTGGAGGTGCCAAGGTCTCAGGCCCAGGGCTAGCGTGGCCAACCAATGTGTCACCCCAGGGCTAACGCGGGTGTGAATGCATTTGGTCCTGTTCTGTATGGACAGAGTGCAGAAGTCAGAGGACTGCTTTCCAGTGCTGTGACCTTTCTGACATGACCTAAGGATTCTTTCTCCTTTCTTTGTGGGGATAGGAAATGGATTCTTAAGTAGGAAATCAATCTTGACTGTGACAGAGGATGCCATTAATTGCTCAGGGGAATATTTGCTATTTGCTTTCTTGTCCTCAAAAGTCCTCTGATCCCTCACACACACAGAGTTCCTGGCAGTTCCACCTTCCCATCCCTTAGAGAGGCCTAACTTCTCTATATCAGGTACTGTCACTCAGACTTAATGCCAGTTAGCCTGCTATGTGCATTCTAGTTCTCATACAATGACCATCTTCTGTACCTATGCTGTCTAGTACAGCAGTCTGAAGCCCCGTGTGGCTGTTGAGCACTGTCAACATGGCTCGTCCAAATTGAGATGTGCTGTAACGCAGAATGCACGCTTGAGTTTGAGGCCTTCGTCTGACAAAAAGGACATGAAATCTCCCATTAATAATGTGATATTGTTAACATGTTGACATTATAACATTTGGGGGACTCTGTAAAGTGCATTGTTAAAATTAATCTCACTTATCAGATTTTACTTTTGTAATGTGGCCATTGGATAATGTTAAATTGCATGTTTGGCTCATGTTGTCTTTCTATTGACCAGCACTTTTCTAGGTCAGCAGCACCACCTGGGAACTTGTTAGAAATGCAGATTCTTGGGCCCAAGCCCAGGCCTTTGAAATCAGAAACTCTGGGAACAGGGCCAAGCAATCTGCATGACATCCTCCAGGTGATTCTGAGACATGCTGAAGTCGAGGGCTCTAAGCAAAGCCCCTCTATCTCAGCCAGTTCCTAGGCCACTACTTATTGTTTAAAAACATTTCCAATGAAAGGAAATGGATAAAGAAGGGAAGAGCCCGCTGGTATCTGAGAACGAAAGCTAGGGTACTAGCTTAACAACTACTAAAACTCAAAATGTGTCTTATCACTGCTACTGAACACCTTTTTTTTCTTTGATTCCAGCTCACAGTAGGAAGGGCAGCAGGTGCAAGTTCGCCCTGGGCACCATACAACACTCCCAAACTGAGCCTGTGTTTAGGTTCTGGCTTTGCTCTGGGTTCTCCTCTTCATTTTTAGGCTCCTCTGGCTCCTGGTGTTTTTCTACCAATTTCCGGCCACATCTCAGTAGACTTGACAGCCATTTGACCTTCCCTTTTCATTGCTGCCTGCATCGAAGGCTTGTGGTCATCCTTGGCTATTTCTGCTACTTGATGTACTTGAAATAATGATGATTGCTGAGTAATCATATGAGCTTTGGTGAATTCTCTTCATTCCACTTAGGTAGGAAGGATGGAAAGATGTGGAATGAATTTTTAGTAGTTTTTAAAATCTTTTGTAGTTGATCTTTTGGGGGAAATGGAAAACTCCAAATTTGTCTTTCCCTCCCTTCCTTCCCTCTTTTTATTTCTTCTGGGAGAAATTTTTGATTTCTTCCTAGAATCAATGAAAGGGGGCTGCATGGGACTTCTGCATCTGGTTCTGATGAGATCACATATGTTTGAACAGATCATGTACCTTCCAGTGTCCACAAAATAGAGTTCTTGGTTTCCAGTGGTACCTGATGGCCAGCAGCCCACTCTGTAACTGCGTGTGGAAGTGTGACTGGATAGGGCACGGTGGTCAGGAATCCCTGCACTGGCTTTGACATCTGATGGGGCTATATTTGGGTTCATTTTGAACCTTGGGGACCTCATTTATAAAAATGGGGTCTATGTAGATCTTAGGGCCAAGTATGTGCAGGAATTTTCACTTCTTCACATTTTTAGCTTATGCCTGTATCATATACAACATGACATTCCTAGAGGGGTCTGGGACAGCATCTTGCATTGAATACATTAATATTTCTGAAGTGAAACATGAACATTTGTGCTAAGTGAGATTTCGAAATAGAGTATAAATAGCTTTATTTGGGTTTAGGTTATGTTTTTCTATTAAATGAGGTATGAAAGCTTTCTGTTTTTAGATCTTTTTGGTATTTAAGATTTTGGATAAGGGATTGTGGACTTTGGTAGTGACTGTGTTGTCTGAAATAATGGCATAAACTCCGATTAGCAAATGTACAGCTTTGGTTTACTTTGGAAATGTCTGATAAATGTCCTGGATTGGAAAAAAGATTCCAAAGAGGTGATGCATATCAACCTTTTAAAGTTAATTTTGTTGCCAGGAACCTAAGGGGGCAGTAGTTTAAAAGTTCAGACGTATATATGGGCATTTAGGTGTCAGCACTTAATGTTATGGTTTTAGTTTTAGAAACAAAAATAAATCATCCCAATTGAAATACATCTTTGAATCTGGATATATGCATGCTAACTTGAGAATAGAACACACAGTGGTTGCAAAAATTCACAACAATGCCGTAGGTTTGCAGTTTGCAGTGATACTGTGAAAGCTGTAAGCACAGAGTATGTTCCTTACTCAATAAATATGGACTTTGTGTTATATTGTTATTATAATTACAGATGTTAATAATAAGTAGAGCTTATTATTATTTAGAACTTACTATACTAAGTATAGATGCTTTTTATAAAAAATTTTCTATGTTTTAATAGACTTTTAGCTATGAAGGAAATTATGCTCTTGTATTTTTAAAAAGCTTATCTTAGTTTTTTCCCCTGGCTTTATTTCAGTGCCTTTGGTCAAGCCACCTTAATTTGGCAATGGCTAATTTTATGTGTCAACTTTGGCTGGGCTACAGTACCCAGTTATCTGGTCAAACAGGATTCTGGATGTTTCTGTGAGGGCATTTTTGGATAAGATTAACTTTCAAGTTGGTGGACTTTGAGTAAAGCAGATTGTCTTCCATAAGGTGGGTAGGCTTCATGCTGTCAGCTGAGGGTCTGAATAGAAGAAAAGATTGACATCCTTCCTCCCCCAGCAAGAAGCAATTCTGCCAGCAGATGGCCTTTGGACTTGAACTGCAATATTGGCTCTTCCTCTCTCTCCAGTCTATTGGCCTGCCCTGGAGATTTTAAACCTCCCAACCTCCGTAATTGTGTGAGACAATTCCTTAAAATAAGTATTTTTCTCTCTCTTCATACTTTCACACATGCATACACACACACAACAGACACACACACACACACACACACACACACACACACACACACTATTGATTCTGTTATTCCAGAGAACCCTAATGAATTTACCTTTATTGATCTCATTTTGGTTTCTTAATTTCTAGAATCAGAAAATGGGAGAAGATAATCTCCAAGGTTTCCTCCAACAGCGTGTGAAGTAATTCGAGTCTGTGCAGTTGGATTTAGTGCTTGGAAGCGGTCTAGAATGGCTCAGGCTCGGCCAGTTGAGAGGGTGGAATACAGAGGGAAGTGAACTCTCGGAGAGGGGACAAAAATGACAAACTTTATCTGGGGCTTTGGAAGGTGGTGGGGATCCATGTGGAGGTATCTGGGTTCATTTGGATCAGGCTTGGTCACAGTGATGGTGATTCACAGAAAGGTGCTAATTATGACACAGATGTAAGAATTTACCAGTAGCAGAGAGTCCTAGTACAGGCTCCAGGCAGGAGCAGGTGCTGATGCTTCTTTAGTGTTTATTACTCCAGAGCTGTGCTTTCCAGTGTGGAGCCACTAACCCTGTGCAATTCTGTAATCAGATTCTAGAGAACCAAGCAGTGGGGAATCTCTACTTGAGTGTAGTGAAGTTTCATTCCCCAGTGTCCTGGAAACCATGAATCCATGTCTGCCTCCTCACCAGATGCAAATTGTTGGGACAAAACAATTGCTGAATGTTTATTATGTTCTTTATAAATTTTAGTCACTTTCCTGAGCATAAGATCCTCTAACAGGACCAGGCCTCAACTGTTTCTGCAGAGCCTGAGGCTCAGGTGGGACGTTTGGACTGGAGAGGTTGGCTATTTTTATTCCCTCTGTTAATAGTGACTTATGAGAGTAGTAGCTGTGTTTGCTGATGCTTCTTTAGTGTTTATCACTCCAGAGCTGTGCTACCAGCATGGAGCCACTGGCCCCGTGTAATTAAGCCAACTTAAATTAAATTAATAAATATTACATAAAATTAAAAATTTAACTTAGTCATACAAGACCCATTGCCAGTGTTCATTGGCCACGGGTACCTAGTACCTTCCATATTGACCAGCCCATGTGTGGCACATTGCCATTTTCTCAGAAAGTTTTACCAGACAGTGATGTTCTAGTCTAGAGCTCTGTGTACATTCTCACATACTCTTGCATTATTTTGGAGTGGAAATTATTGTCCCCATTTTTTTAAATAAAAAAAAAAATTAGGGGCCAAGTTGGATAACTGGCCCTGAATCCTAGTGTGTATGTCATATAAGTGACACAGTTGGGAACTCAGAACCAGGTCTATTGGACTGTCTTTGAGCCTTTGACCAATCCACCATATTTGGACTTGTTAGTGGGTAGTAGCAAGCCACAAGTGTGCAATATATCTCCCCTCTTGCCATGGGGCAAAAGGGAATCCTGCATAGAAAGAGGCAAAGAGGGACAGGACTCAGCATGATCATAGAGACTCCCAAGGATGCAGTTTTTGAGATCATCCAGTGGGCACAGAGAATTAGAGTTCGTTGCACGTGTCCCTGTGACTTGGCAGTGTATGGTCACTGGTCTTTGACAGAGTGGTTTCAGTGCAGTGGAGAAGGAGAAAGACAGAGTTCAGGGTTTTGAGGAGTAAATGGGAGAGGAAGGAGAGGAAGAGAGAGACAGAGGCAGTGGCTGGAAAGGGGCATGAGATTAAAAAAAAAAGAAAAAAAACAGAATATTTTTAGGCTTGAAAAGGTGTGGCCCTGCTGATGGACTGGGACAGAGCCTGTCTGTAGGAACCAGGCTGGGAGTCACTTCAGGATGAGGAGGCAACCCAGAGACACTTGCTGTGCCCGAAGGGGGTGCAGTGCTGTCATCCCATCCCAGTGACTGTTGCTGAAGGCCATATTCACTTTTGGTTGCCAGAGTCCAAACATCTGCATTTTTATATTCAATGTTCCTAAGGATAAACACATTTAAAATAACAGAGTATACTCTTTCCATAAAAAGCAAACATTCCATTGTAGAACAATGTGAATGTATTTCTTGCCATAGAACTATGCACTTAAAAATGGCTAAAATGGTCAATTTTACCAACCAACCAATTAACCAACACAGAGCATGTGTCTCTGAGCCATTTGGGCACACAAGCTGTGAGGCTGACTCTGGGCAAGGGCCATAGGTCCTGAGAGACTCTTTGCATTGATTGTTCAGTGAGACTTAACCTAAAGCTCAGGACACAAACCAGAGCAATAAAGTCAGAATATGCAGAAGAAGGACCCAGGCATCAGAATTCTTTTAAATGAATAGTTGGGTCCTATGTACAGCCACATTGAGAGCCTCTAATATGGAAGATGAAGTAACTGGAGGATAGAGACAGGAAGGAATAACACAGGGACCCGTGTGGGAATCCCTCCCTTGCTGGGACTAAAGGAATTAATGGTTGTTTTCTGATTCAGGGATGTGAGGATATTGCAGCAAGAGTGATAGGGACTTCCATTGTGTCCAGTATTTGAGCTCAGCTCTTCTTTAATTTCCCCAGTTGTAAAGTGGGGAATGATATTTGCAGCCACCTAGGTTCATCATCAAGTCTTCTTGTTTCTGAAGATCTGTTTACTCCTTGGGATTCATTTTGTACACGTCTCATAAAGCAAAAGTGTCATCAATGTTGTTAGCGATGACATCTTAGGAGTCACTTTATCTTTCCATTTCTGTCCCTCTACCACTACCAAAAGACATTATTGAGAAAACAGAAAGATAGATAAATGCATTTGTGAAGGAAGAAACCAGTAAAAATTAGAATGTAAGTATATAGAGCCACTAGCAAAGTTTTTAGTAAACTCATCACCCCCTAAAAATCAACTGACTATGAACCATTATTTCATGATAGCTTTTAACTCCAAGATGTTAAAAGTCCATTGATTACCGAACACTCAAAGTCATTCAAAGCCTTTGGAGTAAACAAAGCCCTGAAACAATTTTCAGAGGGAACATTTTTATTAGGGGGAATATATTCAAAACCTGAGAAGATTTTGAATAATTCAGGGGAGAAATGGAACTTTGCCCCCACCCACCCGCCAAATGTAATGTAGTTTGAAGTGATATAAGCTTGTGTCTAAAATATTAGTTTAATATGAGAACAGGCCCCTTTGCAGCCTGAGATGATGTTCCATCAACCTCCCTTGTCACCACAAGCAATTGTTTGTAATCAAGCTCTGCAGTGCTTTGATTCAATTGGTTTTGGGCCAGCCTCTAATCAAGAGATGCAAATGCTTTCTCTTCCACAGTTTCACCAGCTTAGACCTGTCTGCAGAGGGGGATTGATATTGAATTCCCTGTAATTGAAGATGCTTCATTGGGTGTGCTTGATAACGTTGGTGAGCTGGGAGCGCGCCAGGGGCTGAGATTCTGCATGGGGTTGAGCTGTTGGAATGAGGCGCTGGGGAGTCTAGGCAGCCTCAGGAAATTGTTGCTTAGTTATTGTGGACCTTTAGGGATGAATTTTCATCTTGCTTAAGACCTAACCAGTAAAAGAACTTATGAAAATGAGGCCAACATAGTCATGCCTCTTCAGATAAGAGATGAAATATATAAGGAATCTTTATGGATACAAGTAGAGTTCAGATACACAACTAAGAAATAGGAAATAAATTTGCTTCACTAATGGAGCTCTTTATCAGCTTTCTGAACTCAGAAAAAGATACCCCAGCAAACTCTAGGAAGTAGGAGGCTACAGGTGTGAAGCAAGTTAGATTTGGCTTATTGGTGATGGGGATGAAGTCATCCATGAATCTGGGTCAAAATGTGATGAGGGTTGAGTCTTCGGCTCCAAGCATCCTCTGATTGTGTGTCCACAGGACCCAGGCAGGGGGAGACGGTTAGTATGATAGGCACCTTCCATTGGGGTGACAGTAGGAGGGGCGAGGATGGATGGACAGGGAAGCACAGGAGGCTGATGGCTCTGCCTAGGATCCCTGGCCATTAATGTGTACCATGCCGACTGTATTGTGGGTATATCTGTGAGCACAGTACCCACTGATCACTGCTGCATAGTGATCACACTGGGCCATCAGTGCCAGGTCATCTCATTTTCACCTTCAGTCAGGCATCTGGATATTTTATGCAGATTTTCTTGATTTCTGCTTATTGATAATGAGTTCAAATCATTACATAAAATGCCTCTGTAAGGACAGATTTGGCCCCTGCACCTGTCTTCTCTGCCCCTGCCCTTCCAAACAAGAGGCTGATGAGGAAGGAGGTTGCTGGCACCTTCTCCCTGGGAGGCACTGTGCTGTGGGTTGAGGCCTCACTGACTGGCCACTCATGCCAGGCACAAGGCAGGGGAGACCTAGGGAAGTCCAGGCAGGGGAGATGTTAGAGGCTTGGGACACTGGAAGGAGATGGTCTATTTATGGAATAACCCTTTTAAATGTGGGTACAGAGAGAGGGTCACTGTGAGACAATGGCAGGGAGGGGGTTGTGGCATCGACAAGCTAAATCATGGCAGGAGACAGAAGGTTTTATGGTGGCTCAGTGGTTTGGGTCTTGCTGTAAGTGTAAAAGGGAACTTCTCAGTAGAGCAGTGACATAATCATTCACATATTTAAGAAATGACTCTGGCTGTCACCAGGCAGAACAGCAAGATGAAGCAGGGGAGCCAGTGCATGTTTAACCCAAGGGCTAGAAAAGGCGGTTCATTTAAGACGGACACTATGCTACCTTGTACAGGCAAGTTCTGTGCTGCTCTTGGTCGTGCAGGATAGAATGTAAGTGAACATCACAGGGTCATGTGGGTGTGAGGTGGACTGTCCTTCACTGTCCAGCACAAGCTGAAGGGATGTTTCTCTTGATGAAGGATGTGATTTCTCCATTTTATTTCTGTTGAGCCAGTGTACCAGTGAGGGATCTTAGGTGGACCTCTTTATCTTCTGTGACTTAATTTTGACTCTGAACTATTTCTCTACTCTGGGTTACTGGGAGATTCAATCTTAGCTGCTTTATAGCATTTACCTTCCTTCTGCTTTGTACAAAGGCCCTGGGGTCAGAGGCAGCACCTAGGTACAAGAGGTATCTTTTTAGTTAAGAATCTCAGGTCTACTCTCCTTACCTCTGAGATGTACAAGGTCACCTTGGGTCAGCCAGTGTGATACCTGTCTTCTGTATCTAGGAGCTTGTACTTACTGGGGTCCCAGCCTGGACTGGGCTGCAGCTATTTCTTCTTTCTCAGTCTCTACTGGCATAAGAGCAGCCAGTACGCAGCCTACTGCCTCTGTGAACAAAGCCCTCTATACTTTGTGGCTTTGGAGTTGATTTTGGAGGAGTCCCTCAATCTCTGGGCTCTTCTCTGTAGTTCCCACAGAAGTTTCTGCTCTCATCTGACTGACACCCCCTTTTCCTCCATGGGTTTTAGCATTTGGAAACCAAATCCAAGGAACGTGTCTTCTCGGCAACTCCTGTTCTTTGAGAGTCACCAAGCTGCCCAGGGATGGGAGAACACTGAGCCGGCTTGGGGGAGGCGGAGAAAGAGAACATAGAAGAAAGAAACGTGTTAGTATTTTAACAAGTGTATTTTTTTTTTTCATGGTGGCACATCAATGTTACTGTTTGATTTCTGTGTTAGCCTTTTATCGCTGTTTCCGAGCTACCTGACATGAACAATTTAGAGGAAGAAAGATTTATCTTGGCTCACAGTTTTGGAGAATTCAGTCCATAGTTGGCTCCAAGACAGAAGCATCCAGGGTGTGGCAGAGGAAAGCCCAGGACAGATATATCCCCAAGGCCACAACCCCAGTGACCTATTTCCTGCAGCCATGCCCCACTTGCCTAGAGTTTTCACTACCTCCCAGTAATCCATTCACATTATTAACCCACTGTTGAGGTCAGAGCCTTCATGATCCAGTGCTCCTCTCTGAACACTGCTCATTACCCAGCACATAAGATTGGGGGGAGAGGGAATGATACAAATCCACACCATAAGTTCCAGAGCCTAAAGGAAACAGAAGTGAAGATTGTGGGAAAGAGAGAGAGGGGAAGAGGAAGCCAGGACCTGCCTGGTCCAAAGATCCTTTGCCTTCTGGGGTGGCAGGGAGGAGGGAGAGTGGGCTGAGGGGGAAGAGAGATTTCTGATGGCTGTTCACCGACCAGAACCAGGAGCTGTCAGCAGAATTCCACACTGTGAACTGACTCCCCACTTGCCACATTCCCGGGGGATGTGCTAATGAATATTTCTTTAATGACTGCCTTTTCAGTGGTTCACGGCCACCTCCAATACCTTGGATTATGCTTGGCCATTTATAGGACTTGGTTTGGCTGCCCCTCCTCTGCTTCCCCTGGTCCTTGGAAGACTCTAGTCTTGGTGGTTCTTTTTTTTATTATTATTATGGCAAAATAAACATGGCATAATATTTACTATCTTAATCATTTCTACATGCCCAGTTTGGTGGAATAAAGTACATCTCCATTGTTGTGCAACCATCACCACTATCTATATCTAGAATTTTTTCTATTATTATTATTATTATTATTATATTTTTTTGGAATTATGTCACTGGGAGCATGCCTTTGGGGTTTATATTTGTCCCTGGGGAGTGGAACTTTCTCTTTGCTTTCTTATTTTTTTAATTGATTTTATTTTTTAACTACATGACAGTGGAATGCATTATAATTATTATTACACATATAGAGCACAATTTTTCATATCTTTGTATATAAAGTATGTTCATACCAATTCATGTCTTTATACATGTACTTTGGGTTTTTTTGCATTACAATTCTTATTACACATATATATCACAATCTGTCATACCTCTGTATATAAAGTATGTTGATACGCAATTCGTATCTTCATACATGTACTTTGGATAATGATGTCCATCACATTCCACCATCCTTCCTAATCCCCCACCTCCTCCCTTTCCCTCCCTCCCCTATTCCCTATCTAGAATTCATCCATTCCTCCCATGATCCCCCTCCCTACCCCACTATAAGTCAGCCTCCTTATATCAGAGAAAACATTTGGCATTTGTTTTTTGGGGGGATTGGCTAACTTCACTTAGCATTATCTTCTCCAACGCCACTCATTTACCTACAAATGCCATGATTTTATTCTCTTTTATTGCTGAGTAAAATTCCATTGTGTATATATGCCACATTTTTTTTTATCCATTCATCCACTGAAGGGCATCTAGGTTAGCCCCACAATTTAGCTATTGTGAATTGTGATGCTATAAACATTGATGTGGCTGTGTCCCTGTAGTATACTGTTTTTAAGTCCTTTAGGTATAGTCCAAGGAGAGGGATAGCTGGGTCAAATGGTGGTTCCATTCCCAGTTTTCCAAGGAATCTCCATACTGCTTTCCATATTGGCTGCATCAATTTGCAGTCCCACCAGCAATGTATGAATGTACCTTTTTCCCCACATCCTCACCAACACTTATTATTGTTTGTCTTCATAATAGCTGCCATTCTGACTGGAGTGAGATGATATCTTAGAGTATTTTGATTTGCATTTCTCTGATTGCTAGAGATGATGAGCATTTTTTTCATATATTTGTTGATTGTATATCCTCTTCTGAGAAGTGTCTGTTCAGGTCCTTGACCCATTTGTTGATTGGATTATTTGTTTTTTCGGTGCTTAGCTTTTTGAGTTCTTTATATACCCTAGAGATTAGTGCTCTATCTGATGTAAAACTTTTTTAAATTTGCAAAACTGAATCCATTCCCATTAAACAACAAATCACCATTCCCCTCCCCCAGCTTCTGGCAACCACCACTCCACTCTGTACGAATTTAATTTAATGCCATATGATTCTCATATAAACAGAATCATATGGTATTAATCTTTTTGTAACTGGTTAGACTCTTACCATGGCGTCCTCAAGTTTCATCCATGTTGTAGAATGCTCAGAATCTCATTCCTTTTTAAAGCTGAATGGTATTCTATTGTAGGTACATACTGTTGGGAGTCGCCCTGGCTCCAAAGACTAACTTCCCTATCCCCCAAGAAGAGCTGTCCAATGGTGAGCCCTGCTGGCTCACATGATCCTTATCCACCAATCAGACTAGCCCTGCTGGCTCACATGATCCTTACCCACCAATCAAAAAGCACCCCATGCCAACTGTCAGACCACCTCGGGCTCTATAAATATGCAGAGCTGTTCCTCAATAAATGGGCATTTTCTCCGTTGGCAAGCCTTGATGGTTCTTTCACATACCACAATTTATTTATCCATTCATCCACTGATGGACATTTGTGTGGATTCAGTGTTTTCACTGTGACTAACGCTGCTATGAATGTGGGTGTACAAATATCTTTTTGAGACTCTGATTTCAATTCTTTGAGGTTTATTTTTAGAAGTGGGATTTGGGGATTATATGGTAATTCTATTTTAAGTTTGGTGGGGGAGGGGAGAGACTACCAGAACGTTTTCCACAGAAACTATACCATTTTATAATCAACAATGCACAAGGATTCCAATTTGTACATTGGTATCAATATTTGTTATTTTTTTATAGTAGCCACCTAATAAGTATGAGGTGTTGTCCTGTTGCAAGTTTTTATTTGTATTTCTTAATGGTTAGAGTGAACTTGAGAATCTTTTCATGTGCTTATTGGTCATTTGAATCTCTCTTATGGAAATGTCTATTCAAGTTTCTTGTCCATTTTTTAATCAGGTTGTTTTTTTTTTGTTTTTGCTTGTGGAATGAATATATATATATATATATATATATATATATATATATATATATATGCTTTATTTGTGATCTTAGAGGAAAAGCTTCTAGTTTTTCACTATTGAGGATGATGGTTGCTGTGAATTTTTCATATGTGGCTTTTATTGTGTTCAGGAAGATTTCTTGTATATCTAGTTTTGTGAGTTTTTATCATGAATAATATTGAATTTTACAAATGCCATTGCTGAATCAATTGAGATTTACCCTCTTTATTCTGTTAATGTGGTATACTGATCAGTTTTCACGTGTTTAACCATCCTTGCTTTCTAGGAGTAAATATCTGTTGGTCATGATGTATAATCTTTGAATATGCTGCTGAATTTCATTTCCCAGGATTTTGTTGGGGATAGACCTATCAGTTTTCATAAGGGGTATTGATCTTTAGTTTTATTTTCATGTAGTTCTTTGCCTGGCTTTTCTGCAAGGTTTATTTACAGTGAACTCATAGAATGAATTAGTGTTCTGACTTCTTCATTTTTGGCGGATAAGTTTGAGGTACACTTGGGTTAGTTCTTCTTTATATGCTCAGTAGCATTAACCAGTGAACTTTTCAGGTCCAGGGCTTTTCTTTCTTGGTAAATTTTGATGACCAATATGGTCTTTTTACTAGCTGTGGGTCTATTCAGATTTTCTATTTCTTCATGACTTAGTAGGTTTTGTGTTTCTAGCAGTTTCATCTAGAATATCCATTTGTTTTGGTGTGCAATTGTTCATAGTCCTCTCTTATAATCCTTTCTAATTCTTTAGAAACATTAGTAATGTTCCCAATATCACTTCTGATGAAAGGTATTTGTGTTTTTCTCTTTTTACCTTAGTCTAGATAATCTAGCTAAATGTTTCTTAATTTTGATGTTCTTTTCAAATAACCATTTTTTTGTTTTGTTGTTGTTTTTCTAGTTCTTATTATGCTTATCTCAATATATTTTTTTCTTTCTGCTAACTTTGTTTTAGTTTTTGTTTTTCTAGTTCCTTGAGTTTGCTTCCTGAAGTTGTAAATACAGGTGTCATTCATCTTTAATGAAAGTGTTCTTAGCTATAAAATAGCCCCTTAGCATTGCTTTTGCTGTATCCCATGAAGTTTGAATATCATTTTCATTTTCATTCAAGTGTAATTACTTTATAATATCCTTTGTGATTGTTTCTTTAACCTATTGGTTGTTTAAGAGTGTGTTGTTTTTACAAATTTGCAAAATTTTCAGTTTTTCTCCTGTTACTGATTTCTAACATCATCCTGCTGTGGTTGGAGAAGACACTTTATGGTATCTATATTTTAAAATATGGAATCTCAATTTTAAATTTGGGTCTTAATTTATGGCCTAACATGTGATCTATGCTAAAGATTTTTCCATGTGCACCTATGTGAGTATGTATGCTACGGTTGTTGGATAGTGTGTTCTATATAGGTCTGTTACATCTAGTTGGTTTATTGTGTTATTTCAATCCTTTTGTATAATATTTCATTATTAAGAATAGGGTGTTGACTTCTCCAGCTGTTGTAATACTATTTCTCTCAATTGTAAACATTTACACACACAACAGTAGATAACCAATATACATAAAACAAAAATTAACATGATTGTTATATCCTCTGCTGTGCTGAATATATTTGTTAGTACATTTTTTTTTTTGTCTTTGGTAATTTTTTTTTTTTAATTTTCCCTCTCTGAATCTAGTAATAGTTTACCATATTCTCTTGTGTTGACAATGTTCACACGGGGTATCTTTTTCCATTTACTTTCAACTTATGCGTGTCTTTAGATCTAAAGTAGTATCTCACAAACAGTATAGTGTTGGCTCATTTTTTAAAAAATAAATTAGTTCAGTCTCTGTCTTTTAATTGGAGAGTTTAATCCATTTACATTTAAAATAATTGATGATAATGAAAAACTTGCTTCTATCACGTTATTTGTTTTCTATATGCCTTATGACTCTTTTGTTCCTTATTTCTGGCACTTATGTCTCCTTTCATGTGTTGTTTATTTTTGTATTTAAACATTTAAAGTCTCATTTCCTTTTATGCATATTATATAGCTATTTTCCTTGTGGCTACCATAAGGATTATGCTTAACACCCTAAATTTATATCATCTTAACTTCAGCAGTGGATAAAAACTCTGCTTTTTTACAGTCCTGTCCCTCCCCTCTTTAGTTTTGATGTCACAAAATTACATCTTTATACATTGTGTGTCCAAATATACAAACTAATATTAATTTTCAGCACACATATCTCTGAAATCATATAGAAAGGAAAATATTAAATTGAAAACTAAAGGTATAAGAATACTAACATTTATACTTGCCTATGTACTTAGTTTTACTGTGATCTTTATTTCTCCACACAGCTTCCAATTGCTGTCTAGAATTCTTCCATTTTAACCCTCAGGAGTCCCTTCGGAATTTCTTGTAGGGAAGATGTGGTGGTGATGAACTCCCTTGGCTTTTGTTTACCTTAAAATGTCACTTTACTGATATTTAAATTTGTTGAAACACAATATTCTTGACTTCCTCTTGCCTTTACTTCTTCGAACATCTTTGCAATAGTTGTTTTAAATGGTTTTTTTTTTCCCCTTTGGCTCTGCCTTTGAGTCTCCCTTAGGGACAGTTTCTCTTACTTTCTCTTTTTCTTTTGAATGAGCCATAATTTTTATGTTTGTATACCATATGATTTTGTTATTGTTGAGAACTGAACATTTGACTCTAATAATTTGGTAGCTTTGGGAATCAGATTCTCACCCTTCTCCAGCCTTTGTTGTTTTGTTTTGAATCATTGTATGCTGTCTTGGTGCTGAGGGTCAGCCTGAGATAAACTGAAGGCCTTTATCAAAGCCTGCATCTTTCCCTAGGCATGTGTGGTGCCTTTCCAATATTCCTCATAAATGCAGTTGATTTTGAATGTCCTGGTCTTTAATTTCTGTTGCTCACCTGGGGAAAAAGAGAAAGATGAAATAGATTTTTTTTTAAAATGCTAGCCCTTTTTAGTCCCATTGAAACCCTTTCAATCTGAGAGGAGCAACAATAATATCTCCTGCCTCTGTATCTACGTCTCCCTGATCAGAAGCAGCAACCAGCAATCAAACACTAATATTCAGTATTTGAAAGACAAAGTCTGTCTGTTCTGGTTCCCACAAGATACATGAAAGCCACTCCAGGAACATATGCATGGTTGTCGGCCATGGGCTGGGGTGTAAGGAATGAGTTAAGATTTGAAATTGACTTTTATTAAGTCCAAGACTTCCCCTGGATGTTGCGATTGTTCAGTAGACTCCAGAGCTCCAAAATAGTGACATTGAACAGATTCTGCAAGTGTAATTGTTGTTTGGACAGGGAGATGGATTCCTGATGCTTCCTACTCTGTCATCTTCCCAGAACCCTCTCCCTGGTTCCTGTGCAGATCACTTCCCATGGGATACATAAAATCCAGGGTCTTTTGGTTAGTGGCTTTCACTCCCACTAATGACTGGAAGCTCCATTTTATTTCTAGTGCCTTGAAAAGAGATGGATGAACTATTTTCCAGTGTCAAACAATAGTTATCTGACAGGTGCCACTTGAGTAGAGACCCAAAGGTGACTTTTCCTACCCATGTTTGGAGTCTTCTCTTTCCTTCTCATGCATTATAATCTCTTGGTTTTCTATTTGCTCGCTTATTCCCATTAGAATTTAGCCATATATATCTTGGATACCTTAGAAGCAAGTAGGGCCTAAAGAAAGAAAGGGAGGAAAGGAAGAAGATGGAGTGAAAAAGTAAAAATCCTTTTTTGACTTTTGATTTCTCTCTTGACACTCCCTCAGTGGCCCCATCTCTGCATCTAGTGAGAGTTCTCACTAGATTTGTGAGAGTTCTGTACTCTTGCTTTCTTCCCTTTCTCCTTTCATAGACCAATCAATGCAGGGTGGCTTGAACTGATTGAATGATTTTTTGCAAGGTCTCTAAAGCTTAATTAACACTAAATCCAATGGACTATTTTCAGTTCTTTTTTTGCTTGATCTGATGGAAGTGTTTAAATTCTGGTTTCTTTTTCATTTGTCTATGAGACCTGGTTCTAGCAGATGTTCTCCTTATCTCTCCAACTCTTCTTTCTCAGTCTCCTTTGTAGATGTCTCTTTCCCCAATGGCTCAGTCCTAAGCCCCCTTCTCTTTTCTTTTGGTATGCTCATGCTGGGTGATTAAAAAAATAACTATTTCTGTGATTTAAGTAACCATTTGCAAACTGAGAATTTGCAAGACTATATTTCCAGCTGATATCTTTAACTTTTCACCCAATTCCATACGGCAAATCACTTACTAGTATTCTGTCTTGAATGTCTCCCACACACCTTGGTATCAGCAGGTCAGAACCAGCTGCTCTTCCTGCAGAGTTTCCCACTTGGCTGATGAGAACACTACCACCTTAGATACCCATCCACTCAAGTCCCAACCTGGGTGTCACCCTTGACTTCACATTTGAGCCATCACTGAGTTTGCCATTTCTGCCTCCTTTAGGAGCCACACAGCTACCCACTTCCACTTCTCTCTGCTGCCATTGTCCTTTCTGCTGGGAGTCTGTGTCCCCTTCTTATTCCTTTGCCCCACCCACTCTGTCTCATCTCAGGATGTGGTTGGAGCTAAGTCCCCAAAGTGCAGACTTGGTAAAGCCAAGTCTCTGCTCAATACTGGTCCTTAGGATCAGTCAGGCTTGCCCACCTGGGGTACCCAGCCCTCACTCATGGGCTCTTATTCATTTCATTCCCACTCACAGTCGCTCAGCCATACCAATGGCTTTCATTTCCTGGAAAACTGTTCTTCTTTGCCTCTTTATTACTGTAGTGAGATGGAGAGACATTGGAAGGGTTGGATGAGAGGAGTTACATGACAGACATAATTTGTACTTTCAAAAGACACTCTAGCTGTGGACTGTAGGGTGGGACCTGGGAGGGTCTGCAGACAGTGGTTCCAGGATCCCACTGAGAGAAGATGGTGGTGTGGGTTGGTACTGCCCATGGAGATAGAGGAGGTAGTCAGATGCTGGATATGTTTTGAAAGGATACCAGAGAACACTGGTGACAGGTTGCATGTGGAATGTGAGAGAAAGGGAGGAGTTTGTGATGACTGCATGGTATTTGCCCTGGGCCACAGGAAAGGTGAACCTGGCATCAACTGAAATGCAGGCAGATTGCAGGTAGAAAGTTTTGAACAGGGGTAGTGGGAGTGGAAAGATCAGCAGTTTACTTCTGAGATCTGCTCAACATCTGTGCTGACACGGTAAGCAGAAGAGCAGCCTCCGTTGATCTCCACGTGGCAATGTGTTACCACATAAGCAAAAGGACTTTGCAGATGTGATGAAGTCAAGGATGTTGAGATAGGACATTTTCCTGGATTGTCCATGTGGATCCAATGAAGTCACAGGGGTCCTTACAAGAAGGCAGTGGAAATGTCAAAGTCAGAGAAGGAAACCTGATGATTGAAACAGAAGTTGGAGTGATAGGTTTTGAAGTTCTAGCATGAGGCCACAAGCTAAGTAAGCAATGCAGGCAACCTCTGTATATCTTGTGAAATCCATTTTTCTAACCCTGGCTTTATAAAGCATGGAAATAGATTCTCTCCTGAAGTCTTCAGAAGACTGGAGGAGACTTTGAATTGCCTCTTGTCAAAATCATGCTAGTACCTTCATTTTAGTCTGATAAAGCTCATTTCAAACTTCTGACCTCTAAAACCTGAGGATAAAAAATTTGTGTTGTCTTAAGTCATTAAGTTGTGATAATTTGTTAAAACAGCACTATGAAACTAATACAGTAGAGATGTCAACCAGGCTATATTATATATGTCTGGAGTTGTGGGAACTCTTTAATTCCTTCACTTCCACTGTCACTTATTACTAGTCAAAATAACAGTGCTGTTTTGGCAGCCTCAACTATCTTAACAGTAAAAATCTGAAAATAGCTTTTAGCTAAGTGAATTCCCCATACTGTATAGCACAAGTTTCCTGCTTTTGGCTGGTGAATCTTGTCCATACTATAACTGATATACTATATAACTCTATACTACATACTTTTTGCTTCATACAGAATTTTGATATGTATTGCAAGTGATTTCATATTAATAAATATGATATCACATTAATATAACCAAACAAAAAGTTATCATCTGAAGTAGAAAGTAAAAGATGCAAGATGTAATAATTAAGTAATAGCAAAGATGCAGGGAGAGTTAAAGAAAGGTACAAGGATTATAATGAAATTGTATTTGAGTTGATAGTTTAAGGGCAAATATATCTTTAAACTACAGTAGTTAATTCCTAAGACCATCACTATTATTGTAGCATGAGTCCAAAGTGGTCACCATGAAAAAATTACATGACCATTGACTGATGCAGTCATTCAGAAAGTAGGAAATTATACAATATATTTTTCAAGCTATCTCTTAGCATAATTCACATTTTGAGTGCATTGCCTTAGATATGCTTCAGTTGTCTAGAAAATTAATTTAGGTGGAACATTTAGTTCCTCAGTGATACTACATAATAATAGAGCATCATTGAATTTTAGCAGTGAATAAATTCACAAATATTAATGTGAGATGTTTGAAGGGTAAACTCTAATGGTGCACAGGTCCTTTTGCAAAAACCTTTATCTATAGAACTATAAAGAACTAATATAGAGTTAAAATCATGCAGGAGCAACATAGTGGAAGTTCACTTACCCAAGTGAGACCTGAAGCAGCAAGTTTGCTGTAGCATATGGGGTGATTTTTAAGTCTCTTTAACAAGAAGCTACATCCTGCCTCGTTCTGTTCTAAGACCTCTGCATATATTAACTGATTTTAAACCTCATAAAAACAATTTTGTGAGTGAAGTACTGTTATTGTTCCCATTTTACAGATGGCAGAACTGAGGCACAGAGAGATCAAGTAACAAACCCAAGTTCATCTGGCTGGTAAGTCTAGATTCCAGCATAGGGAGGCTGGCTCTGGAGCCCGTGCCCTTAACTGTGTGTTGCTGTGTCTTCACTCATCTTTCCACATACACGTTTGAATTGCCTTTTCTCTGCTCTGTGCCTTTGAAGTCGTCCATGCAGAAGGTGTTAATGGGATTTCTCTTCAACACTTTCTCTCCTAGTTCAGGTCCTCCTCTTTAGCCTGGTCTAGGCCACTAGTTTATTCATCCTCTGCGGACTCTGATCCTTAATCCAGATGATGTGGCACTGCCTCACCAGATGGCATCCTTCTTGTTGAAAGCCATGTATCATTTTCCCATATCCTACAGAATAGGGGCCTAATTCCCAAGCGTGACATTTTTATCATTCAAGATTCATGTTTGTGAGCAAGAGAAATCCTGTCTAGTAACTCTGATCGGGAGAGTATTTTCCCTGGGTGATGGGAAAGAGCCAGGGAGCTCTGAGCAGGGGCAGCAGAACAGGTGAGGCCAGATGCTCTACTGACCACTGCTCTGCCCTGGTTTAACCCCCACAGCTGGGAAGGCTGCCATTGGTGGCTGCAGTTACTACAGCTGCCACTCATCAGGGCATCTGAATCCACTCTCACCATCACCATGGTCTCTGGGTCATATGCTTGAGATTCAAAATCCTATGTGAGAGCAGGCATTTTACTCTGCCTGGCTGGTTTCCCTAAGGGGGAACAAGGATGATGAGCAACCTCATTTTGCTTCTTTAATGTAATATAGGTCCCTTACATCTGCTGAGACTGACAGCATTGAGAATTGCCTGAAAGTAGGAACTTGGTTTGGTTCCCAGCAGCCAGAAATATCCCTTCAGCTTGTTGCTCTAACATTTTTGTCTGTAGCTCAAAAAAGAATATATGTGCACACACACAATGTATGTCCATGTACACACACATGAACATACAGACATTTAACTGAAAAAAGACTTCAGGAAACAATTCTTACCCATGGAAATGTGAGCAACTAATATTTTCCAATTTCTTAAAATGCTGGTCATAACTTACTCCTCCGATTCACGTTTGACTCTGTAGCATTCTCTGAATAGTATTCAAAATTCTCCCAACGAGTAGTTTTACTTAGGTCAATGCTTATTTGTGTAAGAGACGAATGTTTTCACTAATCCTTAAGTGAATGTTTCAAAATAGATCCTTGAAGGTGCGCATTTATTACCTTGACAACAAAGTAGGCAAACATGAGAAGAAAATATAAATCTGTTATGTAATACAAAGGAGTACTTTGTAATTTCAAACAGAATATCTGATTGTATCATTGGAAGTACCTAATATAATACTTCAGCATAGCTTGCCAGGAAATGATAAGAGTTTGCCGGGAAGTGATATGTTTTAGTTTTGTGTACCTCTTAAGCAGTAATAGTTCGTCTTTTAACAAATAGGAAGTGAATGAGACACTTTGCTGGGTATTATGACAGGTATAGTGGTGATCAGGGCTGAAATCCTGGTCTGTAGGAGCTGAAAGTCTAGAAGAGAAGACAAGGATATAGAAAATAGTTGTATCCATTATAAAGAAATAAGGATCATGAGAAAAGAATAAAAAGGAATAAATAAGATGCATAGGCATTCAGAGAAATGTGAGCATCCAGTTCCTGTTGAGCGGGTTCTTTGAAACAAAGGAGGACAAGAGGGACTACAAGAGGGACCTCCTTGTCATCTGCTCCATGGTGCAGCTGATCAGGCCCTGGGGATCTACATGTGCTTACAGACCACAGGGCTTGTCTATAGGGAAGATTGCTGTCCTAGCCCTCTTTGTTCCTAGAACGTAGGTCACCTTTGGCAGCTAGCACCCAGTCAGTACTGAGTAAATAAATAGCAAATGGATTAACCTTCTTTTGGCAGCAGAGTTTCTAGAGGTGATTGGAGCTCAGTGTTCTGGCCAAGGGCTCTTGCACCTCCATGGAGTTGAAGGGGGGCATGGGATCTCTTTGGAGAATCAATGCCAGCCACAGGCATGTCTTTCCCAAATCAGAAATGACAGGTTGTATCAGCAAAGTTTGCTGAATGTCTTTCAGGTGAACATTCTGGAGCCAGCAGGGATCTATAGATCCTAAAAGTCAAGGATCCTACCCTAAAGGGCTGTCCAGTTCTGCAAATAAAGTAGGACAGGGAGGGATATGAAGGAGGCAAAACAGAAATAACCACGTGCAGTGAAGATGAGAAAGGATAGTGCTGTGGGGGAGGCACAGGCAGAGAAAGGGTAGCCAGTGGCCTGGGCCACATCCAGCTGAGGAACTCTGGGTTGACTTTGGCCAGTGTGAATCAGGCATGATAGCGTCTATGTGTTACTCTTCTCTAGTCATGATACCAATATCTTGAAACTCTGCTCTTTCTTAATAAAATGAACCTAGTACTGTTAACCTACTGCATTGCATTCATCCAAGTCCTCCTTTGTACTGGGGGACTGTTAAGTACAGAATCTGCTCTCCAGGAACACACACCATGGAGATAAAGTGAAAGAGGAATAGTATTATCTCATTAGCTTTTTCAAAACAAAACTATTTTTATGTCCTGGCAGATGGTTCATAGTAACATTTTTTTTTTCTGATTGTATCCAATTCCTTTAAATATGAAACTCTGCCTAAAAGACACTCCCCAGTCCTTTACTATGTAAAGAGCCAGTCTCTAAACAGAGATGAAAAACTTATCCTGCATTGATGGGCTCTATAAGTTATAGGATGGAGAGAAGGATATGACATAACAAGAGGGCAGGCGGAAACAGGTCATCTCCAGGGCTGGGCTGAACATGAGCAGAAGAAAAGGCAAGGTACCAGAGGAAGATGCTCCAAGCTACTGCAAAAGGGAAATGCAAACTCTTCTACCAGAAGAATTGAGAACCAGCAAAAGCAAGCAGCAGCAAAACTCATTCTTATTCTGTGAGTACCTCCCTTCTGAGGTCCAGTCAGCCATGAAGCAGTGAGTCTGCACATATTTTTTAGTGCAGTGGCATAATACTACCTCTTATGTAATACCCACCAGGTAGGTGATGGGTGTGTTAGATGCGTTTTCTTCTAGTCCTCACAACAAAGCTACAAGCCACTATTTTTAATTGTGTTAAACGGCTGACAGGGAGACAAGATGAGATTAGTGAGTTAACACTTAGCCAGAGGAGGACAGAGGGTGCCAACTTCTCTTTACCTTAATCTAGCAGATCCCCTTGCCTGTCATTGTGTTTTTTTTTGGCCCTGATGAAGGCTTTCTGAGAGGCCTAATGATAGGCAGACAGTTTTTAATTCTTTAAGACAAAACAGGGGGAGAGCATGCTACCAGAAAGCACACGCTGGATAATTCACATGCTGTTCCACAGGCAGTTGGAAAATCTTAAAATTTGCTTCAGAGGTGTCAAAGCACATGACTCCCTTTTGACACTGTGATTTCATTTTCATTCACCCAGCTCAGAATTTCTTCAAACTCCTTCTTTTGCACTCAGGAACAGAGGATTTGGCATCTCCATTTGCCTATTCGGCCACAGGGAAACCCTGGGCTTGCTTTGCTCCAAATAAACCAGCCCCTCCTGCTAATTTTTATTTCCAATCTAGATATCCTGTCATTTCAACAAGAACATCTAACCGGTGGCATCTCCAGGCAACCGATATAATGATCTCCCCAGATAAATCTTAAATTTCAGTTTAAACTGCCAACTTGCAAAGTCAATCTTTTTAATCAGTTCGTAGTTTCAGTCCTTCCCCAGAATCATCTAAATCGTCCCACTTTGAAGTTTTCTCTAACTATTCCATAAGAAAATAGTGGTTTTACATTTTTAACTTTTAATTCGATGATCAAAGGCTCATAACTAGAAACTGCTATGCTTTGCTCTTCCCTTCCCATTCTAAGTCCTCAGTGGCCACAGATTTCAAATCATTTTGCTGCTTTTCCCAATATCTAGTTTCACCATTCTAAGAATGTGCTCTGTTGGTATTTATGATTTTTTTTAACATCGTTTTGGACATTTGCAGGTGGTTCCTCATCACAGCAGTGGAGAATTCAGCTCTTCACTCCACAACCCTCCTCCCCTTTCATTCCCCTAGAATTTCAAAATTTACGTCAGCAGTAACTGTTTACATATATAGTTATTACTTGAAATTTGCTGATGATCCCATTAGTGTGCTATGTTGATTCAATTCTTTACTCATGCAACTTAAAAATAATTCCCCCCTTAAGGTTAATAAATGCCACACGAGGCAGACATGGCTAGCTGCTTCCCATCAGCCATTTCCTTTTCCTTTGTGCTGGATGAGCTCTGATTTTGTTCCTGTATTCATCCCTTTACTACATGACTTAGCAAGTCCTGATTGTGCCAAGCCAATCTCCAGGCCCCACTCCCTGTCCTTCAAGAAAAAGCCTGTGCAGGTTGCCACTCAGGAAGGTTTCTTTGATCTCAGGCAAACAAGGAAGAAATTGCCTCTTCTATTGCTTGGAGAAAAGAGTTCTAAAAATCTGCAGAACACTACTAAACACAAATATCCAAACCCCTCAAAGCCACCAGCTGTGGTTTTTTTTTTTAATCACTGGATTCACTTTCTACAGCCTCTGATCCATTCTGAACTGAGTTATTTCTGGGCCTAGTCACCACCTGTTTTCTTTTGGTCCACCTGTCCTGGCTCCTCTGTCTTCTTTCTTTCTTTATATCATTATTTTTCAGAAGCGCACTCTTCAGTTGTTCAGGAAATATGAATATGCAATCACTGCCACATAATAATGACTAACAGAACTTTCATGAGGTCTGTTCCTCCGGGGGTCCCACGTAAGTGTAGGTAGGCAGGAGCCTCTGAAGTGGGGCTGTTATTTATGTTGAGATCCTAGAATGAATTATCCTAAGTTTCTCTGGCAAGAATGGAAATGATTCCCAGTAATGGCATTTCAACCAATGACAGACCGTATGTATGATGTTGTCACATGGGATTACATCCCTTAGTGACTTCATAGCTGTCTTAGTTTGGGTCACTACCTTCTACGATGTTCACACAACAATGAAATTGCCTGATGATGCCTTTCTCAGAACATATATGTTGTTAAGCAAAGCATGACAGTATTTAAATTATCTTATATTTGAAAATGTATTTATTCTGTACTCATTCTTGGCAATAGTTTAGCGGTGTAGAATTCTAGGTCAAAATTGTGATTTCTTACAGCATTACCATGATTCCTCTGACTTTGAATATTTATTTTTACTATTCATAAATCTGTGGCCAGTGTTGTTCCTTTTATTTGTAATCTATTTTAGGTCCATGGAAGATATAGGACTTTCTCCCAATCTTGTTTCTTTTCAGTATACTATTTTTTTTTTTTATTTCCTATGCCCCTGTGGCCTTTTAAATCTGGAGACTTGTGTTTTTCAATGTTAAGAATTTTCTTTAGTAATTTTCCCTTCTTCGTTTCTCTATTCCTTTCCCTCTCTGCATATCTATTATAATTTAGAGCTCCTTGATAGATCCTGTAATCATTTTATATTTTCTCTGTTCATTTTGTCTTCTTTTTTTTAATTTCTGAAGATTTTCTATATTTTAAAGTCCTTAATTTGCCTACTGATTTTTACATCTTAATTGTAATATTTCCAATTTCTTCTATTTAATTAAATGAATTCTCTGTCCTTTTTTTATAATATACCTATTTTGCTTTATAGAAACTCTTATCTCTCTGAGATAATAAATTAGAATTTAAAAATGTTTTCCTCTTTCAACTGATAAATTAATTTTTAAAACTTGGTATAGTCATGTAATAGAGTATTTCTCAGCAATAAAAATGGTTGAATTGTGGCTCAGCAGTGGAGTGCTTGCCTAGCACGTGTAAGGCCCTGAGTTCGATCCTCAGCACCACATAAAAGTAAATAAATACAATAAAGTATTTTAAAAAAAGGATGAACTGTTGATACATATAATAATATGGATAAATCTTGGATGCAAGGTGCATTCTATATAATATTAATAATATTGATATATTAAATAGGATACCATATCAAATCAATTATATTAATATAACAATATTAACAATATAATAATATCATTTAAATTCATCCATATTAAAACTGAAAGAAGTCAGATTTAAAGGTGACATGCCATATAATTATATTTACATGTCATTCTGGGAAAAACCTAATCAATATTTGCTAGTGGTTGCGGGGAGGGATACTTTGAGAGAGATTTTTGGTGTGATGCAGTTATTTTATATCTTGATTATATTAATGGTTTCTCTATACATTTATCAAATCTAATAGAACTATACATCAAAAGAAACCTTTCTCTTTATAAATTAATTGCTTCAGGTATTTCATTATGATAACACAAAGCTGACTAATTCAAAACATTATGGTAATGCGAAGCTGACTAATGCAAGCCCAAATAGTAGACTTTGAACATATTCCTCTGATCAGTGGTCGGTGTGTAGACATGGGAGTTCCAGAACTATCTGGGTTGAGGATGCCCCTCTATGAAGAACCACACAGAGAGTCTACTAGCATCTATGCCCCCATTCTGTGCCTAACACATATGCATACATATCATACATGTAAGGATATGATTCTGAATCACTGTGTAGAATTGAATAATTCTAAATTGTTTTATTTGAAAGATAAATATAAGCATATGGCATTTCTTAGAGTGTCTTTGATTAAAATGGATGAGTTTGGGAATTTTGTGTTATTAACAGTGAATTTCTAAGCTGTGGTTTGGATATTTAATTCACACCATTAAAATTCATACTTACTCAGGTTTGTATTGGGCATTAGGAAAGTTATTCTTTTTTTTTTAAAGTACTGGGGATTGAACTCAGGGGCACTCGACCACTGAGCCACATCCCCAGTGCTATTTTGTATTTTATTTAGAGACAGGGTCTCACTGAGGCTGAGGCTGGCTTGGAACTCACAATCCTCCTGCCTTAGCCTCCCGAGCCGCTGGGATTACAGTCATGTACCACCATGGAAATGCTAGCAAGCCAATTTCCTAACCTGGGGTTGTTGATTGGAGGCTATTCAACACACTGTCAACAAGTTGCTGTTTTCAAAGGCATTCTTAAATTTTCTCTGGAATATAGGTATTTTTGCTATTTTCCTTTCAGCTTTGGCGAAATGTTGGAGGACTCTTACAGATTTACTAAGATGATGACATTCATTTATTTCAGTGTACAGCAAAATCAATCAATCTCCCTAACACACATCATTTATTTTTCTTCCATGTTTTCAGGCCGAGTTGGTTCCTAACTATCTAAGGTACTTTTCCTTTTCTATTTCTCTTCATTTCTTTATCTCTTCCTTAGTAATAAAGATGTTCTAAGCATGGTGATCCAAAAATTCCTTGTTGTTTACATAGTGTACAGTCATGAAAATATAGACTTTATGAAAGGTCCTGGGATATGAAAGTATATACACTTCCATTTAGTTGGAAGTTTTGTGCTCACTTGTGCCATGCGCTTATTTGCTTTCTGGTTTCTGGTTGACTTTTTTTTTTTTTTTTTTGCTCAGGCAGCATCATGGTGTTTAATATTTAGCTTAATCCTTCTAGCCATCTGGTTTATTTGACAGAAGAAAGGTTTTGAACTGTTGATGCAAGATAAAAGAAATTCACCTTCTGGGGGGGAAAAAAAGAGAAATTGGAAGGCGCCCCATTGACAGTGACCTAGTACAGGCTTTGGAGCTCTGGGTGATCATTACTTTATTGCTGATAATGTGAGCAATATTTCTTTCTTCCTTTCAGATAGCACATGATCCCTGAGGATTATAGCCTGTGGTCCCACAGATAAGCAAGGGTCATGTGCTGCCTCCTCCATGAACGCATTCTGTGAGGCCCTGTAGCACAGGAGAGTCAAGCATTCCTACTGCTATAAAGTGAGCCCTCTTGGAGAGGCTGGGTGGAGCAGGGCCCAACCGCAGAGCTTGAGAGAGAATCTTTTTTTGTCCTCAATTTGTACCAAGTCAGACCCCACCTACCCATGATCACCCCCCCACCCCCGCCCCCTTCCATTGAAATCAGCTTCCCTCCCTCCATGCTCATGTAGATTTAGGGAAATTTTTGTGGCTACTTGGTTTAGTCTGTCCACTTTGCAGAGGAGACAGGCTGGGCCATCACATCAGGGACAGGAAACAAAGGAACGGAGAGGGTTTTTGGAATTACTCAAAGTACATGTGGTTAAACCCGAGGAGGGGATAATTAACGAAGTATCACCCTGTCATATTAACACTAGAGCAGGTGACTAAATAGAAAGACATACTCTAAACCTAAGAGTGGGTCCAGCCTCAGTGGTGTTCAGGAGCCATCTGGGTAGCAGAGACTATGAAGCAACCAGGTTAATAGGTCCAGCAGCTGCTGCAGAAGGGGAGAGCTCGTGGCCTGCAACCAGACATTTGCATTTCATTCTTAAACAACTGCTGCCCACTCCTCCAGTATTACCAAAACAAAAAAACTCATCTGATTCAGTCCCTGGAGAGCTAATTAATATACCTTTATCAAAATATATTATCTTTTCCGTAATTCAGAAATTGTTTGTCTTTATCTAGATTTGGAATTCATGTCTCTCTTTCTGATCTCATTTTAGTAAACACAAGCACAAAATACTGTTACTGGAACAGTTCCCATCTCATCTAGTATTTTTGTGGATAGCATATTAATCTTCAAGGGGTTAGCTTTTCTCACCTGTCTCCCAAAGTCATGGCAGAGAATTTATCACAAGCTCTTGATGGTCAGGGCAGTGTTCTTGCTGCCTTTTGAAACTGTCAATCACTTAAACAAGATGAAAAAAATTTATTCCTCCTTCACCAGAAGAGATAACTCCCAATTTTTTCTGGCAAAGAAGATAGGGATTGCAAAGATAATTGAAATCCATAGATAATCCCCAGGCTTCGTTTTAGGTATTATTTTGTCCTCTTTCCTCGTAAAATACTTTTTAGAGCAAGCAGTGTTCGACAGATTTGAGTTTCATAGTGGCTTCCTTTCCTTTGCACTTCACCACTGGGGGGGGGGGTGGATATAAGTAAACAGAGATTAAGGAAGTGGGTAACTGGGGGAACTGAGGGTCATGCAACTCCAGCATCACCTGCAAAGACAACAATGAGGCTTGGAGTGCGGCATCCCTCTGGATTGTGTGCCAGGGGGCCAGCTTGAGTCTTTTTAAAACTGTAAACACACACACACACACACACACACACACACACACTCACACACACACACGGAAAGACGAACCAAAGATCTCTTTCTTCCCAATTCTTTCAACTGAAGTTTCTAGCTCCTTCTTGCCATTACATGGTGCTTGGTTTGTCTGTTTAATGGCACATTTTATTACACCCTGCCTTGATTGTATCACCATTGTTATTAGTTATATATAATTAAATCCTTTTCCTCAGGAGTTTGCAATTCCTGTAAGATTAGGACTCTTCTTTATGTTTTATTTCCTATTGTCTCTTGCCCCGTGTGCTTTTAAAAAATCATTGGATGCTCAATAAATTGGGTCCATCTCAGAGCCTTGAGTCCTGCATCTCTGTTGCTTGTTTTTCTTACCTTTCTAGCCCAGGAGGCCTGTTCAGGGTCTGAGAAGGTGGGTGAGCACTAAACTGGGACATGAGGAGCTTGGCTCTACCCTGAACAGAGTCTATAACTAGGACTTGAGTAGATCATGCAGCCTCTTCAGTCTGAAGTTTCCTGATTCTAATTACAAAATTAGAGGACTGAGCTCTCAGTTCCTTCCCACTTCTAATGCTTCGTGATTCTGTGATGAATATACTCTCAGCATGGTGTTACCCAGAGAGCTAAGTAAATCTGGAAAGATTCAATGATGCTACCCTATTAATTTATTCAGCAAATATTTATCGAGTGTCCACAGTGTGCTGGGTACTAGTCTGTTCGCCAGGATCTATAGTGAGTAGGACTTATCTTTATCCTAATGGAGCTTTCATTTATTGAGTGAGAAAGACAGTGAACCAATAAGCAATGCAGAGAATGCCTGATAAAGCTTGTAAAATAACTGACAAGGGCCTGGGATTGGGGATAGAGGATGGCACTCAAGGAAGTCTGCCGAGGGAGGGTACATTTAAGCTGAGATCTGAAATATAAGAAGGGTCCCATCAATTGTAAAGTCAGACATGGAGTGTGCAGAGCTGCAAGGACAGCAATGCAGACTCCAGACAGAAAGGCATTGGCATGGAAGACCCTTGTGGCTAGGGCCACATGGGAGGGAGAGGGGCAGCAGGTGAGGGAATTTTCACAGGGTCACAGAGTTCAGGGCAAGGGTGCTATTGGAGGGTTTGTAGCCTGCAAATGTCCTGTGGAGGGAGAATGGATTTTTCTTTTTTTTAATTTGTTTTTAAAAAATTATTTTAAATGACACATAATGGTGGTGCATATTTATAGGGTAAAGTATGATAATTTAATAAATGCATACAAGGTATAATGATCAAATTGGGGTGACAAGCATATCTATCTCCTTATACATTTATTATTTCTTTGTGTTTGAGGCCTTTCAAACTCTTCTCTTATAGTTTCTAGATTTTTTGGCTTTGGTGGTGAGGGAGATGAGGGCACCAATAACCCAGACTAGGGACTGGCAGTATGAGCTGGGCATAAGACAAGGGGTCTTTGCTACAGCCCTAACACCCTGGAGCAAGTCCTTCAATTTCTAATATCTCAGTTCTCATTGGCAAAATATGAACTCTGAAAAATAGCCTGTCTCCCAGATTTACCATGTAAAATAATAGTTAAATAATTTCACTTCAGAGTTTTGCAAAATGAAGAAATATAAATGAGCAAATTCCATGTGAAATGTCACTCGAGGTAAAGTAAAAATAAAATAGCAAGGCTTTTTGTATTTGTTTTTCCTATCAACTTTGAAACCTTAGGATTCTATGGAGGTTTAAGTGGTGGCTTGATGAAGGACATAGATGACAGGTTCAAACCTAGCTTTTCTAGTTACTTTCAGAGTTCGTTTAGCTTCTCTCTGCCTTAGTTTCCTTGTCAGTAAAATGGAATAACAATGCTGCTCACTAGATTGTTACACAGATTAAATATAATAGAACAACAAAAAACCAGCCGCTGGTAGTGGTAAGTGGGCTGTTGTGGGTTTAGAGGTAGAGTGGCCAAAGGAGAGGTGGAGGTGCCTGTCCCCCAGGACCCCCTATAGGACTCAGAGGAGGCAGATCATAGACAGCAAGTGAACAGGAGAAGAGCATTCTGAGTGCGGAGCCACCCTCTGTCCAGTGTCCATGTGGCATTCCTTTGCCTTAGCATTTTGATCTCTCGAAAGTGTTCCAGTTTCACATAAAAACCTATGTTTATAGGAGCTTTATTCATAATTACCCAAACCTGGAAACAACCCAGGGTCCCTCCCACAGGGTGGACAAACAGACCTTGATGTGAAGCGTGGAATCCTTTTCTGCCCTGGACTGAAATGAACTGCAGATGACCCAACCTCCTGGATGAATCTCAGTTGCACTGTGTGAGGTGGAAGAAGCCAGACACAAAGGCCACATGCTAGATAGTTCCATGGAAGGAATGTTCTGGAAAAGGCAAATTTGTAGGAGCAGAAAACAGATAGGGGCTGGGGATGGAGCAGGTTGTTTTGAGCCCATGGAACTGTTTTGCATCTTGATTGCGGTGGTGTGAGACATAGGACAGTGTTTGCTAAAATTTGCGGTACTGTAGAGTAAAGATGGTGAACTCTATGTGAATTACAGTTTAGTAAAAAAATGAAAAATGTTCCCGAGCAAGAAAAAATATGTTTCCATTTGAATGATAAATGATGTGGTCACTCTAATTACAGTTTTTCAAGGGTGGGGATAGAGCAGGATGTGGGGAAGTCCAGGGGTAGGATGAAGACTGACACTTTTTTCCTTGAGGGCAGTATGTATTTATTCATCAGATGATTACAGGGCATCCATCATGTGTCTGGCCCTCCTGGCCACAAAGCAAACATCTCTGATGGAGCTTAGAGTTCTGTCTTGAGATGCGAATGTGCTATGCATACCATTTCACACCATCCTGCCTTTAGGATCCTCGATTTTCTGGGAAGAATAATTTTAAAAGGTGAAACCCGAAAACAATCTAAAGTTCAAAAATAGGGGAAAATGGGGGGTAAGTTACGGCACAAGTGATCATGAAAAATGATGACGTACTAACTACATGTATGGGAAGAAGTCCATAACATCAAACTCAAAAATTGGAGTTACAGAACTCATTTTATGGGTGTTAAAAAAAAGGCCTGGGATATTATTAAGCTTAATTACTTGGGGTGGAGCTAAGGGATTTGGGTAGATTTTTACCCTTGTAATGCAATATAAGCTCACTTTTAAAAGTAATTGGCAATATAAACATATCCACTTAAGAGAAAAAAATCATCCAAGAAACCAAAACAAAATAAATATTAATCAGAATAGGCAAAGAATGAACACCCTGAATTTTGTGGGTGAAGTTCTGTTCTGGAAAGGATTTGTATTTTAATGGGGAAAACAAATGCTTTTTGTTGGCAAGTTTGAATGAAACTTCTTTTGGAGAAGCACGTAACATTTTTGTTGGAGAGATTTTATCAATGGATGTTTTGCTTAAATATTGGATTCATCTAACTTATGAAAAACTATTTCTTTTCTGGTCCTCTGTAAGTGGAAAACAGCAGCATTTCAACTCTTTTTATTCAAGCAAAATAGAAATAAAATAGCCTCTACTATCTAAAAAGAGGATGTTCTGAATACAGTCTTGTTTGTATATTAGAATAAAGTTTGATAGTTATCCATGTTATGTACATAAGATTAGGAGAGCAGAGAGGACTCCAGAGAGCTGTTACATTTTGTGTTCTTTGGCACACATTCATAGAATTCAGCACCACAGACAGCTCCAGAATCTATGAATATATATCTTAACATCCCCCAACCAGTAATTTGATTTTTAACCCTATCATGACACTGAAGTTGTGCAGTTCATTTAGTCTGCAGAACATCAAAATTTAGACTGGCTACCATCATGCCTATCAAGAATAGACATGTACACATTGAGCATCCCTAATATGAAATTCTGAAATCCAAAATGCTACAAAACTTGTAATTTTTGGACCACTGACAAGATACTATAAGCAGAAATGTCCATACCTGACCTCCTGTGATAAACTGCAGTCAAAACACAGCCGCACTAGAATGTTGAATAAAATTGCCTTCAGGGTATATATATAAGGTCTGTATTTAACATGAATGAATTTCATGTTTAGAATTGGGTCCCCTCTCCAACGCATCTCATTGTTTATATTCAAATATCCCAAAACCTGGGGAAAAAACTCAAACCTGAAACACTCTGGTCTCAAGCATTTTGGATAAGAGATACTTAACCTATAAATTATTATAAAATAGTATCTAGAATCTGATTATTGTTAAGTAATTGTAATTACAGAGGAATTATTGCCATACTGCTAATGTAAGTGATTTTATAAGTAAATATTATATGTGATTACATATAAAGTATCCTATTCGATGTGTTATAACATTATAGACTCCAAATATTTGTTTAATAGTGATACGAAGTAAAATTTTAAAGCTAGGATTTGGACTCTTTTGCATTATTATTATGCTTAAAATTTTGATTTGTAATGCCAGATTTGTGGGACTCCAATAGACTTCCAGGAGCTGAATCCGATGCAATCACACAAGAGTCTTTATTGCAAGCTCGAGCCTGGACTCACAACCGTTTCTGATGCAGCGGTCCCAAGGAGTGAATCCTGGTCCTTTGTTCAGTGAGATTTTATAGGTTTGGGGGATACTCTGTGTGTCACAACATCACACAGCAAATCATTTCACAACACGGGCAAATCAAACAACAACTCTTAACATTGATTAGCATGTTCACTGGCGGGAACAAGTTGGGTAGGGGTGATTGGTTAGTACAAGAGGGGGATTCCTTTGAACTGATTGGTTTAGGCCATGAGGGGTGTACATGCTGAACTACATGATTTCCCAACATGTTATCAACCACCATAAACTACTGGGGGGTCATCTGGCATCCTAGGTATTTTCCCTGTCTCATGCTGATTGGTGGTTGCTAGGGGGTTGCCATGGGTCCTCACCTAGCCTGACTGAGTCAGGGACACCTGGCTCCCCAGATCTCTCCTGTTATTTACAAACAACTCAGCAGGTTGGCTATCTGCCTAGGAATACTCTGTGGGGTTTTCCAAAGACAAGGGTCACGCCCCCTCCCTCAGGACAGGCCTTGAGGTAGAAGTTGGGTTTTCAAAAATGGAGTCACATCAGTTTCTCAGATTCATAATCTATAGATTTTTCTATATCCTGGAGTTTTCTGAAGGACAATTTATTGCATGGCAGAAACTGCAGTTGAAGCTTCTTTGGCAACTAGGTTTTATTATGTCAGATGGAATTGCATTCACATGCAGAGAGGCACAGTGTTTGTATATGTATATGAAAACTCACAACTGATTAAACATTGCATAGTAGACCAGGCAGCTAAGAAATGCTGTAAGACCATATTTCTCAAAAATCCTTTAAAACCCATTCCTCCTTTTAGTAACATCAAAATCTTCAAACTTCCTTTAGTTTATTTTCTAAGTAATTATTAGGACAAATATACATAATGATTAGAATGTATTTTTTATTATACTCAGCCCTGGATATTCTGATTTGGCCCTGGGAGAGGGGGCTCACCTCAGTTGAGAGGGATAACTTTTCATTGTCTACCTTAAGACATTGAAAAACGATAGACTCCATGCTCTATTGAGAATAGCAAGAACATTCACTTTTTGAGCTCAAGTTGGGATGAAATTGCTTCATGTGAAGTGTCTACCATGTGCAAAGTGCTGTCCCAGAAACCACTCAGGAAACAGAAGCATCTGAGCAGTTAACCTAAAGGGAGTAAGACACACATGGTATATTAACAAGACACATAGCTGCAATTTAAAAAGACATAGAATTGGCCCTCCATCTTTGTGATTTCTGATCTGTGGATTCAACCAATCACTGATCAAACATATTTTAAAAATGCATCTGCCATAAAGAAGAATGAAATTATGTTATGTCATTTGCAGGAAAATGGTAGAATTTGAAGACATTATGCAAAATGAAATAAACCAGAGTCAAAAAGCCAAGGGTCATATGTTTTCTTTCATATGTGGAAGCTACAGAGGAAAACAGAAAAGTAAGGTGGAGGGGGGATCTCATGAAAATCAAAGGAAGAGCAGTAGTAGAGAGAAAAGGGACCTGGGGGGTGGGGGAGAGGCAGGGAAGGAAGGGGAATTCCAAATCATATCGCTATATCGTGTACTTGTTATGAACATATTACAATGAATCCCACTAGATAAACAATTATATTGCACTAATAAAAAAATATGGAAAAAAGAAAAAAAATGCATCTGTAGTGAACATGTACAGATTTTTTCTTGTCATCCTTTCCTAAACAATGTAATATGTTGTATTAGTCCTCTAGAGATGATTTAAGGTATGTAGGAGGATGTGTTGGTTCCATGCAAGTGTTATGTCATATTTTTTTTTTTAGTACTGAGAATTGAACCCAGAAGCACTTAACCACCGATTGGGATATGTCCCCAGCACTTTTTAAATATTTTATGTAGAGACAGGGTCTTGCTAAATTGCTTAGGGCCTCACTAAGTTGCTGAGGCTGGCTTGAACTCAGGATTCTCCTGCCTCAGCTTCCTGAGCCACTGGGATTACAGGCATGCACCACTGTGCCCAGCTATTGTATCATTTTATATAGGACTTGATTATCCCCAGATGGTGATCCAGGAAGGATCCTAGTAACAATGCCCTGTGGACACTGAGGGAATAGTGTACATAGTTATGATAAAAAGTGTAGTATGACAGTCCCCAAAGAAAAGACCTGCAGATTCAGGACTTGAGAGATAATATCTAGCTCTTCCCCGACCATTTTGGGAGGGGAAGAGGAGATAAATCAGGAATGGCTTTATGGAGAAGTGGCCTTTGAGTTGGATTTCTTCTATACTTGGTTGGAGCTATTGTGTAGAGAGGGTGATTTTACTCAGCAGGTGGAAAGATAAAGGGGTTTAAGTCTGGGACCATAGATGGGCCAAGTGCTCATCAGACCTTGTATGTCAAGCTGAGAAGTCTGGCTTTAGCCCGTCATTTAACAAGTAACTCAGGATGATGCTGAGGATGGTACAGTGGCTGTGCCAGCATTTCTCTTTCTCTGAGAATGCCTTTCATGCTTCATTGGCTGCAACAAACATGGGTAACAGGAAATTGAAGCCCAAGACGGATGAAGAGATTATGTATGAGCATCAAGGTGCTATTGATCTATCTCATGATTCAAAAATGAATATGCATCCAACTGAAAAAAAAACTTCTAAATGAGAAGGTCAAACCATTTTTGGAAACTGTGAACTCAGGACAGCTGAAGAAAGCCTGATTATTTTTTTTTGTTTTGTTTTTCATATAGATTTTCAGCTTTTATTGCAAATTATTGAAAAGACTATCCATCAATAACCTTTTTGTCTTTGTTGGAAAATCAAAATACCACTAACATGAAGTTTTAATCCTGAACATTCTTTTCTGCTCCCTGGACGTCTTTGGCTGTCCTTTTGCCACTACCACAATGGCTCAGCTCCTGTAGCCTTCTCATGGTTTCTCAGCTCAGGTAATTTATTTGCCTTTATTATCACTTTTCAAAAAATTTTGGTATTCTTTGCATTTCCATATAATTTTTCCTGATTATTAAAGATGGGCAAAGACAATTTTGTTTTTTAGCAAGGAGAGAGCATGGTGCTCAATTATACTCAGGCTGTGTAATGGCATTTCGGTCAACAATGTACACGTATCTGACATGTTTCATTAAATTTTAATGGAGCTTTTCCTTATGACCTATCACAGCCATCGTAAGTTCTAGAATAATGCTTTACATGTATGTTGGAGGTGATGCTTGTGTTAACAAACCTACTGCACTGCCAGTCATATTAAAGTGTAGCACATACAATTATGTACAGTAATGATACGTGATAATGATAATAAGCAACTATATTACTGGTTTATGCACTTACTATATTATGCTTTTATTATTATTTTGTATTTTATTCCTTCCACTTATATAAACATTGTTTTGTGTAAGCAGTATGCTGTGTTATGCAGGCAGCAGCCTCATCCTCTCATGTTTGCCATGTCTCTTGATTATATCAGGAGGCCACACCATTGATTGACCTAGACCATCTTGGTTTGTGTTCATTTGATGGTGTTCATATAATGCAATCACCTAAGATGCATTTCTTCTAAGGTGCCTCATCATTTAGTGACAGTTAATTATTCATACCAGTTACCAGGATGCTGAGCCTATAGTGGGTTTTTCTAAAACACTGGTAATTGATGAGTTCTGAGTAGTGAGGAAATGAACAGTGGGCCCTGCAAGATGACAGGTGATTATGTGGAACAGGTGGATAGCTCAGCCTCCTTCCCTTTTCTTTCTTCATTTTCATTTTCTTTACATTTTGGATGTTAGCATTATTAGCATTTCACAACATGGCGGACGGGATTTCTTCTCTTAAGATTCAACTCTTGTGAACAAAGGGAGGACATGAGTAGTGACTGCAGGGACAGGTGGACAGAGGGGATTGGTCAGATGAGGAGCATCATGGAATTGTATTGAGGTGATCCCCTCATGGCACCAGCCACTGTGGCTTTATCTCTTGTCCTGTTCTGTTAACATTAGTATCGGAAAAATGAATGATAATAAGGAAGCCACTTCCATCTCTTCAAAGATGATATGAAAACAGAATGGATTGCAAACATTTGGGATGAAAAATTAACAACGGGCACCAAAAGTTTTAAAACAGGATAGAAAAATGCAGTGAGACCAGCAAGATGAAGTTTGAAGTGTGTATTCTTAGGGTCCTACCCAGGTGTGCTAAAAGCCAGCAACAAATGTAGGATTGAGTCAGTTCAGTTTAGGATAACATATGTGGTACAGGTTGAGCAACCTTAATTCAGAAATCTTTGTGGAGCATTTTGGAGTTAAGTCTTTCAGTTTAGGGATGCTTAATCAGCAAAGCCTGTGCAAATATTGCAAAATCTTTAAAACACAGAAGTTTGAAACACTTCTGGTCCCACAAACATTTCAGAGTACTCAACTTGTACTATGGCATTTCAGTTGATGATATAGAATTAGCAGGGTGATGTGTGTGCCCATAGAGGGGTCACTCTCTCATAATGTGTGGTTGGAAAGAAAACTGGGAATGCAAGGTTTTCTTCTACATGACTCTGGTCGATGCAATTTAAACTAAAGCATGGTGTGTGCCCCAAGCACCCTGTTTAGGAGGGACTTCAGTTTCTCTGCTGTCTGAACTTGAGGGAAACTGCTTAGAGAGTCAGCTTTCAAAAGCTCCTTGAACTCTTGGGAGAATCTGAGATTTTTAATAAGGAGAAGAGTAGAGTTGGGGAAGAAGGAAATATAGAGCCCTTTACAGACCTGAAGCTTGTCCAGTGGCAGAAGGACGGGTTGTTCTGCTCCAGGGAGGCGGAACTTGCCCACAGTAGCCCTGTACAGATGTGTGAGGGGTTGCTGAGGGGGCTGGCGAATTTGCTGGACCTAGTGCCAGGGGAATCCATGCAGGAGACGATCAGGCATCACACGGGTTATAAGCCTAGAAGATCTTTAAGTTCATTTCAATCCTAGGATGTTTTTCCTCAAGAAAAAATACTATTTGTCTCTAAGGCCATTGTTTGTACTTTTTTTTATAATGATGGATCTGATCCACATGAAAGCTACATGGCTCACCCCAGGAAAATGCACCTCAGTTGGGGTTTCACTTGGCTGGATATTTGCATATTTTGTTTACTCACACACAGTCCAGTATTAGGAATTGGGGTGTTTATGATCATGTTGGGGAAAATGTTTACCTTAGTAGGGAGATCTTGGAATGAAATTTAGTTTCATAAAAAAATAACCCTTGTTTAGAATTACTTTGTGACTATCTTTTGGCAAAATGATGGAGCTGGTGGGGGTGTCAAGAAAAGAGGGAAGGAAATGAGAGACATTGCTTTCTGTCTGTACCTTTTGCTTATATAATTAAAGTTGGTTTAAAAATTAACTGGTTGCAGGGGCACACGCCTGTAATCCCATTGTCTTGGGAGGCTGAGACAGGAAGATCACAAGTTCGAAACTGGCCTCAGCAATTTAGTGAGGCTCTAAGCAACCAAGCAAGACCCTATCACAAATAAAACATAAAAATAGGATGGGGATATGGGTTAAGTACCACTGGACCCAATCTCCCAAACAAAAAAAAAGGCTTTTCCTGTCTTGTGAGTGTTGCTCCTTTTTGGTTTCTGATTTTACTTTTATATTATCAGTCACCCATTAGCAGCTGTTCTTTTTCATGGCTCTTTGTTTTTCTGTCCTTGCTCTGCCACCTAGCTGTGTGACCTTGGAAATGTCACATCTCTGTGCCTCATTTCCTTATCCAAAAGTGGAAGGAAAAAGAAAAACAAAAAGAAGAAAAGAGAATATTAAGACTTATCCTTGGATGAGGTTATAAATACCACTTTACTTAAGTTAATTTTAAATTAAAGTGTAAATAAAGTATAATTGTGTTAGTCCATTTTCTGTTGCTAATAACACAATCCCTTAGACTAAGTAAGTTTAAAAGGAAAAAGGGGTTTATTTTGGCTCATGGTTCTGATTCAAGGTTGAGGATTCCTCAAGTGGTGATGGCCTTCTTTCTGAAAGAGCCCGAGGTGACACAGGACATGGCGTGTAAGAGACAGGATATATTAGTAAGTTTTGCATTGCTGTGACCAGTATACAAAAAAAAAGAAAAACTTAGAGGAGAAAAAGTTTATTTTACCTTATGGTTTTTAGAGGTTCAGTCCATGACTGGCCTACTCCATAGCTCTTGGCCCAAGGCAGAACATTATGGTGGAAGGGTGTGGCTGAGGGAAGCCACTTTACATGACATACAGGAAGCAGAGTGTGTGTGTGTGTGTGTGTGTGTGTGTGTATGAGAGAGAGAGAGAGAGAGAGAGAGAGAGAGAGAGAGAGAGAGAGGGAGAAACCTACTGACTCTGACTGGGGGAGGTGCCAGGGACAAAATATAAACCCAAAAGACACACCCCCAGTAACCTACTTCCTCCAGCCACACACTACCAGCCTACAGTTATCATCCAGATAATCAATTCATTTAGATTAAAAACAAACTAAAGAAAAGAGAAAATTAAGACCTATCACAACTATTAGGTTGCAGCTCTTATATCTAATCATTACTTGTCAACATTCCTGCATTGCCTCACACCAGAGCTGTTGGGGATTTCTCATATTCAAACCATAAAATTCCATCCCTGGCTCCAAAAGCTCTTGCCCATCTCACAGTGCAAAATTAATTTAGCCCATTTTCAGGAATCCTCATAGTTTTAACAGTTCTACCATTGCCAGAATTCTAAGTTCAAAATTTCATTTGAGACTCAAAGCAAACTGTTGCCTGTGAGCCCCTATAAAGATCAAGAGCAAGTCACATATATCCAAGATATGATGCCATAGAAGAAACATTTCCATTCCAAAAGGAAGAAATGAGGCATAGAAAGAAGGGAGAGGACTACAGCAATACTGAAATCCAGCAGGGCAAACAAGTCCTTTAGTTCCATGTCCAGCATCTGGGGCACATGGCATCATGATGTTCTCTCCAAAGGGCTTGTTTAGCTCCTCCTGTATGGTCTTGCTGGTTGTAGCCCACATGGCCTCTCTCTTGGCTTTCCTTGGCAGATGTTGCACATTACTCACATCTCTTAACCTCAGGAATCTGCATTGCAGCTTCAACTTCTCACATCTGCATGCATCACCCTCTTAGGGGCTTTCTACAGGGATTCTGACCCTGATAAACTTTGCCTAGCCTCCCAGGCCTTTCTTTGCAGTCTCAGTGGACACCTCCATGACCCTGTAACTTCATCATCCTTTATTCCTGCAGAACCAGCACCACATGAATGACACCAAAGTCTGTTGTCATGTCAAGCAGTAGCCAAACCTCTCAGAACCATGGCTGTAGTGACCTCTGAGTGCCTGGAGAGCATGTTAAACAACTTCCTAGTTTGCCCTGGGTAAGCAGGATGTCCCCATGGTCTCTTCTCAAAGAAATTTTTTACCTTTAAACACGTGAGCCTGCTATTAGTATGATCTTGCCAATTCCAGAGATGTCCTCAGGCCTTCTTTCATATTATCTCTGTGTAAAGTACTTAGCATCTTTTTAGTGGCTATAATCTTTTCAACACCACATCTTCTGTGTTACCTACTTTACATGCACTTAGTTTTTCAAATCTTTATGCTTTACTTTCTGTTCCTCACAGTAAATTTGGTAAAGGTAAAAGCTTCCAACAATATCCATGTCACCATCTAAATGCTGTTTCCTTAAAATTTTCTCTTCCAGATTACTTAGTCCATTGCCTTTAAATTCAGCCTCAAAGAAAGTCTCAAGATATGGGCAAAAGGTAAACAACTTCTTTGCCATAATGCAACACAGATGACCTCTAGTCCAATATTAAATAGAGTCTTCTTTCCTCTTGCAACCTCATGAGCCCAGTCTTGACTGTCCATAGTCCTGTTGGAGTTCTGGTCTTTTGAGCTCCCACCAGAATCACCCATTAAGCTCCACTTACAACACTCTGAGGCTTCTCTAACCTTAATTTTCAAAATTTTCCAAACTCCTCTAAAAACCTATTCCAAATGCTCTGAACCACATAGGTTAGTCACAGCTATGACGCCACTTCCCAGTACCAGTTTCTGCTTTAGTCAACAGTCCATCTCTTTTATCAAGACAGTCAACAAGAACAACTCAGAGGAGGAAGAGTTTATTTTGATTTATGAATTCAGAGTTTCAGTTCATAGTCACCTGACTCCATTGCTTTGGGGCTGAGGTGAGACAGAATATAATGGTGGAAGGGCATGGAAGAGGAAAGCAGCTCAGCACATGGAAACCAGGAAGGGAAGATAGAGAGAGGGAGAGAAGAGGAAAGAGGATGGGGGGGTAAGTGTGCACCAGGGACAAAACATAAACCCAAAGCATGCCTCCAGTGACCTACTTCATCCTGTTTGCCTACAGTTGCCACCCAGTTAATTCATTCAAGTGAATTAATACCAATTAGGTTCCAGTGTTCACAACCTAATCATTTCACTTCTGAACATTCTTGCATCATCACATACAAAAGCTTTTGGGGGACCCTAGCTCCAAACCATAGCACTGGGAGTGTGCATGTGTATGCCCTGGCCTCTCCCTCTTCTTTTAAAGTCACAAGAATTCAATCACTGAGGCTCAATCCTGATGACCTTAACTAGTACTACTCACTTCCTGAGTCTCCACCTCTAGACACCATAGTTGGATTAAGTTTCCACCTTCTTAATATCTCACAATGGGGAAGAAATTTCAACATGAGTGTTAGAAGAGAAAAACCATAGCAAATTATACAACTGTAATTTTAAAATTAAATTTTACACATGTCTCTCTATTGAGAATTATTCCTGGACTCTGGAAGGTTTACTTTTCCACCCCCTTATTAATGAGCAATAGTTACTGTCTACTGATCAAGAATGTCTATGATGTAACTCTTATAAAATTAATTTTTCTAATTTTTTTTCTAGCAAGACACTGATTTATCCCTGCTTGTCACTTTCTAGCAATTATATTGTGCCTTGTGGTTCATGATATTCTGTTGTTTCTCCCTGCTGAACGGAAATTATTTCTTTCTCCCAGCTGGGACAGTTCAAACCAGAGAGCCCTTGGCTTCATGTTTATATGTCTCTCCGCAGAGAGCCCTGAGGGGCTGCCTTTTTGTGTAAGTTCTTGCTGTCCTTGGGCTTTCTGGGACACCCATTTCCTAGCCCAGAGAGCACAACATTCTTTTAAATAGCTGTCTTATCGATTTGCGTACGTGCTGTTTGTACTCGTGCCCGGAGGATGTGTGTACCTTCAAGGGAAACATATTCAAAATTTAATAAATAAACAGGAGTTGTAGAGAATCTGCTCTGCGTCAGGAAACCAAGACTGGGATCAGGTATCAGCCCCTTGTTTGAGGGTCAGTCTATATCTGGGGGTGCCACTGGCTTTCTGAAGATAGGTCTGGGAGGAGAAGAAGAGAAGGAGAAGAAGAATGAGGGAGTGTGGATGATGAGGACCACAAGTGAGACATGGAAAGAGCAAATGAGCAGCACGGCAGGGAATGAAAATGCACCTGTGCATGTACATGTGTGTGTGTGTTCCCCAGGATCCAGGATCACATGGACATGGGAAGAGAAGGAAAGATCGAGACTGGTATCTTAATGTTTCTTAGGGTGAAGGGAAAAATAGACAAATTAGAAAAATAAAATCTGACCAGAAAAATCCAACAGCTTCTAGGGAAGAATTTCACTTAGGTAAAATAATACATGCTTAGGTGTCAATGCAAAAGAAATGAATGGGGGAAAAAAGAGAGTTCTGTCAGCCACAGGGATGCCCATGGTAAGATATTAAACCAGAAGTTCATCTCATAAGTTAGGGGGCTGTGATGGAGAGGGATACTGGAGTACCTGCAAGATCTTTGAGTTGGGTGAGGGGTTCTCTGGTGTTAATTGATATAGTTGCTCACCCTTATTTATAGGGGATACATCCAGAGACCCCTGGTAGATGCTGGGAGCTTCAGATAGTGGCAAAGCCTATACTGTTCTTTCCTACACAAATTATGTGACAAAATACCTGAGAAAAAAACAACTTAAAAAGAAGAAAGATTTATTTTAGTTCACAGTTTCGGAGGTTTCAGTCTCTTGACCCCATTACTTTGGCTGGTGGCAAGGCAAGACATCCTAGTGGCAAAACCCTTGACAATGAGGAGTTATATGTGGTGGAACAAAGTTGCTCACTTCATGGTGGCCTTGAAACAAAGAGAAGTAAAGAAGGAAGGGACCAGAGACAAAACATATCCTTCAGGGACACACCCCCAATGACCTACTTCCTGCTAAAGTTCCCACCACTTCTCAACAGTTCATTAAGGTATGAATTCATCAATGGATTAATCCACTGATGTGGTCAGAGCCCTTACAGCCCAATCACCTCCCAAAGGCCGACCTCTGAACACTACTGTACTGGGGACCAAGTCTTCAATGCGTGAACTTTTAGGGACATTTCAGATCCAAATGATAAGAAATGCATACTCATAGTAATATTTATCTTATATATTAGGCCCAGAAAGAGATGAACAACAATGAGTGATAATAGAATCATTATAACAATATATTGTAATATCATTTATGAAGATGTGGCCTTTCTCTTTTTTTTTCCTCTCAAAATATCTTCAGAAAAGGTAAAGTCAATTACCTAGAATTTCAAATGGTTTACATTTGCCAGTTTCTCTCTCTCTCATACACTTTGCTAAATTGAGATTATATCATTATTCTACCCCCTAAATTTTAAAGCAAATGTTTTTCCAAGAACAGAGGTAATCTCTGAATAATCAGTGTTATTGGACACTGAGCATTAATGTTGATAAAATACTGTCACCTAACGTACAATCTGTATCTAAGTCTCTAATTGTTCCAATCATGTCCTTTGCTAACAACAACAAGAAGAAACCCAGGATCTGCTTGCATTTTGGGGGTCAGTTAGGTCAGTTATTTTGTAAAACACCCTCAATTTAACTTTGTCTGATTATTTCTTTTTGATTAAATTCAGACTGAACATTCATGCAAGAGTACTACTAAGGTGGTATGAAGCACTGAAAATACCTCACGGCAGGAACACATGATGTCTATTTCCATTATCAATGGTGTTAAATTTGATCATTTAGTTATGATGCTGTGCACCAGATTTCTCTGTTGTATTGGTAAAATTTCTCTTTTGTGGGAAATAAGTTAGTCCGGGGGATGATACTTTGGGATTCTATGAATATCTTGTTCCCCAGTGACATTTTACCCTTTGTTTCTACTGTCTCTCTGTGTCCTGACTTAGATAATTATTGCTCTGGTGATTACCAAATAGTGGTTTTTCAAATTCTGTAATTTTCTATGCATCAGTTGATATTCTTCTCTGAAGAAGAACCTTTCTTTCTCCTCTACATTTTCTAATCAGTATATGCTTGTGGACTTTTAAAATATTTAAATTTAAGACAGTATGCATTTATTTATAACACATTTCTGACATTTGTCATTTTTTATAATTTTTAAATTTGTTTTAATTAGTTACACATGACAGTACTATGATCTTGACATATCATATATTTGAATCAGATGGGATATAATTTCTCATTTTCCTGAGTGTACAGGTTGCAGAATCACATTGGTTATGCAGTCACGTATTTTGAAGTTTCTCTTTTTCCATATTTGGCCAGCAGGAGCCCGTATCAGAAAAGTTTTTGAAAAAAAATTATTAAATGAAGAAAAGAACAGTATGAAGTGAGGAACACATCTGTGCTTACCCTGTGTTCCCCCAAGTATCTCTACTTGTTAATCTAACACAAATGCATTTTTTTTTTTTTATTTCTCTCTAGGTCTCATGGACTAATTGGCTTTCGTTCAGCAGGAACCTAACAGACAAGTCCTTCTGCTGTGTATCAAGACAATGCTTGGTTGAAACACTTCTGAAAATGATCAAAGCTGTGTTGCAATGTGACATTGTCAGAGGAGGACAAACAGCTTGAGAATTTCCTGTTAATCACATCACAGCTTGAAGGAAGCCCCTTTCCATCAAGCGGGACTGCATGGCCAGCAGTCCCCACTGAAGGGTTGACAATGAGTGTCCCAGCAGCTCCTAAGAAATCATGTTTCAATCAGTTGCGGGACAACAGAAATGGTGCGAAGAACAATAATGAGAGCATCCTAAGTCTGGGAGATACAAATGCCAATCAAATCATGTTGGAGGTCAGCTCCTCTCAGGGTGAGTCCGAGACACATGACCTGGTGGATGAAATTGGAAATGCCAATTCAAGTGGGCCAGAACACCACACCCACTTCCTTAAGGAACCTCACCAATATCAGGGCTTTGGGAAAGGACCTCAGGCTGCCTCCACCAGTTTGAAAGATTTTAAACTTTCTCCAACCATCCAGAGGGAGCTACATGAAGAGCACACAATGGAGAGAAGCACAGATATCTTGCAGAACCCTCGGAGTGTGCAGGGACCAAGTCTGTCAAGTTGGAGGACTGTAATGGGTGAGGCTAGTCTAGAGGTTCTGGCTAAAAGGGATGTTGAAATTCCCAGGCACATTCCCAAGGATAAGTTGGCAAAGACCCTGGACAATGAGGAATTGAAAAGGCATTCTTTGGAAAGAGCTAGCAGCTCTGCAGCTGCATTTGGGAGCTTGACTCTGCAGCATCAGCAGCCTGCACAACTGGATGCCCTTGAGCCCTGGGGTCATGTGCCTGGGGGTGGAGAAGGGCCACAGAGGACATTGACTGATCACTCTCCAGGGGCAGCTTTCCTTCCAGCTGATAATACCTCAGAGGGAAAGAGTGTATGTCCTCCTAAACCATCTACCTCAGAAGCCAAGGAGACCAGTCCCTCGGAGACCCAGACAGAGGGGGCACACAGACTGAATGTTTGCCACGAGCACGCATCACGTGCTGCCCATCCAGACCCTGCTCTGAATTCAACTTTGTCATTGAAGGAAATCTTGAGTTATCCAGAAGCACAATTAGGTCAGGGGAAGGGGGAACCAAAGCTGGAACTGAAATATGTTCAACCCAGGACCGGGCAGGAGCCAAAGTCGACCCAGGCAGGGGGTCTGGGGTGTCGCAAGGAAGAGAGTGTGTCACACCAAGACAGAAAGGAGTCACGTGGAGAAGCACACAAAGAAGCCATGTTTGCAGTTAGCAACGTTTCAAATAGCAGCCAGCACCATCCTGGAGGGGGAAGAGGCAACAGCCAGGAGAAGACAGGAGTCGGTGCTGGGGTGGAGGATCTTCTCCAGATCAGCCCCAAACAGAGTCCTGCTTCCTTGGAAGTGGCTGGAAATCTTCCCACTGGCAAAGTATCACCAAGTATAGGTAAGAAGTTGAAGGAAATGACATCCAGCAACTTTTTACCCAGTGATGGCCACGTAGCTTTTGTTCCTAACGATCTGACGGACAGCAAGCCCTTGGATGTCAGCGAGGAGACAAAGAGGATGGGCAGTGGGAACAGGGAAAGGACCATGGTGTTGGCCTCAGATCCTTCTCCCAGAGAGAGCAAAATGGAGTCCCCGAACCCTCAAAGCAGCTGCCTAGAAGCAGGGGGAAAAGAGACCACAGTACCCGTGGTGGAAAATGGGAACCTTCCGGAAGATGCAGCCAAGAGTGAAATCACCCCCTCAAGAGCAGAGTCAAGTCTCAGTACCCCGGCTCCTCTCCACCCAGAGACAACTGTGAACACGACCCACCAGCCCACGCCACCCAGTAGCAGTTTTCAGGACCTTGGTGTGTTCAGTGTGAACGCAGGGTCACCCTCAGCAGTCTCACCCGCCACTGACAGTGTGCGGCTGCTCAACACATCCCCAAAAGTGCCTGAGAAGAACACCTGCCCCAGTGGGATCCCTAAACCTGTTGTTGCACCTTCCAAGGACATACCTTCCTCAGAGGAAGGAATGGAGAAGCATCAGGTTGAAAAAACAGAGGAACGGACAGACGTGAAGCCCGTCATCGTGCCCAAGCCCAAGCCTGTGAGGCCCAAGATCATCACCTACATCCGGAGGAATCCACAAGCCCTGGGCCAGGTGGACACTTCACTGGTCCCTGTGGGGCTTCCCTATGCTCCACCAGCATGTAGCATGCCTCTTCCCCAGGAGGACAAGGTGGCAAGTGGAGACCTTAAGCCATCAGCTAACCTCTATGAGAAATTCAAGCCAGACTTGCAGAAGCCAAGGGTCTTCAGTTCTGGACTGATGGTGTCTGGCATCAAGCCCCCAGGACATCACTTCAGTCAAATAAGTGAAAAGTTTTTGCAGGAGGTAAGAGATTGTCCCTTTGATATGACCTATAAGTTGTGTGTCCGAAAGTCTTCAATGAAGACTTTTAGGTGTTTAATACATCATGAAAACAAAATATCCTCTCTAAGCAAGTTGACAATGTTCATGGATAGATATACATTTATAGAAGTCAATGCTTTTAAAAAATTTTCTTAAAAAATATTTATATTTTTTAGTTGTAGATGGATACCATACCTTTATTTTATTTTTTATGTGGTGCTGAGGATTGAACCCAGTGCCTCATGCATGCTAGGTGAGTACTCTACCTCCAAGCCACAACCCCAGCTCTGTAGTCCATGGTTTTGATGGGAGGAGATCATCTAGAGGAATGGATAGTTTTGGCTTGAAAAGTTGAATGTCAAGATGAGATGCACCCACCATCTAAAGAGACCCATTTAAATTTCACCTAGTGTGATCCATATGAAATTAGATAAGTATGCATTTAATCTGGTTTCAGTGTTTAAATAAGTGAGCATAATTCTGTAAACCAGGTTAAAGCAAGAATGAATTCAAAGTAATTGGATTCTCTTCAAATTGAACAGATATCCTCTGATGGAGAGTATTTCCATTTTAGGAGAATCTCCTGTTCATACATGTGAAGAACATTGGGAATGAGCAGAACATAATGTGATTTTAGTTTGTTTTTAATAAAAATGATTCTGACATTTAGCTAATTGTCTACTATGTCCTGGGCCCACATACACAGTCTTTGTCAGTCTCCACTAACTCTTACAGTGATTCTCTGGAGGTTGGTACAACAGTGTTTATCATTGTAGATATGAACATGTGGACTTGGGGGGGTGTAAACCATTCACCTAAGGCTACAAATCAAGGACAGCACTGAGTCTCAAGCCTGTGCAGTTGCAAACTGCTCCATGCTATTCCCATCCGTGCCCAGGTGCTATGGTGAGTTATCCTTGAAGACCTCAGAAATCTGCTGAAACAACCTCTTCATGGGAGCCAGGGTTAAAATGTAGGTTATCAGATCATCTTCTTTCTAACATCCTCCAGGGTTATCCAGGACACCTGGAACAAAACCCAGAACCTGTAGGATGGCTCAGCCTTTAGGATGTGCTTCTTGTGGCTGCATTACCTGCCTACCCAGCCTCCTCGCCTTCTACTCCCTCCTCACTCTGTTGCCTCTGGTCCTTTGCTCATCCTTCTGCTTGGAACGTTCTCCCAGTTGTCCAAGTGGCTCTCTCCCTCACTTTCTTCAGGTCTGTGCTCAGATGTCATCTCATTGAACAATCCCCCCCACCTTCCCTCTGAATCCATGTTCTTTGGTGTATTTCTTCCCATAACTTTCCTCTGTCTGACATACAGTTATTTCTGCACTGAGGAGAATGTCAATTCCACAAAGTGAATATTCTTTTCAATGTGTTGTTCCCTACTGGTTCTCAGAATTTATAATGGTGTTTGATGTAAATGAATGCTCAAAAGATTTTGAATGGGGACAGAGTGTAGCTCAGCGGTAGAGCACTTGCTTAGCCTGTGTTTGATCTCCAGGGTTCAATCCCTAGCACCACACATACACAAATACTGAATGGCAGTTCATTTATGAGCTCCATATGTGTCTGGATCCAAACAATAATACACTAAGACTAGAAATAGAATGATTGAGTCCAAGGCTGGACTCCAACTTGATTGACAGTGCTGACATACTTAAAGAGTACTTAAAGAATGCAGGCTTGCACAGTGTTGTCTGCATGGCCTCCTATTCATTATGGGCCTTTCCTGCACTGACCCTGTGACATCATATTCTAGCCAAGATGACCCTTGGGTCTGGCTCTAGGCAGTGGCTTCTCACTAACGTTGGACCAACTGCTATTCTGGTTTTGTACATCAGTCTCTGAATTTGGTTAAGGTGAGTCATTCTCAAGTTTTCAAATACTCATCCACCTGGGCCTCCAAGGCCAGCCTCATGCTCTGCTGCCGGGCACTCCCACCAGCCCCTGGGAGCTGACCCTCCTGAGGCCTGCAGGCACCTTCTTCTCAAAGTATCTCTGCAGACATTCCATGAAAGGACCTTAGATTTTTCTCTGCCAAACATGCTCACGAGGAAAACTTGATTTGGAGATGAGGACAAATATCCTGTTACTATCAGCAATTCTTTCTCAGGGGCCTCTTGTTTTTCTTCTGTATGTTCCTTTTCTATGTTGCTTCTATTTTCTCTGAAAATAATTACCATAGGCATGTTTTTCCCCCAAAACCATTTTCTTCCTCCTCCAGAAAGCTGGAAGGAGAAAGCCTTGAGGGAGTGGGAGTATGTAGACGTGTGTGGCACTAGTGGTTCTGAGGGAGAGACCCTGTTGAAGTGCTGAAAGCCTCCCAGCCTTGTGCCAGGCACACTCTCTGGGGACCATTTTCAGCTGTAATCAGAGCATCCATGGCCGTGCAGTCCCTTTCTTCAGGCCTCGGTATGCAGCAGGGAGCCCTGGGCACCTGGGCATTAACTCATTTCTGTGATAATTCTCTTTAATCAAAAGTGGGGAGCGGCCTGGCCCTTGGGCACTTGTTCCTACGGCTGCAACTTGACGGAACCCAGCAGGCCCAGCGCAGGGAGATCCAAAGGCCACCCTCCCCTGCCAGTGTGCCCTGAGCTCTCCTCCAGTGACTCCATTCAGTCGCTGAGAAAAGAACACATTTCTGACCGGTTGCAACAGAAATGCTTTTCAATGATTGAAGCCATATAGTTTTTGATAAAGTGGGAGAATCTTAAAAATAAAAACCCAAACTAGCTTCATGTTTTTCCATTATTATTGACAGATTTCCCCCCAAGTTAGAAAGTTTGTATAAAGACAGAGAAATCCAGAGTAAGTGCTCATGTGAGGGAGTCTCTTGTTGGTTGGCAGAAACGGCACAGACATTGAAAGTTTCCAGAAGTGACTTCTGAGATTATCACGTCAGGATAATGAAATATGCTCACTTGTTTATACCGGTCTCTGCTTTAGGCTCTCCACAGGTCCCAGGGACACTCTTCCACTGGTGATTTTAAGGGGAAGGGAGGTGGGAAGAAAGGACTAGGAATTGGAAGGTCAGGGGAAGGTGGTGTCTCACAGTCTGCAGATATGCAATGCAGGGTGGGTCCCCTCGCCACTCCCTGGTTCCACCTCATCTCTGAGGGACACCATTATGATCAGGGCTCTCCAGAGAAATAGAACCAATAGGAAATTTTATGTGTGTGTATGTGTGTGTGTGTGTAAGTGTCCACATGAGAGAGAGATCTGCGTACATGCACATACATGTACACAGAATCTGATTTATAATCAGCCCTTCACACGCATGGGTTCCACATCCTTGGATTCAACCTATGGTGAATTGAAAATATTCAGGAAGAAATTGTATGTTCTGAAAAAATGTGCAGAGTTTTTTTTCTTGTGACTATTCCCTAAAAATATGAATAAAGCAATGTTTACATAGTATTAACATTGTGTTAGGTATCATAAGTAATCAAGAGATGGATTAAAGCATATGGGAAGTTGTGAGTAGGATATATGTAAATAGTATACCACTTTATACAAGAGACTTGAGTGTCCATGGATTTTGGTATCCACAGTGGGTCCTGGACCCAGTCTCTTTCAGATATCAAGGGACAAATGTATTTAAAGAACTGTCTCAACGTGACTGTGGACGATGGCATGTCCAAATTCTGCAGGCAGGCCCGAGAGCCAGCAGCCTGGACACCCAGGAAAGACGTGGTCCCTCAGTTTGAATTTGAATTCCCTCTTCTTCAGAGGAAGTCAGTCTTTTTTAGTTAAGGACTTCAGCTGATTGGATGAAGCTCACCTATGCTGTGAAGGGTGATCTGCTTTATTCAAGGTTTGCTGATTTAAATATTAATCTCATCTAAGAATTATCTTCACAGCAACCCTTAGTTGGTCGAACATTACTGGGACTCCGGGGCTCACCCAAGTTGAAAGATTATATTAACCATCACAGGCACCTTCTCCCTGCCCCTGACCCAGTGGATGCTCAGGGAGGCCTCATTTACCCTGTCTCTCCCCAGCCACAATCCCAGTGAACACGGGGTGTGGGAGCTAGGAGGGGGACAATACCAGAAGAATGTATTTGCTTGCATACCTTGATTTTAGGAATTTGTTTGAAATAATACGGTTCTTTCGTTTGCTTTCAAAGTTCTTTCTCTAAAAACCTCCACTGGAGAAGAGGGGAAGGGCAACTCTTGGCACTGATGTCTGTGTTTACGACAGTGCCGGGTGCCCTGTTATGTTCTGTCAGTAAAGATGAAAGAAAGGAGTATGAAGCTTTTTGTAGATTCCCTTGTCTAATTAAAAATGCATAAACCAGGCATCTAAGGCACACTTTTCGCCTTTTTGAAGAATTTATGCTCTTACCAGAAATAAATTACCCAATCAAATGACAGGCATTGAAGTTATCAAAATCATAAAAGTCATTCTGGAGTGAGAGTGCGGTGGATTTTGACCTTTGAAAAGTGTCCAGTTCCAAAGAACTGAGTAATTATTGAGAACAGAATATTTTAATACTGAAAACCCTACTGATGTGGGTTGGAATTGATATTAATTCCCCGTGAGAGCACCTGCTCAAAGCAATGAGCAATAGGGCTCAAAACTTAGAAATTAAAATTTAAAAAAAAAACAGAGGGTATAGGAATATAAGGAAAAAAAGCTAGAGATCAATAGTGAGAAAGTAAGGACAAAAATTTATTAGACAGCAGATATAGATGCCCTTTCTCTGGGATATAATTTACTAGCCTGAGTTACATACATCTATCTGCTCTAACAGTCAAGCATTGTTTGCAATGTGATTATGATAAAAGCTTAAACACTTAATCTTTTGTTTCAATAATGCCAGTTTTCAGGAGAACTTTATTTCAAACATTAATGAAGTATCACACTAAGGGTTTACCTCTTCAACAGCTTGGATCAAATCTTTTATAACCCTTATTAAAGAATATTCATGATTCTTAAATAGATAGACATTTGACACATAAAATGCATTGTGATTTTGAACACAGTTAACAGATGTATCTTTTCACGTATTGCCCCTAGCACGTTTTTTCCCCCATTATAACTTAAGAAAATAAGTATGTAGTTCTGATTCTTTTTTCCCCGTTTGATTTAAAGAAGAAATGGACTGGGGATTAGCTCAGTGGCATAGTGCTTGCCTGGCATATGCAAGACCTGGTTCTATCCTCTGGATGGCAAAAAATAAAAATAAAATAAAGAAAAGAAACACCAATTATGCCAACAGACATTGGAAAAACAGGATTGCTTTATAAATGGTAGATACCTACCTACAAGTTGTATTCCAGCCCAAACTGGTAAGTATAGGAAAAGTAACAGTAATATCATGATTTCTTTATTTTTTCCAAATAGCCATTTCTCCCTTAATAACAATGCACATTTTGTTTTATACATAGCCAAGTAAAGACAATATAAATTAATAAATTGTATCTACTTATTTTAAGACAAAGTTATATTCACAATGGTACCTTTACTCCACAGGTGTGGTGAAAGTTTCATAATTTTGTGAGCATTTGCTATATTCTTGTTTCACTGCCATTATTTATTTAAAGATTGAATACTGATTCCAATTCCAGTGATTTTGTAACCATTAAAGATTATAGAGGGAGTTCATATTTTCTCCCAAAGGAATATAGATTCCTAGAACAATCCAAGAGATCATCTAGTTGTCAACTTAGGCATGAAGATGCCGAGGCTCAGAGACTGGAAGAGATTTGCAATCAAGCAGCTCAGTGGTACCAGAGTGGATATTGTTTGAACCTGAGTCTCCTGAACCTGTTTAGTGTCACACTGTGGTGTGAAGATCCTGACTGAGCTTTTAATCATTTATTGTAGGTGACAGACCATCCTGGAAAAGAAGAATTTTGTTCTCCTCCCTACACTCACTACGAAGTCCCTCCGACTTTCTATCGGTCAGCCATGCTTCTGAAGCCCCAGTTGGGACTGGGTGCCATGTCCCGCCTGCCCTCTGCAAAGAGCAGGATTCTGATAGCGAGTCAGAGGTCTTCAGCAAGTGCCATCCACCCACCGGGACCCATAACAACAGCTGCCAGTCTCTACAGTTCTGATCCTTCAGGTAACGGTCCAACAGTTGCTGCCTTTTCTTAAAAAATGTGGTAACCTTTGAAAATGGGAATGCCTTCCATCCCATAAGAAGAACCTTTTCCTGCTCATCCATTTGTCAGGAGATGCAGACATTTGTTAAAACTCATCTGTTGGCAGCTGCTGTCTTCTGTATCACCTTTACAATGCCAGCCCTTATCACCATCTCCTGGCTTCCTATAGTTTCTCCCTTCTCTAAAACACCCTGTCGACCAGGGTTCAGAGGCTGCTTCTGCCAAGGGACAGGTGGTAAATATTTTGCCTTTAGGGTCAAACCCCTGTGTCATAACTACTTAAAGCTACAATTGTAGCCTGAAGACAGTCCTGGGCCATATGTGAGTGAGCAGGTGCAGTGTCACTTACAAACAAGGTATGGGATGGATTGCCCGTCCTCAGTTGGCTGTAGTTTGTTGGAGAGATCTTCCTAGGGTGCAGCACTAGCCACCTCACCCTTCCACCCATTAACCAGTCTTGAAAGCCCACATTTTCTTGCAGAGAAAACCTTTCCCAGCCCTCAGCTCCTGTACTACAGCAGTGGCCAGTGGCCAGGTCTCTCCTATGCTTCTCTGTACTCCTTTGCTGTCCTCTGCTCCTGTGATTTCCTCTGGGATTTATATATTATTCTATTATAGAAATAATACATTACATTTGTCAAAAAGTTTGGGTATGGACAAATATGACAAACATAGACCAATATGACCAAATTCTAATATAAACAAATAGGAAGAAAAACATCCTGCTTACATTATTAGAACCTGGCTAGTGTTAACATCATGGAACATTTTCTTATATCTTATTGTATATTAGATATTATGTTATAGTATGTTGTATATTATACTATGTGGTATATAAGTTTGACAAGTGTTATAAAATCATGGAAGAAAATGTTTTGAGAAATTGTAACCAGAAGACTCATGTGAGACGCAGGTGCTTCATGGTAGCCTCTTGGAGGAAGGAAGAAGAGGGTTGGCTGGCGGGAAAATAAAATTTATTTAATCATTTTCCAACTACCAATGGGGTTCTGCTTATTTACACTAATAGAAATAATGCTAACATTTCCATTTTTGTATATAATTATTTCTCTTCATTTATGTTGTTTTCTTGGTACAAATGATCTGAAGTTCCTTATTGAATAAAAGTACATCTGAACATTCTTTTAAAACCAACTAATTTTCTAAAAAACTTGCAACAATTGTTTTCATGCTAGTGCTTCTTCAGAGTGCTGTTTTCTTGTCATATCCTTGCCAGTATTGAGCATTATCATCATTATTATTGTTTCACTTCTTTTGTTTGAGAAGAAAGTTTTCTTCGTTTGCCATTGTAACACTTTATATATCATCCATCATTTACTGAGGAAATTACTGACTGTCTTAATGCTTTTTTTAAAGTTCTGTATTATTTTTATTGATTCCTGTTTTTTATTAGTGGATTATAGCTATACATAATGGCAGGGTTCATGCTAACATTTCATAAATAGATATAACAAAATTTTCTCCATTTCAATCCTCAATGCTGTCCCCTTCCCTTACTTCCTCCTTCCTCTGAGCCCTGTCCTCTATTCTATTGGTCTTCCTTCTATTAATTAATTAATTAATTAATTAATTTTTAAATTGATTTAAGGAAAATAAATGACAGCACAATGCATTACAATTCTTATTACACATATACAGCACAATTTTTCACATCTCTGGTTGTATATAAATATGTTGACACCATTTATTTTTTAATTGGTACATTATAGTTATACATAAAAATGAAATTCACTATGATATATTCCTATGTTTGCATAACTTAATTTGGTCAGTTGCATTTCACAGTTTCTCCCCCTTTCCACCCCTATTCCCTCTCTTTAATCCCTTTATTCTACAGTTCTCTCTTCTATTTTCATGAGATTTCCCTTTTTAAAATTTCTCATTTCTCTTTATTTTCTGTGTATGAGAGAAAACATTTGACCCTTGACTTTCTGAGTCTGGCTTATTTCACTTAGTTTGATGTTCTCCAGTTCCATCCCTTTACCAGCAAATGACATAATTTTATTCTTCTTTATGGCTGAGTATTCCAAGGAGGGGGAGAGCTGGGCCATATGGAGATTCCATCCTAGTCTTTTGAGGACTCTACACACTGCCTTCCAAAGTGGTTGTCCTAGTTTGCAGTCCCACCAACAGTGCATAGCATACCTTTTCCCCTACTTCTTCTCCCACATTTGTCATTATTTGTGTTTTTGATGGTTGCCATTCTACCTGGAGGGAGATGAAATCTCAGTATAGTTTTGATTTGCATTTCCCTAATTGCTAAGGATGTTGAAAATGTTTTCATATATTTGTTGGCCATTTGCATTTCTTCTTTTGAGAAATGTCTGTTTAGTTCATTTTCCAATTTATTGATATGGTTACTTGTGTGGATTTCTTTCTCTCTCTTTTTTTTTTGGTGTTAATAAGTTCTGTATGTTTTCTGGATATTAATCTCCTGTTGAAAGAGTAGCTGACAAAGATTTTGTCCTATTCTGTAAGCTCTTTCTTCACTTTTAATTGTTTCTTTTTCTATGCAGAAGCTTTTTAATTTGATGCCATCCCATTTAATGATTTTTGGCTTTTATTTCTTGAGCTTTAGAAATCTTATTAAGGAAGGTGGTGCCTATTCCAGTATGTTGAAATATTGACTCTCTATTTTCTTCTAGCAGTTGCAGTGTTTCTGGTCTATTTCCTAGGTCTTTCATCTACTTTGAGTTGAATTTTGTGCAGGGTAAGACATTGAGATCCAGTTCCATTCTTCTGTATATGGATAGCCAGTTTTCCCAGCACCATTTATTAAAAATGCTATCTTTTCTCCAGTGTATATTTTTGGCATATTGGTCGAGAATCAGATGACTATATCTATATCTACATCCATCTCTAGTCTTCTAGTCTATTCCATTGGTCTTCATGTCCATTTTTACATCAACATCATGCTGTGTTTGTTACTGTATAGCCTTGTAGTATAATTTAATATCAGGTGTTGTTACCAGCATTATTCTTATTGATCTGGACTACTTTGGTTGTGCTGGGTCTTTTATTCTTTCATATGAGTTTTAGGAGTGTGTTTCTAGTCTGTGAAGAATGTCCTTTGGTGGGGATCATGTTGAATCTGTATATTGCTTTTGGTAATATGCTATTTTGACAATATTAATTCTGCCTGTCCAAGAGCATGGTAGCCCTTTCCATTTTCTAAGTTCTTCTTCAATTTTTTTCTTTAGTGTTTTATAATTTTCACTGTAGAGGTCTTTTACCTCCTTAGTTAGATTTAATAAGTCTTTTTTTTAGGCAATTGTGAATAGAATTGTTTTCCTTATTTCTTTCTCAGAAGATTCATTATTGTAGTATAGGAAAGACTGATTTTTGTGTGTTGGTCTTGAATTTGCTACTTGGCTGAATTTGCTTATCAGTTCTAGAAGTCTTCTGGTGGAAATTTTTGGGTCTTCTAAGTATAGGATCATGTCATCAGCAAATAAAGGTAACTTGACATATTTTCCTATTTACATCCCTTTAATTTCCTTCTCTTGCCTGATCGCTCTGTCTAGAGTTTCAACAACTATATTTTTAATATTTATTTATTTATTATTATTTTTATTTTAATATTTTGGGGAGTATCAGAGATTGAACCTGGGTTGTTTAAGCCTCATCCTGAGTCCATTTATTATTTTTTATTTTGAGACAGGGTCTTGCTAAATTGCTTAGGGCCTTGCAAAGTTGCTGAGTCTGGCTTTGACTTGTGATCTTCCTGCCTCAGCTTCCCAAGCCACCAGGATTACAGGTGTGCACCACTGTTCCTGGCAAGAACTATCTTGAATGGGGTGGTGACAGTGGGCATTCTTCTCTTGTTCCTATTTTAGAGGAAATTATTTAAGTTTTTCCTCCATTCAGTATGATGTTCGCTTTAGGTTTATAGTTTATATATACTGCTTGATATTAAGGTTAAGTTCCTTCTATCCTTAGTTTTTCTAATGTATTTAACATGAATGGGTACTGGATTTTGTTGAAGACTTTTTCTGCATCTTTTGAGATGACCATGTGATTTTGGTCCTTATTTCTATTTATGTGATGAATTACACTGATTTACGTATATTGAACCAACTTTGTATCCTTGAAATGAGACCAACTTGATCATGGTATCCAATCTTTTTAATGTGTTTTTAAGTACAGATTGCTAACATTTTATTGAGAATTTTTGTGTTTATGTTCATCAGGGTTAATATTCTGTAGTTTTCTTTCGTTGATGTGTCTTTTTCTGGTTTTGGTATTAGGGTTATGGCTTCAAAGAAAGAATTTAGCAATGTTCCCTCCCCTCCTATCTCACAGAATAATTGGAGGAGGGTTGGCATTAGTTCTTTAAAAGGCTGTTAGAAGTAGGCTGAGAATCCATTTGGGTCTTGACTTTTCTTTGTTAGGAGGCTTTTTATTCCTTCTTCAATCTCATTGCCTGATACTGGTATGTTTATGTTTTTTATAACCTCCTGGTTCAATTTGAGTTGGGTAGATTATATACAGAGAGAAATTTGTAAATATCTTCTAGATTTTCTAGTTTAATGGAGTATAAATTTTCAGAATAGTTTCTAATGTTCCTCTGGATTTCAGAATTGTCTGTCATAATATCTTCTTTTTCACCTCTGATTTTGTTAATTTGGATCTTCTCTCTCTCTCTCTCTTTTGGTTAGTTTGGATAAAAGTTTATAAATCTTATTCATCTTTTCAAAAAACCAACTCTTCATGAATTGACCCTTTATATTTTTTTATTCTCAATTTCGTTTATTGTATATCTAATCTTATTTTTTCCCTGTTTTCTACTGGCTTGGGAATGGGTTTTTTTCTTGTTTTTCCAGGGTCTTAAGAAATAACATTAGATTATTTATTTGGATCTTTCTTCTTCTTCTTTTTTTTAATGTAGGTACTCAATGCTAAAAGCTTTTGATTTACACCTGGCTTAATAATGTTCAGAGTTTTTTGATATTTTGTATCTATTCTCCTTGTGTCTAAAAATTTTTATTTCTTCCCTGATTCCTTCTGAGACTCATTCCTTGTTCAAAGTGTATTTATTATTCAATATCCATGTGCTAGAATTAGTTTTGTTTTTATCTTGTCATTGATATCTAAATTTCAAGAGTCTAGATGTTATCTTGATTTTTTTTGTATTTGCTAAACTTGCTTTGTGTCCTAAAATATGGTGTATTTTGAAGAAGATTCCCTGTGTAACTGAAGAAAGTTAATTTAGTTTTTGATGGATGAAATGTCTAGTAAGTCTATTTGATTGATTATATCACTTTACACATTATCATTTACTCAAGTAATCATTGAGAGTCTTAATTTTTTTATAAGAATTTCTATTAAAATCACACGGACTAGCCATGGTTCCATGATATGTGGACATTGTATGGGCTTTCCTGTTGCAGGGTGGTATGACTCAATTATGTGAGTCAGTTACTCACGTGGCAGTGGTTCCTGAGGAACTGTCAGCACCTAGTCCAGGTGTGAAGACAGAATGAAAATAGACAAAAATCTTGCCCAAGTAGAGTTTAAATTTTAGAATGGGGAGGGGGCAGGCTTTTAAAAATTTAATAAATTAGATGGCTGATTGGGAGATAGAAATAGTATCACATAAAGTGAAACATTAAAGACAGGGAATAGAAGGTTTGGGACGAGAAGAGATATTGCAATTTTGAATAGAGTGGTTGGAAAAGACCTTCCTGAGAAGGTGAACTTTAAATCAATCTCCAAAGTAAGAGAGACCCCCATGGATGTCAGGGGTATTGCATTCCAGGCAGAGGGAGGAGCCAGAGCAAAAGCCCTAGGGGGCAAGAATGGCAGGAAAGTGGAGCAGAGTGAGTAATAGGTGAGTGGCAGGAGATGAGAATAGAGGGGATTGGTTTGGGGAATGTGGGGTGTACAGGGCCCAGTGCTATGGTAGGGATTTGAGCTGGGCTGGCATGACCAGACTTTAGTTAAGCAGGATCTCTCTTGTTGAAGGCCGACTATAAAGGCACAAAGGCTGAAGCAAGGAGAATGGTCAGGAGGCAATGTGGTGATCCAGGTGAGAGAGGGCAGGACCTTGAACCATCCTGCCATGAGAGAGTCAAAAAAAAAAAAAACGGAGTTTCTCGCCGACTAGATATGGGCCATGAGAGAAAAGGAGCAATGTAGGGTGACAACAGGGTTTTACACCTGAGCCACTAGAAGAATGCCATGCCACACAGAGAGATGGAAGTTTAGAAGGACAGGCAGCAGCCAAGTTAGGATATGTGAAAGTGGAAATGCCTCTGGTCATCGTATACGAGAAAGTACTGCATCTCTGGGACTAGAGCTGAGAAGTCAGGATCTGGCTAGAGATTTAATAGTGCTAGTGGTCAGCAGGTAGTTGGCATTTACAACCATGATGGTCCTCTTCACTGGCCGGCCGCTGCACCTCCATCATTAACCTATAGATATGATGTGAACTTGAATTATGTGCCTCTGAAATAGTATGACATAACACACGTTAATAGTTCTATTTTCTACACAAAATGTGGAAAAACTTCAGATCCCTAAAAATAAACTTAGTTGGGATTCATTTTGCAATAGTCAAGGATTTAAGAATAGACCACTTGCATAAAAATACCACTAGCCAGCAGAAGCAGACAGATGGAGTTCTTCTGAGGCTGGCTTATTTGTATTCACACATTTATGGTCAGGGTGACACTTCAAAGTTCAGTTCGGTTCTGGAGATACACATGTGAGGGGCTCTCTTCCTCCCTGCTCCTTCAGGCTCCCAACTCTTTTTAGGGCTTCTGTGTGTCTTAATTCAGAGAACAGAGTGTGCCCCCATGAGTAATCATTGGAGGTTAAGAAAATCTAACATGAGGACATGGAAAATGTCAGATCCCTTCTTAGTGCTATTGGGAGGACTACCTGGCAGAGGCTCTGGAATAGACTATGAGAGGTTCCTACGCCAGGGATTAAGGGCAGTGGTGCAGCTCCCATTGTTCCCGTCCAGTGGAGCCGTCCTTGGCTTTTGCTTGGTTGGCTCACTTGCCTGACCCCAGACAGCAGGACCTCCCCTTTCTTGGGAAACTTTGCTGGAATCCCCCAAGCATTTATCACTTGCTTTGGCAGTAGCTTGACTCATTTCTTCCTTCCTTCCTTCCTTCCTTCCTTCCTTCCTTCCTTCCCCCGGAGAAATCCTTTCATTTTCTTAGTGTTTTCTTTAGCAATATTCATCAAACTTTTGGTTTTTTTTTTTTTCTTTTTAATTTCACAGTAGACTTAGATGTTCCATGTTCCATGCAATGCATAACCAAAGTCATTATCCAGCTAAAAACTGTTAATAGTTCTCCTTAACTTGAAAGCTAAGAGCACTTAACTTTCCAACTATTTTTACTTACCCTACTTATTGCAAATATTTATTCATTTTGCTATAGAATAATGAATATAGTTCAGGGGCACTGTTGAAGGATTGTGCCACCCAGGTAGTACCTACCATAAGTTAGGTACTATTGTTATTTTTGCATTATGGATGAAGAAAATAAAATTTAGGCTAATTACCTTGTTCTTCATCTTGCAATTTGACAGTCATACTGTCAAGATTAGAAATCAAAATTCTAAAAAAAAAAAAAAAAAGAAATCAAAATTCTATCTCAGCATTTTTGTTCTTAACCCCAACACTAGACAATATCCATCAACTGGCTGTGGTAAAATCTTATTGTCCTGCAACATCTTTATTTTATTTTTTTTTAGTTGTTGATAGACCTTTATTTTATTTATTTACCTGTGGTGCTGAGATTTTGAACCCAGTGCTTCACACATGCTAGCCACAACCTCAGCCGTGTGTGTGTGTGTGTGTGTGTGTGTGTGTGTATTTATTTATTTATTTAGTGGTGCTGAGGACTGAACCCAGGGCCTTGTGCATGCAAGTCAGGCACTCTACCAATTGAGCTATATCCCTAGCCCCTGTATCTTTATTTTATAAGGCCAATTTTTATAGATTTTCTATGCTGCAGAATTATGGCTCATGGGCTGCAAACCTGATTTTAAAAATGAATTTTATTATATACCTGCATTTATTTTTTTACTGGCTGCTGCCACAGTTGAGTTATTCTTATGGAAACAGGATTTTGCCTAGGAGCCTGAAATATTTACTGTCTGGACCTCTAAGAAAAGTAGGTTGATCTTGCCTTTGGATATTGTCAGTTCGCCATTTAGAGTGGCATCATTTAGGTGAAAAGGTAATGGCAAACTTTGAAACTCTTTGATCAATGAAAGTCTAGGTATGGAAGACAAGAGGAATTTAGATGTCATCCATACTTGGAGCATGATTAATCTGTTTCAAAGAACTTTCCCTCCATCCCTTTCTCCCTTCCCTCTCTCTCCTTCCCTCTCTCTTTCTTTTGAATTTAGCTGTTCCAACACAGGATACAGGACTGTACTGGTGTCAGGGAGGCCTCAAGGGCATTGTGCACATGGTAGGTCTTTAGAAAGTCTGATGTTACACACCTCTGGAAAATTGGCAGGACATCTGCTGGGTGACTCTCAGTCGTCACACGAAATATCAGGTAGACAAACTGAGTCCTGTGGTTGAGATGCTGTTTTGGTCGTCTTTTAAGTGCTGCGACTAAAACACTCAACCAGCACAACTGTAGAGGAGGAATCGTTTATTTGTGGGCTCATAGTTTTAGGGGTCTCAGTCCATAGAAGGCTGGCTCCATTCCTCAGGGCTTGAAGTAAAGTAGAACACCGTGGTGTAACAATGTGGCAGAAGGAATCAGAAAGAGAGATCTCCACTTACCAGATACAAATAGATACCACAAAGCCATGCCCCAATGCCCCACCTCTTCCAGCCACACCCCACCTGCCTTTAATTACCATTCAATTTATCCAATCAGAGGATTAATTCACTGATTAGGTTAAGACTCTCATAACCCAATCATTTCTCCTCTAAACCTTTTTGCATTGTTACATATGAGCTTTTGGGGGACTTTTTGTATTCAAACCACAACAGATTCTCAGCAAAAAATCTAATGGAAAAGCATTGGGGTAGTCTCTAGGACTCTTCTCCTACCTCTTTTCAAGACCCCTAGTTTTCTTAGTAAGATAATTTTAGGATGGTAGAATGAAGAAGTTTTAGCCATTTTCTTTTCTAAGGAATCCCCTCCAAAACAACAACAACAACAACAAGAACAGAAAACAATGTAAGTGTCATCTTCAATAAACCTAGAATTGTCTGTGTTTTAGTCAAATTTCTCCATAGGAACAGAAACAAAGGACGATTATACGAGAAGATTTATTAGGAAATAGATTAGTCAGAGGCTTGACAGTCCCACAGTGGCCACCTGCACGCTGTAGAGCCAGGGAAACTTGTTGCTGCTCAGTCCAAGAAGCTGGAAACTCAGAATAAGAGGGACCAATGATGGAGCCCCAGACTGACACTGAAGGCCCTGGAATTCCCCTTAGAGCTACTGGTGCAAGTTCATATTCAAAGGCTGAAAAATCTGGAGTCTGATGTCAATGAACAACAATATAATAATAATAATAATAATAATAATAATAATAATAATAATAAACAGTACCTGCTTAGGAGTCAAGTGTGCACAGGCACGAAATTCCCTCTTCTGCCTTCACATTGCATCCCAGTCTCCAGCCTTCTGGATGGTGCCACCAGGTTCAGGACTGGTCTCCCCCAGTCAGTTTGCTGACCCATGTGCCAATTTTTCATGGAAGTACACACCTAGAATGCTTTTTCAATTTTTATAGGTCTCCCTTGATCTAGTCAACAACCAAAATTAACTTTATAATCTGTTTGTCCAAACTACTAGAATCAATGAAGGGCTGTCAAACGCAGAGGAGGCGTTCAGCTTTGGGTCTCAGGACAGGTTACAGAGGAGCCCACAGAGCAGGGCACTTACCTGAGGAATAGGACCCAGGTGTCCTGTGTTGGAACGATGGGCAGGATGGATGGGCAGGAGGTAAGAGTGGCCATGGCCCACAGGACAGCAGGAGGACAGGGTTGCATGAGAGCACATACATCTTTATAATAAGGTCAGGTGTCAAGAGACCCTAAAATACACAGCCCTACAGCTGCCAATTTCATATATCTGCCGAGAAACACAGCTTGAAGAAAGAGCCTGTGCCTCACACACACAACCTCAGGGAGTTGAAGCCTCTTGTGGAGCAGTGAGTGTTACTGCTGGCTTAGGACCCAGCCTGGTCCTCTTCTCAATTAATGGCTTGCAAATAGCTAAACAGGAAGATGAGTGAGAATCAAGTCCTCACCTTCTTGCATCCCATCCTCTGCTCACCTACATACTCCATCAGGCCCCACCTTCAGGGACCTGGTCTTCTAGGAAACACCAAAAATATTTTTATTTTTATTTTTACTCCCTCTATTACATTCTCTCATGATCTTAACATTTTAAGCCCTGAGTTTTACTTGTTATGATTCAAATGAGGTACAGAGACTGGATCTCTCTCTTAATCATCCCTTGGGACCTAGATGGGATAGTCTCAATACAGACATTGGGAGCTCATTCCCAGCTACCATGAGAATAAGACATTCCAATCTAAATCTGCTTCTTACAATGCACCTTAAAAATGTCATTTCCCTTTTCTCTTTTCCTCTCTCATACCCTTCTTTTTTTTGAGTCCCTCTCTTAATCATGACTCAAAAATACCTCCCAGGAATGCTTCCAATTTTCCCTGACACCCACACTGGCTGTGGCCATTGGGATTTTCTCAGCCTCACCAGAGTAAGCATGAGACACAAAGTCACCACCAGACTTCCCATTGTGGTTCCACCATGTCCTGTGTTCCCACAGGGGAAGGATGGTGAGTCAGTACACTCTCTGCCTTATGTCTAGGAAATCTTTAAGGATGTGCCATGTTTTTTCCTTTTGAATTCTCAGTTATCTTCTTATAAGGTGATGTCTTCTTCTCTAGGTATTTGCATGAGAAGTTTGTTTCAGGCAGAGGGAACAACACACCCAAAACCTTGGGGGTGACAATGCGCTTGGCTTGATCAGAGAAGAGGAATAAAGCCAGCTACAGCTAGAGTAAGTGAGAGGAACATGGTAGGGGAGAAAGTAGGGAGATGGATGATGGACAGATTAAGGACCAGGTACGGAGTTTAAGTGTGAAAGTTTTAAACATGATCTGATTTATGTATGTATGTATGCAGCTATTACCAAGATCAACCTGTGTAGAAGAGGTAAGAGTAGAAGCAGGGAGATCAGGTAGGAGCTGTCAAAATTGTGCAGATGAAGGATACTGACAGCTTGTAGGATAGAAAGAGAAAGGAATGGAATTATTGGGATATATTTTGGAGGTAGCAATCCATAGTATTGGCATTGAGAGTGGGTGATGAGTAAGGAGAAGATTCAGTTAAAACTTCTGGAATTTTGGCTTGAGCAATGAGGTGGATGGTGATTGACTGATGAGGGCACAGGGATAGAGTAGGCCTGGGAGGACATTTTTAAAAATTCTGCTTTGAGAATTCTAATGGTTTTCATGGAGGTAATTAGATATATGAGCCTGTAGTTTTTGGAGTGGTCAGGGCTGGAGATTAAAATTTGGGATTCATCAAACACTAACTGAAGTTTGGAGAAGTGCAGCTAAGAGGGGAAGGTATCCCAGAATGGGGCCCTACAACATCACAACATTTAGAGATCTAACAGAGAAGACTGGGAAGCAGCAATCAGTGTAAAAGGGGAAAAGCTAGAGAATGTGGTGACCTAAAAACTGTAAGAAGAAAATGCCAACATAATCAAGGAGAGGTCAACAATTTTGAATGCCACTGATGCACTGGGTAATTTAAGGACAAAGAAAGGATCTATGAATTAGGCAAAATGGAAGCCATTGATTATCTTTATAGGAACAATACAAATGGAGTAATGGGACAAAGCCTCATGATCCAGATAGAAGGAAATTGACACTCATGTGTAGTCAACTCAAGCTTGTGGATATAAGAGGAAATGGCAAATATGGCTAGAAGAGACTTGGTCAGGGTTTCTGGAAAACACCTTTGGTAATTTGGGATGATTGAATCAATGTGCAGAATTTCCTTGAAAGCTGCCTCTGTATTGACTGTGACTCGAACATAAGAAGCACTGTCAACTGTACCCAAGTGTGTTATGGATCAGAACAAATCTATTAAATTTCCAGGTAATTGACACATTCAGCTAATTGCTGTCAATGTGAAATATATTTTCTACAGTTATTTTCCTGGTCTGTTTGCTCAGCTTTTAGAAAATTAAAAGAGCCAGAAAAGGAGAGCTTAGATAAGCAAAGAAAATGAAAATGTCCCAAGCAAAGGAACAATGCATCTGAATGGCTTACCATCACAGCATTTCAGAAGATAAATAGAAGTTAAGCAAACTGTGGTCCTGAGCAGGGAAAGATGCTTACTCTAAGGCCAAGAGCTGGGGGAGAAGAATCAATGTGAATCACCTTAATAAAAGTAATGGTTTGTTTTAAGGATAAATTTGTATACAGAATTATTTTTGACAAATTAAGTATAATGATGATGAAGATGAACATGATAATTAACTGTTATTATGCAGAATGATTGCCATATAAGACCATATTTTTATGTCATTTGCAAACAACTCTAGGAGATATATTTTTGTTGTTTGCTTTCTGTTCAATTAATAAGGAACTTGTTTTAGGAGTAAGGCTCAGATCACAAATCTTGTGATTCAGGGAAGTAGTACTCAAACTGAGATCTGTGTGATTGTTAATTTATGTTAATAATCATCAGGATGACAGCACTGTCACTCGTCTGCTACTAGAGGGCTCAATTTGCTTTCCTTGGAGCAGATAGGTACAATACGTTATTGGCAAGTTGCAAGTCAAAGCTAAACCTAGACAAATGTGTACCTTTGTATCCACAATCAAAACACAGAACATTTTCCAAATCCACCAAATTTCTCTGCTACAGGCAAATACCAATCTGCTTTCTGTAGTGATGTATTATATTTATTTTTTCTTGACCATCATATACATGCAATCACACAGCATATACTATTCTTGTGTCTGGTGTCTATCACTCAGCATGTTTTTGAGATCCACTCATTTTGTTATGTGTATCTATAGTTTGTTCCTTTTTTTGCTGAGTATTGTATCTTAGAGTTGTTTTCAGTGTCTGGCTATAACAAATGAAAGTACTACAAGTATTCATGTACAGGTCTTTTCATTAACATGTAGTTTCATTTCTTTTGAGCAAATACATGGGAGTGCAATTGCTGGGCTATACAGCAAGTGTATGTTGATTTTATATGAAATTTCCAAGCTATTTTCCAAAATGTTTTTTTTTTAATCTTGTATTCCCATTAGCAATTTATGAGAGTTCTAGTTGCTTTATATCTTCACCAGTATCTGATATTGTTAGTTTTTTCAAAATTAGTCATTCTAGCAGGCACAAAATCTCATTGTAGTTTAAATTTGCATTTATCTATTTTTTTTCTTTTTTCTTTTTTTTGGTACTAGAAAGTGAACCCACAGGCACTTTAACCACTGAGTCACATCCTCAGCCCTTTTTAAATTTTTTTTATTTTGAGACAGGATTTTGTTAAGTTGCCGAGGCCGGATTTGAACTTTCTGACCTCCTGTCTTAGCCTCCCAAGCTGCTGGGATTACAGACGTTTGCCACTGCACTCAGCTGTAATTAATGATTTTGAACATCTTTTTATGTGTTTACTTGCATTTATATAACAACTTTGGTGAAACATGTGTTCAAATACTTGGGCCATTTAAAACATCTGATGGTTTTTCTTATTGTTATTTAGTGTTGTTATAGATCATTTCTGTTTCTGACTCCAGTGCTTTCTGACTCTACATCATGCTTTAACCTATAATGCTTTCCAGCCATTGGGCCTGGTTGAGAAACTAAAGATGTTGTCTTGAGTGCTCAGACTACAGCTGGTCTTTAATTCCTTTTAGGTGGATATAAAATCTGGTTAGTAGAACCCAAGATGGGTGTAGAAACAACTTGCTGTTAGAAATCTTGCTTTTAAGGAATGAAGACACTACTTTTCTGGACTGCCTTTTAGTAGAGTCTATATGTTTTATGTTTTTTCTTCAGAAAAACATCTCTAATGGCCTGATACATGTAAAAGATGTTAACCTATACCATGTACAGCATGGCAGGGTGTAATTTGGGGGTGTAATATATGCACTTAAAATACACCTAATATTGCTAAAAGGTTTTGTATGAACCAATACAAGAAAAGGACTATAATATTTTTTGATCAGAATAGTTGAAAGGTCAAAAGTGTTTTTTTCTTTTTTAGGAATAGAGGATAATACTTCATTCTATAGATAACCAGAGAAATTCAGTCAGATGAGAAAATCTCAGATAGTTTTTCTCAATTATACAATTTTGTTATGGATTCTGCTTATTAAAATAGATTTTATTTTGGGGCTTTACATGCTGTGTAAACTTTCCTTTTTTGGTGATTTAAATAGAACGAAGACTAGTAAAGGAAGGGGAATGGGGGAGAGAGAAGAGGAAAAAAGTACTGGGACTGAGATGGAGCAAATTATATTCTCTGCATGCATGATTATGTCAAAATGAACCTCAGTATTATAAATTACTATAGTGCAATAATAAAAGCATTTGAAAATAAAATAAATGGGGTGAATCCTACCAAGTTTTGAAATGTAGATGAAGAAATTACTAACATATTTTGAAGAGCAAATAAACTTGATGGAATAATTTAAGCTAGCACACCTTGGATGGTTTTGATAGTATTAGAAATTTAGTAAAATGTAAGTATATGACCAGTATTTCTGGTATAATAATTCTAAAATGGCAGTGTTATTTTCTCCCCTATGACACTTGCTTTTTTTTTTAGTACCAAAGTATGTAATAATTCTGAATCTTTTGATTTGTATAAGCAGACCATTTTCAAGTTCTTTATTTTATTTATTTATTTTTAATACTTTTATTTTATTTATTTATTTTTATATGGTACTGAGGATCTAACCCAAGGCCTCTCACATGCTAGGCAAGCGATCTACCACTGAGCCACAACCCCAGCCCTATTTTCAAGTTTTAATGCAGTTAATAGCTGTGAAGGATATTAATATGAAATGCTTAGGATACCCATACCCCTGAGAACCGCAGGACTTTCTCTGCCTCTTCATAGTCTAGCAGAGCTCAGTTGTAGGAGGAATGAGGCTGGGATGCATTGATTCATTCATACATTTTGCTAAATTTCTAATACTATCAAAACCAATCAAGGTGTGCTAGCTTAAATCATTCCATCAAGTTTATTTGCTCTTCAAAATATGTTAGTAATTTCATTATCTACATTTCAAAACTTGGTAGGACTCACCCCATTTATTTTATTTTTAAATGCTTTTATTATTGCATTATAGGAAGCCTGTTCCTAGCACTGGCTCTGTGCAGAGCACTGGTGTGTGCTGTAGAAAAGTGTCTTAGGGAAGGAAGAATGTGAGGGGGCAGCTTTTCCTGGTTTGACAAGTGCAGGAGAGCTCCGAGAGGAATGAGAGTGGGTCTGGATGAGTTCATGGGATGGACACAGCGAAACAGTGACGTCCATGTAGGAAGGAAATGACCGACTGTGGAGTTTGTGCCTCTTCAGGAAGCAGGGGCCAGTTTCATGGGTGGATGTGGAGTGTGTGGGTTGGTGTCACTGGAAACAAAACCAGATGGTGAAGAGATTTCTGTTCCAAGCTAAGTTTGGAGGGATTTGTTTTTTATTTAGAATATTTTTTGGGGGGGGGTGGGAGGTAGGGAATGGGAAACCTTTAGGTGTTTAAATAGAGAATTGGCATAATTATATATTTTGAAGAGATAGTTAGGGAGGTAGATCATTGTAGGGAGGCAACAAGAAAACTACTTTCATTATATAAGCATGACATAATGTTTTTATACTTTTTCCGTATTTGAATAATGCCATAAATTACTTTTGTGGTCCTCATGATTAAAAGCTGACACTTCAGAAGTCAGATGGAGACGGTGCCTAGTCTCTTGGTGCTGAGTCTCATCCCAGTTCCCTATATATTAGTTACTTCATCTGTACCTCTGAGCCTCAGTGTCTTCATCTCTAAGATAATAGTAATAATAGAACCTAAAGCTTTCAATTGTTGGGAAGACTGAATGGAAGCTCTCCGTCTAGTGTCTGGCACTCAGCATATAATCAATAAATCAAAACATCTCACCTGACCTCTAAGGCCTCCAAGGTCAGGTCTGCTGTTCTTTCTCCCTGGATCTTATTTTCACCCCTTTTCCTCTTCTCACTGAACGTACCCCACCGTGAATTCCATTTGGTTTCCAGGCATGCACTTAGTGACTTAAGATCCTTTGTGTTTGCCACTCTTCTAGAACACACTTCCTCAACACTTTCCAAGGGTAACTCCTTCTCCTCCTTTAGGATTCAACATGAATGCCTCTGCTTCAGAGAGACAGGCTACCCTGATCACCCTCTCTCCATTGACCTCTCCTTAGCCGAATACTTGACACCACATTATCATATGTGTTTCCTTCAATGCATAGTCTGTAATTATCTTATTTTGCTTTTACATATTGATTATCTCTTACCCCACTGCACTCTATAGTCTATGAGAAGAGAGGGACTTAAAACCTCTCTATCTGTTGAAACAATCTTAATATTAATAACAGCAGCCCAATAATGGTAGATCTTATTGCTTTTTTCATCATTATCAAGAAGTGAGGGCTGAGGATATAGCTCAGTTGGTAGAGTGCTTGCCTCACAGGCACAAGGTTCAATCCCCAGCACCGAGAAGAAGAAGAAGAAGAAGAAGAAGAAGAAGGAGGAGGAGGAGGAGGAGGAGGAGGAGGAGGAGGAGGAGGAGGAGGAGGAGGAGGAGGAGGAGGAGGAGGAGGAGGAGGAGGAGGAGGAGGAAGAAGAAGAAGAAGAAGAAGAAGAAGAAGAAGAAGAAGAAGAAGAAGAAGAAGAAGAAGAAGAAGAGATAAGATCCTGAGATACTTTGGAGCTGGGGTGGGCAAACTGAAGGCTAGATGTTAAATATTTCAGGCTTTACTCTCTCTGTTGCGACTCTTCAACTCTTATTGTAGTCCAAGGGCAGCCACAGACAATATGTAAAACACTGAGCACTTCCGTAATACTCTTTTTACAAGAACAGGTGGTGAGACCAGGGAGAGTAGTTTGCCAAATGACTGCTGTTTTGAGGAATCACCAGCCTTTGAGATAAGCAGATTTATTCCTTTTTGTTCAATGCAGTATTCCTTCAGAGATCTTTTGAGGTCCTGTTCTTGGCCAGGTTCTGGTCCGTGTGTTTGGGATGCTTAAATTAAATATGTAGCCCATGACTTTGTGGGGATCTAATGAATAATAAATAAATAGTTGCCAAACAAAGAGAAGCACGTGATAGGGACACATGACCGGGCACACAGGGAGGGGTGCCCCATGCAACTTGGGCAGAGGGGGGCTCTGGAAAGATTTTTAAAATTTGAAATTTTGTAAAATATTCATGCTGAATATTGTAGGATAAATAGGAGTTTGCCAGACTGGGAAAGGATAAAGATGTAATGTATATGTATACCTGTCAAAGAGAGAGGCCATCACCTGAGGCAATTAGGATCCCTCATAGAGACCAGTTACTCCATAGGGACGGCTGTGGAATGTTTTGTAGGATTGGAAGTGGGAGTGAACAATTAGTTATATGACCACATGCAGAATTTGAGATTCCTAAGGGACTTTTAGATAGAAATTTCCAAAAGGCAGTAATTGGGGCTAAAGAGAAGTCTGAGGCAAAGAATAAATGCAGGGTCTTTTGTATCTGAGAGATGTGAGTTGACATCATAAGGAGAGATGAGCAGATTCAGGGAAAGAAAGGGAGAATAGCCAGGTGGTGGCGCAGGCCTGTAATCCCTGGGGCTCAGGAGGCTAAGGCAGGAGGATCACGAGTTCAAGGCCAGCCTCAGCAACTTAGCGAGGTCCTAAGCAATTTAGTGAGACTCTGTCTCTAAATAAAATATAAAAAAGGGCTGGGGATGTGGCTCAGTGGTTAAGACCCCTGTGTTTAATTCCCCATGGCAGTGGGGAAGAAAGGAAGAATAAAAAGAGGAGGTCACAAAAGGAGCTTTATGTGCACTCTTAGGGAGCAACTGAAGAGAACAGCCAGCGAGAGGGAGAACACTGTTTGGTGGGAGTGAAGAAACATCTGGAAAATGTGTGTGAGTCTAAGTAAGAGGGAATTTCCAAAGTAGAAAATGGTCAGACTGTCTCACAGGAGAGAGGGCAAGTGAAAAAATGCCAAGGGGCTGTTGGGATTGGAAATTAGGCAGCAGTTGGTGACCTAGTTTTGAAGAAGCCATTTTAGTAAAACATGGGGGTGGAAGTCACGTATGAGTAGGTTGAGAAGTGAATGAAAAGTGAGGAAGTGGAAGCAATGAGAATAGACTGCTGTTTCTAAAAATGTGTGTACGGAGAAAAGAGCCATGGGCGCTATCTGGAGGGTGGAGCAGGGCTGCTTTTTAGAGTGTGGTGGGAGAGATTGGAACGAATTCCAAATATAGGGAGATGGGGAGGAGGGAGGGAGGGAGGGAGGGAGGGATGGATGGAGGGGGAGAGAGAGACAGACCCACACACCTGCCCATGGAGAGAAGTTGGTGACAAGTGTGCTGGTGGTGATAACCGTTAGACAAGGTCACCCTGGAAGGTGGTGAATAATGGATCAAGATCATGTTCAGTAGGGTGAACCTTATGAAATAAGTGTAACATTGATTCTACTAAAGGAAAGGATGGGGCAAGGACAGATGAAAAATAGAGTGTTGACTCCTCAGTTAAGAATGAAAACAATTTATCCACATCACCTGAATGCCACTTCACTGAAGACCAAGTCAGATGACAAACTGGTGCGTTACTGAGACAGTTAAAGAGAACATGGCCCAGTTACAGTTCCTTTGGCATCTTAGTGACAGCAGATGACCTTGGGACTTATCTTGGAAGCTGCAATAGAATCCTTTAATTTGTTCTAGTGTTTGTCTTAGAAAATATCAGTGTTATCCATTTCTCTATACTGTTGAAATGGACATAGACCATAGCTTATTTTTTTATTGTGAATTGAGAAAATAAAGCTGCCCTATCTTTCTTATTTTTAATTGCAACTGAGAATGTCTAGTAATGTCTTGGAGAAACATGTTAAAAAAAATAAGTTTCCTTTACCAGACCCAGAGAACCAGCTTCAATGGTTCTGAAGTAGATCCCAGACATTATAAGTATTTCTCTATTAACTGAGACAATATTATTTTTGTGTTTAGTAAGTATCTACTGAGCACCTGCAATATGTCAGGGAATCTTAGGGAATGAAGATACACTCATGAACAAAGCATAAGAGGTCCTACAAGCAGTTACAATACAGCATGATTGAATGCTGTGATGGTAGTCTTCTGAGATCAGGAGGACCTAGGAGGTAAGTCTGATGCCAAGTTTGGGTCTAGAAAGTGTAGTTTAGTATGAAGGGTGAAGGAGTCAAGGTAAGAGAGTGAGGGACGAGGTCATGCCAAGAATGGAAGAAAGGGTGTTGGAGGCAAGAGAGAATGTATATGCAGAGAGGGACCATACAGTGTTGGGGGAAGGATGAGAACAAAAACTGGAGAAGATTGTGAGGACACTGTGCTCAGGATTTTGCCATTTATCCCCAAAGCAAGAAGATACCATTGAAGGATTTGAACAATGCATTGATAAGATCATATTCCTGTTTTAGAAATAACAATCAGTCTGAAGTTTGGAGGACAAGAATGGGATGGGTGGAGGGAAAAAGAGTTGAGGACAGAGACCCTGTAGGAGTCTTTTGCAGAATTCCAGAAAGTATAGCCCAACCAGTATGATGGTTAAAGTGGATGGAGAGAAGTAGATCTGTGTTTTAGAGGTGGATTTGATTAATCTGTGTTCATCAGTTTTCCAGTGAAACAGGATCAATAGGAGATTTAAAAATATCTTCAGTTATTGATTCTTGTGATTATGGAGGCTGAGGAGTCCTGTGACCTGCTCTCTGCAAACAAAAAATTCCAGAAAAGTTGATGGTATACTTTGAAAGCCCAACAACTAGAAGCCAAGAGGACAGGAAAGGACCAATGTCCCAGCTCCCAAGTGGTCACACAGAGAATGAATGCAATCTTCCTCCACCTTTTTGATTTATTTGGACCCTCAACTAATTGGGTAGTGCCCACTCACATGGAGGAAGGCCATCTGCTCGACTCAGTCCATCAATTCAAATGCTGACCTATTCTGGGGACACCCTCAGATACACTCAAAATAATGTTTAACCAGACACCCGAGTAGCCCATGCCCCCATCAAGTTGACATATACAATTAAACAAGTATACCTCCTGAACCTGTGGCCAGGTGCATATCAGAATGGATCAGAAGGAAAAGAATTACAGAAGAAAAATCCAGAAAGAATAACAACAGCCCTAGCTCAACTCTATGGCAAAGATCCATTACTAATTCTGAGGAACCCTGCTGAAGTATGATCCTTGCAGTTAACTGATCCATCTGTAATTTTTTTCAACATGATAATAATTTAGTGAGACCCTGTCTTAAAAAGAAAAAAAAATAAAAAGAACTGGAGATGTAGTTCAGGGCAAAACACCCCTCGGTTCAATCCCCAATACTGCTAAATGAATAAATATTGTAAGATGAAAAAGGTGAACAATTTGGATATTTTTATTCTGTTATCTTTGACCTTTGTTAATATGGAATCTCAAGATGTCTATCTTGTTCCTTGGTGCTTACAAGCATCTACACAAAGCTCATCTTATTGGTTTTATGTAATAGAGAGCAGCTTGCTATAGTCTGGATCTAGAATGTTCTTGTAAGTTTCATGTGTTGAAGGCTTGGTCTCCGAGTGGCGCTATTGTGAGGTGCTAGAACCTTTGAGAGTAGGGCTTAGTGGTAGATCCTTAGGTCATTATGGTGTGCCCTTGAAAGGGATTTTGGCATCCCAGTTACTACTTCTTTCTTTTCTTTTGCTTCCTAGCCATGAAGCATTTTGCTCTTTCACATGCTACCTATCATTGCCACTCAGCACCACATCAGAGATCTAAATAAGCAGCAGATCTACCTAAACATGATAGATCTCTAAAACCTCTAAAGATTTGAGCCAAAATAAATCTTTTCTCTTTGTTAGTTGACTATGTCGGGTATTTTGTTATAGTAATGGAAAGCTGACCAACACAGGGCTGTATCCTTATCTTTATGTACTCTTCTCCTCCTTCCTTATTCCAAAACCATGACTTCTAAGCACAGGTTCAGAAGTTGGAGAATACTGAGAGGTTTGGGTAGGTTGAGTCTCCTACTGGAGTGAGGGAATAGAATCATGTAATAAATATTTAGTGGGTACAGACTGTGTCCTGGCCTTTCTATTCTCAGGATGCCCTTTCCTGTTTCTCTTTTGCTCTTGGTGCCTCCCCCTAGACTTTTGTTGTTGTTGTTCTGGGGATTGAACCCAGGGCCTTGTGCATTCAAGGCAAGCACTCTGTCAACTGAGCTATATCCCCAGCCCTCCCCCTAGACTTTTGATCCTGAAGTTCCTGTTTGCCTTCTCAACCAGAAGTAGTCCTGAAACTTCTCCTTATCTTTCTCCTGAGATGGATCCATGTTTTCCACCTCTTCAGTTTACTCATTTGTTTTGCTGGAGTTCGTCGTTGGTAATTTCCTAACAGAGAGTTCAAAGAAAGCAAAGCTGCTGAGTTTTTGCATTTTTGGAACTGCTCTTAGTTTGTGTTCACTAAATTAAAAGCAATTTTCTAGATTTTCTTTCAAAATGTAAAGACTTCCAGTGTTGTTCAAGAGACACAATGGTGCCAATCTGGTAATCCTTTTGTAGGTGATCCAATTTTTTTTTTTCTTTTTCTGAAAGTTCTAGAATCTTCTCCTATCCTTGGTATTTTGACAATTTCTAGTTGTATGTACACATGTGCACACACATACACACAGGTGTGCCCATTTGTGTGCCCATGTATGTCAGAGTGAAAAAGAGGGAGAGAGGTTTGTCTTGCTAAGTACTTGTTGAACTATTTGAAGGCTTGTGTCTTTCTTCAGGTCAGTGCAGTCATCCTGTGTTATTTCTGCTTCTCTGTTTCTTCTGTTTTTCTTTCTGGAATTTCTATTATTTGGTTTTGGACCTCTTCAAATGATTACCTGTGTTGTTACCCTTTTCTTACATAATTTTCCCTATCTCGTATTTTTCTTCTACATTTTTAGACAATCTTACTTGACTTTTTTCCTAACCCTTCTGTTGAATTTTTATTTTTGTATTTTTGATTTCAAAGAATTCTTTCTTTCTTGGTTTCTCACTGCTTCTTTCCATAGCATATTGCTCTTTTCTTATTGTTATAACATTTCCCCAGATTCTTTGAGGATACTGATGCTATATACATTTTAAACATACCTTTAGTTGCTTGAATTCTCTTTATATTCTCTAGGGCAATTTTTTTTCTCTTTGCTTTTTGTTTATTTGTTTGATGCTGGAAGATTTTCCCAAATTCTATGTGGTCTTTGACTCTAGATGAGTTGGATGAACTTAGAGTTCATTTGCTCAAAGTTTTAAGCAGTGTGTTTCTTCCTACTTTGGGGTTGGTCTGGGGGCCAAGGGAGGAGGTAAATACCGGGTCCTGGGCACACACTCCATGCCTAGAGGAGGAGGTGGTGGGACGCAGCTGTACCCTCACTTATCACTATGGTTCTTGCTCCACCTCCCAGATCTGCATCTCTGAGCCCCTGGTTGTCCAGGCTGGGAGGTCAGCAGGTAGCTTCCTCTACTGCAGCATTGCTGTCTCATCTGCTGCAGGCAGTGCTTCTGCTCAGCTCATCAGTCACGGGCCTCTATCTATGTTCTATGTTCCAGAAATTGTTGAGATTTCTAGCTCAGTAAGTACCCATCTCTTTCCTTTCTCTTATTCAGGCTTAAATATATAAAGTTCTTCATCAAAAGCCATTCATAAATGCTAACTATGATTCTAAATTTTACCTCTTAAAATTGAATTGTTCTCATTTTTAAGCATCTTTGGTTAAAGAGGATGAAACGACCTGTGTTCTGTCTACCATCTTGAGCTGACAGTGGTCTCCAGTTCTACTTAAGTCAACACTGGTGTCCAGCCGCCCTCGGGGTGCTACTCAGTATTGTAGTACAACTGCATTATTGTAAAAGTATTAATGAGAATGGTGTTTTTAAATGTACTTTATGGAAATGACCTCTTATGTCATCATATTATGATTTTCTGATTTTTTTTTCCTTGGTGAATAGAGTATGTGCTTTGATTCTCCTTCCATTTTGAAATGCTAAAGTCATGCATAATCAGAAAACAGATTAGGATGATTTCTCTGAGAGTCACTAGTATAAATAGGACCAGGGCTTTATCTGTCTGCATTTCTAATGCAGCAGTTTAGTGGCATGAATAAATTCAGAATTTGTTAATAGTTGGCTAATTCTTCTAATTCTGGGAGATGGGAAAGTGCAAGGTCACCCTAGATTTAACATATCTTTTGAAGTAGCTTCTATTTATAAGCAGCCCTGTCCAGCCACAAAGCCTGACATTTGCGGGACTGATATTGCTTGTACCTTCTGCTCTTGTCCTTTCGTTGGAAGGACTCTTTGATGCTCATTTCCTGACCTTCCCACTTTTCAATTCCCTTCTCCGACACAGAGGTTTCCATTCACTTATATACTGGCTGTTGTTTTATTCAAATCCAGTGGAAAATATGTCAGTGAATACTTGTTAACCTCTGGATTAAACCCAAGTCACTTTAGGTGATATTAATAAGACCTAATTAGTAATGAAAATGCAGATATGTGGATCCTATTTATTCTAATAACTCCAAAATGGTCATCTTTATTTTTTAGGTTGTCACAAGTCAGTAAACTCAAAATTTTGACCTCAATTAAAAACTGCATAAATAGCTTTGTTTGGTCTTGAAGATTATTATTCCCTTTAGCTCAGTTTTCTGTTTTTACTTACACCAATCTGTTTACAATTCCAAAAGCATTAACAAAATAAAACACAACAAACTTTCATTAGGTTCTCTTTCTGGGCTGGATATCAAATAATGGCAGTGAGCTCCCATTATCTGATAAGGTTTTCTTTTTGCTCCTTATTCTCATGTTATGTACACTTGCATAAAGAGGTTAAAGAAAGTGTGTGTGTGTGTGTGTGTGTGTGTGTATTTTCACACATGTTTGTCCTTTACCTTTGGCCAGACAGAATTTTTAAATCAGCAGCATAGGGGCTAAGCCCATTCCATCTGTTCACAAACAGGCCTACTGGGGCATCATGCATACATTCTGCCCTTCTTCACTGGGCACCTTTCTGGGTTTGTTCTGCTGGGCAGAAGGAGTGATCTTGCAAGCCGACTGACAGTACTGTAGGAGAGCCTTCCAGAAGACTTTTATGACCAGTTTCCTAAAGTCCCTGCAAACTGCTGTATTTTCAGGTGTGCATGCTCTCAGTGGGGGCCTGGTTTAATTACAGTGGTTCCCATGGAGATCTTCTGGGTATGCAGACTTTTTCTTGTTCCAACAACAAAGAGGACTACCCTTTCCTCATCCCACCACTCAAAACTAAGCACTTGGCAAGACCTGCTGATTCTGTAACTTCACCTTCAATCCATCAGTCCACCTCCTGCCTGCTCTCAGCAGGACAGGACTTCTCTCTGCCTACCGCCCTCACAGGATCTCCCTGCCTTCTATCCTGCCCTGTCCAAACTATCCCCCACATAGCAAATCAAACCCTGTTCCTCTTTCTTTAAAATTCCTTATTGGCTCTATTTTGCCCTGAGGAGAAAGACCAGGTGCCCTAATATCAGTCAAGTCTCATGCAGCTACCTTTGCAGGACCCTTCCCTGAAATACCCTCTTCCCCTCTGTACTCCTAGCTGGCTTGCTTTAGTTGATCCTGTAGGACTCAGCTCAAGTCCACCCGCTCCATGAACATGGTCCCTGAGCAGCCCAGGCCGGGCTAGGGGTCCACTCCTCTTTGTGCTTCCCCAGGTCTGGGATCATGCCTCCTTCCTGCTGTGCCTGTCCTTTTCTGCTGTAGAGTCTGACAGTGGTGTTAGGAGGGATGGTGGCCCATTTCTTCTCTGTATTTGTGCAAGAACTGGCATGTCCCAGGATCCGTGTTCTGAGCTTCTGGAACTCAGATGAATTGAATGAAGCCAGAAGAGATGCGGTTCTGCTCCTTTCTCTTGCCTCCTCCACGTCTTCTTTTCAGTCTGCTTGAGGTAATATCCGTTCTCTGACCTTGGGTTGTGGTCAAGTGGCTGCTGGACTTGCGGGCACCACAGATGCCTCTACTTTAGTGTCTGTCTCCTGGGTGGACAAGGGCCAACCTGGTCATCTGTCTTTATCTTCTTTCTGTCTCTGTATTCCTTTCCTGGAGCTGCTTAACTAGCCAGCTAGCTCCAGTGCTCCCAGCCCTTCTCTCTCACTCCTTTGCTCACTCTAGCTCTTTCTCAGACAGAAGTTTTATTGAGATATGTTTCACATGCCACATATTTTGCCCATTTAAAGTGTAAACCCAATGGTTTTACCTCTATGTGCAGAGAGATTTTAGAACACTTCATTGCTCCAAAAAGAAACATCGATTTGCTGTCGCTCTTGATTTTCCTCAGGCACCTGGCAACGACTAATCTACTTTCCGTCTCTAAAGCTTTGCCCTTTCCAGACGTCTCGGGGAGTGGAGGCATCTAATATGTGGCATTTTACAGGTGGCTCTTTCGCTTGCCTTAAATGCTTTCAAAGATTCATCCAATTCACAGCGTCTATCAATATTTCATTCCTATGTTAGTGGTCTCTAGACTGCTGTGTAGACTTCCACAAATGAAGTGACTTAGAAATTTACTTTCTCATAGTTCTGGAGACTTGGAGTTCAAAGATCATGATGCCAGCCTGGTTGGTTTCTGGTGAGACCTCTCTCCTTGCTTTACAGATGACCATCCTCTCACTTTGTCCCCGCCTTTTCTCTATGCATATACAAAGAGAGAGGTGACACTGATGTCTCCTCCCCTTCTTATGAGGACAGCAGTCAAAATGAATTAGAGTCCCATCTTTATATCCTCATTTAACTTTAATCACCTCATTAAAGTCTCTGAATCCAGGTCACATTAGGGATGAGGGCTGCAACATCTGAATTTTGTAGTGATATAAGGCAGTCCATAATAATTCCTTTTGTATTGCTGTATAACATTCCGTTGTATAGATTTGCCACAATTTATAGCTTCAACAGTTATTGGGCATTTGGATTTTTTTCACGATTAATAATGTCATTGTGAATATTTGTGTATAAATTTTTATGTAGACATTAATTTTTATTTCTCCTGGGTATATACCTAGAAATAGGATTGCTGGGTACAGTGATATGTACATAGTGCATGTGTTAGGGTATGTTTAGATATGTAGTGTCCCCAAAAAACTCATGTGTGAGACAACGCAAGAAAGTTTAGAGGTGAAATTGATCAGGTTAGGAGACATTTAACCTAATTAGTGCATCAATCCTCTGATAGGAATTAACTGGGCGGTAACTGTAGGCAGGTAGGGTATGGCTGGAGAAGCTGTGTCCATGGGGGGGTGCCCTTGGGGTTTTATCAGTGGTGATGGAAGCTCCCTCTCTTTGCTTCTTTGTGCAATGTCCTGAATTGCTTTCCTCTGCCATGATGTTCTGCCTCATTCTGGGTGCATAGCAATGGAACCAGCTGTCCAAGGACCAAGACCTCTGGATCCCTGAGCCCTGAAATAAACTTTTCCTCCTCTAATGGTTCTTGTTGGGTCTTTTGGTCACAGCAGTGAAAAAGCTGACTAAAACAGCTTGTGTAGTGGTATTAAGAAGTATGTGAGTTTCCTGTATATGTTATTGGATTCAGTCTATTAGACAAAAGCCATATCCCCAAATTACCTCAAGATGAGCCTTTCTCTGTCTTGGACTCTTGCTAAGGCTAGTGAGGGATAACAACCTTGAGCTTTTAGAAGTCTTATCATTTGACAGTCATTTAAGAGACTGCCTTAGGTCTTTTCTGAAGTTTTACCAAATTATTTTACTGATATATCTTTAACTTCATCATTAGGCCATGCTTTTCTGAATATGATCGTTGGCCAACGTTTCTTACGTTGGGTATCATTTACTATGTGGAAAGGCTGAGCATTTTCAAACCCAGCAAATCCTAGCTCCTTTATGTTCAATGGCTCCCTTATATTGAAGTCTTCAACTTAGCCTTACTCTCATTACCAGAAAAGTAAGAAGAAGCCAGGTAACACCTTCAGCACTCTACCTTGATATCTTCTTAGCTAGATTCTAAACTCGTTCCCTAGAATCTCTACATTTCATATATCATCAGGTAACATTGTTTCTAAATTTTCTGCTAGAGATTAATGAGATTAATTTCCCATTAGTTTCTTCACCTTTCCTTTTTTTTTGACCTTTTTAATTTGTTTTAATTAGTCATATATTTCTTTAAACCTTATTGATGGCTTCCTCAAGGGCCATAAGCCTTCTTCTAAAAGTTTCTTTAAGCTCATTAGAGTTACACTAATGTTATCTGAAAATACCATCCAGTTTCTTCTTCTGTCTGGTTCCAAAGCCATTTTTACGTAATTAAAGTTCTTATTCTGGTAGCCACCCTTTTACAAAATCTGCATCATATATATTTCTGAATAACAGATCACCCCAAATCTTAATAGCTTGAAACTACAGCAAACATTTATCATCCACTGGTTTCTGTGGGTCAGCATTTGGGAAGAGCTTGGATGGGTGATTCTGACCTGGAGCCTGTCAAGAGATCGCAGTCAGATCTGGTTAAGTCAACCATCTTATGAAGGCTTGACCAAGTGTGCTGGACCCACCTCCAAGATGAAGTGATTACTCATATGGCTGTCAAATTGATGCTGTCTGTTGGCAAGAGGACTCGGTTCCTCACCATATGAACCTCTGCAAAGGGATATTTAAATATCCTTATGGCATGGCTGGCTTCTCCCTCAGTGAGCATCCGAGAGCACAAGGATGAATCTGCAGTATCTACGGTGACCTAGACTCAGAGAGCAGCACACTGTCACTTCTACAGTACGGTCTTGGTCACACAGGTAAGTCCTGACTCACTGCTAAGAATCATTGCAGAACCATCTTGGAAGTTAGATACTTTGCACCTTGACCTGCGTTTTATTTATTTCTTTGGTGGGGGGATGTACCTCTACCTAAATTGATTTGCGATTATAATGGCAGTGTCATTAGTGATAGCAAAAAATAGCGATGCAATAGCCTTGTATGTATCAGGTGTTTTTCAAATATCAGACAATATGATAGGCACTTTGGATGCAGTTTTTCTTCTATCATGATAAGGGTAGAGGGTCTTATCCTCATTTTTCACAGGAGGAAACTGGGTACAGAGAGTCTGAATCTAGTCTGGGTCTATCTACTTAGTAATAATCACATCAAATCCAGACCTGTAGTACAATTCTCAAATGTGCTACTTCCCTTGCTTTGCTTAATTGTGTCCTTCTTTTCTCCTTTTGGGAAGCTGCAGTCTTAATATCAAAGGGTTTTGTTTGCAGAGTTTTGTCCCAGTGTGACAGGAGCTTGCTGAAAACTGCTGTTTGTTTGTATTTCCCATGCAAGGTGAAGGGAGGCAGAACTGCTTCTCAGCCACGTGCCTTTAGCAAAGCAAACCACCTCTCAACAAAATATCTGTGAAAGAATCAACTGCTTATAAAAGCAATGAGGAAGAACTATTGTACAATTAAAGAAAATAATTTGGCTCAATAATGTATGTGTAAATATGCTAAAACACACACACAACACACACACACACACGCACACGCACACACGCACGCACACACATACACACTACTCTTCAATCCAAAATTGTAAGGGAAAAATATGGCCCTTGAAGAAAAACCCCGAGTCATCCTGCCTGATGGTCTTGCTTTCACTGAATTTTTCCTCGCCATAGCCTTAGTCTTACCTCTGTTCGGGCCCTGCCCACCCCTTTATCCTGGGCTGTGGCTATCTATGAATATACACCTCCCGTCCAGTGGGTCGTCAGCCGCACGTGCGGACCATGCCTTCTTTGAATTTCACACAGCACCGTGAAGTGACTGCTGATGGTAGGTGTCTGTGAATACATATTGAATTGAATTAAAATACATTTACTTTCTTCTGAAGTTTTCTCCTTGGGATATCAAGAATGTTGGGCCATGATGGTTGGATCGTTATTAATATAATATTGAACCTTCAGTACTACAATCGGATTCTAATTGATTGAGATTTTTTTCTAACCTTACAGAGTCATAATTTAAAAAAGAGAATCAATACAAAAAGGAAAAAGCCAAAACAAATAGAATTCAAATTTCATCAAAATGGGAAGTTTTGCTTTCTTCAAAGGATTTATCTTTCAAGAGAAAAATAATATTACTCTGAAATAGCAACACAGCTTTTACAACTTCAGTAGGCAGCAAAATCTCTTTTGTTGTTGAAACAGGAATTTTCATCTTTTTTATTTTTTTGGAAAAATCTTGTCAAAGTATAAAGCCTTGGTAAAATAAAAGAAATTAGTTCATTATAGCTTTTTTGAATGAGACTTTAATATTTGATCCTGGAGTTTCTAAAAGTGTTTATTAACGTTTGAATTTATTTTAATTAGTTTTCCCATTATAGCTATGTTTGTTTGAAAAGGATTTTGATCTGCTGAACAAAACATTCATTTTACCTGTCTAGCAGAAGTGTTGCTATAGAGGACACACAATGACAGATTAGATTCTCTGACACAGGCTCTTAAAAGTAAAGATACTGATAGAGATTGGGGAACTCATCCTGGATCTATCTTAAGTCTGTTATTTACCTGAAGAAAAAAATTATATTTTCCATTTTTAATCTTTTGTTTTAATATATCAGCTTTATTGAGATATAATTCACAGACTATATATAATTGACCTTTGAAAAGTCACAATTCAGTGGTTTTTAGGACAGTCACAGGATTTTGCAATCATCACCACAATTAATTTTAGAACATCTTCATCATCCCTGAAAGAAAGAAAATCTGAATCCATTAGTAGGCTCTACTCATTTCCCCAAACCCTGGACCTGGGGAACTACGAATCTACTTTCTGTCTCTGGATTTGTCTCTTCTGGACATTTCATATAAGAAATTACATCATATACAGTCTTTTGTGTTTGGCTTCAGTATTTTCAAGTTTCATCCATACTGTTGAATGTATGTATCATTTTTATGGATGAAGAACATTCCACTATGTAGTTAGTCCATATTTTGTTTACCCATTTACCAGTGAACATACGTTTGTGATATTTCTACCTTTTATCAAATGCCACTATAAAAATTGACATGTAAGTCGGACATGGATATGGGTTTTCACTAGAGTGTACTTGGGAGTCAAATTGTCCAGACACGTGATACTTCTGTATTTAACCTGTTGAGGAACTTCCAGACTGTTTTCCAAACTTGCTACACCAATCCCTCTGTCTCCTGACCCCACTCTTTATCATCTATCTTTCTATCCTCGTGGATGTGAAGTAGAATCTCAGTGTGCTGTTGATTTGCATTTTCCTGATGGCTAGAGATATTTGCATCTTGTCATGTGCTTATTGACTATTTGTATGTCTTCTTGGGAGGTATCTATTGAAATCCTTCACTAATTATAAAATCTGGTTCTTTTTCTTTTCATTGTTAGTTGAAATAGTCCATTATACATTCTGTATACTAGACATTTATTGGATATTTGATTTGCAAATATTCTCTCCTATTCTTATGGGTTTTTTTTTGTTGTTGTTATCATTGTTCTTCAAAAGTTGGAATCTGACTTCATATTACAGTTCACCCATGATGTTTGACTGATGACTCAAATGTGCATTTCATTTAGTTGAAGTTGAACTTGTTTAGTATGCCATTATGGTTCTGAAGGAAGGCAAAAGTTCCATAGAATGTCTAATTTAAAAGTTCAGTGTTGTATGTTCTGAGAAGTGAAATGAAAATCTTCTTTACTGTCAGTAATGTCTGGACACCGGAAGTAGATAAGGAGTGCCTTGGTGAGGCCTTGGTAGATGTGGAGATGAGTGACCTGACTTATATTTTGGGCATCTGTGAGGCAAGACATTCCCAGGTAGAGTTTCCACCTATCATTGGCAAGGTATTTCACAAGTTGTGGGAAATTTGAAGAAGGTGTGGTCCTCACAGGAGGGTGACAATCCCCTGGAACACAGGAACATAGTCATAGGGTAACCATGGCCTAAGATAAGGGGGAGGGCGAGGCTAGAACAGAAACAAGAATAAGGTTATGGAGGGAAAATTCAAGGAAAGTAAGATCATCAAGCAGAATGACTCTGAGTTTTTATTCAAGGGCCATTTTCCCCTTATAATTCATATTTAAAATGTATAGTATGTGGACCAAAGAATGTTTTATGGATTTTTGTATTTTTTCTTTGTTTTGTTTTGTGTTTCATCCCACTGGGAGCAACCTTGAACAAGAAATTGTTGCTGCTATTGTTTTAGAACAACATTCAGAGTATGGCAATGGCTAAGGAATATAAAAACACACAGACGTAACTGTCTTGTGACCAGAGCGGCCTGAAATTTGTCCAGTCATGCTAACCCTTGGGTCCTTTCATGTACTGAATGTTTGTGTCCTTCTAAAGATCGTATGCTGAAGCACTACTCTCCAATGTGATGTATTAGGACTTGGGCTTTGGGGTTAGGTTTAGGTGAGGTCGTGAGGGTGGAGCCCATGCTGGATGTATGAAAAGACAAGAAGACATTAGAGTTTCTTCTCTCTGTCATTCAGTGACACAGCAAGAAGGCTGCTGTCTGAAAGCTAAGAAGAGAGACCCAACCAGAACCCAATCATGCTGGTAACCTGATCTTGGACTTCTAACCTCCAGAAAGATAAGGCATAAAGATAAGGCTGTGGTTTAAAGCATGCAGTCTGGTTCTTTGTTATGGCAACCTGAGTTGGCTGAGATTGGTCCCATTTCTTATCAGAGAAATCCTGGTTAACAAATGAAACGCACCAGCTGTCCAGTGAGATCTATCATGTGGGATGGTGATGGCTTCATATGTAAAGTGTACAAACTCCCAATGCTGTTCATCAGTTATTTCAAGTTACTCTATAGGTAGCCAAGGAATCGAGAGAGGAGTGACCTCCTGCGGCACTGTGGCATAAGGCAAAGTGCTGGGGAGAGGGGAGACCATTCCCTCCTGGAGGTGAAATATGCAGGAAGGCCCAGGTTTGGCTCCATCCTACCGCAAGGAGGCCTTGGTAGCTGTGCTGAGCTTGAAGGATGTACTTCTTTAAGCCAAGGTGTAATGGAACCTGGGTGTGGAGGGTCACATGTTCAGGGCACATAGATGCTTGCCTTTTTAGGAGAGATTAGCATGTTGCCAGTATTTGCCAGTCTCATGTTGTATATGGCAGAGCCAAGGGGGACAGTTTCTTTTATCAGAAGCACATGGACAACTTATAGCCATGATTGTTCTAGAGATGCCAGGAAGCATGAGAAGGGGTTGATAAAGCTCTACAGAGAGGGTTTCTGTTGGACAGTAAAGGAATGCATGTTGATTGCAATTTGGACAGATTCTAGAACCTTTGGGCAGAGGGGACCCTATTAAAGATGAGCTTGATTAAAATTAGTAAATGAGGAATATTTTTGCTTCTTGAATCTTAGGACTCTAAAAGATCCTCGGCTTCATGTGATATTTTGGGTGCTCATAGGATCATTAATTGTTTCTTATTTATTTATTTATTTGTTCAAACATTAGTTGTTTCTTGATAGTTTTAGGGATAAAGTACCCAGTGGTTTACCAAGCAATATTCAGAAATTTAAGGTGACAGGACCATGCATCATGCATAGGGCAATGGCCTATCCATTTTTGTGAACATTTTTGTTTTTATTTGTATGTTCCTAATGACTATGTCAAATGAATGTCCTCAAAGAGGATGTTATTAATTTAATGACATACCTGTGGGACTGGAGAAAGTTGGATGCAATTAAGATTTTCCCTGCATAGGTTGTGTGCCATGGCAGATACTGTGGTATCTTGTGGGTAGCCACCAGGTAAAGATGCACTGCATTCCTTTGAAGGTAAAGGAAAACTGTGACTGAGAAGCTATTATAAATAGAAATTGAGTAGAACATATTAACCAAATCTATAACAGCAAAATGTTTTCCAATACCTTATTAGTTGAAGTCAGTAATTTCAATAATATCATGTCTAGAGATTTTTTTTATGAGTAGTATCATAGCATTAGGGTTGTATAATCCTCTGTGAGGTGTTACTAATTCCACATTAAGGCCAAATTGGACTATTAAATTGGGAAGCAGTGGAGGCATGTAATGGCTTTCAACCCTGGAAGACCTTGTTTAAATTTACATTGAGCCATGTTCAATACTTTACAGGGGGATTGGCCAGGGTGGAGGGTGGGCATTTTGCCACGTCAACTTGTATGTGTCACGAACTCTTTTCAGGTTTTTCTCCATCTCTGGATCCAGCTCTCTTTCTTTCACTTCTCTTTCCCTCCACCCATCTCTTTCTTTTCTTTGTTGTGCTTCCTGAGAATTTTCTCTGTTTTGCTCCTATTTATGAATTCCTTTCTCCATGGAGCTTCAAGTCTATGGTATTGCCAAGGTTAGGGGCTGCCCCCATACAATGGTTGCTTTATAGGAGGTTTAAGTAAGGACACTGGGTTTAAGTAAGGTCTGAATTAACCCCCTTGCTGTGCCAGAGGGAGTCGTGGGTGCTTTTTCCATAAGTCTAAGGACTGGGATTTTTGTAGCAACAGAGGCATAGGCAGCAACAGCCACCAAGTTACTTAATGATCCCACAGAATCAACTGCTTGTAGGAATGCAAACATTTCCTTTATGTTTTTCTTATCTTCCTTAATGACTGCTCTTTCATGAGCTTCTACCCAATCATCCTGTATCTTGTACAGGATCTAGTTGGTCTACAGAGAGCTCTATAAATCTAGAGCCAAGACCTGGCTGAGAAATGCAACCAATTGGTCACGGGATAGCCTTTGCCCTAAGTCTAGCATCAGACAACTTTATTCTCAGATATACAGATAGGTCCAGCACGAGATGTACCTGAGAAAAACTTTAAAGAGGCCCCTCCTCCATCCCATTTTCTTATTCCTAAAAAACAACTAAATATTCAAACTTCAAACTTAGATGAGCAGAAACTGTAACAGAAGGTCTGTAGGACTCAGTGCAGCACAGCCGCACAGCTCAAGCACAAGCTGGCCAGCAAGCCACAGCTGAAGGTGCCTGCATACGCTGAGGCAGCAGAGCCAGTTAACAAGCCAAGCAAGAAGGGAGACCCCCAGAGATGCTGGCCGTGTTCGCAGCATCCTGCTTGCCGCACCTCTTGTTGTAGCCACCCCAAAGAGGCAGAGTGGACCCTCAGCCAAAATTTGGTTTGAATGTCAAGAGTGATGATGAAGCCACAAACAAAGCAAGAGGGTATGGAAAAGCTTATACTTATGTAATTGGGGTTTGTGGGGAGAGCAGAACAGGCCTCTCAAACAAGTCTGAAAATGGCTTGAGGGAGAAGGAAAGCACGCTGGATTATGGTTTTATTTGTCATATGGGGGTAGGGGAGCGGTGAACATTCCCATGCAAATGGGTAGTGGCTTACGTGGCTTGAATATAAATATCCTCACACCTCCCAGCATCAAAGGAGGGATCCCTGGACTTTCTTTTCAGCTTTTCCAGATGAGGGGTAGAAGAGGTAGGTGAGAGTAGAGCAAGGTTGCGGGGTGTTGAGGCTAGTAGCTAGTAGCAGTCAAATATTAAAAAAAAATATGGAGTCTGACCTTTTATTATAATTCTTAATCATTTTCTTCTCTTTTGGCCCATGATAAATAAAATTGCTTTCCAAATTTCATTTTTGGATTATTTATTGTGAGAGTATAGAAGTCCACTTAATTTTTGCATGTGAATATTTTTATTCTGTGACTTTGCTGAGCTAGTTTATTCATTAATTAAATAGTTTGTTAAATGAAATTTCCTAGGATTTTCTCTATACAAGACCACATCAATTGCAAAGAGAAAGTTTTGCTTCTGATTTCCAATACACACATCTTTTCTTTTCTTGCTTAATTCCTCTGGCCAGGACCTTCCCTGCAATGTGAATAGAAAGGGTGAGAGAAGATACCCTTGTTCCTGATGTTGAGGGGAAGCTTTCAGTCTTTCACCATTAAGTATAAACTTACCTGCCTTTATCAGACCAAAGGCACTGTCTTCTATTCCTAGTTCACTAACCACTAATAGGTTTTTTTTTTTTTAAATCATGCACTGATATTGAAATTTGTAAAGTATTTTTTTCTACACATTGAGATGATCATGGGTTTTGTTTTTCTTTCTTAATATGGTATAGTATATTGATTTATATATATTAAAGCAATTTATATTTCTAGGAGAAATATTGCTTGGTCTTGTTATACAATTCTTTATATATGCTTCTGGTTTTAATGTGTTAGTTTTTTGCTGTTAATTTTTATGTAAATGATTGATAGAATTCACTAAAGAAAACATCTGGATCTTGCAGAAAGTTTTTAAATTACTAATTCAATCTTTTTAGTAAACATATATTCAGATTGGAGTCAATTCTCATAGTCTTTCTAAAATTTGTCCATTTCACTAGATTATCTAATTTATTGAGATATTGTTGTTTATAGTCTTCTGTTATAATCCTTTTTATTTCTGTTGGATCAGTAGTGATGTCTCTCTTAGCTTTTTCACTAGTTATCTCTGGTAAACTAGCTTTTCTACAGTTTATCATCTTGCTTTAATGGAGCTATCAGCCTCCTCCTAGTTGCTTACCATCAAAATCTCCATTGCTTCTAAGAATTCCCCTAGGTTGGAACTTCATACAAATATTATTTCAAATAAACTCAGTTCTTTTGAAGAGCATTTCAGAGATCCCTGATCTTCTGGTGTGCCTGTGTCCTTGGGCAAAATCTCTTACTTATGACTTTGGTGCTAGGGGTTGTAAGAGCAAACAGAAACTCTTACATTACCAGTAAGATGCTAGATAGGGATGGTGCCCTCTAGTTTTCTCTCTTTATCTTTCCTGGGGGTGAATTTCTAGCCTATAAGTGAACAAGGCAGTGTGATTTAGTCCCCAGTATTTTGGGCCTGTTCTACCTGCGTGGTCCTCTACACTATAAGTTGTGGCTAGGTGAAGAAAGGGTCCCCCTGACCTGTTGACAACATTTGCATAGAATTTAGCCTCTGCAACATGGAACTAAAGATGGGGTGGGATGCGGATGAGAAGTGGTGTTATCCCAATGATCCTAGGAAGATACAGTACCCCTTAACTCCAGAGAGAAAAAAAAAAACCCTATCTTTCTGGCCACATGTACCAGAGTAGAGCTTCCATCATTCTGTGGTGGGAGGTTGGTGATGGGGAACAAGGGAGTGGGTCATGGTTCAAGTGCAACTCTCACTGTTTTCATTGAGTTTTTGTTAATTTTCTTATGTGTGATATACTCTTAGAATATTTCCCAAAGACTTTAAAACTTTTAAAAATAGTTTTCACCAGTTATGATTATTTCACTGGAGAGAGTGGCATAGAGATCCTCATGCTATCATTCTATGAAGTATCTTTCTTATGTATTACCTTAGCTTTATTGTGATACTAATTTATTATATAATTTATTTATTGAGAGCTTCCTATGCACTTGATACACTATTATTTCTGTCAAAATATATGTCCTAGATTAGAGCAAGGATACTAAATACTTGGAAAATATATTTCTCTGACATGCTAGATGTCTTTATTGAGGTTACTGTCTATATTGGTTGGCATATAAACAACAGAAATGTATTTCTCACTGTTCTGGGGACTGGAAATCTGAGATCAGGGTTACTATGATCTTCTTATTGTTTACCCACATGGTGGAAAGAGAGTGAGTTAGACTTCAGACACCTTTCTATATGTGCACAAATCTTATTATTGAGAGTTCTACTCTTACAACCTATATACCACTCCAAGGACCTGACTTCAAACACCATCACATTGGGGTTAGTTTGTAAATACTAAATTCAGTCTAAAATGCTGGACTTGTTTGAAAAATAGCCAGGAATATAGGTCTTTTTTTGTGTGTGTGTGTATGCAAATAGTTATTTTTATAAGAAGCTAAGATTAAGTTAATGCAATTTGATCAGAGTTGTCAAATGCAATTATTTCACAAGTGAGTTGACATTTTCTGTTGAAGTTTTTAAAGTATGTTCCAACAGCCACCTGAATCAAAATATTTAATCATTTGTTTGAAAGGCAGAATTTTTTTTAGTCCTCTCCAGACTACTCTTTTATGCAGAGAAATTTGTGGAGATATTTGACTCATACTTTGGGTTAAATTAATATAGTACAACCTTGGTGATAGATTTCAATGCATTTATAATAAGAAATTGTATAATCACTGTGCTAGGTGCTGGTAATATAAAAAGAATAAGATTTGCTCCTCCAATCCTGTAAGCATCTGTACTATTCATGATATTAATCTGGTAGAAGGAAAGACAATTATATAGTAACTTGATGTATAGTATAAGTCATATTAAATTTACAAAAGTTGTACACACAGATTTGGGGCATGGAATACTCCTACAAGTAGCCTAAACATGAGCACATGAACACAGGCGCACACACACACACACACACACACACACACAACACAGAGCAATACAATCATTGCTCAGTATCCATAGCAGATTGAATATACTGCCCATCCCCATTCCTCCCCAAACCATGGATGTTCAAGTTTCTTATATAAAATGGTAAGAGTATTTGCGTGTAACCAATGCAAATCCAGTACTCCAAGCTGTCTCTAGACTACATATAATACTTAATATAAAGTAAATGCTAGGTAAGTAGTTGATATTCTGTATTATTTTGAGAACAGCAACAAGAAAAAAGTTCCTACATGCTCAGAGAAGATGCAGTGTTTTTCCAAACAGTTTTAATCTGCTCATTTGAATCTGTGTATATGGAACCCATGGATATGAAAAGCCAACTGTTTACCTTTACCAAAAGGAATAGGGAGGAAAAAATCTAGAAAATAATTTGGAGACTGCTTCCTATACACAGAATCCTGTGTTGTCCACCCTTCCCTTCTCTCTGTGTATCCCAAAGCTACCTTTCCACCGATGGAATGAACAACTGGATGTAGGTAAGGGTAGAATAAGACACATTTTTGTTTTACACACTCAGAGACTTTATTGTCTTACATAATGATGTAATGAACTTATTTTTAAAAAAGTATTAAGTGAATGCTTTCCACATGTCAAGGTCTTGGTTAGGAATACTGACTTTTTTTCCCCCAAATATATGAAGGCATTGAATATGGCATTGATAGCTGATACAAAAGGGCCATTACTACTTGTTAAATGGTGCAGTATTTCTTTCTTTTCTTTTTTAATTAGTGGAGCATTAGAATAGAACTGAACTGGGGATACCTGCAACCCCAGCTCCTTGTTCTCTTTCTCTTCTGTGCTGACCTGATTCCTTCTCTTCCCAGTCCTGACCCAGGAGTCAGGAGACCACAGCTGTGTGGATCCCACCTTCATCTGGACACACAGATAGCTGTGGCCTCACTTCTAGGAGGACTTGCTGGTAGAAGAGGCCTTTTGGGGGGCCACCATAGACCTAGCATGACATCTACTGGTTCTCTATTTCTACATTTAGATGCTTTCTAATATGTAGTTTCTTCATTGATCTTTTTAGACATGGCCTTTTGGGGTTTTATGAATCATCCATTATTTAAATTAAGCTTAGTGTGAAATGCCATTAATCTTTTATAATAAAGAGTAGACTAAAGGCAGAATAAGAATGCTATGGATTGTTTTGTGTACCCTCAGGGTAAATATGTTTGCAGGTCAAAGTTGCTTAATACCTCCTAAAGGTCAATAACACAAAATATTAGGAAACTTGGGCCTTTTAAATTTCATATCCTAGTATTTTTTGGTTTGGGGTTTCTCTGTGCTGAGAGCCTTATCGTAGGGTTGTGGTGATCATCCTGGCAGCTGCTGATGGAGCCCAGCTCAGACTTAGAGCATGGTGTTTCTGAGATTTTGGATTGACAGCATATTTTATCATCCTAAAACAGACTGGTTTTGCACATATCTAGGAGCTAATTTTGAAGTTTGGACTAAAATAAAAACAGAAAAAGGAGAAAAACTGACATTCATCTGAGCACCTATCAAGTTCTGTGTTACAAAGAGTAATGCTAAACCTTGGAGGCCAGCTTTATCATCATTCTTTATAGAGGAAGCTGGTTCTCAGTGTTAGGGCTAGGGCTCAGGGTTACATAGCTAGTAACTGGGTCAGATTTCAGTCTGGCTAGCCCCTCCCCCATCCCTACAACCTGCAGAAGGTTAGTAGGATGATTCTGTGAACATGTTTCTGTAAGACGTATCACATAATAGTTAAAATCACCAATGAGTATTTTCTGCAAGAGTTCTTTGCCTATCATATGTCAAATATTAAGGTGTATCTGAATTTCAGAGACCTACAGGTAGCTTTAACAGTCAATATTCTCTTTCTATTCAACATCTGAAGCACTTTATACCTATGGCCTTATAGTACGGTCAACCCATCTGCCTAACTGGACTGTGATCATTTGGAGGCAGGAGCTACTTCTCCTCTTCCTGAGTTTCTCTGAAGCACCTGGCTCACGTAAGAGAGCTTTCTCTTAAAGATTTGTTTGTTGCAAATGCATAGAATTGAATTTCAAGATTAATTTTAGCTACATATATATACACATACACACATATATATATTCTCAGGTTTTTTTTTTTGCTTTGGTTCTTTTAAGCAGATTTAAAGAAAGCTTCCAGTTCAAATGCTGCAAAATCCAGTCTACCGAAATCCGGACTTCGACCTCCTGGATACTCGCGTCTCCCAGCGGCCAAGCTGGCGGCCTTTGGCTTTGTCCGGAGCTCCAGTGTGTCCTCAGTTTCCAGCACCCAGTCAGCAGACAGCATGCCACCCGAGCAGAGCCGGCCAGCCACCCGTAAGTGGGGCGGGGGGAGGGGTTGGGCACCTGTGCCCAGCTCCTGCAGGCCAGTCCAGGCCCTAAAGGTAAATTGACCTGCCTGGGTCCCTATGTGTCATTTTCTTTGTGTGACTAATAATTTTGATCAGTTTCCTTACTCTACCATCCACTTAAGGAAAATAGCCTATTTGTCACTATCTTTTTTTCAGTTACGGTGAGTTAACTTGCCAGGAAAAGATTTTGCACCTCTTACCATCTAGAAAATGACTTACCCAGAGACAGGTTCCAGAAGCCCTTTGCTTCACGGATTCTTAGGTAAGAGGTCAAAGAAAGATCCAAGAAAGTTGTCCCTGCAGAGTGTTATCATGAAACCTACTGAGTTTTCAATATTTGCTGAAAGAATTAGTCACCTGTGATTACCTATAGTGCCTTGGAATTGGTGAAACATTTAACTATGTTTCTGAAAGTTAACTAAATGAGGTTAAAAATAGGAAGGAGGGTTGAACAACTTCAGGTTCTGTGGTTGGGAACACTTGTAGCTGATATGAGGCCACTTCAAGGTTCTTTCCTGGGACTGAGATTATAGAGTGTATCTTATGTTTGCACTGCTAGCCCTCTGAGCCAGACACAGCAGCCACTGTCAGTAGAGGTCAGGAGGGTGACCCTTTGGCTGAACCTTTGATGACCAGACCTCACCTCAGCCTCACCAACCTCAAAGTCATTGTTATCCGGTCTGAAGTCGTGACATCGCAGATGTTGGTTATCAAGAACTGCCCAGAGGACCAGGAAAGTCTTAGAGGTTTCCAAGTGGAGAGCTGTTTTGATGGGATTATAGAAATCAAATCAAGTGGGAGTAGTATGCAAGAGACAGAGATTATTTTTTTCAATCTTAGTCCTTCACACTTCTTCATTCTCCTTCCTTTTTTGGGTTCACAGAGATGATATGTGGAACATTTGTACCTTTACAGTTCTAATTTTTAATCCACCCAGTTATTCCTGTTCATAATACTGTTTAATTTATCTTCATATTTAGGTAAGTGGTTTCGAAGGTTGTTTCCTATGTTTTCTTGGTTTCCTGAAGAGGCTGTGGTTCAGACTTGCTTTCACTTGGATTCATTTTAGGAATGTCACTGTAATTAGGTATTACAACATTGTACAGTAGCTGCCTCAAAATATGAAACATGAATATGATAAATAACTATTTGCAAATGTAGGATCCATTTTTTATATGTACATGTGTATTAACAGTCTAAAGACTGAAATACAGGAGGAACTGTTTGTCGTCAGTTTTAGTGACAAAATTTCCAATAATATGCTTCTATTTTAGAGAAAGCATGAAAGAAAAAAAAATCTCATGGTATGCATCTTTCTAAGGAAGGAGTTTAGATTTTTGATTTCTTAAAAAAATAGATAATCTTGAAGCTAACTGATCCATGATAGCAGCTTTTGCTGAAGAAAAGCTGACAGGCGTGGGTAGAGTAATTCTAGGTATGCTTAGGGCACTTCTGACCACTACTTCAAAGAAGAGTAGACAGGGATCCCCTGAGGACCTGAGGGGACAAGAGTTGTTATGTGCCAGAGAAAATAACTTCCAATTTTAAAGGCTTCATAGTAAAAATGATATTTACTGTATTCAGAATTGTTTTCTGTTCTTTTAAAATAGAATTGATTTATAATTATCTGCCACCTATTATAAATAAAATTTGTACTTCACCAATGAGCTACAGAAAAACCTCACATGTATCTGAATTACTGTTTCAGCACCACCTACTATTATACCTATACTTATTATTAGATTTAATGCAAAGAAAAGCAGTTTCAATTCTTTAGTGGATGATGCTTTAATGACAGGGTTTATGTAAAACAAGAAGTTCTTCAGAGAGCTGGAAGTTCTTAGATTATATCCTAGGAGCAAAGCTTTGCTGGTTCAGCTTGTGATAATGCCAATTTGATATCAGAATGGGCTCATTTTTACTTCTTGGAAAGTTGGTCTTTTGCAAACACTGTGTCACATAGGATTCATTTTAGGAATACACTGTATTTAGGCATTACATCATAGCACAGTAGACAACTCAAAATCAGAAACATGACTATAATAGGGAACTCTTTGCAAGTGTGTAATTCATACTTTTAAATACTTATGCTCATATGCATTTCTGAACAATTTCCCCACTGACTGTGGCATGCTATATTTGGGACACTTTTAGGTGATTCATTATGAATTTATTAGTGTTTCCTAGGTAACCTTGCCTCAACTGTGTTGCGTCTATGTTGTCTTCCTAGGTTCTGAGGGACAAATGATGATAAGTATGGAGAGGGGACCCTGAATGGACCCCTGGATCTGAGGGGCAGGAGCTGTTTGGGTCTCAGTGGTTCCATGTGGACTCTTTTCTCTATTCTTGGCTCAGGCTTATGCTTCTAGTTCAACCCTGCTGGGAAGAGCCTTTCAGAGTCATGTGCCTGTCTATTTTTTTTTTTTTTTTCAAAAATGGAGCAGACACAAAGAAATGAATTATGTTCACAGATTGTTAGAATTTGAAGGTATCTTACTGTCTGGGTCACCCTTCATTTCATAACTGGGCAAACTGAGGTCAGTGTGCCTTGCTCTGGGCTCTTGTTTCCTTTATAAAGCCGGGAGGACATATTCATAAACATCTGTCCTTTCTCTTAGTTAAGCAAATCTTGAGGTCAGAGCTGTCTTGAGAAGTCTTGCAGGCCAAACCTTCCACTTCCCCACTTTCCCAGGTTGTCAGCCAGCCCTGGGGTGAGCTTCCTAAATTGCTGCAAGCATCCTGTGGGCAAAGAAGCATCCCCTGAGGCTGGGCAGCTCTCATTGTTAGGAAGTGCTCCTAATGGGTTCAAGCTGCCTCCTTGTGATTTCTGCCCCCAGCTGCAATTCCTGAGGTTCCCACAGAACCTCTGGGAGCCCAGACTGCTCCTTCCTTTTCAGGTTCATCACTTGAAGATGATGAGGTTGGCCTGTTTAGAACATCAAATAAAATTTTAAATTATGCTAGTTAGTGTCCCACAGCTTTTTTTTTTAAAAAAATTTAAATTGAAGAGGAAAAAGCATTCTTGTAACTTAGAACTTTTAACTTTAAACTCAGACACAGGTCTGACCCAGTATATGGCTCCTAATTCTTTGATGGTTTTCAAAGAAGAAAGAAAAAAAATCCCAGATATACTTTAAATGACAAAAACTTAAAAAGGAAAACAATTGCCCTAGAGTTTAGGGTTGGTGACATACTATAAATTGAATTATACTTGGTTGCCAAATTAATCAATGATTAAGGATAGACTTGATTTTTCCAGTGAATAGGTAGGTATAATTTAAAGTCAAATCTTCCAGGTGGAGGAAAACTTGGAAGACAGAGTTTCATGAAGCAATCATTAATGGAAATAGATTCTATCACCCAAGGATAAAATAATTTATATAAAGGATCTATTTTGTTGTATATTCTGAATTGTGCCTGAATTATTGGGTGTTTAAGAAATGAAAATTCCTACCAGAAGAGTACATGCAGCATAGGATACTTGCAGCTGTCTTTTTCAATTTCTCTTCCTCTTTCTTTTCCCAAACACTGTTATATTTTCTCTTTGGGATTGTCTAAGACTAGCATCAATAAGACAAATAATTTAAAAGGTATAAATGGAAAATTATTTTTTCTCTCCTATTCCTTTTCCTGGTCAGAAAATTAGTAGAATGATGGGGAGGCAGGGGATAGCTGGAGAAGAAGGAGGGGAGTAGTTTGCATAAATACTCAGGATGCAAGGATATGTGTTCTCAGATCTTGAAAAATGGTGTAGAGTTGAGGGTTGGAGGTGGAGGGCTAATTCCTGATGAGGACCATGAGGGAATTTCTTGAAGAAAGCTGAAAGTTGGGCAGTATTTGGGAGATAGAGATGGGTGATCTTCTAGGGGAGAGGCTATTGGTGCATCCAGAAACCCACTGGAATTTAAGGAGTTGCCACCCCTGGTACAGCCCGGTGTTCAACATGATGCTATCTCACAACTACTAAGTACCTCTTTTTGAGCTCCCCACAGTTTGTTCTCAGAATGTGTCTATTCTGGTTCTCCAGTCTTCCCCTCGGTCATCTCATCTACAGTGGCAGCTCTTAGTACTTTGGAAGGGAATCTCATATCCATCTCTTCAGTGCTTCTTTGTAGAACCACTTACCTCCATTTCAAAGGATCAATCACACATTTCCAATCAGCTGACCCATGTATACCTTAGACTGCTTTTTTTCCACAAAATGAATTCTTCACTTAGTTTTACAAAAAAGCAAAAACAAAAACAAAAAAAACCCTCCTTTCAAAGTTTCTCCATGTTTTAAAGATACCTATGATCTTCTGACAACTGGGGCTGGACATTTCAGAGTGTACATTATCTTTTACCTGCTTTTGACTTTGTTTATTCAATAATCAATTCTTGTCATTTCTTTCTCTCGGGGATCTTTCTTTGCTTATCATCTTAGTTGAAATTTATGGTAGCTCTTGCCTCAGCAATTCCTGGCTCATCATACCCCAACGGACAGCCACAGCTAGCCAACTGGAGTTGTTCACATTTTTCTATGAGGGATTTTGGGTTTTTCTGTCTGTGGGCTTAGGTTTCAACCATGCTCTGTGAATGTGCTCCCCTCCCACCTCTGCCAGGTTCGTTCTCTCTCTCTCTTTAGAGTTCATCATCTTCAGGTGCATTTTAGATTCCTCAAAAAAGCCAGCCCAATGTGATCTCTTTTCTCCTGGGAACTCCTTGAACTCCTTGCTGGCATCACTTATCACATCAGCTATTGTAGTTAGTTTCTATATCCTCCATTCCCCTATAGACTGTAAACACTTTGAGCATAGGAGCTACACTTCATAATACTTTTAGTATCTGTCACCCCTAAAAGACAGTGCTCTTCACACTAGTAGAATTTTAAAAGAAGTCTTCTACCCATAGCAATATGTTCTCTCATGTAAGAATACGGGGTGGGGGAACTTTGGAAGAAATTTAAATAGTTTTCAGAATGGTTTGTGTTAGGAATACATTTTTACTTTATGCATGTATTTTGATAGTTGGCAAAGTTCATAATTACAGTTTTCACAATTTCTAGGATGTCTAAAATATTATTTTCATTAACTGTGGTATACCTATACATAATTTTTACAAGTCAAAGAGTGAAAAAGACAATAGGTCATTTAAGTATAATTATATTTAGAAATAAATTATAATATAGGCTGATCTCAGTCTCACAAATATCTAATAACCTGTCTCTTGCAGATAATCAGTCATTTGAAAAGAATTGGGCTAAAATTCTTACTGTTAAGGCTATTAAGGAGATAATTTCAAAGTTTCCAGAATTAGAGGTCTAGATTCAGAAAGGTTCAATATCCTTATTAAATTCTAGAGTTTTATTTCTTGTTTTAATATTTAAATAAGTAGGTCTTCTTTTAATTATTGAATAGGATTTGGGTTCTGGAGATAATAATCTGAGGTGGAAAATTACTTGCTTCTTCGGAAGGTTAATCAATGAAAATGAGGGTTAATACGAAAGCTTTCTGCAATGTTATCTCAGCATTTATACTCATTAATATTATAAAATGCATTTACATACATAGCTCGTTTGATTTTCTATGTCTGATATGCATTTTAAGTAAGATCAGAGTTGACAAGAAGTGTTATTAATAACTCCTACAGAAACAGCCATTAACCTATCTCATGTTCCATTGGCAAAGAGGGAGTCATTATTTATTCATGGGAAAAGGAGCTGAAAGTGGCTTGGGAGGTCAGATTTCAGGGTAGCTATTGCCTGTTTGAGATTGCCCTTACTGGTGGCTTTGTTCATTCTTTTTCAAAACATTTAAACAATGATCAAGTCTACTCAGAGACAGGATGAAAGTGTAAAGTTGTTTTGTTTTGCCTTTAAGAAAGTTGACCATTTATGGTTGTAACATAAACTAAAAATTGGAGAAGCTTTTTAAAAAAAAAATAGAAAAAATAACGTCTAGTTCAATGGCTGCTTTTTTTCTTGACTGTCCTGTTTTATGAAGATTAGCTTGTTCACTTTCTCTTCTGTGATTCTGCACACTTTAAGCATCTAAATACAAATGCTAAATACAAGCTCAGTGCTGACCCTGACACCAGGGTCCTTGCCCTTGTGTGGACCGGGGAGGTAAGATGAAATGTTAGCATATCTGTGTTAAAGACCACCCAGCGTCTGGAGTGCAGGGTGGGATGGGGAAGGACCTCACATCCTAAAAGGCCTCTCCAGGCTGACTCAGTGCTACTACATTATGTCTTTAGATTTGATTATTCTGTACTAGTTTCAGGGAATAACAACATTCTGAGTTTGCTATAAAGACAGATTTTTTGTCTTGCTGTACAGAAAAAAAATTCTAAGCATGGGACAGGATAGATAAAAAATGATTAGCAAATTTTTGAAAATCTTTGAAGCTGGATGACAGAACTCTGAGGGCTCATTCACACTTCACTTTAAAATTTACATAAGAAAGGTTAAAGTCTTACTTTCTCCCTGTTTGGGCTTTTATTTCTTTTGTTTCATTTATTGGATTTCATATTTTTGCATTTAAAAGATCTTAGATGACTACCTTCTTTTCTTCCCCACTTTTATTGTGATATAATGGACAAAAAATACTGTCTGTATTTTCAATGTACAATGTGTTATTTTGATATATGCATACACTGTGAAATGATTACTACAATCAAGCCCATTAACATATCCATCATCACCCAGTTACCTTTTATGTACATGGAGGGAGAAGAATATAAGATGTACTCTGTTAGAAAATTTCAAGCACCCAATACAGTATTGTTGACTATTAACCCCATGCTTCACCTTAGAATTACAGAACTTATTTCATTCTGCATAATTGAAATTTTGTACCCTCTGACCAGTATCTCTCCATTTTGGGGCCACAGGGTACTGGGGATTGAACTCAGGGGCAGTCAACCACTGAGCCACATCCTCAGCCTTATTTTGTATTTTATTTAGAGACAGGGTCTCACTTAATTGCTTAGCAACTCACTTTGCCGAGGCTGGCTTTGAACTCTCAGTCCTCTTGCCTCCGCCTTCCAAGCCTCTGGGATTAAAGGTATGCGCCACTGGGCTCACCAATATCTCTCCATTTTTAAGAGATGATACAGAATAATGGTGAAGGACATATACTCTGGAGACAGGCTGTCTGGGTTTACATCTTACCCCTGCAATTTACTAACTCTGGTTTTGTTCAAGTTACTTAACTTCTCTGTTCCTCTGTTTCCTAGTAAAATAACTTTATATACAAAGATATGAAAATAATGTACTCTATATGTGTCATAAGAATTGTAATGCAGTCCACTGTTGTGTATTTAAAAAATAAAATCAATTAAATAAAAAAATAGTAATATCCATAATAATGAAAGTGAGGTTTAAAACCATCAATGGGTTTGATGTGAACATTAAATGGAATTAATATGTGCAAAGTGCTTAGAAAAGGACTTTACACAATAACAATAATCTTTCTGAGGCCATTTCTATCCTTGGCCATGTGCATAAAGTCCAATGTTGAAGATTTAAAAGCTTATTTGAAAACGTGGTCGAGTTGCATGAGAAGTATCTGTGGAGGGTAAGGAAAATAGTTGTGATAACATTTAATTCAGGGAGATGACATCCATTCCAGTTCTAAAGTTTTATGATCACCTCTCACATGTTTTCTGAGTATTGAAAACATGTATCACTTATGAGACATAAAGATAGACGTTGATAAGTTGATTTTCATGGGAACCTCCGACTTCTGGATAATGAACTTGTGCTTGTTTGGACAGTTATAAGATAAAGGCAAGGAGAGTTGTGTTTCTGTTTTATTGAGGGCTGTGCCAGGTCTGTAGCACATTATCATTTAAGGAAATACATTCAACTGGGCTTCCCTTTAAATGAAACATATTCATTGGGGTGACTAATACATCGCACATTAATCTCAGCTGATGGCATTTAAAACTTGTGCTCAAAATAGAACTGAGACTTTGGATCTGACTCTGTTTCTGTGCCTTCCCAGTGCCTGCTGGAAAAATGAGAACATTTGATTTCACAGTATGAGAAGGGCTTCACACGGCTCTACCTTGTGCTAGAGTCTAATTTCCATTGTACTAGGGTTGGCTTTGTTGAATATCTCAATCCAATTAGAGTGGGTGGGGAAAAATGAAGGGTGTGAACAAAAACCAAAATAAGGATCTGATTTTCTCTGGAAATGAGGAAGTCAAACAAATGTCACTGATGGATTTAAGTATCTAGTTCCTGAATCTGTAATTATGCAACTTAAAGTATTCTTTATAAAGCAAAAAATAGAATCATTTTCACTGAATCTTGCTGATAACTTTCCCAATGATTCCCAACATTTAGTTCTCTTCTTCCTCTTTGCTTCCTTCACATACATTTACAAAGGAGAACATGGTGGAAATCCATATGCAACAAAATGAAACTGAATCCCTTTCTCTCGCCATGCACAAAAGTTAATTCAAAATGGATCAAGGAGCTTGATATCAAATCAGAGACGCGCCCTCTGATAGAAGAAAAAGTTGGCTACGATCTACAGTCGGTGGGGTCGGGCTCCAAATTCCTCAATAGGACACCCATAGCACAAAAGTTAATAACTAGAATCAACAAATGGGACTTACTCAAACTAAAAAGTTTTTTCTCAGCAAAAGATACAATAAGAGAGGTAAATAGAGAGCCTACATCCTGGGAACAAATCTTTACTCCTCACACTTCAGATAGAGCCCTAATATCCAGAGTATACAAAGAGCTCAAAAAATTAGACAATAAGAGAACAAACAACCCAATCAACAAATGGGCCAAGGACCTGAACAGACACTTCTTAGAGGAGGACATACAGTCAATCAACAAGTACATGAAAAAATGCTCACCATCTCTAGCAGTCAGAGAAATGCAAATCAAAACCACCCTAAGATACCATCTCACTCCAGTTAGATTGGCAGCCATTATGAAGTCAAACAACAACAAGTGCTGGCGAGGATGTGGGGAAAAGGGTACACTTGTACATTGCTGGTGGGACTGCAAATTGGTGCAGCCAATTTGGAAAGCAGTATGGAGATTTCTTGGAAAGCTGGGAATGGAGCCACCATTTGACCCAGCTATTCCCCTTCTCGGTCTATTCCCTAAAGACCTAAAAAGAGCATGCTACAGGGACACTGCTACATCGATGTTCATAGCAGCACAATTCACAATAGCTAGACTGTGGAACCAACCTAGATGCCCTTCAATGGATGAATGGATAAAAAAAATGTGGCATTTATACACAATGGAGTATTACTCTGCATTAAAAAATGACAAAATCATAGAATTTACAGGGAAATGGATGGCATTAGAGCAGATTATGCTAAGTGAAGCTAGCCAATCCCTAAAAAACAAATGTCAAATGTCTTCTTTGATATAAGGAGAGTAGCTAAGAACAGAGTAGGGTCGAAGAGCATGAGAAGAAGATTAACATTAAACAGGGATGAGAGGTGGGAGGGAAAGGGAGAGAGAAGGGAAAATGCATGGAAATGGAAGGAGACCCTCAGAGGTATACAAAAGTACATACAAGAGGAAGTGAGGGGAAGGGGAAAAATAATACAAGGGGGACAAACGAATGTCAGTAAAGGGGGCAGAGAGAGAAGAGGGGAGGGGAGGGGAGGGGAGGGGAGGGGGGATAGTAGAGGATAGGAAAGACAGCAGAATACAACAGACACTAGTATGGCAATATGTAAATCAATGGATGTGTAACTGATGTGATTCTGCAATCTGTATATGGGGTAAAAATGGGAGCTCATAACCCACTTGAATCAAATTGTGAAATATGATATATCAAGAACTATGTAATGTTTTGAACAGCCAACAATAAAAAATAAAAAAAAAAAAAAAAAAAAGGAGAACATGGTTCCGCCCCCCCCCCCCATATTATTTATCATTTCGTACAAGTGAAAATAATTTCTTTATTGTATAAGTATCACTTATCCTTCTCCCACTCAGACTTCTGGGTGAAATTATTAGAAATCACATTGTCCCTGTAGAGATTTGTATGGCATATAAATGTTATATTTTGTCTTGTTGTAGCTCATTTAAGATGTTTAATGAAGAAAGGATACATCCCCTGAGCTATGGAAATAATAGCTAAGATGAGGAAATAATAGTTAAGATGAGCTATGGGATAATAGTTAAGATGAGGCCATACTTGCATACATGGCATGTATCAAAACCAGAAATAGTAGGAGAGTTTATAAAAAGTCAGTTTAACCTCACTGGACTCAGATATTGCTATAATTGGATAAGTGTCCTCCAAAGGTCATGTGTTAAAGGCTTGGTCACCAGCTGGTAAGATATTGGGAAGTGGTGGAACCTTTCAGAACTAAGGCCTAGTGGAAAGCAGTTAGGTCACTGGGGACATGCTCTTGAGGGGATGTTGGGATCCTGGATCCTTCCTGAATCTGTTTGCCTCCAACTACTATGAGGTGAACAGGCTCTTCACCGTGTGCTCCCACCATGATGTGTTGCCTCACCAAAGGCCCAAAGCAACAGGGTCAAGAGATCATGGATGGAAACCTCTGCAACCATGGCCCCAAATAAACCTTTCCTCCATTTTCATGTTTTTTATCAGCTGTTTGTCCATGCAATGGAAAGCCGACCAAGAGAAATATTAACTATAAAGTTGGGAGGGATTAGGTTAAATGTATTGACTACTTTGGCCTTTAGAGACTTTATACTGTAAAACTTAGGAAATCATTATGGTCTTAAGTAAGGAATAATCATAATTCTATTCAGAGGAAAATCAACATGATAATGGTGAGTAAAGTTTGGAGACAGGAAACTGGGTACCAAAAGACATGGTTCTGCCAACATTCCCGTTTGAGCCAGACATGACTTTTGTTCTTTTTGTTCATGTCACACTGAGATGGAAATTTTAGAACACTAACAGACAGACAAAAAAAAAAAAAAAAAGACAGTCCAAAGATTTTACTGTCCCAAATGTTTTCTATAAAATGCAGGGCCAGAGCCATGAGATATTTGGAAATTACTTACTTGCCCTACCCTCTACCTGATGCTGGGCATCTTGGATTACTGGCTCAAAGTCAGAGCAGAGCAAAGGAGGTATGAGGAAGGGATAGGGAGTAAAATGGGTCTCCAGACTTAACAATTAAGTCACTGGTAGCTTTGAAGTGAATTTTAACAAAATGTAGAAGGACAGAACTCGGGTAGTAGGGGGGCAAGGAAGATAAAGGTGAGAATATAGACGACAGATGAGAAGTTTGGTGGAGGGAAAGAGAAGGATCTTGGAGGACTCAGTAGAGTTGTAGGAAAAGTTGTTTTATGTTCAATTTTTGCAACGTTTCTAAAGCACATATAAGAATGTTTATGCTTAGAAGTAGGATCTGGTAGCAAGAAATCAAAGACATTAAAGATGAAAATAAGTGAGGACAGTAGGTAGAGCAATGAATGACAATAGGTGAGACATAAAGAAAGGGATAAAAGATGAGTATAGAGAAATTTTGGATAGAAGACCATATTAGGTGACCTTATTTATCCCAAGTAACTCAAAAGTAGGGTTGTTACAAAGAACAAACATGATGGAGTTGGGGTATGGGGTTGCATTAAGTAAAAAGCTGTAATGGTTGCTTTGAGCAGTATACTCCAAGTCAGTGAGGTGAATGGGAGAATTGCAGAGTTGATGAAAGACCCGCTTGAGGTCAGAGATCATGATTTTTTAAAATTAGGAATAATATAACAGATTCTAGGACTTTGTCTCATAATGTGGGAGACCATACTTCTTTTTAGTTATTACATCGATTATACTATAAATTATAACAATTAAAAATCCAGAGTGAAAATATAACATTTCTCAGGATCTTCCATAAAGTAGTAATTAAATACAACATCATGGAAGCCAAGGTGCTGGTGGAGGGAGCCTTGAGCCCTCTCTGGTTTCTCCCCTTCCCTGTTCAATCTCACCAAACAAATCCCTAGGGGACCCCATGGAGCATAATTCAAAATCCTTGGTTTTATGGCAAGCATGCCCAATTGATTCAAGAATTGGAGAAAGAACTTATTTCTTTTGTCAGAAGAGTAAATTCTCTTCTAAAATTTAAACTCCTAATTGTTATTATCAATTAAGACATTTTCATTAGTACTTGTTGGCAGGAAGGATGTTGTGTGTTTCTAGATCAGCTGAACTTGGTGGAATTTCCTGCAGTTATAAAATGTTCTGTATCTTGTTCTTGGTACTGTAACTACTAATCACGTGGGCTATTGAGCCATTGAAATGTGGCTAGTGGAACCAAAGAACTGAATCCTCAATTTCCTTTACTTTGAATGACTTACATCTAAATAGCCACATGTGGCTAGTTGTTCCCCTGTTAGACAGTTCTGGATTATATTATCAGTTAGGATTTCCTAAAAGACAAATAATACTTCTAATCATAATATCTGTTAAGATTAATAACAGGTATTTCCTCCTTTGTTTGGAGAAGTTTCACATGAATCTTTCATGATTTCAGGATCCTAGATTGATGACACAGAATTCATTAAGACCTCAATTTGTTCCCTTTTAATCTTTCCATATGGGTTAGGGCTGAGGAGACTCTTCTAAAACCATAGATGTTGTCTCTATTCCTTTTTGGTTGTTTAGTAAGTTCATAAAATTTATTATAAGACTAGGTCACAGAAAATGGAGTAAATCATCCATAGCAGCAGGGAAGAGAGCCAACATCTTCATATATAAGAAGAGCAGAATAAATATAATTTAACATTTTGTTCAATATACCTTCATGGAGTATAAACATCATAACTTAGTTCTAACTCTATTGAGGTACAGTTGGAAAATACCAAACTAGAAGGAAAAAGGTGGGAGAAAAAGAGAAATATTGGAAGTCAGAGGAAAGATGGAAGGGGAGGTTCAGGTGGTGGGAAACAACTGAGAAGGAGGTCCACAGCCTCTTTCTGGATTTCTTGATGACCCCTCCCCAGCTGCTCTCCTGTCCTACCCTCCCCAAGGCAGAGACCCAAGAAGAAAGAGACAAAACTGAAGTATGAGCTAAAGGTGGCCCTTTGGTTCTCTCGAGAGGCAGACATTTGTGTTTTCAGTTAATAGAGATGCCAGACTGCTGCTGGGGTACTCTTCAAACAAACAGAAAATCTGAAATGGGTGCTTATAAAGTAAAAGAAAACTTTGGTCCTGTGAAATGCACATCTTACCCCTTGAATGTGCCTTCCAGATGAGGGAACCATTCAATCACTCGAAGTACCTTTTTTTGTACTTCTTGAGGGAGAGCAGCCCGAGTGGAAAAGAGGAGACACAGAGTAGGAAAGAAGTGAACCTAGAGTTCTCTCTGCTAGAGGCTACTGCTGCTGAAATGAAATATTATAGCCTTTGCAACCAAGAATGTCTAGATCTCATTACTCTTGTAAAGCAATTAATACATCTGTTCAACCAATGGGCACCAAAAATTGTACCTGGTGAGTGTGACAACTTCTCAGTGCTAAACAGACACATTTTAAGGAATGTTCTTGTACAGTTGAGGGTGCGCAGGTTTCATGTGTGTGAGTTTTTTGTTGTTGTTGATTTCAGTAAAAGAGCTTCAGTAATTGGCATTTGAATATCAAGGAGCGCTGCGTGCATGTGTGAATTTGGCATTGAAAGTTGGCATCTGAAAGTTTCTTTCCAGCCACGTTGTCAGGATGATTTTGACCAGGCGGCTTGTCAACCAGTCGCAGGGTAACCATAACCAGCATTGTTAAACACTAGGCATTGCTCTTTATTTTCCTTTAGATTTAGTTCATCGTATTTATTTTCCATGTGGAATTAAACTGAAAACTTCTAAAAAGAAAAATAACTAATATAAATATTGGAAAAAATGGTTTGCATGAACTGAAGATAATGTGTCTTTTATATCTTTGTATATAAAATGTATAGAATGCATTTCTTGCAATTGTATATGAGAATTTCTTGTACTGGTTTCCTCTTCCTGCTTTAAGTTAGCAAGGTGGTGAAGTATAAAGAAGGAGAGTTGGACTATAGCCAGGACTACTGGACCCTGGTACTAATAAGCTCTGTGGTGTTGGACAGGTTAACTGATTTGTTTGGACCTCAGGTTCTTCATTGGTGAAAAGAGGTGTTTGGACTCAGTAATATTGAACACTCTTTCCAAGTGGTTCTAACACACACACACAAGTCCCATAAAGGTTAAGCTGAATGTCAGGATGTGTGTGTTTATTCTACTTACTGCTTATGGTGCCAGATCAGAGCATGATATCAACCAGAACAACCAGGCATTAGGGGGTTATTACTAAATCTTTTCTGTGTTGATGGGTAGATATGTGTGAATACTGTGCTGTTTTAACTTGGAGCACACGGAGACATAAATAAAATGTAATCCAGCCTTCCATAAATCTGCCTCCATGCCTGACCCACCAGGCCCCACCATTTCAGCTGTGTGAGGGCTGCGTGGTATTCAGCTCAGAGAGATGCTCGTCAAGCAATTCAGGACTCTGTGAAGATAACAGGGATACATGGGAAAAAAGCTCAACCTACAAGATAGAATTATATGCATTTACTATACATTATATTTATCCTAAATATGTTCAACAAACTTGGATCTATGGTAGGTCTGGATGTAAATGTCTAGTTCTTTCTAGGAACTGGTGTGAAACCTCTCACAGTATATCTGAGACACCGAGATCTTGCTTTCTTACATTAAGACCCTTAGTCCATGTTGTGTTTGTGTACTAATTCAAAGCTGCATTCCAGTCCAGCATTTCTTCACCGTATTGCTGAGTTGGGTTACTTCTTCCAAAAAGTTCTTAGAAATTCTTTTGCTTCCTTTCCTTTTCTACATGAGAGCACTTTTCTAGTGTCATGGAGCTTTCTCTAGCTTGAGTATTATGTTTCCTTTCTATGTAGTGTGGTCCTGTGAACAAAAATGAGATATTTTATAATCCTCTTCTTATATAGGTTCTTAATATGGGTGTAAAGTTAAGATGAAGTTTTCTAGAAGCAGTGCTGTGGCCTCAGTGTTTGGTGTCTCCCTGCCTGCTGCCAGGATTGGGACCTCTGCTTAAGTACATCTGCCCTAGCCTAACTAGCCTCAGGGCCCAACCTTAACACCAGTGTGTGGTCATGGAGAACCACTTGCAGCTCAGAGCTGTGAGAGAGTATGAGCCTGCTCTCCCTCATCCTTTTATAACTTCCGTGGCCATGTTATGTCAGCACTCTCCCCACCCACTCTTTAGTTTTAATTGTTGGCTACTAAACATATGTCTGTGGTTACCTGGGCTTCCTCAATCACATTCCTGTGTGTGTGTGTGTATGTGTGTGTGTGTGTGTATGAGTGTGTGGACATGAAGTTTGCCCCAGTGGAGATGAAGTCTTCCCACCTCCACCTCTCACTCTTGCCAGATACAGGCTGCCTTCTGTATTCATGGGTTCTGCATCTGCAGAGGCAACCAACCTTAGATCAGAAATATTTTTTAAAAATTGTATCTGTACTAAACATGCCCTGACTTTTCTTTCTTGCTATTTTTCCCTAAACAATGTAAAGCAAACAACTATTTACCTAACATTTCACAGTATCCTGTAGTAGAGTCATCTAGAGATATGATTTAAATTGCACATACGAATGTGCACAGACTCTATGCATGCTTTGGTATCTCCAGGGGTCCTGGAACCAGTACCCAGTGGATACTGAAGGATTTATGGTAGGAAGCAGCCACCCTAGGATCTCCCACATAGCCACTCTGACAGAAATCTGAGGCTTGAATCCTCTTCCTAGCACTATTTATTTGAAGCTGTGTGTGGCAGGGAATTGACATGCCAGACAGCTGCAGCCGTCAGCTGCCAACACCCATTGATTCTGACCCCTTTGATTAGAAAATGAAAAATGCCAACACATCTTGGGTGCTGTCAGCCGCAAGGCATGCCTCTAAAGTTGGTGTCGATAGAGGAGACTTCTGTTGCCACCAGTAAGGTTTGTTAATGAAGGCAAATGAGCCTGGATAGACCCTGTCACAATGGTTTCCCTGAAGAAATTGGCTAATTAAGCTGGAGGTCAAGGAGCAGCTGTTGTTTCAAGCAGGTGCTATTAGTTTGTGTCTGATAGTGGCTCTAAAAGCGCATGAGAAATAGAAAAGATGTGCTCACTGACCGGAGACCAGTTACTTGTCCAGGAACTGTAAATTGTCTTTGAAGAGTCCTTTACACCTCTCAGGCAACCTTTGCCTTCTGCACCGGCTCCTTCTTCGCATGTCTTTAGCTGTGTGGTTCTTCCAAGAGCCCCTGATCACCATCACAGGAGGCTAGAATGTAGATGTACCTTAGATATTATTCAAATGATCATGATCATTCCACAGAAGAGGAGATGGGTAGAGAAGAGGTAAGAAGACTTGTCACCATCTAGGGGGAGTCAGTAATGGATCCAGGCTGTAATGTCCTCTCACATCCCCATCCCATGACACACACCAGGGTGAGAGGCACAAAACACACCTCTGGGGTTCATTGAAGGGAGGTATACTTGTTCTGTGGGTAGGTTGAACCTCAGCGCGAGGGGATTCCATGTTGACATAAATTGATAACCACTAGATTCTCTCTTTCCCATAATATTCCTTTTTCAGCTGCTCTAAAGGTATGGAAGCCCATCCATTAATAGCATGTGGATATTGGCTCAAGATCCTGAAGAGCCATCCCTAGAGGGCAGGGGGTGAGGGTGTGTGGTGAGCACAGAAATCAGCAGGAGCTGTGATCCTTCACAAAGACTCCAGAGAGGCAGTGAGGTGGTTGAGCGGTGTCTGAGGGTTTAGGAGGGCAGATAGCCAGGTACTGTCCTGGGCTATCACCCTGGATTAATCATATAGTCCTTCTGGGTGCTTAGTGTCTTCCCTATAAAATTAGGGGTTAGGGCAGTGTTTTCCAAGATTCCTTCATGGATCCTAAGTCTCTGGTCCCATGACTTCAAAGCAGAGGGTTCTCTGAGGTCCCAGCACCCCTAGAACACAAGTTTTCTCCTTTTCATGTCTTATAAACTATCAGGAGAAACTGCTTATATTTTCTATATTTTTAAAAATCACAATTAGAGGACATAAAAGTTATTTTGTGAGTGTGTGTGTGTGTGTATATATATATATATATATATATATATATATATATACACACACACACACACATATAATTTCAATAAAAACTGATCTCAGGACTGTATACCTTAAGCATACAAATATTACATTTTTCCGTTTAAGAAAATTTAAGCCCTTTTGATAATGTAGTCATGTACCACATAGCTACATTACTGTCACGGATAAACTGCATATGTGACAGTAGTCCCATAAGATTGGAATGGAGCTGAAAATCCCTATCACCTAGTGAAATGCTTGTGGAGGTATTGGGGTAAACCAACCTATTGCACTCCCAGTCATATTGAAGCATATTATACATAATTTTATACAGTATATAATACTTGATAATATATGATTATGATAGTGGTTTATGTATTTTTGTGTGTGTGTGAGAGTTTTATGTCACTGTAAACCAAAATACCCAAGAAGAAAATCTTAGTAGAGGGAAAGTTTATTTTTGCTTACAATTTTAGAGCTTCAGTCCATGGTTGGTCAACTCCATACCTGAAGTGAGGCAGAACATCATCGCAGATTAATGTGGTGGAGGAAAACAGCTCAGGACACAGCAACCAGGAAGCAGAGAGAGAGAGAGTGAGCACTCCAAGGATAAGATCTAAAACCCAAAGGCATACCCCCAGTGAGCTGTTTCCTTTAGCCACACTTTACCTACCTATAATTATCACTCAGTTAATTCATATTAGTGGATTAATCCACTGATAAGGTTATAGCTCTCATGATCTAATTGTTTTACCTCTGAATATTCTTGCATTGTCTCACAGATGAGATTTTGGGGGACACCTCATAACATGTATTCACTATACTATACTTTTCACCATTATTTTAGTGTGTTCTCCTTTAAAAAATACTATAAATAAATATGCCTTGTGATGCTGGCAGCAGCCTCATTAATCTTGCATTTATAGCATTTCATGATTGCATTATTCTCACTTGTGTTTGACTTGATCTCTTGTTGTTTTGCTCATCGTGGCTCTGAGAGCAACAGGTCATACAGCTGTGGTAGGTTTGTGTAAATACACACTGTGATATATTCTTATGATGAAATGACACACAAAGACTGTGTTACTAAGAGGATCTAATCCTGAGTCTCATGAATGTACCTCGGGCCAGTTTAGCTGAGGAATAAATTCTCTAAAACTAACTTAAGAAATCTAAGTGGTGGTAAAGTTAGATTGATTCCATATAGTTTATTTGGTGCTCTACCTTGTGTGAACTTCATGCAAAGAAATGACCTAAATGACCTAGTACAGGACAGAAAGTAGTTAGATATTTAATGTTACAAATTATGAATTTAAGAAGTATGTATGACAAAATGTTTTTATACATTCTTTTATGAAATATTTAGCAAGATACATCTTATAAGATTTAGTAATTTAAAAACTTTGGTTAAGTTTTATAACTTAAAAGTTTAATATGTACGAATTTTATGTTTATATTATTGAGGTAAAAATTTAATTAAAGTATATGGGAAAATTGGCAACAGAAGGAAATATCCTTATTTCTAATCTACCCCCATACCCCCACCTCTGAGCCCTGACTTGCCTATTATAACTGAAGACAGATTGTAGTCTAACACCAGCAAGTGCCCTCCAGCTTGCTACTGTAGTGGCTTGTCTATTTTTCAAACACGTGACTGTAGAATTTCATCCCCCCAACATTCTGTCTGTAGTTAGAACTTTAGGAGATGAAGCAAATTCATAAAGACATGCAATTAGCAAGTGTCAGAAGATGCCTGAATCATGACTGTGGAGTTTGGGAATAGCCACATCAATCTTATGAAGGTTGGGAATGAGACAAGGAAATCTTCCTTCATCAGTATTAATTCTCTTGTTTTAAAAATTCTGGAGAATTCCAATTAAATAGAAGAAAGCAATGCTATAAACATTGTAAAGGAAGAGGCTAACTGTTAAAATCATTTTGATATACTGCTTATGGAAAATCAAAGGAACTCAAAAATCTAAAATCAGTAACTAAGAAGCCCATTTGCAATATATAGAATAAAATAGTAGTAGTCTATCTGTCTGCTGAAAGAGAAGGTTGGGTGGGGGAGCCCCAGATAACAGTAACAAAGAAACAAAAATCCAAAAATTAAACTAGATATGGTTCAGGACTGCTAAGGAAACTGCAGAAATGTGCTGAGGGATGGAACTGAAGATTCACATAAATGAAAATACACCAAGTGTCTGGATGGGAAGATTCAAAATGGTAAAAACATTGAATCCTTCTCCATGAACCCAAGAAGGTGTTTACTATGATGTCAATCATAATCTCAGCAGGACTTGACAAAAAGATTCATCCAAATAAATAAATTTATAAAAATTATCAGAAAATATTCGAAAACATAAAGTAATTAAGAGATATTTTCCACTCCAATTTGAAGTATATTGTAATATTTGGAATTATTACAATACACACGTGCATCTCAATGGAGTGAAATAGAAGATCAGAAATAAGCCAGTCAACCAATCAAGACAGCCAATCTCTGTGTATTATATATGCTGTAAATATATATATATATGTGTGTGTGTGTGTATGTATATACATATTATATGCATATTTAATATGGAAAATGCAGATTTTTAAAATACGTATAATTTAGAAAAAAGTAGTTAGATCTCTATCTCCTATCATACAATAATAAATGACTTTAAGATGAATTATAAGTATAAACTAAAAACAAAAATAAAACCAGAAAACACTGAATACAGGTTTTCATATAATCTTAAGATAGAGTAAGGTCTTTCTAATCATGACACCAAAATAGAGGCCATAAGAAAAAAGATTAAAAAATATTTCAATAACGTTAATTTACATTAAAAGATGAAAAAGTTCTTTTCAATTTTTTTCAACCCAAATAAAAATTAAAGCTTCCATAGGTGATAAAATATTACAAAGCACTGGGTGCTGTGGCACATGCCTGTAATCCCAGAGGCTCAGGAGGCGGAGGCCGGAGGATTGCGAGTTCAAAGCCAGTCTCAGCAAAAGTGAGGCACTAAGCGACTCAATAAGACCCTATCTCTAAATAAATAATATAATATATGGCTGGGGATGTGGCTCAGTGGTCAAGTGCCCCTGAGTTCAATTCCTGGCATCCCCCAAAAAACATATTATAAGGAAAATAATAAAGTGGGAAGCATTTATAATTTTTTGAACAATTATTACTATCCCTAGCATGTTAGTCAGGATTCTCCAGAAAAACAGAAACAGTAGGATATATATAAAATGAGATTTATTATAAGGTATTGGCTCACACAGTTATGGACTGAGAAGTCCTACCATCTGCTGTGTGCAAGCTGGAGACAAGCGGAAAAGCTGGTGATGTAGTTTGAAGACCTGAGACCTGAAGAGCCAGTTAGATGTCAGTCCAGGACTCAAGTCCTGTGAACCAGGAGCACCGAGGGCAGGTAAAGATGGGCGTTCTAGCTCAAGTGGGGACGTGAGAGCAAATTCAGTCTTCCTCCATCTTTTTTGTTCTGTTTAGACCTTCAGAGGATTGAATGATGCCCACACACATTGAGGAAGGCAGACCATACTCCGTCCATTAATTCAAATCCTAATAACTTCTAGAAACTTCCATAGACACATCCAGAAAATGTTTAACCAGATATCTGAGTGTCCTATGGCCCAGTTGTTGACCAAATAAATCATCATGCCTCACATATAAAGAACTGTTACGAATCAGTAAAAGTACACGAAACCAACTGTGTTCAATAGGTAAGACGGGCAGAGGAGAGAAATGGACGTTCAATGAGAACAGTGAAGCCAATGTCTAACCAATTTATGGTAATTTTACCATCATTATTTGTATAATAAAACCAATTAAATATGATATTTTCTCCTGTTAGATTGACAGAGATTAAAAAGGATTATGAAAGAGTATTGGTGACTACATGGGAAACTGGGCAGTCTCACATACAAAGGTCAAATTCACAAACTGGTGCGGTATTTAAGGAAGATTCTTTAGTAATATTTTCAAAGAAAACCTTAATATTATGAATACCTTGTTTTTAAGAAATTCTATGTGAGAGATTGTCTTGAAGGAGTAATCAAACTGTTGTATCTAAACAATGCTCCTTCATTCTTATTTTAATGGTAAAATATTACAATGGCTGAAGACTATGAGAGAATATTTGATTAAGCAAAATCTGATATATCCACATAATTGAATACTATGAACCCTTAAAAAAAGCGATGGAGGTGTGTATTTATTCACAAAGGTCCATTATTTAAATGGAAAAATCAGAGCAGTGTGTATGTATGAGCCTATTTAAAAAACAAAACAAAGAGATAAATGCTTAGATTCTGTTCTCTGAGTTATGGGAGACTTAAAAAAAGTTCACATATCTGCTTCACTTTCCTAAACATGGGAACTGAAGTGAGAAGAAACACAGGAAGGTGGAAATATATCACATTTTGAAAAGAAGGAAATGATAAAAAGAAAGGAGGATGAAAAGGAGGCTAATTGCCCCACAGTTACCGGGGACCGAGGAGCAGCTTAAATCCCTATATGAAGCGGAGAGTCACTTTGGTGGCCATATTCCCCCAGGGGACTGGTGTGCCTTGCAGTTCCCTGTTATTGAATTCCGTTCATTCTGGCAGTGAAGATCAAAGTGAGGCAGGCGTAATCTCAACAACATCCTGACAAAAATTAAGAGATGTAAGAAGACTGTATAAAATAATTGGTAGCGCAAGAGAAAGCACAGCCTGCCTATACGTTCACAGAAGACTTTGATAAAAGCCATTCTTAAAAGTCATGTCATGTTATGAAATTGACAATACATGGAACAAAATGTCAGAGCACTTTCCTAACAAAGTGTAGGAGCACTGGGATTTTTTTTTTTTAACAAAGATCAAAAAAGTGTAATAACATGGTATGTTGGTGAGGGAGTGAGGAAACAAACATTTCTCCCTCATATTTGTAGGACGATACATAGACATAATTTCACAAAGGGGGGATGTGGTAATAGTCATCCAAATTAAAAATGCACCCAAACTTTAACTGGGAAGTTTCCTCTCTGAGATATTTATTCTATGTATATAACTCTCATCTGTGCGACAACGACACTGGTACAAAGATGTTCACTGTGGACAAGCAGCAGCATGAAGGAAGGGATACCTTAAATGCTTACCAAAAGACTAAATTATGATCAAGCCAAAAGAAAAGAAAAAGAAATGAAGTAGGTCTTTGCATATTGATGCAAAATGGTCTTTAAGAAACCTTAAAGTGGAAAAAAGCAAGTTGCAGTGTTTGTGTGAAAAATGGAGCTTACTACTATTTGTGCAAAAAATGGAAGTTAGGTTGCTGGCATCAGCATAGGTAATCGCTGGAAAAACTTTTAGCAATTGGTAGCAGGATTGCTCTAGGAGTGGGGATATGAGAATGGGAACATGAGGAATCAATTCCCCTTGTAATATTTATAATTTTTTAAACCAGCATTTGTATTACATTTTCCAAATAAATACAAAGCTAGTCCCTATCTCTTCCCCATTGAACAATGGTGTATGTTGAAACCAGTATGAAAATGAGTTGGTCAAACAACTGGATATTCTGGGGAGACCCCCCATCCACCAAGCATCTCTTTCCCTTGGGTCTGTTCCAGTTTGCATCTTGAATCACAAAGTGGATCAGTTAACACTTCCGAAAACACTGCACATTTGAAATATTGCCATATTCCTGTATTTCTCAGGGGGATGTTTTTTCAGGAATCATAAAGCTCTGCATAATTCCTTATTACTATCTTAAGTGGTGACAGTATAAATGTTTTATGGGACATTCATAAGAAACAACTCTCACTCATCCGTCAGGAAACTCTCTTAGTATAGATTTGTCAAAAGTTGTCAGTTGTGGATCCCTAAAAATGTCTTTTTAAAAATTTTTTTCTGAAAATGTCTTTGATTGCTCTCATATTTAAAAACTCTACAAATATCAATTATGATCCTATTGGCTTTATTCTGTATTGGGTACTTGAGGTAAGGGTCTGGGTATTAATAAGCTTATAACTAAGTTGGTTAAAAAATATTTTTCGTACATAAAATTAATTTTATATGAAGAATTATATATACAATGTCCATGGGTTCTGAAATTATGATTGCAATCAACTGCAGATCAAAACTGTGGGAAAAACTGTATCTGTACTGAATATGCAAACACTTTCTTTTCTTGTCACTGGTCCCTGAGCAATGACCAAAAAAAAAAAAAAAAAAACTAGTTAAATAGCAGTAACATTGTAGTAAGTATAATAAGTAATCTAGAAATGATTTGAAGTATATGCAAGGATGTGCATAGGTTTTACATAAAGGCTATGCTATTTTATAAAGGGGGCTTGAACATCCAGAGCATTGGTATCCAAGGAGGTGAGTGGTCCTGGAACCAGTCCCCTGTAGATACCAAGAAACAACTACAGGTTGATTTTGCACAGATAGTGTCAGGTAAATACTTATGGGGAATTTTAAAAAGAAATAAAATGAAGTTAGATTTTGTACAAGGTGAATTTCAGGCTATTATTGGGATATGGGAAGAATACAGGACTTACAGGGAGAAGACCCAGGTTGAAGTCCACACTCTTGTCATGCACTCTGTTGCTTTTTCACTCTGCAGTCTCGTTTCCTACTGTATGATGAGAATGAAAATAAGTAATTAATGCTTTTTGTAGATTAAAGGATATTACATGTCATAAAAATTGGAATACTCCCTAATTGCAGAAAGTCATTCTCTTTATTGATGCCCCAAACACCCCCTGTATTAAGTGGGTCTTCCTGAATAGGGGCTGGTGTACCAGGTGAGCATGTGAAGAGAGAAGGGGCTGGGATACACTCAACTCATAAAGGACAGAGGCTTTGGGGGGATGGAAATCATGGAAACTGTAAGCCATGAGTCGATAATGAGATCTGTCTGAACCAGCTCACAACCTACAGCTTCCTGCCTCTGCACTAGCCATCTGAGTTGTTTTTGTTGCTGGTGAAATAGACTGTTTCCATACTATTCAGAGAAAGATTCATTTTCCCCCTACCCATCTATGTAGCCAATCCGGGAAGACCTAGGTTGCTTTTATTTCCCTCCTCCATGGCTTCTGCTAATACGAATGAGACACACAGTGTCTCATGAGAAGCTTTTTGCCAGAGGTTGCCAAGAATAGGTATTATATTCATGGAAGCCTCTTTGTCTACCTAAGGAAGGAAGACAGACAGGTAAGAAACAGGCCCCCAAAACAGTTATTTGATTACTTCTTAGAGGTGCTTAAAGAAGTTGGAATTTTCACTTGCCCAATGATCAGAAACAGAAAAGAAACTAAATAGTACCACCTTATCTAAACAAATTCACATTCCTGCTCATATCACTAATTCTTCCTGTCAGAGGGCAAGAGAATGGGAAGAGAATTTTAAAATATAGCTCTTGTGGATGATACCTGATCATCAATCACTGGGTCGCCAGTGCCTAGTTCCACAGCTGCTCTATACTATGTGCTGAATACATGTTTTAAGTTTGGTAATAGTTATGGTGTGAATGTGAGGCATCAGCCAAAAGCTTCCAAAAGTTAATGGTTGGAGGAGAAATGATTAAATGATGAAAGCTGTGACATAATCAGTGAATTATCTACTTGATGTATTAATAATTTGGAAGGATCACTGTACTGGATGGTAACTATAGGCAGGTGGGAAATGGCTGGAGGAGGTGGGTCACTGGGGGCATGTCCTTGGGGATTATATATCGTACCCCTGGCTTCTCTGTTTCTCTCTGTCTCTCTCTGTCTCTCTGTTTCTGTCTCTGTCTCTCTCACTTTTTCCTCAGCAGTTCTCCTCTGCCACACCATCTGCCATGATGTTCTGCCTCATCTTGGGTATAGAGGGATGGAGTCTGCTGACCATGGCCTGAACCTCTGAAACTATGAGCCCAAATAAACTTTTCCTCTTTTAAATTATTCTTGTCAGGTATTTTGGTCACCGTGACAAAATGCTAATGCAGAGATAATTTTAAAACTATGGTAAAAATCAAATTATAATTTCTAACTCCCGCCTCTCTTTCTCCTTGACCTTTGTGTGGTTCAGTTTATTTTGATGCCTCTTGTTTTGGATTACTGTTTGCCCATCAATGCTTAATACATTTTATTCAAGTTTGTACTCAGAACTCACTTAGTTTCATTACAGAAACTGTTTTGCTTCCTTTCTCTGTTCTTATATTTAAAGGTTACTGCTTCCCATTTATATCATCAATTGATTTCATTTTGTCACTTTTCATGACATTTTAAAATACTCTGATTCATTGTGTTCTTAATTTTCATTAACATTTGTTCTCATTTTGAGGTTTTATCACCATTTCTTAACTTACCACAATGATATTTCTATTTTAATATTCAAAATACAAATATTTGAAAAGTACATTTCCCTCAATCACGTGTGGAGACTGCTGCATTAATTACTCTGGCAGTTTCCTTGGAGAATAAAACCATAGTGTTTTGAGATTATGGCCACAGTCTTCCCCTGAGTCCTTCTCATTCTTATCCAGACACTCACTGTTCCTATCCCAGGTGTGACTGTCCAGCTAGGTAATTGGACTGGCTCCAGGTACTCTGATCACCATGCCATTGCTGAATGTTGGGTTACATTATCCCTTCACAGAAACAACAGATAGCTACTCTCCCTGTTGGTAGACTAAACACCTTAGCCTGGTACCCAAAATCTTCCTCAGTCTACTCTGAACCTATTACCCAAAGCTTTCTCATCCATTGGTCATGAGGAATAGGACAGATTTTCATGAGACTTACATTTCAAGACTAGACATGGCCCTGGTTCTCTGTTTTGATTGGATGTTTTAAGGATGAAGAGGACGTGGCTGTTACCACTGAAGAGGTTGTAAATTAGTAGAGGAGGGTACAGTCATTCTATTAATGTAAATTATAACAATATGGTGCAATATTGAAGAATTCAGTATAAAAAATAAAGTATATAAAATCTAGCTACCATATATACCCATCAGAATGGCTACTGTTATTTAAAAAGAAAATAACAATGTTGGTGAGATTCTTATGCATTGTTGGTGAAACTAAAATGGTATAACTGCTATAGAAAACACTTTGGCAATTCCTAAAAATAAATAAATAAAATTACCACATTATCTCTCAATCCCATTTCTGGGTATATACCCCAAAGAATTGAAAGTGGGTCTTGGAGAGATATTTGTATGCCCATGTCTATAGCAGCATTATTCAAAATAGACAAAAGGTGGAAGCAACCTAAGTGGATAAGTGAATATCCATTAATGGATAAATGGATTAAAAAAATTGTACACCCATATAATGGAATTTTATTCAGTCTTAAAAAGAAAGGAAAATCTGGCACATGTTACAACATGGATGAACTTAGATGACATTATGCTAAATGAAATAAGCCAGACACGAAAGGACAAGTACTGTGTGATTCCACCTATATGAAGTACCTAGAGTAGTCAAATTTATAAAAACAGAAGTCAGAATGGTAGTTGCCAGGTGCTGTGAGAAAAGGGAATGGGGAATTATTTAGTGGATCCAGAATTTCAGTTTGGGAAGATGCAAAGATTCTGGAGATTAGTGGTGGTAAAGTTTGTACAACAATGTAAATGTTGTACACTGAATACCCCTCAGCTGTCCACTTAAGATGGTCAAGTTATGTGCATTTTGAGATGGTAAATATTATGTTTTATGTATTTTATCAGAGTTAAAAATCAGTTTTTAAAAATCCAGTAAGAGCCAGTGATGTAGTAGTTAATAAATATACAGAAAATGAAACTGAGTGGGCTAAGAGGTCACTTTCATGACTTCAAGACAGTGTATAGGGCAATGGGCATAGGTGTTGTATCCAATAGTGGTAGCCTCTTACCAATAAATACCCTGTATAAATGGGAGACCTCCACATGTAACAGGCATCAGATTCAGCTTCTTGAGTAGCTTCATTGGTTTAAAATCAGGCGCTGCTTGAGTAGTTTGCAACTCAACCCAAGAAACACTTAGAGTTGCCAAGCAACATATGACTGCTGTCAACAGAAACAAATCTAACATTAATTTTATATCTCCTGCAATGATAGAAGAAATATTGAATCTAAATGTTTTCATTTCTCTATATTCTACTGAATAATATAAACACTTTGTCAAGAACATACTGTGCTATTTCTACAAGAACAATGTTTCGTGAGCAACCTCATGTTTTGTTTTCTTTGCCAAAGCACATTGAGTTTTCACGAGACCAGAGGTGATACATGGATACCTGCTACTGGATTTACCCCATGGGGACTAATAGCTTATACAAGAATTTCTGAAGTTACTCAGTGAAATAAAGACACTAACTAAATGGCAAACTCTTTCCTAAATGACGAGTTGTTCTTTTCTTTCTTTCTTTTTTCTTTTCTTTTTTTTTTTTTATGTGTGTATGTATTTGCTTTTAATCCAGGGGACTTCTTTTGTTTAAGCTTAGAAACAAAAACAATAAGCCATTCATTGTACTTCCTACACAAAGTAACAAAGATTTAAGTGAGAGAGCTTTTTGTTTGAAGCATCTCCTCACTAAAGTCTAGGGTCCACAGAAATAGTCAGTAATAAAGTTCAAAACTGAAAGAATTTCAACAGTGTCTTAGTCTGTTTTCTGTTGCTGATATACAATACCATAGATTGGACAAATTATAAAGAAAAGGAGCTAATTTTTGTTCATGGTCTGGTACAAAGTTAAGGACCTTGATCTTCTTGCAGGCAGTCCTGAGGCAGTATAGAGTGTCGTATGGCCAGAGTCAGGGAACATATGCAAGACCTAACCAAACTGGCTTTTATAGCAGACCTACGCTCAAGATAACCATTAACCCATGAAACCATTAATCCAGCCATTCATTACATTACTAATTAATCCATTAATTCATTAATTAATCCATCCATTGATCCATTAATCCACTCATAATTCATTCAATTAGATTAATTCATTAATGGAGGGGAGGCTTTAATCACGTTTAAAGGTCCTACCTGGTCTCACTGTTAATATCACATAATGGGGAATAAACTTCAATATGAGTTTCAAAGGGACAAACCCTATTCAACCCAAAGCAAATTGGATTGGCTACAGTACCCCGTAGAAGACAGTGGATTCTTTTAAAGCAACTACTGTCATTATTGTATTTAACTGACTCCATCCAGAATATAGTTCAGCAGATGAGCTATTATTTTTTATTTTTAAAATTTATTTTTATTTTTAATTGACACATATTAATTGTGCATATTTTTGGAGTATGTTGTGATATCTTGGAAATCCTCACATGTGAAATTTCCTTTTTGCCTTGATTCCTGCCCTCTTCTGGCAGCCCATAGAATGACCCATCACATACCTGGTCTTCTCCGTTCTCTAACTCTGTGATTCCATGAACTTTGGTTCCAAGCTAACCTTTAACACTCCGTGCCTTGTCTGCCTGCTCTGTGGCCCCACGTCCCAGCCTCTTCTCTCTCCCCATTTTCCACAGGCTACTCCAAAACTCCACTTAGAATTCCTTCTTGACTTCTTCCCACCTCATGTCCATCTTTGGCTCTTTCTTCCCTGTTTCTTTCCAAAGCTAATGTACTTTCTCCATTTAGACCTTGATTCTACTCCCTCCCTCAACCTGAAGATCCTTCTTCCCAGTAAAAGGCCTGGGTTGGAGCTCTGCTTCCTAATTAAGAGCCATGTGACCTTGGGAAGTCAGTTGAACTATTTGTGTACCAGCTTTCCATCAGCAGACACAGTTAATGGTCCCTAGATCACAGGGTAATTGTTAGGATTAAAAGAGATTGTGCATGGGAAGCACTTTGCAAGGAGTCTGCATGAGGTCAGAGTTCAGCCAGGTTCAATTCCATGCTCACCAGCAGCAGCATCTTCTCCCCTCTGCCATGAATACACTTCTGCCTGGCTCTTGGGCTCCCCTTTGCATACCCTCTGGTTTCCTCTGGCTTCACCTGACCCCAGCCATCAGGCTGCTCCCACACCACCCTTCTACTCTCTTCAGCCTTGAAGTCTTGGCTTTAGTAGAAGTTCTAAGGGAACCTTATCTGACTTCGGATTTCAACCCTATTTCCCGGACCTTTGAACTTCCCCTCTGGGATGGCCAGTTTCATCTGTCAATGCAGTTAGGCTAGAGTACCCAGTTATTCAATGAAATGCTAATACAAACTATAGTACCTAGTTATCAAATACTAAGCTAAGTTTTGCTGTGGAGGTATTTTGTCAAGGTAGATCCCATCTGAACATTCTGAAGAACTTTAAGAGCCAAAAAGGCCTTCCTTGAAGAAGAAATTTGGCCTCAAGACTTCAGTGTCAGCTCTTGACCCAGAGTTTCCACCCTCAGGCATGGACTAGGCATTTTTAAAAGACTCTGGAAGTAAGACCTTCCCCGAAATCAGTGTGTGTGTGTGTGTGTGTGTGTGTGTGTGTGTGTTTCATATTCTCGGGTACTCTGCTTGGGATAAACAGCAGCTCTGCGTGCCTGTCCCGCAGCTTAATTTATTTGAATGAATGAATTAAAAGCCAGGACAGAATGTTTAACAGCACATCCTTGATCATAATAAGAATGGTCTCTTATTAAAAATAACTCTGAAAACTGGCACTGTTGCCCTCACCCTTACAGAGGGAATCCTTACAGATCAGTGTTCTTGTCTTGTCTGTGAAGGGCCATGACTATTCGCCTACATTTTGCCCACTGACCTCAGAGAGAATCATTCATTTACAGGACAGCCACTCTTAATATAAAAATCCCAAATCCAGAACATTTGGAACAACCAACATGTCTTAAGTGGAAATTTCTATACCTGACCTCATGGGATAGACCACAGACAAAATGTACTGCACTAAAAATATTGTATAAAATTACCGCCAGCCTATGTATATAAAGTGTACATTACATAAAACATTTGAATTTTATATTTAGACTTGGGTCCGGTGCCTGAGATATCTCATTATGTACACATAAATAGACTAAAATCTTAAAAACTTTGAAATCTGAAATGGTTTTGGTCTCAGATATTTTGGATAAGGGATACTCAACCTGTGTTTGAGATCATGATTTATCCTTTTCACTTCTGAACAACCCATTTTTGGGACTTTGCTCTTTGGTTTTCCTACACATAAATCATTTGGATGAGAACAGTTTATAAACAGCTGTTCAGAGCTGGGTGACTTTTTGTTTCCTACTTCATCCTTCACTAGGATTTTTCTCTTTCTATAATAGGATTCTTTGAGAGTTGTGGCAAAAGACCTGTTGAAACCCAGGCTGAGGCCAGCTATGCTCCTGGAGATGCTGGGGTAGGTTTATAATGTGCATTTATTTTGAAGTCCAGATTTCTCTTTAATGCTATTGTATGACATTTTTATTTTTCATTTGGAAGTTTCTTTACTCTGGTAATTGTTTCTACTATTTCTTAGTTGATCAAGCTGTCTAACGTAAGTCCAGTTTGACCTCTGCATTTTTTTCTTTTCTTTTTCACTGACGTTATTACCAAGAGGCCACCAGTGCGCAGGAACCATCTCTAGACACTGGCAGCACTGATAAGATCCTATTTCTGAGCTGACATTGTAGGTCCTTGAGACGATTAGGACTGGCTGGGTCTCTTTCCACATGACATAATGTATTTTGTCAAAGTTGGAACACGTTGAAGCTATGAACTCAGGCAGTTCCTTGAATTGTTTGGATCCAGAGACACTTGTAGGAACTAAAAATAACTTTACAGGGAAAGAAATGTATCAGGACATTTCTCTTTTTGGGAAGAGCTCTGCTCATTTTGTCTCCTGCTTCTTGGAAAACAGTCTCTCTGGTTCCAGGCCCAGGGAGCCACACTGTGTTTAGACAGTAGAGGTCAATGCCCTGTGTCCTCCAAGGATCTCTTCAGTCCACATTCTTCTCTGGGTAAAAAAGAAATCAGTGCCGAGAAAGAGTGTAGGGAGGCTGAATCTCAAGAGGTCACTAGAGTTTGAGGGCCTATTCCCAGTGTTGGACTTGGTGAGCAGGAGGTGGGCTGTAGTTAGGGGAGATGAAGGCAAAGGGGGTTGTAGAGGAGGAGGATGAACTGGGTTTTGAACTTAATCATTAGAATGTTTGACAGTGTCCTCACCACTAACTGATGTGAGCATTGCTGCATGAATCACCCATGCAAGTTGATAACAGATAGGTAGCATGGTTCTCATCCTCAAAGACTTAAAAGTTTTCAATTGTTAGTAGAATGACTTCTTCACATGCTGTGTGAATAGCCTGAAATCGAACCAGGATATTAAGCTAAATTTACCCATCCTGGCCACAGCTTAGGCTGTCTCTATCATGTAAAAAGGATGCTAACATAGTGTGGACATGAATCCCAAATGAGCCACTCCAGAGTTCTGATGATCTTGTGCTTTAGTTTCTCCATGTGTAAAATCCCATCCTTCCTGCTACACACTGTGGTTCTGAAGATTAACACATTCAGGTGATGTTGATGGAATACGTTCTGTGTGTCACATACCCTGTGAAGTGTTATACACACAAGCGTGGAAAGAGCCCACCCTACTTATGAAGAGCTGCAGGGGAGATTAGTGTTGGTGAATGTCTGTAGGATGCTGCGGTAGAGTTGTGTCCAGAGTGGTTGTGTTGGAAAGGCGTGGGATACCGGAGAAGGCAGTGGAAGAGGAGGCAAACTTGAAGGAAGAGTAGAGATTGTGGGATGGGATGGGCAGAGAGTAGAGTGGTGTGAATTCATGGAGGCCTGGCATGCTGAGCAGCAAGATGGGGACAAGATCCAGGGACCCATTGTCATATGAAGCAGACAGGCTCAGGTTATGAATGGATGAGAGGGAAACCATGAAATAAAATTCACAGGCACCAAGTCATATTTGTGAGTTAGATTGATGGGCACTATGGACATGGACTAGAGGGAAGGAAAACTATGAAAGAGAAGACTGGGCAGGTGACATGCCAGTAATCAGACAGTGGTAGGATGGAAAAGGAAGGATGGGTATAAGAGGACTTTAGGATTGTCTCACTTTATACAATATATAGTAGCAGAAGATGTAGGGATGTAAAGAGATATCATAGGATCCAAATTAAATCTCAATGTGGTCTTAATAAAGAACCATATTATGGAATGGGAATCATACATTAATGAAAAGGAAAAATAAAGAATTGTCAGTATTTACATGGGCAAAGATGAATAAAAATAGAATTTCCCAACAATAGTTTGGATTTGAAATAGCCACCAAAAGCCCACAGAGTTAAGGCTTGGTCCCCAGCAGGGCACTATTGGGAGGTAATGGAACCTTTGAGAGGTGGGGCCTAGCGGGAGGTTTTAGGTCATTAGGGGCGTGTCCTCAAAGAGGACTGTGGGACATTGGCCTTTTTTCCTTTCACTGTCTGCTGAGTATGAGGTAAGTGGCTTGCTCTGTCACACGTTCCTGCCATGATGTACAGTGCTTCCACAGACCCAAGTCAATGGGGCTAACTAAAACTTCTAAACTAGTGAACCAAGTAAACCTTTTCTCTAGAAGTTAATTATCTCAAGTATTTTGTTATAGTAATAGAAAGCTAACACATTCCCCAAATCAGTAGTGAACATGCTGAATCTCTGGGGTGAATTTTTTTTTTCTTCCTTCCCTTCTTAACTCTACTTAAGATATTCGATGACAGCCACATAATACTTGTGTAGTTAGTCTGAATATAAAAGAATGCCAGGTTGCCTTCAACATATTCGTTAAATTGGGCTCTCTTCCAACTTTTATTTTTCCCATGTGTTGGTATTTTGCTCATATCTAAAACTGAGCCAATACTAAATGTATTCAGTGATTAAATAGGAAATGAGAAAAAGAAAAAACCGTTTGTCTCTGGTGCCTTTTTATTCTGTGTCAAAAGATGACCCTAGTTTGAAAGAAAATTACAAATAAAAAAAGTCCCTCAACATGGAGTCTGGTAGAGCATTTCTTTAGATTTTTCTAAATGTTGTGGCAAGCACAATTTCACAGTGATGGACACTGTGTGCACTTTCCCTGGTTTATAAATATTTAGTACCGCGATTACTCATGAATCCAGGGATTGTTGCAGAACTATTTTTCCCTGGCAGTCTGTTTTTTCATCTGGAATGACATTAAGATTCAGAAAGGACTGGCTGTCATTTAGTTGTGTTATTTGGGAGAACTGAAATTCTGTGTTTCTATCATTGGGCCAGGGCTCAGATTTTGGAGAATGATATTCCGATCTTCTTTTCACAATTGGAGTTATAAGACAGAAAATTTGGGTTCACGATGGTAGTCTTTTCTGAAATCTACTTCCCTATGCAACAGACTGGAGAGTAATCTTCCACTTAAAAAGAATATACTGCCCAACCAAATCTACCTTCCTTATATCATTATTGTGGAGATAAAGAGGTCCAGACTATTCAGTGAGTGATGGTTTTTTTATTAGCTGGTAGAATAAGATTGTGAGTGGAAGGAGGACAAAATCACTCCTGGCTAGTTAACAAAAGTGTCCTGGGCCTAGAATTGGATGCTCGGGGGCAGGACCTTGGTTTCACTGGGATGTGCCTTTTATTCTTTGCTGACTTAGTGAAGCAGAAAATAGACTCTTTTCAGAAAATAATGGTGGTGGGAAAGTAGGGGAGTCATGGTCCATTAGGGTCAACAATGAAGTTGGTTGTCTAGTTACACTTAGATGAAACCCTCGGGCCCCTCTGAATCCTGGGATGACCCTATCTGCTGTTTTCTCTTTCTGCTATCAGGGAATCTCCACCCTTTGTGTTTTCAGAGAGCTTTGTGACCCTGAGCTTTGCTTAGCCATGAGTTGAAGAACCAGGCTAGGACTGTCTTGGTCTTGTCAGATTGATGACAGAATGAGTAAGTCTGAGTTGGGGGGCAGGGGTGGACTTGGCCATTCCCTGGATGCCCTTATTGAAGGGAACAGAAACATTGTAATTTTGAGCAAATCTTTAATTTCTTTGTGATCTCTCCTCATAGAACAGTTATGGTCGACAGGCAGGTGACAGGGCACTGCTGGTGAGAAAGTTGTAGTTTTGTTTTTCAATGAAAGGCAGGTAGAGCCTCTGGGATAATGGTCCTGTTTAACACATTTAACTCCAATCAGTTCTCTCCCACTCCCAAATCTCCCACTTCTCCTTTCATTCAGAGACCAGCCTACATCTTTATTATCCCAGTCCCTAAAGCTCCAGGTATCCTGGCCTTCCCGGGCTCCTTGCTCCTCCCTAAGGCCTGGAGTGCTTGTCCTCAGACTTCGAGTCCCTCCCTGCAGCCTCTGCTCACATGTCACCTGCACAATGTAGCCTGCTCTGACCACCCACACCAATGACAGCACCTACCCTGCCCCTGCATTTAACATTCTCTTCTTTTATCTCCTCTAGCAATTTTCACCTCTGGCACACTTATTCATTATGTGTATCCAATTTATACATGAAATTTGCTTATTTTAATATGTATTATTTTTTATCTCCCCCTATACAAGAGGGATTATCCTTGACTCTCACCTCTAGAACTCTGGAATGAGTATTTATAGGTGTGTGTGTGTGTGTGTGTGTGTGTGTGTGTGTGTATGAATGTGTGCTGTATACGCATGGACATATACTTTTGTATGGGGAAAATATAAACTTTATTGAAGGAATAAAAGCAAACTTGGAGAGAAATAGCCTGATCCTAGATGGTCAAATTCAGTATCATAACAATGTCAACTATCATCAAATTCTATAAATTCACTGTGATTACATTCACAATCCTAACTTGGCTCTCTATAGATGAGGGTTTTTTTTCCAAATTTTTTTATTGTAGTAAAATACATATAACAGAACTTATCGTCTGAACCATTCTAGGTAGACATTCAGTGTTGTTAATTCATACTGTTATTAAGTACATTTGCATTGTTATGCAACAATCAACGCTTTCCATCTCCAGGAATTTTTTGTCTTCATAGACTGAAATTTGGTGCCCATTAAACAATAACTCCCATTCCCCAACCCATCCAGTTCTTGTCAACCTTCATTATGCTTCTCATTTCGATGAATTTGATTACATGGGTACTTTATGTAACTGGGACCATATAGTGTTTTGTCACTCTGTGTTTGGCATATTTCATTCAAAATAATGTCCTCAAGACTCACCCATGTGTGTCAGAATTTTCTTTAAAACTAAATGATACTCCATTGCATGAATGTACCACATTTTGTTTGTTCATTCATCTGTCAATATTACTTCCATCTTACTGGAATGATGCTGCTATGAATATGTGTGTACAAATGTCTTTTCAAGATTCTGCCTTTATTCCTTTTGAGCACGTACCTGAAATTGAGTTTTTAGATCATGTAGTAATTCTATTCTTAATTTTTTAAAGAAACAATCATGCTGTTTTTCACAGCAGTTGTATCATTTTATATCCCATTAACAGTGCAAAATGGTTGTAATTTCTCTACATTCTGGACAACATTTGCTATTTTCTGGGGTTTATTTCTTTGGATAGTAGCTATACTAATTAGGATCTTATATAGTTTTTTAAAATTTCTATAAGATAGATGATGTTGAGCATCGTTTCCTTTGCATATTTTCTTTGGAGAAATGCCTATTCAAGTCCTCTGCCCATATTTGAATAATATTGTTTGTTTTTTGGTTCCAGTTGAGTTTTAGGAATTTGCTATATATTCTGGACATTTATCAGATATGTAATTTGCAAATATTGTCTCCCATCCTATTGCCATTTTTACTGTGTTGAGTAGCAGTTTTTATTGCACAATTTTTAAAATTCCACGAATTCCATTTTATTCATTTCCCTTTTGTTGTATATGCTTTTGGTATCAAATCCAATGAGTCATTGCCAAATGCAATATTGTGAAAAAAATTTTCCTATTTTATTTGATGAATTTTATAGTTTATGTTTTACATTTAGGTCTTTGATCCATTTTGAATTAATTGAATTCATTTTTCCAGATGGTGTTAGGTAAAGTCCAACTTTATTCTTTTGCATGTGAATATTCCATTTTCCAAGGAACTTTTATTGAAGTGGCTTTCTTTTCCCCATTTACTGGACTTGTCACCCCCTTTTAAATTATTGGACCATAAATGTGAAGGTTTATTCTGGACTCTTTTTTATTGGTCTCTGTTCTATCTTTTTGCTAGTACCACAATTTGTTTTTTCAATTTCAATAGCTTTGGAGTAAGTCATGAAATTGGGAAGTGTGAGACCTCCAGCTGTGTTGTTTTCAAGCTTGTTTTTGGTAATTTGGAGATTCCTTATGAATTTTTGGCTGTTTTCTATTTCTTCAACAAACACCATTGGGCTTTGATAGAGATTGCATTCAATCTGTAGATTTTCTTTGAAGGGAGTTTTTTGATTTCTGATTCAGTCTCCTTTCTAGTTCTATCCAGTTGCTTGGAGAACTCCCTTTCAATCTTTTTTATTTCTGTAGAATCACTAGCAATATCCCCACTTGTATTGTCAATTTTCTCTTTTTGTCCCCCTCAGTCTAACTGAAGATTTTATCCATTTGTTGATCTCTTTGAAGAAACAGCTTTTGTTTTTTTAAATTTTTTCTACTAATTTTTATCTTTTATTTCATTTACCTTGGCTCTATTCTTTATCATTTCCTTCTTCTTCTAGTTTTAATTTGTTCTTATTATGTCTTCTTAAGTTGTAAGGTTAGGTTGTTGATTAGAAATTCGTCCCTTAGCACTGCTTTTGCTAGTCCCATAAGTTTGATATGTATGTTTTTATTTTCATGTGTATCTATTATTTTCGTGATTTCTTCTTTGATCCTTTGGTTGTTAAGAGTGTATTGTGTAGGGGGCTGGGGATATAGCTCAGTTGATAGAGTGCTTGCCTTGCTTGCACAAGGTCCTGGGTTCAATCCCCAGCACCAAAAAAGAGAGTATATTGTTTATTATCCACAAATTTGCAAATTTTCCAGGTATTTTTTTTCTATGATTGATTTCTAGTGCTATCCTGTTGTGGTAAGAGAAATTGCTTTTTTGATCTGTCTTCATAAATCTAATGAAGGTTATTTTGTAGCCTACAGTATAGTCTATTCTGGAAAACTTCCTGAGTGCACTTGAGAAAAATGTGAATTTTTGTTGTTGGGTAGAGTTCTGTATGTCCTTTAGAACTACTAGGCTTGTAATATTTGTCCAAGTCTTCTATTTCTTTACTTTTTATCTTCTGTCTTTCCTATCCACCATCAACAGTAGGGTATTGCGGTCACCAACTATTAGTACTGAATTATTCCCCCACTTCAATTCTGTCAGTTTTTGCATCATGCATTTTGATCATCTGTTATTAGGCGTCTAAATGTTTATAATTGTTATATTTTTCTGCTGTATTGAAATTTTTGTCATTATATAATATCCTTTTTTGGATATTGATTTTTGGTTTTTATAGATTTTAAAATTTAAAGTCTGTTTAACCTGATGATGGTATCATCACTCCTGCTTTCTTTTGGTTAATATGGAGTATCCTTTTGCATTCATTCACTTTCAACTTATGTGTGTTTTTAGATCTAAATTGAGTATTTCTCATTCAACATATGGTTGGATTGTCTTTTTTTTTTTTATCCATTCTGTCATTCTCTGTTTCGTTTTTGTTTTTGGATTGGAGAGTTCACTTCATTTACATTTAAAGTAATTACTGATGAGAAAGGACTGCTGTCTTTTTGTTATTTGTTTTCTGTATGGCTTGCAGCTTTTTTAGTCTCATATTCACTGCATGACTGGTCTTTACTATGTTTAGATGATTTTGTTTGTTTGTTTTGTAGTTTTAACTCCCATCTTATTTCTTTTGGTGTATATCCTATAGCTGTTTTCACTGTGATTATCATGGGGATAAAGTTATAACACTCTAATTTGAATTTCATAGCAGCTTAATTTCAATAACATACAAAAGTTCTGCTCCTTTATGACTTCATCCTACCCTTTCTGTTATTGATATAATAAAATTTCATTGTTGTACATTATATACCCAAACATAAAATAATAGTTTTTTCTTCAGTGATTAATTCAATTATGTAGAACAAAGTTGAATTGCAAACTAACATTACAATCATATTAGCTTTTAGACTAATTGTTTTTATAAACATGTATTAGTCTCTTAAGCCACGTAGAAAACAACTTGAATTACACACCATTGTTACAATAACACTGACTTTTATAATTGCTCAAGTACTTATTTTTATTGAGATCTTTATTTCTTCACATGGCTTCAAGTTATACTCTAGTGTCCTCTCATTCCAATCTGAAATACTGCCTTCAGCATTTCTTGGGCCAAGTCTAGTGGTAATGAAATTTCTTAACTTTTGTTTATCTAGGAGTGTCTTAATTTCTCACTCATTTTTTTTTGGCGGGGGGGAAGGTATTAGGGGTTGAACTCAGGGGCACTGAACCACTGAGCCACATTCTCAGCCTTCTTTTGTGTTTTATTTTGAAACAGGGTCTCACTGAGTTGCTTAGCACCTCACTTTTGCTGAGGCTGGCTTTGAACTCATGATCATCCTGCATAGGCTCTGGAGCTGCTGGGATTTCTCCCTCACTTTTGAAAGACAGTTTTGCCAGATACAGGATGGTGATAGTGTGAAAAAAAAAAAAAAAATATATATATATATATATATATATATATAATTTTTGTCTCTGTTTCCTAACATATGACTTCTAAAATCCTCGTATCTCTGGAGTGATGAGTGGCATTGGTATGCTAATGAGATGACTGGTGGCTGGTGGCCCCTGGATAGCATCAGGATGGGGGCTGCTCACCTAAAAGATCAACTCATGACTGGAGTGGTGGGATTTCAGATCCACCCTTAAGCCACAGGGAGGGCAGGGTGGGAGCTGCTGAAGATCCAGTCCATCACCAAGGGCCAATGATTTAATAAATAATGCCTGCATAATAAAGTCTTCATAAAAGGACCAGGTTGGGGAGTTTCTGGATAGCTGAATACATGGGGGTGGTGTGCTCAGAGAGGGCATTGGAGGCTCCATACCCCTTTTCCCATATTTTCCCCTATGCATCTCTTTCATCTGGCTAATTCATCTTTATCCTTTTTTAAATTCTTTAGAATAAACGGGCAAATATAAGTAAAAGATAAGTGTTCTCTGAGTTCTTTGAACTACTCTAGTGAACTCATGAACAGGATTATGGGAGCCCTTGATTTATAACAGTCAAAGTATAGGTGCTCCTGCAGTCCGTGTGTGGGTTGCTCCAGCAACATGTGCAGCACCTCTGCCTGCCGTGAGGCTAAGGGTTAGAGGATGGGGAACTGCTACCATGGTAAGAGGTGGAGGTGACCAAAAATAACCACAATTTACCATCCTAACCTTCTCCTGGAAGCTGAAAGTCTTCAATAGACTCCAGAGTTCCAAAATATTTATATCAGATGGGTTCTGATATAAGTGAATATTTTCTAGGTGAAGAAACAGATCCCTGGTGCTTCCTACTCCACCCTCTTCCTGGAATCCTCCATACACTTTTACGATACATGCCTAGAAATATGAATTTTATAATTCAAGCACTGGATTATACTAAAATTAATATGTGGATGAATGGGATGGAGGATGACTAATGAGCGCAAATGAAGAGTGGAGATGGTGAAAATGTTGTTAAATTAGAGTATATGATGGCTGTATAACTCTGTAAATACAATAAAACCCATTGAATTGTATTCTTTCAACAGATGAAGTTTATGGTATATAAAACATGTCTTGGTAAAGCTGTTTTCAAAAATCTCAGCTAAAGTCAATGAAAAACCCATTAAAAAATGCCACTGTATAAGCAATTTTGCTGAAAATGAGCCAAAACTGTAAGTTGAGCATCCTTATCTCAAATGCTTAGGATCATAAGTGTTTCCAATTTTGGATTTTCTCAGATCTTGAAATACTTGTATGTACATACTGATGTATCTTAGGGGTGGGCTCTAAGTCCAAACACAGACTTCATTTTTGTTTTATATACACCTTATACACAGAACCTCAATGTTATTTTACACAGTATTTAATAATTTTGTGTGCAACATAAAGCAGAATTTTCTTTTTGTGGTGACATTTTGGATTGGGGAGCATTTTGGATTTTTGGATTTTTGGATTAAGGATGCTCAGCCTGCGTATGGATATTTTGGAATAAGTAAAATGAAAAGCTGTCAAAGTTATTTAAAAATGAAAAAAATCAGTGTTGTAGTAAGTTTCGGAGTCATTGTAAAAATTTTAAAACAACAACAAACTTTCCTGATGAAAAAGGATTTCTGGCTTTGGAAACTGGTTTTCTCCTTTCTTCCCCAAGATATGGAGTAAAGACCTATCTATGTTAATAAACATGTAAGTCCAGTATCTTCCTGTATGCCTCATTTTGCTGACATTTATTGACATTATTTATTGATGTTCCTAGTCTTTTACTAGATTCTTTATGTGTGCTATTTCAGATAAGCTGGACTACATTTGAGCTCATGCACATACAACCCTAACATGAGAGGTTCTTTTGTTGGACCTCATCCCATAGACAAGAAATCTCTGGCAAAAAGATTAATTAAAGCCCTTGGTTATAGGTTAATAATTTTTCTGTCTTGGATGTTTGCATTGGGTTGATGCTCAAAAGGTTCTATACATCACACACTCCTGTTTTCTTCTACAGATTTTATATTTAAATCTTTAAACCTATTCAGAATTAATTTGGGGATGCAATTAGGAAAGACTGAATATGTAATAAATTATTAGCTAGCAGTCCTAAAACAGTATATATCTATTCTCCCCCCCCATGTGATATGTTTATTATGTTACTAAACTTATTATCTATTTATGGACTCTCTACTTTTTATGGAATCAGTCCAGTTCAAAACAAAGAATTTTCTACACTTTGTTTTGGTCATTGTTCTTCTCTTTACTTCTTGGACTTTGTGGCTTCAGATCTAGGTAATGATTATATTTTCTCAGAGCATATAAGCAAAATGGCCCCATGTTACAGACATATAGGAGGAATACTTAAATTCTTATTTGTTTTGACACATTTTTTGCCCTGACATCCTAATTCTTTTGCTCTTAAATTTCTAGTCAGTACAGGTCCTGGGTCTCTGAGTTAGCAGGCATGTGGGAGGCAGGGAAAAATCACTGTCCTCCCTTTCCTGGGGTCCTCTCCACCACACCTGCATTTCCATTGAGCATCACCTGCCCTGTAATAGTTTCTATTTCCCCAAACATTTGGTTGAAACATGAGTTTTCTTGTTCCTGTGTATTTTTTTGTTCCTCTGTATTTTCATAGACATGAAAGTGCACATCCGTGAAAATACAGAGGAATGAAGTCTGCTACCCAGAAGTCATTTTTAAATACTCATTTTAGCTTCCCTCCATCAACATAGAGATTCAATTTATTTGTGAATATATGCATAAGATCTCTTCTGATTTCATCAAAATAAGCAGTTTCTTAAATGAGGAGAATATCTTCATTTAGGATAAACGAGGAAGCGGTTAAATTTAGAAGCTTCAGGCTTTTAGGAATAAGTTACGAAGGGGTTGGTACCCCAGGATGGGAAGGCAGGCTTCTCCCGGGATGGCCAGCTGCTAAAGGAATCTCGGGTTACTCCAAGCACCACAGTATTTCCTGGCACTGCTCACAGACCTTTGAGGCCAACGCAAACATGACTTTGCCATGAGGTTGCTCCTCTGCAGTCCCACGTCCTGTCAGACAGGCATGCCAGAGTCCTGAAGGAGAACAGACACGAGTCCTAAATGCTGCAGCTATTTTGGGAATGTCTTCCTTTTGTAGGAAACCAAGTTGCTAGTGTTTGGTGGTGTTCTGAACAGGTTGTTCCTGGTCCTCAGCAGTGGTATGAGGGCTTGCTGGCCTTCAGGTGATATGTTTATTATGATACTAAACTTATTATAATCCTTTAAATGTATTGGTTCATTCGTTTATTTTTTTCACCTCTGCCTGCTCCAGTGCCTGGGAGTTCAGTAGACAGCATCAGGCTCTAGAAATTGACTTTTTCTCTGTGGAGCACAATGACTGGTTAACTGCCCACTTTTTTTTATCTTCATGTACAGTTTTTAAATATTCCTTTATTGTTATTTTTAATTGACATATATATTTGTGGGATACATATATTCTAATATATGTGTATAATGTGTAATGATAAAATCAGAGGTATTAGCATTTTTGTGTTGGGAATCATTGAACTCTTCTCTTCCAGTATGTGATCTGTGTCTGTGTGTATATATATGTATACCTATTTCTCTCCCTCCCTCTCTCTCTCTCTCTCTCTCTCTCTCTCTCTCTCTATATATATATATATATATATATATATACACACACACACACACACACACTCTCTCTCTCTCTCTCTCTATATATATATATATACACACACACACACATATATTTATATATAGATATGTAAATAAAATTATAGTCACTCTCCTGTGCTATAGAACAACACTGTTTCATAATAGTCAAGATACAGAATCAACTGAGTGTAGAATAGCAGTCACTGAATGCTAGAAAAGTAGGGGGAATAGAGAGAGGTTGGGTAACAGGAACCAAAGTTAGGTAGGAGGAATAAGCTCTAGTGTGCCTCATCTTAAAGGGAGCCACATGGTGAACTCTCAAGGATGCTTCCATCATGAGAATCACTTATCTGTAAACTAGTCCATGGTTTTCAGATTGTATTAAAAATATAACAGTATCTGTGTTTGTGCCCATACCAAGTCTGAAATCATGTTTCTGGATTACTGGTACACCTGCTCATCAAAATTGATGTTGGTAGCCCTAAAGATGAGGAGGGATACAGAGACGGGAACTCTAAGCCCTTCAATCAGCAGAGGTGAATTATATTCTATTCTAATTTATGTTCATATTTGGTTGAAAAAATTGATGCACAGAAACCATACACAGTATTAAATCTTACCCCCTTTTATTTTTTCCATCCTACAAGCGTTAACCATAAATTATGTGATAATGATGGATTACAACAATGATAATCCTGATCTCAATGTGCTACTACAATATGTGTTAGTGGAGCAAGCAGGTAGAAATGCTTTCATAATGTATGTAGTCAGGGCCAGGATAAGGGTTAATAAAGGACCCCAGGAGCATAAGAGAGGGGCATCTCACCATGATGAAGTAAAGGGTTAGAGTAGCTTTCTGAAAATGGCCTTCAAGGATACATGGGAGTTATTCAGGCAGGCAGAGAGGCACAAAGAATCTCCCAGACAGCAGGAACAACCTAGAGATGCCACTAGGGAGGTACAGAAGACTGAGTATGACTGTAGTTGGTGGAGAGCTTCCGATCAATGAACTTTGTGTGCAGAACCAATTCATTGATATTTAAGTTGGTTGCTTGAATGATGATGAATCAAGATGGAATAAAAAGACAAGTGACCTTCAACCAAACCTGTAGCTTATATAAAATGTATGCAAAATACTTTTCTAAGTGTTATGAATGTTAGCAAACAATGATTATACTAACTAAATTTTATCACATGCTTCTTGCTGTCTGAAATAAGTCAAATTCTACATGGGGATCTAACTAATTTTTTTAAGTGATAAATCATTTAGATAACCACACATGTCTGTGTGTGTGTATGTATAATTTTAATTATATTTTTATGACACAATGATTAATTAGGGGTTCCCAAACTTTTGAGTGCATCAGAATTACATACAGAGCTTGTTAAAAGAACTGGAGGCATCCTCTTCATGTATCTGACTTGATGTGGTTGTGCAGCAAAATTTGTGCTTGTTATAAGTTCCTAGTTTCTGGTATTGCTGATCCAGGAACCACTTATATAACTGCAAGAAAATTGAAGAAGTTCAGGTATATGAGAACCAAAAAGTTAAGACCTAGTCAGAGCAGGATGATTAGGATAATGAGATGAATATTGGACCTGCCATTTAAGGAGTGGGGAGAAGTTGGGTTGCCAAATGCCAGCCAAATGGTCACATTGGCTTGAGAAGATGGCATGTGAAAAAGCAAGAAAACAAGAAGTTTGTTTACAGGGGTTAGCTCGTCCAGAGAATTCCTGGATTGAGTTAATGAAAAATTAACAGAATATTAGATCGGGAAGGAAGGTGAATGAAGTGTTTTACAGGGTCTTTAGCAAAGCCAAAATATTTGTGTCTTGAATAACAGGTAGAATTCATTATAGGATCTCCAGCAGCAATAAAATAGACCTTAGCATGATGTTTCCTAAATCCTGTGTCAGCTAAACAAGGGTTAGGATAAGCCCAAAGTAGTAAGACAAACACAAGCTATTGCATTTTTCCTAGGTGGAAGGTGATGAAGGCTTATGCCCAGCTTTTGTGTGGAAATACCAATAGAAAAAAATAGGATGAATAAAATATAGATAAAACTATAAGAAACTTGTAATTTGATAAAACAGGACAGATCTGTCTTCCTTCTTTTTTTTCTAAGTAAATACTCGAATGTGTTTTAAAATGTAATGGATTATTCACTAAAAAAAATAAATTTCTGCCTCTATTTTCATATCCAGAAAGTGGGATTATATAGCAAATCTACTTCTGGGTATTACACAGATAAATAAAATAATTGGTATAAAGTACTTTGATCATCTAAAAGTCTGGATATAATTATTATTGCTAATGATAGAATGAGAAATCAAGTTCTCGTGTGGATTTAAACTGGTTCAGAGAAAGAAAATTTGTGCGAATTCCCTTCATGGAAAGGAACTAATGGGGTGCCTCAGGAATTGGTGCCTAGCGTATGAAATAATTAGCTGTAGAGAAGTAGCTAGCTCATTGAAGTAGCTGATGACACAAAATTATGTAGGCTAGTAAAAGCCAGAGAGAATTCTATAAAATATTCCAGAAGGAGCTGATCAAACAGTATGACCAGAAAATAGGACAGCAGCTCCATTTTAATGAAGATAAATGATTTGCTTAGAAAAGGAAACAGTTTCTGTTTTCGCAGCATGTTGATTAGCCAAGGAGATAGAACAGGGGAAAGCCATGCGTCATGGTGGTTAACATGTATTGAAATAATGAAGTCCCGCCTTCAAACGTCCATTACTGGATTCTTCATTCAGCTCACACTTATTGACCATATCTGTATCAGACAAGTATGCTAAACAGCAGGGGAAAGTAAATCATGACACTTTCTCTATCTTTAAACTAGCTCACAGTTAAGAGAGAGAGACATAAATGTAAACAGGGATGGCCATGAAACCACCAAATAGGTAACTGTGTTAGTTTTCTGTTGTTGTGTAACAGATGATACAAACCCAGTGGCTTAAAACAAAACACATTATCTCTTGCTTCCCTTGGTGGGGATCTGAGCATGGCTTAACTGGGTCCTCTGCTCAGGGCTCAGAAGACTATAGTCAGGTTTGGCTGTTTGCATCCTCATCTAGGGGCTCAGCTTGGAAGGAATCCCTTTCTGTGCTCCCCCAGGCTGTCAGCAGAATTGATTTGCTTGTGGCTATATAACTGGGGGGTCCCTGCTCTTTGTTTATAGTATCTGGAAAGCAGCTCCTGGCACCACCTGCAGTTCCTTAGAGGTCAACTACAGTTCCTTGTCACAAGGGGCTTATTCAACATTAAACTTACTTTCTTGAATTAGTAAGGGGGATTGCTCACTCCAATCTAAGATGAAGACACATAATATGAGCTAATCATGGGTGTAATATTCCATCACCTTTGCCATGTCCTATTCATTATATAAGTAAGTCACTGGTCCCAGCTGTGCTCAAGGTGAGGGAATTACATAGGGCATGAACATTAGGAGGCCAGTTTTATAGGGATGGGTTCATACTTTAGGGTCTGTCTGCCTCAGTCACACACTAGGCTGTGAAGAGCACAAGCATGTATAGGACAAATACTTTGGGAAAGTTATCATCCATTAATCTGCATGTTTGGTGACATCCTTGGAATACTTAAAGTTACTGGATGATTTTATCATTGAATATTGTAGAATCATTTTTATTTGGTTGCTCTTTATGTTTATGCTATCAACGTTTGTCAAAGATCACTTATGCTAGCAATAAGAACAATTGCTATTGTAATTATCAGTCAGAAAAGTAAAGACAAAAAGGATAATCTCGCATGTTTTATTTTAACTGAAATTTTATAAGCATGAATATGCCAACATGGTAAGACCAACTCCATTTGTAATTTCTAGATTAGGTTTCTTTTCAATTGAGGAAGCTCATAAAGACATGTTGAATTTAAACTGAGTGGATACTATCTTGGGAGTACCACTTTTCTGTCACTTGCCTATGCATTATCTTCGCAAAACATTCAACCTCTTATTCATAGAAATATCTCTCTTTGTGCATTTGTATTTCAGCTTTCGGTGTATTTTAAATTAATTGCAAAATTATAATAGCAAGCATAACTAGAATAAATAGTTTAGGAATCAAGAACAACAGACCATGGTAGCAGATAAAACATGCCTTCAAATGGAAGAGATAGCTGGACTAAAGTTGTTTCCTTAAGTGAGAACCTGGGTCCATGACTCAAGCCAACTCTATTACCTGCTGTATCTTTTACTGTCATTTCAAATTTTGCATCTTCATTTATTGTAAAACTTTCTTGCTACAGTGGTTCTTATTTATCTTGGCTCTGTACATAAAGCTTTTAATCAAAATTTATTTTCAAGTAAAATGCTAAATAAACTTTTACTCTCCCCCAAAGAATACCAACACCTGTGTAATAAACGGACTATCACACCTTGAGCATCCTTTGCCCTGGCTGGAGTGTTCAGGTACAACATGAGGTGCAAATACTTTGGAAACTGGGACATGAGATTTCTGGTTTTTAATACTGATATCCACATGTGGCATGCTTATCATTCCACTTAAAACAGACTATTTTAAAATAATCATTTGAGAATTAAGTCTTTGAGAAGCAGTTACTCTAAGTCAGATTTGCACTCCCATTTTTTGATCCAAAGATTTTTGACTCTTCGCACAGCTGTTTCAGAACAAAAATAACCACAGTCCATACTCTAGATCACTGTGCACCCAACATTAGCAGCTGCCATCATTACTTTAGATTCACACCATTTTTCAGCCTCAAGTCAGACCTCCTTATTAATGTTTGGTAAACATGTATGGAGAAGACTATTTACTTGGCACCTGAGACAGATAAATTGTCTAATAGAAAAAGCCACTTATTATCTATCACACATAACTAAATGCCAGCATAAAAACGAATGATATTTGGACAGTGATGTTCATGTTTCTTGGTGAAGCTGGGAAAAGGGGATTAATACTACACAGACCCGAGTTCACTGGTCTCCTGCCTGTGGCATGGGAAGCACGAGAATATCTATATTGTTGGACTAAGGATGAAAGATCATTTATCCCGAGTTCCCAGCACAGTACAGGATATCCTATGTATGCAGCATGGGTTTGTTGAGTGAATGAATGAACAAATGTCCTATTGAATAATTATTGTTGTAGTAATCAATTTTCAATCAGGATGGGGGGGGTAGTCCAATGAGATTCCAAACGAAGGAATATTAAGTAAAAACAGTTGTTACAAATGGTCTTGTTAACTTAGGTATCTATAATAATCTTGGTATGTAAAAGATATTCAAATAAAGCCTATACATCACAGTGTCAAAGTTTAATCTGTTACAAGGTTGATTTTAAGCCACATTCATTAACCATCAGTGAAGTACATTCAGAAGAAGGTAGTGTTTACCTACCAAGGCTGCAATATAAATTGTTAAGTTTATGGTTGGCACCTTGCAATATCCACACATCAACCCCTCTCCTTAGAAAACTTCTATAATTGATAAAGTGAAAAATGCTAATTGGTTGTTATCATTTATGCATCTTTCAGACCCCAAATCTGAAATAAGACACTTCCTTTATTTCTGGTCATGTTGTATTTCAGATTTTTGTATGTCCTGTACTTATATTTCCTATACCTAAACTAATAGCAATGATTTGTTTACAATCAATTTTTCTTCAAAAATAGTTCTAAAATTCACTATAATAAATGCCTTCTGAGGAATTAAAATAAAAAGGTATTTTCTAAAAGTATGTTTAATTATTATTTCATTAAAAAATCTGGAATGCTTAATATGTGGAGAAAAAGATACCTGATGGTTTTAGCAGAGTGGTCAGTGTGCTACTTAGAAAAATCCCTTGGTATCCACCGCTGAGTAACAAATAACCCCAAACCTTGGTGGCTTAAAACAGCAAGCATTTGTTGTCTCACACAGTTTCTAGGGTCACGAATATTGGTGCGGTTGAGTTGGGTGTCTGTGACCAGGATCTCTATGAGATTGTGCCTAAGCTGTGAGACAGGTCTTATCTGAAGGATCCAGGGAAGCAGGGTCCCCTCCCAAGCTCATTCCCATGGCTCTCGGCAGGATTTGTTTAGTTCTATGTGAGTTGCTGGACTGGGGGCCTCAATTGCTTATTGTCTGCTTTCCAGATCCTCTCTCAGGTCCTGGCCCCATGCTCCTTCCCATGAGGATGCATCAAGCTGGGGCAGCTGCTTCCCCCAGGTTAAAATCAGAGAGAGTGAGCCCACAGCATGGAAGCCACACTCTTCTTATACCTCCTCCCAGAAGGGACAGATGCCCATTCCTCTGCATTCCACCACAATCCAGCCCAAACTCAAGGAGAGGGCTCACAGAAGGGCATGGCAGGAAGTGAGGATCCTTGGACACTGTCTTAGAGGTGGCCTGCCACAGATAGGAAGGATAAAGATTGCTTCATTTTTCTTCATTGAAGAGAAAGAGCTTGATGGGTTCAGGGGACTGGTCATTAATGGGACTGATTTACATGCACAAAATGTGTGTTGGAGCAGGTGAACTCAGTAATCCTTCAACTTTAGTGGTCCACATGTTTTTTGTAAATCCACTGATTTTGGCAAAGCAGCAGTTCTGGTGGGTCTTGAGTGTACTGCAGTATGGTCCGAACAGAAGCTATCACCTGTAGAGACAGGACAGGGTAGTTGCTGGATCATTATTGTTAACCTAAGAGCCCAAGGAAACCCTGAAGTTAAAACAAACAAACTCACTTTTCTAGTGAGAGAATTAATGGAAAATTTTAAGTTAATTACCTACAAATGTACCACACCATATTTACTTTGGAAAGAATTTAGCAAATTCCACTCTCATTCCCTACTGGCTTCTAGACACAGCCCTTCCTCTAGCTGCAATGCTTTAAGGGTGTCAGGAGACCCCGAGACCACAACTCTTTCCCTCTGTCTGCCATCATCTCCAGGAAGCATGGCTGGCAGGAGGGTCCCTCTATAACAGTGCTGATCTAACCTCTAAGACAATCCCATTTGGCCTTGGCACATCTGGGCTGAATCCCACTCTACCCCTTCTCTGGTTTTCCAGCTGGCATTTGCTGAGTGAGCACCAGCACCCCAACTCCCACTCCCCAAATCTCTTCTTTCTTCTTTTCTTCCTTTATATTTTAATTTAATTTAATTTATTTATTCATTTTTGATACTGGGGATTGAACTCAGAGACACTCAACCACTGAGCCACATTCCCAGCCCTATTTTGTATTTTATTAGAGACAGGGTCTCACTGAGCTACTTAGCACCTTGACATTGCTGAGTCTGGCTTTGAACTCGAGAGTCTCCCATCTCAGCCTCCCAAGTGCTGGGATAACAAGTGTACACCACCACACCCAGCTTAATTTTATTTTTAATTGTCATAATAATTGTACATATCTATGGGTTACAGTGTGGTGTTTCAATGTATGTATATATGTATAGTAATTGAATCAGCATAACCATCACCTGTTACACTTGGGTTGAAAAAGAATCAGGTGACAGTGTCATTTTTTTTTAATAGTTTAAAGTCTCCAATTTCATTTGGCAGGAAGGAAAACATAGAATACAATGCTAATACCCACCTGCGCCTTCAATTGCTCAGCTAAGAAGTTTTGAAGGTCAAAATGGAACTGAGGTTGTTAAGAGAAAAAAAACTAGCCATGAACACCTAAAAGAATTTGAAAGATTCTGTGGGGTGGCAAATAGAGGTGTGCTCAGGTGTTGAAGTTCAGTTTATTAATACTGTGTTGATCCAGTCTGGCTCTCTATCACATTGCTCATTGGTTACTGACTATCAAGATTAGATAAAACAAAATGTTATTTCATTTTATATACTGTGTAATAGGAAATAAATTCTTAGATGAGAACATATAAGATTTATGGGAAAATTAATTTCAAACTCTAGGTTTCCATCATGAATACTATCATTGCAAAATATCTGAACTCATTTGTCTGGTTACTCTTCAATTTGAAAATGCTTTTCAAGTGTTTAAGCAACAAGAATTAATTCATACAGCAATTTTGCAGATCTTTCTTATAATATTCTGCAAGTTTATGATCTTACTGGAAATACAAACAAATTAGAAGGCCATCATCTCATGCATTTTCGAACATAGCAAGTCCTACCATTGCCTAAAGCAAATAACCATTATCCTTCTCACAACACAATGTGTCAGGAACCAATTTCATAAATAATATACTTTTGTAATGATAGTGCAAAATGAGCTTTTTTCCACAGCTAACATTAGAATAACAGACAAAAAAATATTAGGACATTATTTGAAATTTCAGGAGTAACAATACAGGGAGAGAGTTCAGATTGCCTATCATCATGCCAGGTGCTAGATGTTTTGCTTACATAATTGTTTGACAGGTTTATACAGCTGGAAATTACTTCATATGGGTGAACTGGATTGGATATTATGTGTAGCTATTACATAGTGAAGCATTCCATTATTTGGTGATTGTGCTTCTCAATTTATAATCCTTTGCTTTCAATTATATTTTTGAGTCTACAATCTTTTAAGAAACCAAGCACCTCAAAAAGACAGGGAAAAATTAGCTGGTAGCACAAAGATAATGTCGCATTAAAATAGTCCCTTTTATCACAGTAGGTGGAGCAGGAGGTAAGTTTAACTGCTGCTGCCTCCTACTGATGGAACAAAATATGCCCTGAGAATTTATGAATCTGTAACAGGAAACCTGAACCCAGTTTTTAATATTCCAGTTTTATTCCTCTGAATTGTAAGGATGAATTCTCATGGGTAGGAAGGTTGATAAAGATAAAATATAATATTGTCTCAAGGGTTTATAAGATTTGGAAGGTTTACCTATTTGATGAAACTGGACTCTCTCTGAGAGCACTAAGCATGCTTTCTCAGCTTTGAAGAGCTGTGCAGGTTTCTGTAACACCCCAATAGAGAGACAAAGACTGGGGTGAACTGGGAAATATAAGAGGATCAGAATTTCATTTTAAAAGCTGATAGCATTTGGTCTTTTCACATCACTGTATAATTTGCAGTACTCTTAGCAAAATAGAAACACATAAAATAAGTCCAGTGCTTTTGATCTTATCACCCAAGACAAAGCGGAGCTTTTGAGTCTCCTCTTTTGGCAAAGCACCACACTCCACTGACTCCCCCACCCCCAAAACTGTGTCCTGTGGGAAGAGTAGAGTGGAGTGAAAGGGTGGAGAGGACAGCTTCGTGAAGTGGCCGCCTTGGGATAGAGGTACGCTAACATGAGACATCCAACATTCAGTCTTCAAACTATAAAATCAGTAAGATTGTGAAAAAGTTGTAATGTAGAATATTTTTTCTCTACAGTAATTCTGCACCCCTAACTCAATTGCATGTGTGTGTACATATTTATTTTTCTTTTACTTCTCTATATAAAAGCAGAGGTCAAGTTATATTACATTACAGTTCTAATTATAGAGATATGTATAAAGACATGTATTTTATATATGTATCTAGATCCACATATACATTTGTATGCTATCTATTTATGCTAGGAGATGCATACTTATCTCAATGAGTGCAAAATATATTTAATGTGGCATCCAAGGCAGTGTAATATTAAAAATATTTAGTTATTGACTCAGGAGGCACAGGCAATAGCTAGTGAACAAGAATGCTATCCATAAGCAGCCATATACCCAGACCCATGTTCTCTGGCTTAATACTAACCTTCATCCTAAGCATCTGTACCCATAATTGAAGAGTCTTCATGAATAAAACATCAATGTCTTCTTTAGCCACAATGACCTGTCCCTTACTGTACTGTTAATCATTAGGGTGCTTTCACTTTCTAGTATTATGAATAATCACACAATTAACCAATTGTGCCATGTTAAAGTATTGGTAAGAACTGAACTATAAATAGCTATAAATTTGGTTTTAAAAACTGCAAGGTTGACAACAGCTCAAAAGAATAAATCATAAATGAACCAAAAGCCCACAGATGTCAATATAGGACCCAATACTGTTATCCTGTGTGGTCTTGAATATATCATCTATAAAAGTCACTTTGTCTATATCAGTTTTCCAGTCTGCCAAATGAAAATCATAACCTGTCACTGCCCAAAGCATCTCGGGGTCCTGCAATAAAAGATACTGAAATGCTCAAGGCAAGTAGAGAGGTCTGGAAGGGTGCTGGCTTTACCTCTTACTGCCTGTATAGCCTTGGGCAAGAAACTAGCCTCTCTGAGCTTGTTTCTTCAAGTGGTGGTGACATGTCCCCTGTCTACCTTAGATTTACTTCTAGACTACAGTATAGGTAGAAAATCTCATAAACTCCAAAACACTGTTGGAATGGGAAGAATTATTACTTCTCTGTATGCAACATATCTACATTGATATCTTTCAAAATTTCTTCTAAAGTTTTGCAAACACATACTCAGTACTTTTATAAAATATGTATGAATTTTGGATACTTTGTTTTTCTCCCAATCCACTCTGCCTACCCCTTTCCAGAGCCAAAGCCACTGATAAATTAGATACTATTAAATATACTACCTGGACGTGCTATGAAATTTTTGCCATGGTTGTAGAGTATATTCATAAATAATATTACAGTATTGTCTTAAGGGTCTTGAAATATTAGGTAAAGATATCAAAACTGTGTTCTCCTTAACTCATTCCCATGTTGGTAAGATTCATTCATGTTGGTATATGTAGCTTTATTCATTCATTTTCATTGCTGCAAAAACTCCACTGAGGGTGCTCCATTCCACTGCCTGTGGGGATTCTGGTTGTGGACTACCGTGAACTAGGCTGCGATGAGTTTATCTGCACATGCGTCCTCATCCACCTGTACAAGTGTTCCCATAGAGCTAGAGATGGAATTGTGGGATCATGTGCACATCTCTACAATTACTAGATATAGCAAAACACCCTCAAAGTAGTCCTAACAGTTTTCACTCCTTTCTCCAACAAGGTGTGAGAACTTATATTTCTTCACATACTTACCAGGACATGGTGTTTTGATTTTTTTTAATTTTAATAAGATCTGTAAGTGAGAAATGGGCCCACAAACACATTAGAATTTGATTTGTTTTATCAAATGGCAAGAATGCTTTTTGTCTCAACATTCACCTATTTAATGTCAACCAAATGAAATACCTACCTTAAAGAAGTAGAAATCACCAGGGACCTATGTTGTGAAGCCCCAGCATGGACCGTCCTTGCTGTGGCCGCTGTAGGCTTTCTACACCTCCTGTCCTAGAGAGACTCACCACCCAGAACCCTTGGGAGGAGGAAATGAAGTACCACGTGTGGCCACTAAGTCAGAGTCAACAAAACTAGAGCCAGGAATCTGTGTCCTTGATACATTTCCTGGGGTGGATGTTCACCTCAACCTCAGTATAGATATAAATCATGACTCAAATGAGGTAGAAAAGATCTGTGATGGGCCTAACATCAGTCAAGAGGAGTCCAAAAAGGTTGTAAAGTGGTCCAAGTGACAAAAGGAAAAAAGAAAAGCATTCCAAAACGTGAAAAATGAGGTGAAATGTCTCTGACTTTCAAAACTTACCGCTGGCTCCTGGCGTGAGTGCTTCCTCACTGGAGTAGTTCTGCCCTCTCTGCAGACCCCAGCCACGTGGGGACCACAGGGAAAGAACAGGCTGTCGCCACCAAGGAGAGCTGTTTTCTGTCCAGCAAGGAAGGCCCAGAGGATGATGACCTCTAGTTCCATTCCCTCAGGGAGATAAAAGGAACAAGGGAGGCCCGTGCTTCTACTTCTGTGCCCCCGAGACAGCCGTGTACTGCATCTGGCCCTCGAGAAAGAGATGGGCAGGAAGAGGGAAAAACAGGCCACTTGGGCTGTCTGGTTCCTAGAGCTGCCCCAGGGCCCTCACCCAGCCTGCCTTGTCTTTTCCTCTGGTTAAAAGAATTAAAGTATTTTAATTTCAAGATGCTCAGAGAACCCACTGTCCAAGGATGACAGTAATGAGAAGAAGCGAAGGAGACCAGGGTGCTCTGAGCCACCTCCTTCAGAGGAGGCCGGCCAGTGAGAGGACACTGGCAGAAGTCAACAGAGCCCAGAAACAGGTGGGCTTAACTTGATAAACTTACCACAGTAAGGGATCCGGGAAACAGAGGGGGTGAGCAGTAGGATGGATACTGTTCAGCTATGAAGATGGTGGCACAGAATTACTAGGGAAAGAGTTCATGACTGATAACTGAAAAATTCAGGTGATGTTGTCTTAATGTTGGTTTTAAAAGTTCCTTCATACATATATTATATATGTGGGTATGCATATAAATTTCTAAAATATACATCTATAAGTGTACACTTTGTGTGTGTGTGTGTGTGTGTGTGTGTGTGATGCTGAACCCAGGGCCTTGTGCATTGCTAGGCAAATGCTCTACCACTGAGCTCCATTGCCAGTCCTATAAATGTAAACTTCATAACACCAACACAGAACTGAAAGAGCATATAGCAAGAACTACCGGGCAGTTTTGAAATAAGTTTGGAGTCATTTTGACATTGTGTGTGTTTGTGTGTGTGTGTGTACAAACACATATAGATATATTCACATGTACTTAAATGTTAACACATAAAACTTTTAGGTTTATTTGGAAAAAATCTGAAGAATCTAGGACGAAGCAAAGAAATTTTAGGTGGACATCAAAAACATTATCCATAAAAGTAAAAATTAATAAATTGGACTTCATCAAAATTCAAAACGTTTGTTTGAAAAATATTCTGTTAAGGGGATAGACAAGCTTCAGGATGGTAGTAATATTTGCAAACCATTTATTTGACAAAAGCTAGTATATATAATGAACTACTAATAATCCAGTTAGTACTTAGGTTAAAGGTATAAACAGCCATCTCAGTGAAGAAGATATATGGATGGAAAATAAAATATACAGATGTTCAAAAGCATTAGCCATTTGGGAAATGCAGATTAAAACAACAATGTGATGTCATTTTACACATCTATAAGAATGAATCAAATAAAAAAAAAATAGCACCACCACTAAATGCTGGTGAGAATGCAAAAATACCAGGTAACTCATACTGTTGGAGGGAATGTAAAATGACATAGAAACTACAGAAAACAGTTTGGCTGTTCCATATAAAAATAAGCATTCAATTACCATGCAACTCAGCAATTAAAAATCCTGGGCATTTATCCCAGAGTGATTAAGACCTGTGTACCTGTACACCAAAGTCCATGGCAGCTTCCTTTGCAATAGACCAAATCTGGAAGTGGTCCAGAAGCTCTTCAGTGAGCAAATGATTAGACAACTGTGGTATATTCATACCACGAGTTACTACTCAATGGAAAAAAGTAACAAACTATTTATACACCCAATAACTTAAATGAATCTCCAGGGATTATGTTCACTGGAAAAAGCCAGTCCCCAGAGATGGGGATGACGCCTTTCATATTACCTTCTTGAGATGATAAAATTATAGAGATGGAGAACAGACTAATAATTCAAAATGTTATGGATAGAGTGGGGAGATCAGTGGAAAGAGATGAGTGTGTTAGTAAAAGTACAATGTGACAGGTCCTTGTGGCAATGGAATTGTTTCATATCTTGATGATGGTGCAGTTGCACAGAACTGAATGCATGTGTATGTACACACACACACGTACACGTACACTTAAATGAGTATAGGTAAAACTAGCAAAATTGAATGAGATCAGTGGATTTTATCAGTATCCATATCCTGATAGTAATATTTTAATTTTCCAAGATGTTGTTATTGGGTGTAACTGAGTATAGGCTATATGAGATCTCTGTGTTATTTCTTATAATTGCATGTTAAGTCTACAGTTATCTTAAAACACCTAATTAAAAAATCATATCAAATTTTTATGTTATACAACATATTTCTGTAATTATATAACAAATAATTTATATATAATGTATATTACTATATTTTATAGTTTCGTGTTTATAAGAAGTACATTAATTAATGATAAAACAACTCATTTGAAATATTAAACTGTTTGTTGCAACATAAAATTAACAATTTGCTCCTCTTTTCAGCAAAACTCAATGAGAGGATTGTCTGCATTCTTGGTACCTGATCCTCTCCTCCTGTTCTCTCCTAAACTCACATTAACTAGGATTTCACCTCCACAGTTTACCAAAAGAAAGCTCTGCTACTAACAAGCTACATGATGTCAACTGCAAGGCCAGTTCCCAGTCCTGTCTGTCTTCACCCTGGTTGATGACAACCTTCTTACCATACTTCTGTGTGTGACCTCTAAGCTCCTCCCTAACCTCACCTCATACAGCAAATTTTGTTGCCAGGGGCCAGTGTCTGCATGCATTCTCTTATCTGCATGCACTCTTGTCATTTTAATACCATTTCTGTGCTTGTGACGCTCACTTTTGTATTTCTTTCTGTATTTTACCTCTTTTGATACCTAGCAAGGGCTTGCTGCCTGATGTACATAGAAGTCAATACTATGGTGTTGGGTTTTGCAAAATTAAAGAGCTTTACTGAAGGTCAGTGGGTTAGGAGAGTGGAGGTAGGCTCAAATCTGTCTCCCTGATTGGCCAGTGAATAGGGTCCTTAAGGGCTTTGGGGAGTTAAGGGGCGTCTGACAATGTCTGAGGTCTTCATTGGACAGTTGTATCTTCCAGGGTTCTGACTATTTTTTGTACTGTGGTCAGCACCCCTCACTTTTGATGTTAGTGCAAGTTGTGACTGATCCTGAATTTAAGGTTCTGTTGGTCTGAGACTTTTAGTTCCTTCCAACTTGGGGTGATCCTTGGGTCAAACTTGAAGGAGCCTCCAAGGACATGTTCTGCAGAGCATCTTAGACAGTGGTTAGAAATGAGGAAACTACTAGCACTTGTCCAGCAGTAGGTTGTGGCCTACTGAGCAAGAACTCGGTTTCATTTTCTGTTGAACTGTGGATACTGAGAGCCAGTGGCACACTTGACCTCTCCATTTGCTTATCTACTTAACATTTCAAAGTTTAGCCCTACAGATCCAAACCTGGGACCTCTACCTCCCCACCCCCACAGAACCTCTTGACCCAAAGCCTTCCTCCCTCAGCCCGTGCTGTTTTCGTTCTCTCAGTTGCTCAGACTAAAATCCTTGCAGTCCTGAGGGCATTTCCAACCCCTTTCTTTCTCTCACATGCCAACATCCCATCCCTGGGCATATCTTGATGATGATTCTGTCTTTGAAAACATATTCAGATTACCCTGCTTCTTTCTGCCTGGGTCCCTTCCTTCCCTGTCCACACCACTCTTTGATCTGCAGGGGTCACCACAGTGGCTCTGCTGCTGCCCCTCCAGTCAGCATAGCTTCCAGCAGGATCCTTTGAGAACCTAAGTCAGATGACCTCACTCCTCTGTTCAGCTTCCCACTGCAAGATGCAGTTCGCCTCCCTGCAGCAGTGACCCTGCGACCTGGGTTACCTCTAAACGGCCCAGTGCTCGTTGCTCCAGTCACACTCGGGTATGCCAGGCACGTTCCCACTCCCCCAGATGGCCACACTGCCAGCTCTCTCAGCCGCTTCCCATCTTTGCTGGACTTTCATCTTCTCTACTTCAACTCCCTATTTAATAGTGAAACTTTCTCCTGTTTAGCATTTCCAATCCCCCTACCCTGCCCAACTTTCTTATTTCCAGAGTTCTTCCCATCTTTTGACCTACTGTATTAGTTTCCTAGAGCTGCTGTAACAAGGTACCATAGACTGGGTGTTTCACATAACAGAAACTTGTTATTTTAGAAGCCTGAAGTCCAAAAGCAAGGCACAGACAGGGCCACACTCCCTTGGCAGGCTGTAGGTGAGAATCCTTCCTGGCCTCTTTTGGTGTCTGGTGGTTGCCAGCAATCCTTGGCATTCCTTAGCTTGTGACAGCTTCTCTCCACCTCCCTCTCTGTTTCACGGGCTGCCTTCCCTCCATGTCTGGATCTGTGTACAGATTTCCCTCTTCTTATAAAGACACTAATCAAATAGGCTTTTAAATCCCCATTAATGTAGCATAACCTCAACTTGACTCAAGTACATCTGCAAAAACCCTTTATCTACAGAAGATCATGTTCCCATGTGCCAGGTGGACCCAAATTTTAGGTAAGCATAATTTAATCCAGAGTACATACCAGACAATTATTTAGTTGGTTTATTGTGTTATTGGGTAGCTTTTTATTTTAGAATTTAATATTCTTAGATTCAGGCTCTGTTTTGGTCCCAAATTAAACCAAGTTCTCAGTAGTTTGACTAGAAAGTAGAAACATCACAATAAACTAACTGGTGTGCTTAGATATTATCATATAATGAATGGAAGGGGTTCCTTGGCTCTCTTCAATGGTGTCCTACATGTGGGCAAAGTCAGTCAACAAATAGACAAATACCAAGTGATCAAGTTAGAGACCTTATTTAGTCATTTAAAATAAACAATATGATGGAACTATATATACTATATTTCCTATACTTATATATACTCTTTTATTTCTATGTGTACATATCTATGATAACATTTAACTTACACATTAGGCATAGTAAGGGATTAACAATAATAATAAAATGGAACAATGATAACAGTATACTGCAATCAAAGCTATGTGAAATTTTCTCTTTCTTTCTCCTAATACTGTATTGTGTTGAACTTACCTTTCTTCTTCTGGTGATATATAAGATGACAAAATTCCTATGTGATGAGATGAAGTAGGAAGAAGCATATTCTTTGTGGGATAGCATTAGGCTACTAAAAGGGTTACTTTAACACAAACCCTGCAGTAACATGCCAGCCAATCTGATTACTGAGGCAGCTACTAAGTTGCTAAAACAGGTGGGTAGGGTATACAGTGGGGATACGCTGGACAAAATGATGATTCATGTCCCAGGCAAGATGGAGCAGGTCAGATTGAGATTTCATCGTGCTACTCAGAATGGCACACAGTTTAAACTTATGAGTTATTTATTTCTGGAATATTCCATTTAATATTTTCTAACTATGTTTGGGAAACTAAGCCGTGGAAAGTGAAATATCAGGGGTTGGGGGAGGGCAACCATATACGTATTTGCTAACAAAGTGTCCTCAGTGGTAACTATGCCACTTTTTGCTGCCTGGTGGACTGTTGAGTCACTGGAGATGGAACCTCCAAAAATCTAAGATTTGCTGTACCTGAGGTCCCTTGTTCCCGCCCACATCCCGCATGGGCAGTGGAAACTGGGTTCCTCTGTGAGGAGTAACCTGGTGGTGAAATAAGTCTAGGAAAAGGGAAGACAAAAGACCACATGACAGGGAAATAATTTTGAAAAGCAGGGTGGGCTGGCTCTTTGACCTTAGTAGGTGAGCTCCACACTGGAAAGAGTGCATGACCCTGCGTTTGGTTTTTATTTATATTGGGGATACACAAAGGTTTTTCCATAGAAATTCTTCACCAAATAAGGCAGGGGGTGGAGTGTCCAAGCCCAGCTAATGAGGCCCAGGTCCAGATATATGAGAAAACAGACTTCTAGCCCAGCTAAGGTCGAGGTCACATGCATTGCACAATCCATCAAGTGGGAGAGGTCCAAAACAGCGTGCAATGCCAGACCAAAACCTCCGGGGCTCAAGGGGGAGAGAAGAAGCTAAATAGCTCAGGGGCGCCCCTCCCCAACTTGTTGTGCCTTGATGGCACTGATGAGTTCATCTATGTCTGCTTGGGGCTATGAATGAGCTTGCAAACTCTAATGGATTCTGGAGGTTATAAAAACAGTAACTTTGTATCTTGTCTCTAAACATTTGATCTTTACCATCCCAGCATATGCACACACACCTGTGTGTATACGTGGTCTGTGTGGTGATGCGTGTGGTTGATGGTGTGTGTGGTGCCTATGTCACAGTGTAGATATTAGAATGAAGCAAAGCCTTCCCCTCAAGTGTCATAAAGCCAAGTTATCAAGATAAATAATATTTTAATGTACTATTTTAGAAAATTTAAAATAATGTAAAACTTCATACCAAGCAAAATATCAATGAAAACAGGCTATTGTTTGCCTGAAGATGCCATGTTATTGTGCATCGGGAGCAGCCAGTGGTTCCTGATCTGTGGGGTCAGATCCTTTCCACTGTCATGGGGTTCATGGGGGCTGACAATGGTGTTCAGACAGATTGGGCAATCTGAATGCTACACGTTATCTTTTTTTTTTTTTTAACTGAATAGCTTTTATTTGCTTTTCCCATTTGGCTGAAGACATCAGTGGATGTCTATAGGAGCAAATGTTTTTCCTTTTGTTTCATATTCTAACTTGGGTCAGCACAGCAACATGAGCATGTATGTGTGTGTTTGTGTGTGTGTGTGTGTGTGTATGTGTGTACCACTTTTTGCTTCCTCACTCTGACCTTCTTCACTAGACCAACTCTCACCCCATCCTAACCACAGATGTGATATGCCTGTCACATGCTTCTCCATTATACCTGTGCTTGAGTGTTCATTGTCCATTCTAGGGTTTGGTTTTGGAACAACTGCAGGGAATTTCATGGTCAGATTCTGTTAAGAGGCCAAATGTTCTCTCTGATAGGAGATAAGTGGATGCTGACCTATAATGCGGGGAGGGGGGACATGGGAAAAATGGAGGAACTTTGGGCAAAGGGGAGGGAGGTGTGGGAGGGAGGCGTGGGGAGAGTGCATGAGGGCAGGAAAGATGGTGGAATGAGATGGACATCGTTACCCTAGGTACATGTATGACTGTACATGTGGTGCGACGCTACATTGTGTACAACCAGAGAAATGAAAAGTTGTGCTGTAATTGTGTACAATGAATCAAAATGCATTCTGCTGTCATATATACCTAATTAAAATAAATTAATTAAAAAAAGAGGCTCCCCCTTAGGTTTGCCTTTATTTTAGCTTCATTAGAGGGACAGGGTGATTTTGGCTGACTGCAGGGTAATGTGACCAGGATATTCCAGGGTATTCCTGAGCAAACCATGTAGGGATGTGTGACCTGGGTGTTCTAGTCACTCATAATTGACTTTGCAACCCATGCATGGCACACTCATAGACTTCACCAATGCAAGCATACATGTTAGGAAAAAGGTTTTCAAATCATCTTCACAATCTTTTTTCCCATACCAGAAATCATAAGTCCTGAAGCACTAACTTGTCTTTACCTTCTGTGCCCACAGCCCAAGCACCCTTCAACTGAATGCTACTGAAAACTCTGATTCATACCCTTTCTTTGTTGGCCTGAAATGGCTCAGAGGAGTAATAGGAAGTCCACAGGCCTGTCCCTACTGTCTCCAAGAAAATAGGAAATCCAGAAAAAAAGAATAGTTGTTCAGCAGCTACATGATTAGACGAGATAACCAGCAAATAAAAGGAACAGCAGAATTTACCAGAAAATTGGCACACTGTTCTCTGAATCCAACTAGAGATAGGGGTGTAGCTCAGTAGCAGAGCACTGGCCAGGCATGTGTGAGGCCCTGGGTTTGATCCACAGCACCAACAAAGACCAAAATACAGGAAGAAAGAGAAGTGAATCCTGCCCAGGAGTGACCCCCATGCCTGTGATGGACTGCAAAGCTCCCTCTTCCTTTGTCTCTATCAGGCTGTATTCAGCAGTTTTCCTGGTACCATATTTTGCTGTCTGCTTGCTTGATTTGCATCATTACTTCTGTCCTGAAAGTTAGCAGCACTGTGCAGTTGGGCTCATACTTTTGACAGCAATTTTGGCAAATGTGCATTGCAGTGAAGACAGGTAGGCTTCTTACATAAATCCTAATGAGTTCAATGCTCATAAACTCCTGTGGCATTCAAAGATAATATCTTTAAGCTTGGTTATTGACAGAGTTCTTGGGAGAAAAGCCTTTACAGTGTCAGTCTATCATGTGATATGGTTTGAGGTATTCTGATCCTTTGTCTAGGATGACATATGTATGAATTTAATGCATAGCATTCTTGCACTGGAGTGGGGACCCAAAAAGAAAAAAAATGACTGAAAATAAGATCCCTTTTTGCAGAATATTAAAAATAAAGTGTGCTTTTCATGAAAAATGTTTTTTCCCCCTAGGGGAAATCCTAGCACCAGCAAATAATTATATATTAGCCTTAATGAATAATTTCAAGTAGGAAGTAATTTCTGTCCACCTTAAATAAAAATGCTTTTAAATCAGATGTTCTCCCATTAGTAGAAAATGAAAAAAATGTTTGAAATGAGTATAAAGAATTTTTTACTGATTAAATATTTTAATGGTGAAAAGGAATTTTATGTAAGATAGGAATGTATTGTTATAAAATATTTTTTAAATTCTTAAAGTTTCAACTTTGAGAACAGGGATGGATATTTCTCTAGAGCCAGAATATTGAAAAGCTTGACCCTCAATGGCTTGCCATGGCACCTAGAATAAAACTTGCCTGCTCAGTGGGAGCTGTGGGGCACTGTAACCTGCAACTCCTCCCTGCTCTTTAATGTCAGTTACATTCTCATTCTTTCCACTGATGTGGCCCCTGACTGTCCCTCAAGTGCTTGCGCTTCTCTGTTCTCTCCTGCAAGAGGGACTTTGCATATTCTATTTCCATTTGGAGCTAACCTTCCCTACACTCTTACAGTAACTGACAGACCTCAGCTAAAGCCTGTCATCTTCAAGGAACCCTTCTCTGACCTTCTTCACTAGACCAACCCTCACCCCATCCTAACCACAGATGTGATATGCCTGTCACATGCCTCTCCATTGTACCTTTTATCAGAGCTGCACCATTACAGTTACATTTGAGAGTGTTTGATGAAGTCTCTTGACCTCTGTATAGCTCTTGAGGTCTGGGACTTAAACCCACTTTTACTTCTTCCAATATCCCTTTTGTCTATCCAATGGCTTAATAAAAATTTTGGTACCAAGTGAAGACTGTCAGTTTGAAGCAGACCTTCCTAGTGGCTAACTTATTGGATATAAGGAATTGCTTTTAAAACACTTGCTGTGTTTCAAATAGGCTTCTGCATTTTGTTGTGGTGGACATTACCACAGAGAAATTTTCTTTTGCATTTACTTGACTATCATTGCAGCATCTGTTATTAATGCAATATCAATGATGTGTCCACTCTATTCTAGGTTGAAGGAAAATGTTTGAGATGCAGTTTCTGCTGCTCTGAAGCTTTTTACCCCTACTAGTGATAGTTAAATAATGTGATACATTGGCTTCCTACAAAACGGATACATTTTTTTTACCAAAACACTGTGTCAGAGTGCTGCTCCTAATGAAAACAGAACTCTGCTCTTAGAGTCAAAAGGATAGCCTGGCTACTCATCCTAATTAGAATGAGAACACAGGACTTTTAAGTTTCTGTGAGCTGTAGCCCATCCCTGCTCTGCAACAGCATCACATGTCTGTTTCCCAGGACTAAGAGTTCATGTATAAATGTTACTGTTTGGACTGGAAGCATGTTGTTGTAGGAGCTGTGAAACACAATTTCAGTGAACCATGGAATTGAAGAGGAAACAGAGTGACATGGGGAAGTCATAGACAGTGGAAGTGGAATTCCAGATATGAGCCTTTTGACAAATGGAGTCCTTCAACCACTGCTTGGAGAATGCCATTCATACTGACCAAAATATGGGCTTCCTGGTCACACAGCTCTAGACACAGAAGGATCCAGGTGACTTCTTGCATTACTGGAGAATGAAGAAAACTCTGTTTTCTTCATTCTCCAGTAATTCTCAACAATGAATATTCAGAGTTTAAATGTGTGCAATTTACTTGTTCTGAGCTTAGAACATTTTTAAATTGATAGATTTTAGATACTTGCCTTCAAAGTCAGATGAGTAACTGTTTGCAGTGGGGTATTTATATAATTTCCAAATAAAATAGATTTTATACAGATATCTTTTTGAGGATTTAGTGTTTAAATACTTGTCAGGTTAGTAACTGAGTTAGTCAGCTTTCTGTTACTGTAACAAAATACTCGGGATAAACAACTTATAAGGAGAAAAAGTTTATTCTGGTTCACAGTTTTAGGGTTTCAGTTCATGGTTTATTGGACCCATTGCTTGGGGCCAGTGGTGAGAATATACATCATGGCAGAAGTATGTGGCAGAGCAAGTAGCTTACCTCATGGTGTCCTGGAAATTAAAGAGAGAAAGGGAAGAGGCTAGGGTCCCAATAAGCCCTTCAAGAGCACATCCTCTGATGACCTAAATTCCTTCCACTAGGCCTCACCTCCTAGATTTTCCACTTTCAATAGTGCCACAAGCTGGGGACAGGCCTTTAACATCTGGGCCCTTGGGAACATTTATTAAAACCATAGCAATAGCCTACCATTTAATGATAAAATTTAATTTAGCACAATTCTGTCATTGAAGCAAAGATTTATTGTCCTGAAAAAAAAAAAACACCTTATTTTTGTTGTAAAATAAGATCCAACTCAATTGATGATTTTTTTTTAAAAAAAATAAATGAACTTCAATTGCTTTTCATTGTGCTTCGGTGTAATTAATTCAGCTTTTCTAACACTGTGCTATTTGTGATTTTATGGAAGAGCAGAATCATCTGTCTATCAAACCATATATTTTACACTTGTGTCACAGATGGGTTCTAATGTTCCTAAGATCTAATTCTCAAGTATTCATTAGAACCAACTATTAGCTCTTTAAAAATGAAATACTTCTAATGTAATGATTTTTTTCCTTTCGTGTTTTTTGTTTGTTTGTTTGTTTGTTTGTTTGTTTGGAAATGACTTTCTAAATCAACTAGCTTAGTGCCTTGTGTAAGTCAAATTTGTAAGGAAGTCCCTCTAGTATTGAAAACTAAAACGGCTATGGTGGCGCACGCCTGTAATCCCAGTGACTGGGGAGGCTGAGGCAGGTGGATTGTAAGTTTGAGGCCAGCCTCAGAAATTTAGCAAGGCTTTAAGCAACTTAGTAAGAACATGTCTCAAAAATAAATACATAAAAAATAAAAAGGACTGGGGATGTGGCTTAGTGATTAAGCACCCCTGACTTCAATCCCCTGGTACCAAAACAAACAAACAACAAAAACAAAAAAATAAAAAACATCTACATGGCTTCTACATTTGCCAAAAAAGTTAAAATCAGAATGTGTTTTAGGAGTAAACCACATTAAAGGACCTCATAAAGTCATATTACATTTGCCTTCTCAAATTTGTGTATATATAATACTGAAAGAACTAGAAGGGGCCCCTGAAGAGACCAGAGGACAACAAAAACCAATGTCTTTGTGTCCTTTTTACCTAAGTACAAGAAGAAAAGTTCATGTTTATAATTCTGTGGAGCAAATGTCATTTTAAATTATGTCAGTTGACATTTAGGGTATTTATTATGACAATTTTACTTAACATTTGTATTAATGAGCAAATTTTGAAATAAGCCAGCACAATGTAGTAAATCCCAGAAAATATAGGAGAAATTTTCTGTTTGTAGTTTTATTTTTTTCATGTTACTCAAAAGACTGCTCTTGACACTTTAGGTCATTAAACAAGAAATTGCTGACTTACTAAATACATGTTAGCCCTGGAGTGTGACCTGTGCTTGTTAGGGACATTGACGATGTTTCATGTTTCAGCAGAGCCCCACACGTACAGCTGCTTAGGAAAGCACCTTGCCCACAGTCCCTCCATAAATAATATTAGGCGTTGGCTCTGGACTTTCAGAAGGTTTTGGACTTGGCAGCCTAGCAACGTTCTTTTGTGAGTTCTCTTTCTCAGCACTCTTGCAAGGGAGGTAATTGCCATTTGCTTCATCTTGTATTTGAACAGATTAAATAACTTACTAATACATAAGCAGCGCCAGGAAGGGGGCAGGATTTGCAATTCAGAATCTCTGTCCTTGACTTTGCCTACTTAATTTTACTCATGTCATCTGCTGACTTGCAGGACAAACAAAGAAGCCTACCTTTGGGAGCAAGACTATGGGAAAGGGCCTCCAAGGTGACAGTGCTCACATCTGGACTCTTTTCTTTCCATTTTTGTGAACAAATTGTCCCTTCCTTATTGCCTTAAGTTTTTAGTACCGTATTCCAGGATCACTGTATTAAAGTTGAAAGCAGGAGGAAGAACTCAAGCTACAGATTCCTCATTCTGCCATTTAAGCCTGGCCTCACAGGGAGAATGCAAATGTTTTGCATACACCACCACTCATGTTTGGCTCCTTTTGCTTTATTAATCCAGGTGTATGTGTGAAAAGAATGTTGTAAGGCCGTTATCATTTCTAGGTCACACACATGTCATCCCTGCCCTGATATGCACAGCAGAATCAGATAATTGGAACCCCCAAATGAGGTGATTTTCCTTTTTAGTGTGATCTGCCCGAAAGCTTTTGATAGGATAGGAGGTGGCCTCAGTTCTGATTTATGTGCTCCAGGCTTGTTGGGGTCAAAAAGAAAATGTCATACAAATTAGGCTTCACTAATTTTCACAAACTGCAGAGATGTTGAAGACACACAATAATGCTTGCCATGTTATTAAAGGAAAATTTAATAACAAAGTAAAATATTAGCCCAAGAATGGGGTCCTCTAATGGATTCTCTAGTGAAATATCCTTCTAGTCTAGTTTACAAAAAAAAAAAAAAAGCACCTAGTGTGACTATGTCTAGGTAACATAGCTGCTCAGCATTTAGAGAAAAATAACGGTTGTTTGCAAGATAAAGTGGCTTTGAGTGTGTGATCCATTTTTTTTTTTTTTTACTGGAATATGAGAGGTGATACTCGCAGCAGTGAATTTTATCAGAAAAATGAGGCTGGATTTTAATTTTTATGTGTTGGAAGCATTAGTCAAGAAGACTCTGTCAGAGCAGAAGCAAAATTTCAGAGAGATATTGCATATAAGTAAATACTACTTGCATATAATTACGTATTTCATTCTCAATTTAGAGATATTTCCCATACTGTGAACTCTGTGATGGACAAGTCTAATTTTCTATTGTTCCCCTGAGTTTTGACAAATAATTAAGGACAGTTTCTAGTTGATCCTCTTGTTGGCCTTCAGAGTTGCTCTCTGACCTCAGACAGGCTGCACAGTCACACCTGGTAGAAGGACAGGTGACGCGAAGGAAGTGGAATACACACCTGGAGAACAAGGATCGGACATTTTACATCTGCCTTTCACAGTGGCTCACTCACAGCCAAGTCCCCCAAACCTGTCAATTCTAAGTATCTCCCTGTTGAGGGACCTCTGGATGCTTCACAGCCAGGAGCGTGTTGAGATGTTAGAAAAAGCTTGTGGAAGGGTCACAGTAATGATTGATGACAATGTATAAAAAGAAGTAAAGGTTCAATACAAATTGCTGTAGAAATGAGACCTATGAGGGGGGACAGAGAGCCCTGGGAGGGAAGGGACCTGCTGATTTAGAAAAGGTGGAAGAAAACACACAAGAATGCAATGAATCTGAGAAAAGATGAAGAAAAGTGCAGAAAAAGCTTTTCTTAATGAGCACTTTGAAACTGTGAGGAAGCGTGCATTTTTACTCTATCATGTTATTAATATCGGTATCCTATAACTATTAACTCTATCTCCATGAGAACAGACAACCTAGAACGGTTTCATGAGTGCTAATGGACTGGCACTTATCTTCTGTTGAGAGGCTCATTAACCCCAGGCTCCCTGTACCCATGCCACTATTTATCAGCATGTGCTTCTAAGAGCCCCATAGAGCCCAGGAAACTCTGGGGCTGCATTTTTTAATCAAATGGCACAATATATATATATATATATAAATGCCATGTGACATATAATACAATATATATGTTAGTCATTTTAAACCTATTTCTGACCAAACCCTAGTATCTGGGCTCCCTTGCTGATCTCCACCCAAGGTCTCCCAAATGGGACAGGATGTCTGCTCCCCTGCAGGTGTTCCTGAGTATTAGGGCCACAGGCAGGTGGCTGGAGAAACGCAAGACCCCAGGTTTTCTCCTAACACCAGACAGCGATGGATGTTTTACTTCCTTCCCATGAAGTGTGTAGCTCTTGTACGGTTGTTGTTCAGTGGTGTAGTTCTTCGAAACAGCTTCCTATTTTTAGCACCATTGATAAAAGCTTCTTTCTCAAGCATGGCAGTCATCCCAGGCTTGCTTTGGGAGGCTGCATGGCTCTCTATTTCACAAGTCCTTGCATCCGTTAATAAGATGCTCGTGGACTGGGGATTTGACTTTTAAAAGCTTGCTGTACCCCCGGGCGTGATGGTGCATGCCTGTAATCCCAGTGGTTTGGGAGGCTGAGATTAGGAGGATCTTGAGTTCAAAGCCAGTCTCAGCAAAAGTGAGGCACCAAGCAACTCAATGAGACCCTGTCTCTAAATAAAATATAAAATAGGGCTAGGGATGTGGCTCAATGGTCGAATGCCCCTGAGTTCAATCTCCAGTACCAAAACAACAACAACAACAAAAAAAACTTACTGTACCTTTCCCAACTTTGCTCTCTCTGCATGTATACAATGGAGCGCTGTGTGTGTTCTCAGGAGGATAATATGGAAACTGGATCTTACTTAGCAGGAAAGTTTGGCAATTGACATGGGAAGTTGTTGTAGTAAATTAAGGCTTCTGGTCAACATGGAGCTAACTAGAACATTTTTGTGTTCAGGTTCGAGTGAAATAAAAATTATTTAATGTTATATTGTATGACTTGGGCATATGAAGACAGCATATCAAGCACATTGAATCTTGATGTAGTAAGAATCCAGCAGAACTTAGAGGCACTTGTTGTGAACACCAGTGCACTTTGCAGGTTGATATCTAGGAAGCATAAGTGATTGGGCTGAAAGGGAATCTGCACTGGAACTCTGCGTGTGAGTGAGCTGTGGCAGGGCTTGTGGGGTGCCATGGGACAGTCAAGGAGGAAGGTAAAGCAGGTACGGGGTAGAAGTGGTGGGGTGAGATCTACAAGTAGAGGAAGTCAAGTGGAGGAAATATAGGGCATGTGGTCAGATCAATTAGGATTAGGTTTGTCTGCATATGACCCAAAATCTAAAATATTTATGAATTAAATGAGTTAGGGAGTCCTGGGGCTTATATAGCATGGTATTAGGGACCCAAGTTCTATTATACTTTTTGAACCAAATTTATCTTAATACTTCTACTTCATGGTCCAAAAATGGTTGCATACAATCTAGTCATTACGTCAGAATTCCAGTCCATAGAAAGAAATAAGATCCAAAGAAGGGCTATTCCCTTTCTTTTAAAAGCAGCTTCCAAAAGATGCACACTATGGTTCTGACTCAGAACTTAGCCACGAGTCCCACCTCTGTCTTCCAGGTGGCCACTTGCTCCTCTAGAATTATGGGTTGTATTCTAAGATGGAAGGGAGAAGGCACATGGGGAACCAGCCCACAGTCTCTGCCATGAGGTTTGGAAACAAAGGATGGTAATGGTCTCATGGAAACAGCACCTCTGGTACAGGAGGACTCTGTGTCTGGATTCTCATGGCTGTTTTGCTGCTGACTCCCCACATGACATTAGGCAGGTCACATCACTTTTTTTCCCAGGCCTCAGTCTCATCATTTTTAAAGCACCGTGCAGAACCTCCAACAGGCTAGATCTTCTATCCTCATCTCATGAAAGTAGATTGTCAAAACAGGACCAAAGTGACTCATGATTTTAGTTATTTGGGGTTTAGTTTATCAAGGATTTACTCTTGTCCATGCGAATGCATTTTGGCCTATAAAGAGAAAACATATCCAGCAAATTGAAGCATTTAATAAACTGAATAAAGTGGTGTAATGAGTTAAAGGATTAGTCAGACCTGATATTTCACCGGGAATTAAATGTTGGCGATGTCCACTTCAGTGTCTTTTTTTAATTTAGGACTCTTGGCTCCAGCTAAATTAACATTATAATTTATTATAATAAGATTCAATTGCACACTCAAGCTTGACATTCTTAAAAGAGGTAAAATTACAAAGAGAGTTCCAGAGAGGAGCATTGTTTGTCTCAATTAAAACTGTATCAACCAAGAGCTGGGAACTGTATTAGGAACAAAAGGACCTTCTTGGGCTAGTGTGAGGTCACAGACAGACAACAAAATCACGCTCAGGTGTAGAGAAGGAGGAATGGACAGAGTAAGAGGATGAGCTCAGACAGGGATGGGCTATGTTTGGCACGTGGGTGGCCATCTACATGAGAATGTGCAGCAGGCAAGTGGACTGTAGGGTCAAGTTCAGGGTACAAATGTAGACTTAGAAATCATCACTGTGTAAGTGGTGGGAAAAATCATGGGGAGGTCTGAGCCCACCCAGGAAGAGGACCTTGACTGAGGGCTCAGGATGACTGAGAAAAGTCCGTGGAAGTAATTGGAGAGGAGCTTAAATGTAGGATGGAACTTGGGTGCGAATGCTTCCTAGAAGTCCAGAAGCCCATTCAGTGTGTGGTTATTGTTTTGGCCACCCCGGATGCCTAGTATCTAGCATAGCATCCTAGCCATGGCAGCTCTTAGTAAGTACACGAGGACTAAAGGAATGAATGGATGATGAACAAATGTATACCTGTGTGTATAAATATGGGCAAAGGGTAGAAAGAGTCATCACACTTGGAGAGATAAGAGACTGAAGATGTGGAGGTAAGAGTAGAAGTATTGGAGTAGGCAAGAAATGAGTGGGAGTTGTGGTGGACATATCCACTCTACCACTCTGGACAAGAAGGGAAGGTGAGAGAGTTAAGGGTCAAACATACAGTAGCACATTAGGACAGCAAGCCCTGGTGTGTGTTTGGAACTTGAGGGAAAAGGAGAGAAAAGAGCTGTTTGAACTCGAAACCATGATGATTGGCAATCATTAGAGGACTTTTTGGACAGTTCCCAATGATATGAGCAGGAGCAAGGCCAGGTTAGGGGGTGGACAACCTGTGCAGCTGTACAGAGCATCACACGGAGAGGTGCCCCATGAGTGTTAATATTCTGTTGTCTCTATCTTAATATTTTTAATAATTTTAAACAAGACATCCTGCACTGGTCCTGAAAATTATGTAGCAGTATAAAATATAAAAATAAATAAATCACTGAATCGCATTTTCTATAGGTTTTCATCATTTATTCATCCATTCTTCCATCCAACATATATCTCTTGTGTTTCCCTATGTGCAGACATCCTTCTACATATTGCTTCTTATATCTGGGACTTCGTTTGCATGTGGGCATTTTTATTGTAAAGATTTTCTTTAATAGGTTTTTTTTCTTTATCAATATTTTGTTTAATATGTTAAAACCAATATCTCGGCATCCTCAACCTTTGCTTTTGGGAGTCAGTCATTTTACTGTCAGGGCTGGTTTGTGCTAACAAATACAGACTGAGAAAGGACACTGTTATCTGGCAAGTTCAAGTCCCAGGACATGTGAATAACAAAGCAGAAAGTACTGACCAGCTTGGATTCTCAAGTCACCTCCTTCAATTTTGAAGCTCATTTTGTTTTCTCTTCAGGTCTAAATGTGAATGGTCTTAAGTAAACAACCCCAAATTCAGAAGTATCTATGATAATAAATATTTAAAAATTAGCTCCCCATCACATTTTAATCTATGTATTTAACAAGAAAGCTTAAGTTGTCTGATCAATTGTCTGACCATCCATAATTTTATATGTGAGTGGAAAGACTTAGTAATCTGAGACACTGGAGCCTTTACTGCTGTTAAACATCTTTCATTTCCTTAGGAAAAAAAATTATAGTTCAGGATGAATGATTAAGATGAAAGTATCATATTGATTCTCTCCCGGAGAAGGTTAAGATGATGAACGATGAAGAATTATTTGAACTCCTCTGAGAGGATTAGCAGTGGGTCAGCACTACTATTCAAAGAAATTATATTGATTTTTTTCACTTTTATTATATGCTAAGTTTTTTTAAAAAACCATACACCCCTTTATCTATTTGCTGAATTAAAATTACAGCAGCATATCTTCCATACGTGTTAACCTGGAGTTAGTCTCTTAGAACTAAATTCAAGTGTTAATGGACATGGTTTTCTCTCTTTTCTCTGTCTATATATTTAGACATTAGATGATTTTTTTTCTTGTTCTCTTCAGGGAATACAGACTTCTACACTCCCATAGAAGGCATACCACAAGCTGTGATATGGTACTTGCAATGAAGTCTGATTTCATTTAATTTTCTATTAATTAGGAAAAAAAATCACACCTACAAGTTAACAGTTGCTTCACTCTATTTTCCCCTTAAATCAGCTTTTATTTGCTTGATTGGAAAAAAATATGCTTCATTTATCCCATATGTTTCCATGCTACCTAGAAACACAATGATATGCCTACACCATTTATTTTGCATAATGTGACATATTGCATGTTTGGGTGCTCTCTTAATGTATTCTGTTTACCTCTGAGATGATCAAGAAACCAATTTACTGACGACAAAAGGAGGGTCACATGGCAGTTTGCACATTTCTATTTACTGTTTTACCCTTGAGAAATCCTTCACACTATTTAAATCCTTCACATTAAAAAAAAAAAAAAAAAAACAGTGAGCTCTCAGAACCAGAGTAGCTTGCGTGCTCTATTCATTAGTGTTTGTCATGGTTGTACATATTGAATTATGGAATGTGAAAGTATTTTATGCTGTGGAAACAGGGTTGGGTTTGGATTATAAAAACAAGTGACATATGCATAAAAGATTATCCAAACTGCATTCTGCTTTGCATTCTAAAATTACCCCCAATTTGTCTAATAAATATATTGCTCCCCATTGATTAGTGACTTTAATTTAGCTTATGGTATGGGTCATAGTTTTCTCCTACCATCAATATAGTCTACAGACATGCAGACAAGAATTTCCCCTCTACATAGTATTATAAAACTTGGATGGAATAGATTGAAGTTCTGGTTTCTTGGTCCTCATAAGATTGATAATAATTATTTTTTGTTTATTTTTTATTTTATTTTATTCTTTCTTTCTTTCTTTGTTTTGTAATGCTGGGGGTCAAGCCCAGAATCTTGAACAAATAGCAATTGTTTATGGCCTGTATTTCATGAAAATTAGATTCCCAAAGATTTATATTTTATAAGGATTAACTCTTTGCAGAGTAAATATGAGATGCCTGTGCCTATCCAGCACCTTTCCAGTTCTGAATTGAAGCAGCTTGATATTCCTTTGCTGAGAGTCATTCAGCTTCTCTGTGCCTCAATTATATTTTCATCCAATAATATATTCATAAATCAAAGGGATAGTTTCAGTGAGATATTTAAGTCTTAGATGTACCCAGGATCTGAGAATCATATTTTGAGGCCCTTAATATATCATTGTTTATTTCTGTTTTTAGAAGATGTGTATTCTTTTATTATGAGTTGAAAATAATTTAAAACAAAAATTGACATGGAAATCCAACTTTATTGTGTATATTATCAACATAAAGTCTATATCTTTTCTTTGAATAATGAAAGTCATACAAGAACAAAAAAATGCCTTTTCCTTTTGGAATGCAAAGACTAATGGACAGTGAAACATAAATATTTATGGCTGATTATAAAGGAAAGGGGTTTGATTCCATTTACCCCCAGGGGAGGTGGATTTGCTATCCCTCCCTCCATAATTACAGTCAATTCCACTGGGAACTTTCATAGGCAGAAATAGAGAAGAAAATAACAGTACTCCATTGCAATAGCCCTGGACAATGTGTGTCCCCCACTTGATGTGTGGGCTGAAAAAAAAATTGCTCTTAGGAGGGTAACAAAGAAAGCGGCCTGTGTAGTTATCTGCCATTACTGCTTTGTGTCCCTGGCCATGACTTTGGGAAGCATCGCAACATTAGAGGGCTACAGTGTTTCTAGTGTTTTATTGTATTGCTGGATAGATGGAACTCACTAATGAGAGCCTTTGAGCAAAAGATAGTGATGCTCACAGAAATAGACCTTCAGCCTTCAATATGGGAGCCAATAAGTACTGTCCGGAAACACAAAGCTCCACACTATTCAGGTTCTCAATAATACAATTCATTTTTTTTCTTGAAGCCTTCAGCAGAGGTTTCCTTGTATCACACTGTGGCTGCTGAACATTTTTTTTAAATATCACACATATTTTAAAATTATCACTTGCTGAAACATGAAAGTGCAACTGTAATCGAGAAAAGTTGGCGTTGGGGTTGAGCTTGACAGCCACGTGCATTTATTTATTTTGTTGGTTCTTTTTAGTTATAAATAACACTAGGATTCATTTTGACTTAATTATAAAATCATGGAATATAATTTGCTCTAATTCAGTCTCCAGTACTTCTACTTTTCACCCCCCTGTTCCCTTCCCCCTACTCCTCTTATCTGTTATTTACTTATAGACTTTTTCTTATTAGTGCCTTGTGGATATGCATAATGGTGGGATTCACTGTGATACATTCATATATGCACATAGGAAAGGTAGGTCAGATTCATTCCATTGTCTTTACTTACCCTCTTCCTCCTTACTCCCCATCAATTCCTTTCCTCTAACTCCACTGATCTTTCTTCTGTTCTGATGGAAATCCCACCCTCCAATCTTTACTTTTTAAAAAATTCTTTCCTTATATTGGACTAGATTCCACATATCAGAGAAAACATTTGACCTTTGACTTTCTGGATCTGGCTTATTTCACTAAGTCTTCAGTCCCATTCATTTACTGGAAAATGTCATGACTTCATTCTTCTTTGAGGCTGAGTGATGCTCCATTGTAGATATAGACCACATTTTCTTTATCCACTCATCTGTTGAAGGGCATCTAGGTTGGTTCCACAGCTTTGCTATTATGAAGCATGCTGCTTTAAATATTGATATCAGTCTCATACATTTACATGATCCCCTTATTTAATGAGTTTGAAATTTCTAGTCCCAACTTGTCATAGAGAGAATCATAATTTTCTTTAAAAAAAAAACTGAACTCAACTTGAGCAAGACACAAAATTTCTACAGATAATAGAGTTTGTGAATTTGCCTGTTTGAGGTAGCTCAGTTAATGCAGAGTTGAAAATATAATTTAATTACCCAGTTCAGTGTTTTCCCATTTTAATTTCAGGGCAAATTTAAAATGTCTGACTATATTTCTCTTCAAGCTAAAAGGTTTTCTTTCTACTTCCCCTACCAGCTCTTGGTTATAGAGAAAGAGGCTTATGTGGCATTGTGATGGGGAGTAATATCTGGTTTGTTCTTCTTCCAGGATTTGCTGCTCTGAGAGGTCTCCCCCTGCTTGGTCTGTTGTCAGTCTTCATGATCATGATAGCCCCTACTCTGGTGCCCACTATCTGTTCTCCTGGGGTAGATGGTATCTGGTGCTGCTCCCATGGTTTGGCCAGTATCTTAGTCCATTTACAGTACTCTAACAAACTACCTTCAACTGGATCCATTATAAATGGCAGAAATTTACTGCTTACAGTTCTAAAGGCTGGAAAGCAAGGTGCCAGCAGATCTGGAGTCTGGTGAGAACTAACTCTCTGTGTAGTAGGGGTCCCTAGAGAAACAGAACCAACAGAGTCTGGCAGGTTGGAGAGCCCCAGAACCTGGCAGCTGTTCAGTCCACAAAGTCAGAAGCTCACAATGGGGGAGAAGCCCAGGATGCAGCCCAGGTGTGAGACTGAGAGCCTAAAAGACCCCTGGGGAGCAGCTGGTGCAAGTCCACATTCACAGACTGAGGAACCTGGTGTCCCATGCCCACACGTGACAGCAGCCGTAAAACATGCCACTTGGGAAGGGCGAGCGTGGGTGGGAGCTAGCTTCCCTTCAGTTTTTTTATCTTTCCATCAAGGCTCCCAGCCCATTGACTGTGGGGTCCATGAGACTTTTGAGATCCTGGAGTCTTGGTAGTATACAGGTCAAGGTCCTGGAGCTGCCTTGCGGTCTGCGAGCCCGGCTGCCGGGCTGTGGTCCTTTATGAGAGCTTTCTAGTTTCTTGGTTTGTTTTTTCATCAGCTTGTATCTGTAGAACTGACAATGAACTACTGGAAATTTGGTTTATAGATCATACTGAATGCTTGGCAATATGAATGCAATAAAATTGTAAAGCTAAGACTTATTTAATTTGGCTAGAGTATTTAAATCCATGAAACTCATACTTGTTCAATTCTGTTGTTTTTCCAGTTTTGGTTTGATGGCCTCCACTCCCCCCACCACATAAATAACCATAATTGCTTTTTTTCTTATAATTAAAATGGGCTATAATTTTTTTTTATGAAGACTTTTGGAGTAACCCTGGAAGTCCCAGGAGTTACTCTATTATTTTATAATAAGAATTATAAAACCAGAAGTAGGAATCATTGTCTAAAAACAGGGTTTCCCTTTTCCCTGCTGACATTTCTGACCAGGTAATCCTTTGTTGTGGGGCTGTTCTGTTCACCTCTGATCTGCACGGACTAGAGTCCAATATCACCACAATCCCAGTCATGACATCCAAGAATATCTGCAGATACTGCCAAATATCCTCTGAGGAGTGAAATCACTTCCAATTGAGAACCACAGTCAACAGAAATGATTTATTTGTTTATTTGTTCTAATCAGATATATGTGACAGTAGAGTGCATTTTGATACATCATATATAAATGGAGTATAACTTCTCATTCTTCTGGTCGTACATGATGTAGAATCACACCAGTTATGTAGTAATATGTGTACATAGGGTGATAATGTTCAATTCATTCTATTATCCTTCCTACCACCAAGCCCCTTCCCCTCCTTTCACTCCCCTCTGCCTAATCCAAAGTACCTCTATTTTTCCCTACCCGCCCGCCCTTATTGTGAATTGGTATCTGCATATCAGAGAAAACATCTGGCCTTTGGTTTTTTGGGATTGGCTTATTTTGCTTAGCATAATATTCTCCATCTCCATCCATTTACCTGCAAATGCCATGATTTCATTCTTCTTTAAGACTGAATAATAGTCCACTGGGTATATGAACCACATTTTCTTTATCCATCTATCTGTTGAAGGGCATCTAGGTTGGTTTCATAGTTTGGCTATTGTGAATTAAGCTGCTATAAACATTGATGTGGCTGCATCACTTTAATATGCCAGTTTTAAGTCCTTTGGGTATAAACCAAGGAGTAGGATGGCTGAGTCAAATGATGGTTTCATTCCAAATTTTCTGAGGAATCTCCCTACTGCTTTCCATAGTGGTTGACCAATTTTCAGTCCCACCAGCAATGTATGAATGTATCTTTTTAAAATACTGTACTTTTTGTTCTCTGTAGAGACATATTTAAGACATTCAAACTCACATGTGCAGATTTTAAGTGTCCCAAATCTCTTTTCATCTTTTCTCTGTCCAGTGGGAGTGTTATGGACTAACAGGGCTTAATTGCGCAAATCATAGGGAAATCTGGTGGTTTTCTAGGATTACCTGACAGAGGATGGTCTTCTGGAAATAAGATTTAATCAGGTGGAGCACCAGAATTTAAACGAATTAGGGTTCAGTCACACGAGAGTGTTCCAGGAGAGATGCATCCAGCAGGTATGTGGGTTGTCCCAGTGGAAGACTCCAAGTGGCTTCCTACATGCTGCTGTTTAATTATAGGAAATGGTGTTGTTGATGGAAGACCTTTATTCAGACACGTGGCATTGAAAATATGTGGTAGCTGTAGAGGTCATAAACATGAAGAGGTTCTTCCACAGAGAAAAAGAGACTGATGACTGAGGAGGGGTCTCTTATGTGTATCTGCAGCAAAAAAAAGAAGAGAAGAAAAAAAAATATGCAATGGTGCTATGTGTCCTCTATCCATGAAATTTTCTAGGGAAAAACATAAGAAGAAATATTTCTTTAACAATTAAATAGAAAACTGAAAGTCTGGGTTTGAGAGTATAGCTGTATGGTAGAGTGCTTACATGTGTGAAGCCTTGGGCCCCAACCCCAGTTGCACAACAAAACAAAACCAAACCCCCACAAAACTGAAAATCTGATAATTGTTATTCTTGCTTTGAAAATTGAAAAGTATATTTGACTTGTAATATTATTCAGTAGGTACATTGTTCTTTATAGTTACACACACACACACTTTTTAATCAGGTCATGTAGTTTTCAAATTTCCAGGTTTATTTCACTTGGTTTGTAAAAACAGCTAAGCCATTTCATTTAAAAATATCTGTATAAGTTGTTTTTTTTTCCCCCTTGGACAGAGGAAAAATTTTAAGGAAGAGTTATAAATAAAGTATAAAACTAGTAACAGTTGCTGAGTTCTTAAAAAGCAGGAATAATGTGTAGGCATTCAAGGTGGATAAAATTTATCTAAAATTCAGAGCATAAAATGTGTTAAGTGAAGAGAAAGCTTTTTCAGTCCCAAATTTGGTTGATTAACTGTTTTGTCTTTGGTTGGTTTCCAAAGAAAGATGTTCTTTTAAAAAAAGACAAGGAAGAAAAGTGATTTTTAATGACTTTGACTATTTCTCTGTAAAGCCCTCTTTGAAGGGGGTTGAATAATTTATGCATCTTTAATATTGGAGAGGAAAGTTATTCCTCGAAGGCCAGCTTTTCATAACCACTTTGCCATGGTTGATTGATCTCTACACTTACAATGAGATACCTCCATGACGCATGTGGCCCAGTGCGTCACTTAACCCCCACACCTCCAAGCACATAAGTGGGTCACATAATGCAGACAACCACACAATATTGATTTTAATCGCCCGGCACAAGGATTATAAGAAACAAACATCCCTAAGATGAAGAAATAAAAATGAAATGTAGGGCAAAGATAGAAATTGTGCTTTATTAAAAGTAAATTAATAAATTACAGCCTTGCTTTGGTGAATCTTAGGGTGTTGAGTTTACTCAGCTTGGAAAAGAAGCACATGACCTTTTTTTTTTTTTTTCTGGGACAATTGGACCTTTCATTGGTCTATGTGGACACCTGTGTTATTCTTCAGATCATCTACAGCACCCAGCTCATCATTTTGCTGTGGTCATTGGCCGGCCTAGGAATCAGCTTCCTAGAATCAAGCGGACATGGTCAGTCAGTCAAGCACAGAGTTCAGAGCTGGATGTGTGGGGTTGGCTCCTGTGCGTGGAACAGAGTCCTGAGAGACCGTGGCTCAGGATGGACCTCTGACCTCATCAGTACACTCGAGCCTCATCATCTGATGGCAGTATCTTTCTACCAAGCATTGTAGAACTGAAGAGTCAACTTGAAAAACAGCTTTCAGTATCTTCTCTAAAAGTCCTTAATTATATTGTGATTGAATTCTCTCCTCTCTTTCTATAGAAGAGGGTGTTAAAATCTTCCAAGTAAGGCAATTCTGTCCCTTTATATCATTTCTCAAACTGAAGACCCAAGTGTCAGAGAAAGAGCTGGTGATGAGTGGTACCATGAAGCCACAGCCTTATTCTTCTGACCTTCCTTATGGCCATAGTTCTGCTTTGGAAGCTGTGTCCTTAGTATAAACTGTGTTACCCCATCAGCCACTGGTGGTGACAGGTGCCCTGCTGATGTGTCCATCACCTCTACAGGTGACAAGAACAACTGATCTTCAGGGACCCACTGAAACTGGGAACCTGGTCATAAGGGAGTGAGTGTCAGGGAGGACCATACCTTTGTATGCCACTTCACCTCACAGCCAGGAGACGGGGGACTCCTGAGTCTCCCATTCCCACCAATCTGGGTGCAAATAGATTGTAACTGCACAAAGCTGGTTTCTTAATGCTAATGTTTTAAAGCTCTGAAGGGCAAGTGTTGCCAGTTTTGATCCCCAGAGAAGTGACTCTTGGGAAAGAGATCCTCAGATGGCTTGCCTTGGGAATTAGGATTTAGTGGTTTTGAGATTTATTTTAATGTGTGTGATTAATGAATCAAAACGATATTATCCCGTTACCAGGGCTCTTTATCATAACAATAAAATCCATATGAATGATTTTAATAGGTTTTCTAATAAAAAAGCATTGAAAGGCATTTTGAAATTTTAGTATATATGGAACTTTTTCAGAAATAATTCGAATTGTGCCCTATTGGCCCGTTTGTGTGTGTGTGTGTGTGTGTGTGTGTGTGTGTTAGTTTTTGATCGGGGAATTTTCAGTAAACATAGGTTTGGGGTTAAAAATAGAAAATAATTATAACAGTCAATTTTGCTTTATGGTTAAACACTCCTAAGAAAGTGCACTCACATTATTTCTCTTTTTATTACAATGATAGAGTAGGGAAGAAGTACAGGATTTACACCATTTTCCTGGCCCCCCTTTGTTTCTGCTTAAGTTAGTTAATTGGTGTTTCTACCCCTTTCTCCCTTGGGCTTCTCTCCCTGGTGGCTAGCGATGGAGATATTTTTTTTCTAGTCCTAATATCTCTTAAGAAGAAGATTTGGATGTCTTGCGGGGACACGTGGCTAAATCAATCAGGGTCACTCCAAGTGAATTTTCACTGACTAAATAAAGACACAGACACAGAAAGTACCTTTTGGGGTTCAGTGACTCCTCAGCCACAGCTCCCACAATGGGGACAAGGCAGGCAAGAAAAAGAAAGAGCACACCTCGACCTGGATTTTATTGGGGAGAAGCCATTCAGATGAGGCAAGGGGTCAGGTTTCAGGGGGTTGAGTCTAGCTTTGTGATGTCTTGCTGTCAGCAGATTGACTGACATCTTGGAAGGCTTTGCCCATCTCAGGTGCTGTGTGGGGATCATAGGGAGAGTGGGCAAAAAGGACACTTGTGTCACCAGCCCAAACAGAAGGCAGTGTCAGTCCAGTGCACTCATATGCTCAGTGCTCATAGGTCACACACACAGCCCATGGCTGGCTGCCACAATATCTGAGGCTTGCAGAGGACTTAACCTGAGGCTGATTCCTGCTCAGACAAAATCTTGGGGGTCATCCTTGACCCTTTCTCTCCTTTTCACTCTCATCTGACATCTAGTCCAAGAGGACATGTTGGTGGTCACTTCAACCCATAGCCAGAACTGTCTGTTGGGCACATGCTCTGCTTGGGCTTCAGTATCTTCATCTGCACAGTTTCCACTAATGCTGTGGTCCCTGGGAGAACAGCAGGTCCTAAGTGCTATCAAGAACTGTATGTAAAGTGTGCATTCTCTCTGTATAAGGCCCACACAATGTCAATATCATACAGATGCAGTTTTGCCAATAAAACCATGCCACATTTCTCATCGCTAAGTCCTCTAGACCATCCCTAGAAGAATTGATTGTTTCCTTCTCAGTATCAACTTCATACCTTGGATGTTGTAGTCCTCCGTTATTCATTCAACAAGCATTTCCTGAAAACTAACTGTGTGCCAGGTTAGTTTCTAGATTCTTGGAATACAAGAATGAGCAAAGGGCGGCAGTGGGGTGGCTCTCGACCTTTTCAAAGCTCACTTTCTAACTGAAGGAGTGAGATAATTTTAATAAAAAAATAAGCACATGTTTGTGGGTAATAAATATTAAGGGAAAAGAAAGTAAAGGTGAGAAGTTGGAAATATCAGAATAAGTTAGAAATTTAAATTGGGTAGAAAGTTGCATTAAGCAGATATTTGGAAAGGGTAAAGGAGTTAATCAAGCACATATCTAGGGAATAACCACTGGGAAGATCCTAAGACAGAAGCAAACTTGGTGACTTCTACAGGTAGCCACCATGCTTGTGTGGTTATAGGGGAGTGATCCAGGAAAGACTAGGGGGACAGAGTTGGAGAGAAGGATGATCTAGGACTTCAGAGACATACACACTTTGGCTTTTCTCTGAGTGGAAATTTTTAACAAAGGAATGACAGAATTATGTGTTCGTGGATCTGTGTAGTTACTGGGTTTAAAAGAGACTCAGTGGGGCTGTTGCAATAATCCAGGCTGGGTGTGATGGCATTGGACCAGGGTGGGCCCAGTGGAGGTGGTAAGAAGCAGTCAAGTTCTGGCTGCCTTTTGATATCAATGCCAACAGGATATTCAGATGGATTGGGTATTGGGGTGTGAGAGAAAAAAGAGTCAAGAGTGGTTACCAAAATGACCATGTTCAGTTCAGGGTTCTGACCTGAATATCTGGAAGGATGGAGATAATAGCAACTGAAATAAGGAAACCTGTAGGGTAAGCAGGTTAGGGGTATGCTGGAGGAGACTCAGGAATTGCAGTTTGTAATTGGGTAAATTGGGATTATCTGTTAGACTTCCAAATGGAAAGAGAGATCAAGTAAAGAATCTGAAGTTCAGAGGCAAGGTTGTGGCTGGAGATATAAAATTTCAAGTTGTGACCAAAGAGGTGGAATTTAACACCATGAGACTAGAAAAGATCACCAAGAGAATGAGTGTAGGAAAAGAGGATGTTAAATGGTTGTAGTGAGGGGACACTCAAATGTTTGAGGAGAAGAAGAAGAATCAGCAAAGGACACCAAGAAGGAACAGAAGGTGAAGTTGGGGGGAATTGGAAGAGTATGTGTTCCAGAAGCTCAATGAAAGACACTGTGTTGAGAATGATCAGCTGGGTCATATCACTGAAAATATTAGGGTAAAAAAATATCAGGGTTAGTATCACTTAGGTCTTCTGTATCTTTACTCTTTTTCTGTGTTATATGACTCCTAGTTTTATAACAAATAGAATTTCAAAGTCTGCACAGCAGAAGATAATGTCTTTTACTACTCTGCTTTCCCCCCAATATTTTATTATAAAAACATTCGAACATAAAACGGTTGAACAACTATTATTTTTACATTAGTTTTATCACATCTCTCTATGTATATCAATCCATGTTAATGATTTTTGCACATTTCAAAGTAAGTTGCAGTCATTAGAACATTTTGCTCCTAAATATTCCAGCATGCAGATCATCATCTAACATTCAATACTTTTTACCATTTGTAAAAAAATAAGATTTACCTAGAGTGAAATGCATAATTCTTAAGCATACTGTTTAGTTAATGTTGGCAAATTCCTGTGACATGTAGACCAAATACAAAATTTTTCCAGTAACTTTTATTAATTTAGTTTATGTTAATTTATATTTTATATTAATTTTTATTATTTTTATATAGGGCACCTCTAGGTAGGTTCTTTTTTCATCTCCCAGTAATCTCTGTCTGCTCCATCTTCCAAAAACAGTCACTGTTCAGTTTTATGATTTTTTTTCACTAGAAACCTTATATATATCCACGAGACAACAGTAGAACACACATTATTTCACAGGTACATGGAACAGTCTCTGCAGCAGAACATGGGCTAGACCATAAACAGGACTCCACAAATTAAGATGGATTATCATCTTACAAAGTATGTTTTTCAATTACAATGGAATAAATTCGGACTCAACCAGTGAAGGAAATTTGGGGAATTCACAAACACATGTAAATTAAGTAACACGTTCAAATAATCTATGGGTGAGTGAAGAGATCGCATGGGGGAAGTTAGAAAATACTTTGAGAAGATTAATGTGTGAAAACACAGCACACCAAAACTCATAGGACACAGCTAATTCATATGTGGTGTAAATTCATAGTTGTGAATGATTATTCAAAACAAAAAAAAGATCTCATATCAATAATCTTCCATACTAAGAAAGTAGAGAAGAATCAAGCAATATTCAAAGCAAGTAGATGGAGGGAAACAAGATTAGAGAAGAAATAAATGAAGTAGAAAATCAATAGAGAAAATTACATAACTAGCAAAGATCAGCAAAATTGAAAAGCCATTTACTACACTGGGCAATAAAAGAAGAAAGAAAACCCAGATGATTAAAATCAGGTAAGAAAGAGGGATATTACAACTAACCTTAGCAAATTTTGAAAGAGTTTTAAGGAAATACTATGGTATATTGTATACCAAGAAATTAGATAATATAAATAAAATGGACAAATTTCTAAAAATAAAATTGTTCTAACTATTAGTGGGATGTTTCTACAGCTAATATTATAACTATTGGCCAAGGGATTTTGCTAAAGAAATGTTAGCTACTTAGGCATATTCATTTCTAGCCACCCTCATCTTACAAATTCAGAAATGGGCTTTAGTAAAGATTCTTAAAAAAAAAAGGTTTTTTTAACCTCTTACCCAATTTAATAATTTAATTTAATTTCTAAACCTAGTTATACAAAGGTTAAATGTCTGTGTAAGTCAGTTTTCAAACACTGTGACATAACACCTGAGATAATCAAAGATAAATAGGAGAGACTTACCTTGGCTAATGATTTCAGAGGTTTCAATGCACTGTTGCTTGGCACATCACTTTAGGATTGTGGAGCACAGTATGTCATGGTGGAAGAGCAACAGAGACAGGAATGGGTGAGGATTCCAATATTACCTTCAAAGGTGCACTTCCAATGACCTAACTCCCTTCCACTGGGCTCCGATGTCTAAAACAGCCACAGGCTGGCAGCCAAGCCGCTAGCACATGGGCTCTGGGGAGACATTTAACCACCAAACTCTAACAAACCTATGTTGGAATTTTTTTTGCCCTAATATCTTCAGTGACAGGCCAACCAGTAACCAGAAGAAATTAGCCCCTCTCTTTTCTTCTATTACATTCCGAGGTGGCATTTGACACCTGACTCTTGTTGGTATCATTTCCTCTTGGATCATGACAAACCAAAAGAGAAATAGTGCCCATTTCTTTGTGTCTTCTTCTAAATGCATTGAAACCCCTTCAGGATTTTGTTGAGTATTTTTTCTTTTCTTATGTTTTCCTGTCATATATTATATTTCTCTATCTCTATTTCTACCATTTCATTATTTTAATAACCATTGAATCATAGAGTAGAAATCTCATTGCTATCTATTTTTTAAGGTTTAAAACCTTAATAATACACATACATTAATTCATCTCCAAATTGAGTTCATAACTCCTAGTTTTGATCGCTTTCTCTTTCATAGTGGTTTTGTTGTATTTAAGAGTCAATATAGCTGGGTGTGGGAGCATATACCTATAAAACCAGCTACTCCAGAGGCTGAGGCAGCATTACTTAAGTCAAGGAGTTCAAGGCCAGCGTGGACAACACAGTGAGAGACCCTGTGTCCAATAAAAAGGTCAGTACAATTTTTCCAATATCCTCCATTTCATTTCAGAGGAAATAACAATGGATTTGGAACTGACTTGGCATGTGTGATTTCTTACTTCCCCATTGTATGTATCTGCCGACTACTTAGCCATCTGAGACTCCGAATCATCAACTAGAAATTTACAACTTCACCTGTCTCAAGGCTGTTGGAATTGAATGTAATTAAATAAAATAATTTTAAGAAAGTACTTAACCCATATTCTCATATAAATAAGGGGTTCATCAAATAAATGTTTATTTCCTTCCTTTCCTTGGGCAAGTCAGTTAATGTTTCATCCATAAAATGAGATTATAAATCTCACAAGGTTGGAGAAAATGAAATACTAAAAACACTTCATGAATTCTAATGTATTCTACCAATGTACAATATTATTTTTCCTTTGTTTGTTGTTGGAATGCATTATTTAGTGGATACCTTGACTGGGTGTTATAATGTACTTAGATTCACATACACATTGTGTTGAGGTATCTATGGTAATAGAATTCTTTCTTACATTGGAGGGAGGGCAGGTGGCATAAAATCATATAAAGAAAAGAATTTCAGAGCTTCTAACTTACATATATTATAGTGCTTCTGTTTAAACCTTGTTATGATTTGGATATTAGATGTCCCCTGAAAATCTCATGTGTGAGACAATGTGGGAATGTTCAGAGATGAAATGATAGAATTATATCTAATCAGAGGATTAATCCATTTAATGGGTTAATAATTTGAGTAGATTAATGGGTGGTTACTGTAGGCAGGTATGGTTGGAGGAAGGAGGTCACTGGGGGCCTTCCCTTGGGGATCACATTACACTCAGCTCTCTCTGCTTCCTGCCTGTCATGAACTGTTCTCCACCACCACACCCTTCAGCCATGAGGTTCTGCCTCACCTCAGGTGTAGAGCTATGGAGTTGGCCAACCATAGATTGAAACTCTGAAACTGTGAGCCAAAATGAATTTTTTACCACTCTACATTGTTCATGCCAGGTATATTGGTCACAGTGATGCACAGCTGACTAAAACAAGCCTCCATTTTAAATTGGACTGTATGCCTTGAGTATAGCACACAAAGTTGAAATTAAATGCTCTATCTTGATTAAACATTACTTTAACCCAAATATCCTCAACTTAGCAAAGTAATGGAAGGTGAGAACACCACCAATGCCATCCTGAGAAAGTGAGAGAACTTTTTGTTCTTTCAGTGTGATTTTTTAAAATGTATTTTGTTGGTAAGGAAGAAAAAACAAAATAACAAGAAAACCAAGCAAATAGTGATTGTTAAGATATAAACTGAAAACAGAGCAGAGCTTTGGCGAGGAAGCGTCATTTTAAAGAGAAGACACCTTCCAGCCTTGCTTTCCAGATAGTTGTTAACAAAAACATTTGTATGTGCATTTATCAAATAGCAGCAATAGGCATTTTTTTTAATTTGGAGAATATATTTTGAATACTGGCCTTATAGGCAGAGTATAATCATAATGTCTACTAGGAAGGGATGAGGCTTGTGCATTGTGGGTGCCTTATGCCACTTTCTGAATTATTCCAGATGCATCTGTCAGTTCATATGATGTGAATGGGACAAGTGAAGCACCAAGGCCTAAAAATATCCAGAGTTATATGACTACACAAGCCAAAGTTGGGAATATAGTAAGGCCTTTATAATCTTAATATACATAGGATGCTTTAGAAGAAAAATTGTCTGTATAGTCAGGAATGAGGCAGAATCAGGAGAAATTCTAAGAGTACTGCCCTGTGGAAATATGTAAGCCATCTTCAAAGTTTCTAGCAGTCACATTTTAAAATGAAGCAGATGAAATTTAATAATATTTTTATGTAACCCGATAGAGCTAAAATACCATTTCAACTTGTGATCAATATAAGAAACAATTAATGAGACATTTTACATTCTCTTTTGCCCTTGTAGCATATCTCAGCTACAACTGACTCTCTTCCTAGACAGAGTTCTCACCTCTCGGATATAGTCTGGATTTCAATACAATACATAATGGGTTTATTACTCCTTAAAATGTACAATATCTTTAAGCTCTCTGCCTTTATTTCACAATAGATAAGAAATAATTCCCATAATAATAAAGCTGCAAGCCTGTCTTTCAATTCTCTTCTCTACATCTATGGGACACCAAGACTTTGCTTCCTAGAATGATGTTCTGCTTACCTCACTCTCCTATTATTTGATATTTCCTTATTTTTTGCTGGAAAAGAGAGGTCAAAGTTCTCTCTTCTGACTGACAGACCCTCCTCAGGATGGCTCACGCCCAGACTTCCTCTCCAGCCTTGAAGCCCCCATTGTTTCAAGGGGGCAATCTGAAAAGGCAGAATAATGGGATCACTTGAACCCCCGCCCCAAGCATCCTAGGGATAAATAGACAATGTGTAGATTCTGGATGTCAGAAAAAAAATTAGAATGGGAAGTACCAGTAGCCAATAAGATGTAGTCATCTCTAGTCCTGGGAAAACACCTCTATGTCTGGCAGATTAGTGCCCAGGAACTGGGTGGTTCAGAGATCCTGGGATTGCTGGGGACTTTCACATAAACTCTGTTGCTTGTCTGCATTTCGTAAAATGAATGTTGATCTCACCCCTGGAAGGTGTGACCCACAGGAGAGGGGAGAGGGAATATTCAGGACTTTCACAAACATTAGGTTCAGGATTAATACTTGAGAACTTTTAAAATCTAAATATCTTCAGAGGATAGAAAACCGAAAGTGATTTCTTTTGTTCCAAAGGTCTTTATCATTCCTAAGGAAGAGACAATTGCAATGTTTAAAAGTTATCTTGCATTGTGGAATGACATGTGCCCATGAACTAAACTCCCATAATAGTTCCTCGTGTTCCTCATCATTTTAAGGCTATAAAGCTTTCTTTGCTTCAGTTAAGCTGTTAAAACTGGTAATATCTACCTAGCATGAAAATTATTTTCTTTATCAGAGGCAAGGGGATAGAAAAAAGTAATCTACTAAAAATGAAAGAAGAAACTTTCACCTCTAAGGATGTGACTTGCCAATTGACTAATCTTTTGCTCCTTGATATGGCCCCTTCACTTGTTTTTGTGTTTGCTCTACTTAACTCCACTTAAAATATAATTCATTGTCCCTTGAGTTAAACTAGGAACTTCCAGCATACAACCGAGCTGGCCCTTCAGCACTTGGTGCCAGGGACTAAAACTTCCTTAGTGATTAACCTTCAGAGGGGCCACCTATATTTTTCTTTCCTATTGTGATGGACTTAATGTATGAGTCTCCCAATACTTGTTGAAGCCCCAACCCCCAGTGATGATATTTGGAGGTGGATATTTGTGATGATACTTGGGGGTGGAGCCTTTGCAAAGTAATTAGGTTTAAATCAGGTCATGAGAGTGAAGCTCCGTGACAGGATCAGTGCCCTTAGAAGAAGGAAAGAGACCCTGTCTCCTATACCTAACGTGTGTGGCACTTTCAGTACTAAGTGCTTTTTATGTATCAAATCTATTCTTACAGACACCCCATGAGTTATGTTTCATTTAACCCCATTATTCAGATGGGAAAAGTGAGGCAAAGAAAGCTTATGTAACCTGCTCAGATTTATAAAGCCAGCAAGTGGTAGAGCTTGGATTCAAACCCAGTTATCTGGTTCTAGAACCTGTGGCCTTTATGCTCCGTCGCCTCTGCTAAGCCTTATACTGTGGAGCTAGTTGAGAAACTTGCCTCACTCAGGATGGATTTGTTTGGCCCTGCTGTGACCTTGGCAGTGACAGAAATATTGCTCAGGAGCCTGTGGCGGATGACACAGGTGAGGACAAGGAGCTATGCTGCGTTGGCTTGTGGTGGTGTGTTGACTGAACTTGGCATTGTTTTCTAATTACACATTGTAATTCTCAGGCTGGAGCATTTTCATGTGTATAACTGAATCTGTGGTCCTTTGGGTACTTTGGAGGTGGCTGCGGTGACCGTGTTCTGGCACTCTGTCAGCAGAGGGCTGCTCTCCCGGGCGTTTCTGGAAGAAATGGCAGGGTCTGGACCTTCATTTGGCTAGGAGGCATTTCCTGTGAGCAGCTTTATCCTTGTAGTAGACTTTGGCAACTATGCTCTTCTGCCTTTCGATCTGTTTTAGTCAGATTTTTCTCTGCCATGACCAAAAGGCCTGACAAGAACAGTTGGAGGAGGAAAAGTTTATTTGGGGGCTCACGGTTTCAGAGGTCTCAGTCTATGGATGGCTGACTCCATTGCTCTGGGCCTGGAGCGAGGCAGAATTTCAAGGCAGAAGGGCACTGGTGGAAGAAAGCAGCTCAAGACATGGCACTAGGAAGGGGGGAAGAGAGAGAATGAGCCCTCTCCCCAGGGACAGCATATACACCTCAAGGCATACCCTTAGTGACCCACCTGCCCCAGCCACCCCATACCCACCTATAGATACCACCCAGTTGTTCCTATCAGGATACTAATGCACTGATAGGCTAACCTCTCATAACCCAATCATTTCACCTGTGACCTCTCTTGCATTGTCTCACACATGAGCTTTTGGGGGGACACCTCATATAAACTATAACACAACCCAAACAATCAGATTCGAGTGACTTACCCCAAGAATACACCATGCTTGTGCCTTGCTAACATAGGATGCTCATTAAAGAAGGGTCTTTTGGGAATCCTGTTCAGAAAAGTGAACAGCTTTATCTTACAGCTGCCACGTGGCTGTGTGGGGGAAACCCAGGAGGTTTGGCCACGGACATTCTCAGAACCTTCCAGACCCATTCTCTAGAATCTTGTATTGCTTTAGCTTGCCCAACTTGTATTTATCGTTAGCCATTCTGTTCTCACATATGAGTTTGAGAGTGTCTTTTCAGACCACAAGCTGTAGAAAATGGGAAAATGTCACAATGAATCTCAGTCTCTGGTGGCTTCCACATTCCATCATTATTACTAGAATTTCCATGGCACAATATTGTTAAGATAACGATATCACAGGAAAACTAACTTAAGAGTAAAATTGCACCTATAAAATAATGATGAGAAGCAGACACATGTAATAATTAAAGCAGACCTCAAAGCTCATCTTTATGGGTTCTGCAGAACTGAGATGCTGACATCCTGCAGCTACAGTTTGTGTCTGTGTTCTTTAAGTCCCCGAAGACTCCTTTATAGTGATTCTGAAGGAGGGCCACCTACTGTGCAAATGACAGGCTGGGGAAAAATGGGTGACTAGGCTGCTGTGTCCAAGAGACCATCTGGAGTTGAATCAAGCCAGATCTGAATTCTCAGATCTCTCACCACATGCTAGTTCCTGAAGAAACTGGTGTGGAGCAAACTGTCAACTCACCATTCCTCAGCACAGGAGAGCCTGCATATTCACACACAGGAACAAAATTAAATAACTCTGAGTTCATTTTCCCTTAGTGTCTCTATTTTGAATAGTTATGGTTGGGTAGTAACTGTTAATGACTTCAAAATTATTTAACTATCCATTTCTCCTTTAACATAGAAAAGCCTCTAGTATGTGTAAAAAAGAACTCTATACAGCATCTAGAAGAAAAATATTTGCCAGTGATGTGGTGAGGATAATGCAGTGAGTTATTTCCCAAGTGATAAATAAAGCTTGGGAGAGATGTTAACAGCATAGAAGTCCATAGGCTCTCATAAATCTTGAAATTTGCTTTGTGCTAAGATATTTTATTACAGCATTGAAAGTACTTGGGGAAATTTATTGAGTCATAAATCACTCAAATTAAGTAATTTCAGAGTGTGGTATATGCTCATAAACTTCATCTAGGTCTTCAATGTTTGGGTCAGATTTTATGAAACTATCTGGATTTAGTAGTAAAGACATGCTTTGGTAAACATCTGGGTTAGTTAAGTACACAAACCTTAACTAGATTAGTTAAATGTACAAAATAATAGGTATACGATTCTGATCAGGGCGTGATACCTATTTGTTAAAAAATGCTAAACATGTCACATTTTCTGTATTTCACTTAGTTTATTTTTAAACCTAAACTTATGCATTATTTCAGAGATCACAATGAGGCTGCCTACAGTATACTTGGACACAGGCATACTGGAAACAGGTATACTGGATGGTTTGAATTAATTAATTTAGATCCAGAATGGATAAAAATATGGATGGTAAATTGCAATTTAAGAGAAAAATAGTAGGACTCCATGGGTGTGAGGGGAAGGAGTGGGAAGAAAATAGCAAACAATACATTCCATATTTTCATCCAGGATTAACTCTTTGGGGAGACTGAGTCAATAACATAAATTTGCACTTCAGCCGGTAAGCACAACTGACAGGGGTCATGTCTAGTGTTAACATATGCCTTGATGATCCCTCTGTGATTACTACCCAATGCAGAAGTTGATGGGAGAGTGACTCTCCATTCCCTGTGCATATTTTTTTATTTATTTTCTCAGACAGTGATGGAGTCCTGAATCAGAAGTAGAAAGAAGGAAAGTAGGAGTAAATATAGAACACATCATTTGATTCAGTTAAGCACTTCTGAGGCAGGAATTGAATTTAATCTTGAGAGCTGTAATAACTAATATGGCACAGGCCTTTGAGTTAGTGGTAAAAGAGACAGAGTATCAAGTACCAAAAAGGAGGAAAGTGGAAGACCCACTGGAAGCTAGAGAAAGGCTGTCCAGCCAATCAGTGGAGTCGTCCTGGTGAAGGAGAGGCCAGCGTTAGAGTTGAGAGTGTCATAAAAGCAAACAAGTTTGCGCAAAAACACAGTGTGAGGTGTTCCAGGGACTAAAAGAAACCGGTATTTTAAGAGCATCAAATGATGAGGGGATACTGAGAGATGAGCCTTGAAATGGATTTCTAGGCGGTCTCAAAGAAAGCCTCTGCGCTCTCTGTGGAGCCTAAAGCCGGGTCCTTTGAAAGGGTACATGTGATCACATTTATGTTTTAAAGACCACTTTGGCAGTAGGGGGGAGGATGGATTTGAGAGGTAGAAATTCAGAATCACAGAAGCTATCAGGAAAACCAAGGTGAGATGACACATGCCTAAACTACTGCAAATTTTATGGGTCCAGAAAAATGTGTAGACCTGAATTTTATGAGCATCTTTTACATTTTATTTTTTGAAAGGATGAACTTTTACTTTTTCTGATTTTTCTTTTTTTGGAAAAATGCATACAATATCACATTTACCATTAAAAATGTTTCCCAGTTCAGTGACCGTAAATACATTCATAAGATGGTGAAACCATCATCATCATTCATAACCATTTTCATTTTTGCAAAACTGAAACTCTGACTGGATAAACAACAATTTTCCATTGTCCCCTCCCAGAGACCATGGCAGCTACCATTCTACTTTGTGTGTCTGTGATTTTGACTACTCTAGGTATCTCATAGAAGTGGAATCATACAGTGTTTGTCTTCTTGTGACTGCTTATTTCTCCTAGCATAATGTCCTCAAGATTCACCCGTGCTGTAGCATATGTCAGAATTTTATTCCTTTTTAAGGTTGAATAACATTCTTTTGTATGCATATACCACATCTGGCTTATGTCCTAATCCATCAATGCGTCCATTTCAGTTTTTACTACTGTGGATAATGCTGCTTTGAACATGAGAGTGCAGATATCTTTTCAGACCTTGTTTTAAATTATTTTGGGTTTATATCCAGTGAGGGATTGTTGGATCATACAACCATCTATGTTCAATTTTTTGAGGACCCATTATACCGTTTTATGCAGTTATTGTACCACTTTGTATTCCCACTCCATCATGGAGTTCCAATTTCTCCACATCTCCCCTACACCTATTATTGTCAATTTTTTTATATACTAGCTATCCTAATGGGTAATAATATGAAGTATTACAAATATGCAGAAAAGTTTAAGAAACAGTGCAAAAACTCATGTTCCAACCAAGAAGGTTAATAGAGACTAATCTTTTCCATAATCTTTAGTTCTTAAGGAGATATAACATTAATTAGTTCAGTTGAATTTTCCTGTGACATTCACCTCAATATCAATATGTTCACCTATTTTTGAATCTGCTCCTAATCAACCCTTGCATGTACTTTATATGTTTACTGTATGTATTTGTACTTACACTTAAATTATGATATTGTTTATCATGTGTTTTTGACTTTTCCACCACTGCTATCTGTTTTAGTCAGTTTTCCATTACTATAACAAATACCTGAAATAAATCAATTTAAACAGAGAAAAAGTGTGTTTTGGCTCGTAGTTTTGGAGGTTTTGGTCCATCCATGGTCAGGCAGACTCATTGCTTTTTGGCCTGTGGCAGACACGGTTAACATGGCAGGAAGCATGTGGCATAACAAAGCCATTTATCCAATGGCCAGGATGAAAGAGAAACCAGAAAGAGTATCCCACAGTCACCTTTTAGGATACACTCCCCATGACCTAAATTCTCCCACTAGTTCCCACCTCTTTCAGGTTTCCCAATCTCCCCATAGCACCAAGCTGGGGACCAAACCTTTCACACAGGGGCCGTAAGGATACATGACATTCCAGATCCAAACTGCAGCAGTATGAGACTGGGTGCAGTATTCTGTAACTTACTTTCTTCGTTTTCCATTATTTTAAAAGTGTATCCACATTGGAGCATCATATATTTTGAGGTTTTTCTGAATAATTATTATGTATTGTTCTGCTGAAGTTTATGTATATACTACAAAATGTATACACTGTCTATTGATGGATACATAGTCTATTTCACTTTGAACTATTTCCAATAATGTGATTGTGAACATTCCTTTACACGGTTCATCTCACAGCCTTCCTCATCCAGGATTCCCTAGAGAATTAAGCCCTATGGCCCCACATCAGACTATTTGTATGAATTAGCTTCTTGCCTACTGGTACATCTAGAAAGAGTTAAACACCATCCTTGGGAGACATGAGAAAATAACCCCCCAAATCAATCTGTGGCTTCTTTCTGTGGTTCAGTTGAGAAATCACAGGTTGAGAAAGTCTCTGAGTAGAATTTTTGGGTCATAGTATCTCTTCATAGCTCTTGCCTTCAACCAGGTAGGGTCAAATGTCTTTGTTCAACATGATTTTCCTGTTCATATTCTCCACCACTGTTGAAGCTGTTTGTTCCCATCCTGGGCCAGTGGTTATTATTGCCAGACAGTGATATAAATGGCATCTTATTGTTTTAATTTTAAATTGAATTTAAATTATTTTAATTTTTTGTCCCTAAGAACACCTCTTTCATATATATACTTTTGGTGATTAGGATTTCTTCTATAAATTGCCAGATTATATGCATCCAAATTTTCTATTCAAGTTTTATCTTTTACTTACTTAGGTTTCTTTGTATATTCTGGCTACTAATCCTTGGTTAGTTATATAATATATTTTAAAAATACTTATGGTTTCTTTTTCAGATCATGGTTTTTCATTTGCATTTAATTATATCAGTTTGTCATTATTTTCCTTTATGATTTGTGCTGTTTCTTTAGAAATTATTATTATTCTTTTAAAAAGAGAGAGAGAGAATGTGTTTTTTTTTGTTTTTGTTTTTGTTTTTGTTTTTTTGTAGACGGACATAACACAATGCCTTTATTTTTATGTGGTGCTGAGAATTGAACCCAGGTCCCGCCCGTGCTAGGCGAGCACTCTACAGCTGAGCCACAATCCCAGCCCAGAAATTATTTTATATTAGAGGAAAAAGGAAAAGAAAGGTGAGGGGAGGGATCTCATGAAAATCAAAGGGAGATCAGTAGAAGAAAGGGACTGAGGAGAGAGAAAAGGGAAATGCTGAGGAATGATAGTGGCCAAATTATACAGTTACATTATGTGCACACGGGAATATGTGACAACAAATCACACCCTTCTGTACAACAATAATGCACCAAAAGAAATTCTTCCATAGTTGTATTTTTCCAAATATGTTTTTCTATAAAGTTTCACTTTTTACATTGCTATTTTTATTTCTCTTGCAATTGATCAAATAATTTTTGTGAATAGGCTGAGGTGAAGGTCTTATTTAATTTTTTTCATAGAGAGAACTGGTGATCTAGGAACTATTTGTTAAGTTCTCTTTGCACATGTTCATGGTATACACATGGGTAGACTTGTTTCTGAACACTCTTCACTAGTATTGTATTCCATCTATTCATGCCTGCACCAATATCACACTGTTTTACTTATTATAGCTACCATAAGTTTTGAGATCTGACAGGGAGATTTCTCTCTCTCTTTTTTTTTGTTTGTGGTACGAGGGATGAAACACACGGTCTTACCCATGCTAGGCAAGTGCTCTACCACTGAACTCTCCCAGACTGGAACCTTTGTTTTTATATATGAGTTTTAGGACCAAACTTGGACAGCTAAAATTTTTAAAATGTTATGATTTGTATTAAAGTTTTGTGCATATATAAGTCCAGCAAGGTGGTACAGCCTGTAATCCCAGTGGCTTGGGATGCAGAGGCAGGAAGATCGTGAGTTCAAAGCCAGCCTCAGCAAAAAAGCGAGGTACTAAGCAACTCAGTGAGACTCTGTCTCTAAATAAAATGCAAAATAGAACTGGGGATGTGGCTCAGTGGTCAAGTGTCCCTGAGTTCAATCCCCAGTACCAAAAAAAATATGTGCATGTATAATGTGGCATAGTTAATACCACGATTATGTGTAATGTATCCATAATGGTAAATTAAATTAATCTGTGAGTTAATAGAATGACTTGGGGACAACTAATATCTATGATATTGTCTTATTTTCCATGAATATGCTACATCTTTGCATATATTTAAATGTTCTTGTATGTTCCTCAGTACTATAATTTACTTCAATATGGTCCTTTACATTTTTTGTAAGATTTAGTCCTGAGTGTCTTATAATAAGTTTTCCAACTATTATTCCTTCTAATGCATTTCTCCTTCCCTTCATCTATTTTCCATGTTCTTAACCTCTTTGTAACTATTCTTTTTTGACTCTTTTTGTGCAGTATTATATAGTCCAGTCTAGAATGTTATCCCATCTGGACTGTTTTTATGTATGTAAAGTGGCCAAATTTTTCATTTCAAAAATTTCTAGTTAGTTCTCTGCTCTAACCATATGTTGTTTTATTTCTGCCTGTTTTTGTGCCATAATGTCTTGGGGTTCTGTTATTATTTGTGGGGAGAGGTACCAGGGATTGAATTCAGGGGGCACTCAACCACTGAGCCATATCCTCAGACCTATTTTGTATTTTATTTAGAGACAGGGTCTCACTGAGTTGCTTAGCACCTTGCTTTTTTGCTGAGGCTGGCTTTGAACTTGTGATCCTCCTGCCTGAGCCTCTGAGCCACTGGGATTGCAGGCATGTGCCACCATGCCTGGCTGTTATTATTTTATGGTGTGCCTTAGTTTATTTCTCTGAGTATCCTAAACATACTTATCTAAAAATCCTTGTCAGACTGATGTATAAAATTAATTCATTCACAAGAAACCCATATAGATTTTATTGGATGTCTTTCAGCATTCATATGTTTCATAACTTTTCTCTACAGGCTCATTTTGCATTTATAAATGTGGCTTTTTATCCACCTCTGCATCGAGAACTGATATGTGCTAACCTTGCAAGATTTGATGTCTGCCCTTTCTGTTCAGTGGCTGTATCTGCTGAGCTCTGGTCCACCAACCTGGAACCAGGTCTTCACAGGTGACTTGAGCTGCCTGTCCCATGAAATTTTGTCGCTGATCCAATCACCACACTGAGATGTCATGGGACAGAGCTGCCATGGTTCTGTCACCAGGCTCTATCAATATCCTCCACCCTCACTAGGTCTGCCATGTTCTAGAAGTGAGCACCGACTTAGGCTCTGCTTCTTTCACACAGCTGACTCCTTTGACTGCCTGTCTTGGACAATGGAGAACCATGAGTCCTTATCTCCCCATAGAAGCCTGCACCCCACAATGGGCTTGGGACTCAGTGCTCAAGCTCTACTTGCATCTTTGTGTCCTTTTCCAATTCTCAACTCTCTTCATCTGAAGAGTGACCATGGTTATTTCTGTTTATATTGTTAACCTGAGCCATAGGGATGTATATTCAAAGCAGAAACTATGATCATATTTTGTATGATCATATCTTGCCATCTTAACTTGTCCTCAAGCCTGATTAAAAAATATTAATTTTCAAAGTTATGTGGTGTTATCCTAACATTCGCCTATCACCGTCGTGCAATTCTATAGCCTTTCAACCCCAGGTCCCATCTGTCTTTACAAACACAAAATTGAGGGTGACATTCTTTCAGGGAATCGCATCATGATCCACAGCTGAAAGATTAATTCAAGAAAGATGATTAGAAAGAGACATCTGAATAGTTTATCTGAGCCATAAGGCATGGACATCAGTGACAGGATTTAAATAGCTGAAATGAATTCTCTTTGGTTTTCTTGTCTTACTAAATTAGCATCAAAATGTTTTTACCAGCTTAGGTAAGGCGGTGTTGAAAAGTCTAACTGCTATGCTGGTTGTAAATTACTGCTGCATTCGTACGCTGATTGAAAGAATGCTTTCTACTAATTAATTACCTAGTTTGCCTTTTGAAACAAAAATGATATTATGGCATTAGTATTCTTTGGGGGGATGTACCATATCCTTTGCATTTTTTTCAACAATTTGTCAGCAGTCTAAGTAAATGAGAAATCATACCTTCTCTTTAGTAAACTCTCTGTATTCATTGCTTTTCTGCTTTAGAGCAACAATGGCAATCAACCTGGAATTGCTGTGTCCTTTAAAATTAGTATTATGTCTCAAAAATGCCATATTAAATTGAGGTTAACACTGGCTTGGCTTTTCCAGTGTTTTGCTGAGTTAAGATTAGCTTGGATCTCATCACCATCATGCCATCCGATCTTAACATGCTAATGGAACAACCTCCCCCAGACATAAAGGATAACATTTTATGTTCTTCATGATCTCGCAGATTTGCACTTAATTTTAGCTTAAATAAAAAGATGCATGTTTATAACTGAGGGTGTAGCTCAGTGGTGGAGTGATTGCCTAGCATTCACTGAACCTGGGTTCCGTCCCCAGCACCACAAAAAGTTAAAAAAAAAAATGATGTTTAAAAGATGAAAGATGATGCAAAAGTACTCAGGGATAGCTCACTGTGGTTTCCACCAAATAATATTTAATATGTATGGTAAAATGCAAGTGCTAAACTTCTAAGTGGCTTTTTATGTTATCATTTATATGATTGAGAGAAGAAGATACAGCATTTGGTCTTAAATATTAAAATATCAAAGCTTTTCAGATGAAGAAGTCAAAGAGCTGATGCTCTCTCTCTGTCAGAGACCACCATCACTTGCTACTTCAAGGACATTCCATTTGAATCCCCAAGACAGAACCTAGATTCTTTTCTTTGATGTTTAAAATTTTTAAACACGAAATAAACATTATTTTTTCTCCCAAAGCTTTCAAGATTACAGAATTCAATAGTGTTCATCAAAATTCATAGGATATAGAAATAAATTCTTCAAAAGTTGAATTACTTTTGTTTATATTCAGAGTCTCAGAAATATTTTAATCTTTTCTGAAAAAAAAGACTCTACCTATTCTTTTCAATAACCAATGAAAGTCATCTAAATAAATGGAAATAATCAATAGTCACAAAGATACAATTTTAAGAAAATTATAAGTAGAGCAGATATCTTTCTAACCTCTAGGAAGGAACTTACTTTACCTATGGAATGAGACCAAAATATTGCTGTTACAACAAAAAAAGAGTTATGTGCTACTTCAACAGGTTGTAGACTATTTCCATCATGTAGTAATGATTTGAGCTTCTCTTAGATGCTAAATGTAAGCCATGTGAAGATGATGTTTGATCCTGGAATACTTAGATGGGTGATTCAGGTTTCAGACTGATTCTAAGGACTTCTTTTTTTTTTTCTCTGTGAACCTTGTACTCTAATTTGGATAGAGGTGGCTCCATCCCAAGGAGAAAAATCCATTATGTCGTGACAAATGAAGAGAGATCTGCCTCTGGTTGGGTGTGACAGCATTGATTAAATGTCTCCTTGCCACAATGGATGTATCTGCAGTGTTAGGGCCTGTTTCTCGGGCGCCTGATGTATGGAGCTGCATAGAGAGAACCCTCTCTTCCAGAAGGGGAAGAAGCCAAGAATTTGATAAAGGTAACTTCTGAGTGCTACTTGAGTACTCTTTCCTTCTGTAAAAAGCAAGAAGATAAGCAGGGCAGATCTCTCTTTAGCCTCCAGGAGAAGTTACTTTATCCCTGGAATAGGACCAAGGGTTTGCTATTAAACATTGCTCTGAACAAGGATCATGTGCTAGTCCAACAGATCATGTGCTATTTCTTCATGTGATTTAGTAGGGCTTCTCAAACTTGGCAGAGAAAGAAGAAACTCATGTCCTAGAAAGTACAAGAATGTGGATGTCCAAAATTTTCAATGAGGTCTTATGTGCTTTCTAAACAATTATGTAAATTTTGTGTTTTATTCTAAAAATATATCCAGCTTTCTACTAATGGAAGTTTACTGTTTTAACTGCCATTTCTGAATTACTACAGCCTTTTTGGAAAGCAATTTGTCAGTATCTATTATACATGCACCTTTCCACCCAGCATTCTTTCTCCTGGGAATCTGACTCATAGAAATAAAAGCATTAGTGCATAAATATATATGCATAACGATATTTATGACTACACATCATGGCAAACATGGGAGTAAAATGAATAACATTCAACAAGAGAGTGTTTGAGAGCCTTAGAAATTATGGAGCCCCCATGGAATATCATCATGGAATATTGTGCAGCCTTTAAAGAGAACAAATTGGAACTCTGTAAGATGCCTTGAAGGGATTTCTATGATTAAAGCAAAATGCAAGAAATTATATATAAAAACCCATTTTGAAGAAGCAATGGTAGAATAACTCTACATGTGTATATATGTTTTTTTCTTTTTATTTTTATTAGTTGCTCAAGACAATACAGTGATCTTGACATATCATACATTTGATTCAAATAGGGTATGAATTCTCATTTTTCCATGTGTACCGATTGCAGGATCACATTGGTTATACATCCATGTGTATTCATACAGCAATCCTAGTGTCAGTTGTATTCTGCTGCCCTCCCTATCCCCCTCTCCCTCCCCCTCCCCTCCCATCACTATGTAGCTAATATTAACCTTAGAAACTAAGTAATTCACCAGGTTATCTGAGATAGAAGAGTTGTAGGGAGAACAGAAGACAAGAAAAACAAAAAAGAGAGGAGAGAGAGAGTAATAGAAAGATAGAAGTGAGGAAGAAAACATTGCGTTTATATAATCACGTGAAATTACATATGCATGTACAAAATACGCAATATGAAATACAAATAAAAAAGTGTCTCCCTATTTATAGATTTGAAAAATGTTCAGGCTCATACTTAGTGGCTTTGCACTCTTCCTATCCCATAACAACATAGCCCTGGGAACAGTTGTATATTGATTTGAAAAACGTAGACAAGAAAACAGCAAAGATCTGCCAGGTTCAATCCACAGAATAGCTGCCCACAGCTGTTGATTCTGTTGACTCTTCCATGATGGGATCACGAAGACACTTTTTGATTGAGGCAGATTGTGATTATTTGTAGGTTGTCTAGACTTCATTACCTTGGTCCTAGTATTTGATTTCTACTGGCTCCTGTATCTTTTAGATATCACCTGATTTGACTTCTAGCATTTGGTAATAATTTCTGGTTCTTTTTGTAGCTCTATCTTTGGTCACTGACTTTCATCTGGTCTGGGCCTCTAGCTGTCCTATAACTTCTGCATCTGACCCCCCACTTATTGTTGTAAAGTACTTTGTTTCCAGCATTTCCCCTATTTTCTTGGCCTTACTTATAACAGCCCATCTTCACCATCTATATTACCATGACCCAGGTAAAAAGGTGTCCTATTTTACCAAGGACACCTTTCTTAGCATGAACAACTTCCTGTGTCACCAAATACACATTACCGTACATGCAGTTTCCTTTACCATCAACTTTCATGGAACATTCAGAAACAACTGTGTTATTGATAACAACATGAATCCCATGGTTGAATTTGAATGTTTGGGTTGGATTCTGTCTCAATTTAGCATGTTCATTTCCTTGCCTTAAAATAAACTCACAGGATCTCAGTTTTAGAAGAGATTTTTTAAAGGCATATAATCCAAACATAACTCAAATATAAGATTCCCTTCTGAAACCCTTCCAACAAGTGCTTGGCCAAAATATCTGAGCATTTTCCTGTCATTCTAGGAAACTCACTGTCCCCAGAGGTGAAACATTTTTATCTGTACATTTCTTCCTTATTTCTGTTAAACTTCAATCTGGCAGTAACCTGCCAGATTGAAATTTAACAGAAACTTCAGGGTCAAATAAAAATTAGACCCTTTCTGAATGAAGATAACATTACCAAGAGCCTCTAAAATGTTTTATACCCAATGCATTGGATTAAACAAAATTACCAAGTATTCCAAGATCAAGGACCAAATAACTAAAAACTAAGAGGAAAAAAACTGATAATAATACCTTTATGAGAGTGTTAGAAACTCTGCTTTCTTCACTGCCCCAGTGCCCTGTGCTACAAATCAGCAAGAACCCAAGGGGGAGGAGGGAGAAGGGAAGGTGACTCACATCTTAATGTGTTTTCCTTCATGCTGGTACATGAGTTGCTCAAATCCTGGCTGCTGCCTTGCTTTCCAGTGCTTTCAAGTGGCCCTACTTTTGTATTGTTTGTAGGTTTTGCTATTTTCAGTAATAGGGTTGATTTGATACAAGCAGCTTCCTCATTGAAGCAGGCTGAACACACATAATAATGAGAAATTTCAAATGTATTTACTTTCATAAACTTTGAAATCAGATAGAATTTTGGAAGAATTAAAATGAGAACTTCACAATTTAGGGACTAGAGTTCAGGCCTTCTTTTTTATTTTTCTGAAGACTGCTTTCAGTGTAGGAAAGTGAGCTAAAGTACTCATGCCAGGTAACTTTACCAATAAGATCTCTATTTGGGAACTGCTGGTGGCCATCTATGCTGAAGAGTTCCCCAAGTATCCAGGTGGGTCACAGCATTACCCAGGAACACCAGGTCTTTGATCCACTTTCCCAGCATCAGAACTTTACCTCTCTCCTGACAACAAATTGATTCCTTTCTATGCTTTCCAAAAATATCTGCACACCTAACTTTATTCAGTGTAACTAAAATACCATAATGTATGTCTAGCTCATCCAGCCAAATATGGATGTGGTTCCTGTCATCAGAGTCCAACTCATTCATCATTTTATTATGTTTGTTTTTAACATTTCAATACAAAGCTTTTCCTGCTGATTCAATGAACTGACTTAAATGACCCTTCTAAAATGTTGTTGTTGGGGCTGGGAATATAGCTCAGTTGGTAGAGTGCTTACCATGCATGCACAAGTCCCCCGGGTTTAATCCCCAGCAACATGCATGCGTACACACACAAACACACACACAAACACACACACACATATACACATACACACACGTTATTATTGAATGTTGTATAACATAAACATGTTCTATTTTATAATATTGTGGATTAACCACACAGAGAACTATTTTAAGCATTGTTACTGCATAAAGTTTCTAGAAAAACTTTTAGAAACTCTTCTCAGCACACAAAAGTAAATACTTTCCTGCTGCTATTTCATGGGCACCAACAGTTCTTCAGTCACATCAAATTTCTCTTCATGCTACAGATAAATAGAGTTTATAGTGCTCTCATCAGCTGCAATAGAAACTGTTACAAGTAATTTATCTTTCAATGCTACTTGTTCTATACATTTTCCACTAATTCTTCAATGCCCTAGACAACAGTATTTCAGGTTACATTTATATTTACAAAGGGTTATTGCTGTGTGAGTAGGATACATAATTTCAGCCACATTCAACACTTTTATAAACTCACCATCCTTTAAAGAAGTAATGCTCAGCAGTTCTTTCACTTAACTCATTATATTGCAATTGCAACAGTTATTTCATCCACATTCAGAAGCACATCTTATTGAAGTTGCATTTCTTTTTCTTATGAAATTAAGACAAATCTTTGCTTATGCCAGAATTTATTGTGGTTTATTTCCAAATGGCATCTTATATTGCATTCTTTCAATACAAAAATGTTCATTTTATGTTAAACACTTAGATTGGTGGAACCAACCTAGGTGCCCTTCAATAAATGAATGGATAAAGAAAATGTGGTATATATATATATATATATATATATTCCATGAAATATTACTCAGCTTTAAAGAAGAATGAAATTATAGCATCTGCTGGTAAATGGATGGAGTTGGAGAATATCATGCTAATCAAAATAAATTAATCCCAATAAACCAAAGGCTTAATGTTTTCTTGAATATGCAGATGCTAATTCACAATAAGGTGGGGGTACTGGGGAAGATAGAGTTATTTCAGATTAGGTAGAGGAGAGTGAAGGAAGGGGAGAGGATATAGAGATAACAAAGATGAATGAAACAGACATTATTACCTTATGTACATATATGACTGCATGACCAATGTGATTCTACAACATGTACAATCAGAAAAATGAGAAATTATACCCCATTTATGTATGATATATCAAAGTGCATAAATGCATTCTACTGTCATGTATAACTAATTAAAACACATAAAAAATGAAAAACCGCATAATTTCATATGGAAAGGAAGAACATTACTTTCTTCAATTTTTGTGGCACATTTGGCTTTTTGGATCTTTCATATTCCTGCTTTTAATATGAATTTAAAAACCATCCACTTTCTTTTTATTCAAATATAAGAACAACAAAAGCAATGCAATGTGAAGTGGCTAAGGGTTGTGGAAACACTGGAGAACAGTGGGGACCGTGGCCAAGTGGAAAGGCCACTGTCTGAAGGAGGAAGCCACTACCCAACACCAGCAGGTGTCATAAACTGTCCAGATCTTCTGGCTTTTTTTTAAGCTTGAAATTTATACTTTTGTATGAATTCTTACAATTTTGAATATTTTAGTTAATTCTGTGATTTCTGAAAACAATGTGTGAGTCAAACAGGACATATCTGTTGGGTTATTGGAGTTGCCTGTGTATATTTGGAACCTTAGTTGGATGGAATTTATAATTGTAAAGTACAAGCATGTTAGGGCTGGAACGAACTTTAGGGTGTACAAACTCTAAACAGCTACTGAGTTGAGGAACTAAGACCAGATCCCACTCCTGACTCCCAGTCAGGGTACTACAGATTTCTTAGCAGTAGATGTTTTTGATCTGCACAGTTAATGCAAATCCCTGGTATAACCAAATAGTCAAAACAGAAATAGTCCAAGAAAAAGCACTTGATGCTTACGTTTTACCTGAAATAGTTGAGCAACTCTATCCATTTTTGCTCATTTTCCCCCCAGGAGATTTGACTGTGGTAGGAGAGGGGTGTGGGTTAGTCTATCTGGGTTTTCTTACATGACCTATGATCCAGAATTAATTACTATATGCTTTCTGCTTCTTTTAGGTAAGTAGAAAATTATGTTTTCACAACATAGACCACTATTCTGAGAGAAATGTTTGTATTAAGTGAGATGAACATTTCCTTCCCAAGAGTTGAAGTGTTTAAACTTAGAATGGCTTTTTTTTTTCAACTGAATTAAGAGAGATTTGACAGAAAGTGTTCCTAAAATTCAGTGTGTCCTGCCCAGAGGGAACATGAAACCACTGTGCCTGGACTTTAAGAAAAAGAACACTCAGATGATTCTGATGTCATTTCATAGCAGAGCTAATAACATACAAGACGTGTTTGATTTCATGTTGACCTTGCTGTTGCCTTTAAAAAAATTAAATTAACAAGTTTTAACCTTTCTTTCCATTTTATCCCTCCAATGGTGATGTAGATATAGTTTAGTTACTGTTCGGTATCATTCTGGTTTCAGTATTTTTTAAGAAAATGTTTTTGGTGACGTAGAAGCACCCTAAGACCCTCATAATGGGGACTGGGAGTAGGTGACTAAGAAGAGGTCCTGCTCAGGCAACTGAGGCCAGACATATTACGTCACAATGGGGATGGTGGTGGGATTTGGGGGACTGAGTCGTTGAGTGTGCTCGGTGGAATCTGCCCAAAAGTAAAATAGGTAGCATTACAGTCAACATTGAGGTCATTTTGGATTCCTTTTTACTATAGGTTTGCTAGTCTGAAGGGCAAAGCTAAATAACTGTATCACCATTAAAGGTTAACAACGCTGTGGCGGGAGGTGCCCAGGACAAGTTGTAATTCAGCATGCTGGGAGAAATGCGAGTTTGTATTTTCACTCGCCTGCAGACATTTTGAATTTGTGGTGATCCAATCTCAGCTTTTTAATTCTGTCTGAGAAGTTGCTATTTCCAGGGAAACATTTCTGCCATAATTTGGAAAGGAAAAGGTACATCCACCCTATTGCCTGGAGGTTGACAGGAAAAGAAGCAAAACAACTCTTTTAAATGCTTTTGAAAAGGGAAAAAAAAATGAGCCATTTTAGTCATTCCCATTTCAGAAGGTTATTCTCATCCGAAAAAGACATTTGAAAGGTTGAAATGGAATGTTGCCACCGCTGTACCTCACATGGCGAAAGAAAGTAATAGGCAATTATTTTTGTAGGTGCTTCTCAGAAGAAAATCTATGCAGGTCCGGGCCAATATTCCTAAGATAAAATGGGGAACTGAGCAGTTATTCAATGAATGTCAAACAGTGTCAAGAGCCAGTGCCCTGAAGTATGAAGATGGACTTTTCTGGAGCGAAAATAGCTTCCAGTCTCTCTTCCATTGGAATGATAACATGGTTTCTTTCTTTCTTTCTTTTTCAAGTCAAACAGTATAAAAAACTAGACAAAAGATCTGCTTTCAGGTTTTCACTAGAGCAGTGCCTAATGAGCACCTGCTACATGGTAAGGATGGAGGTGACCCTGGCCTCTCACTAGTGTCTGAGAATTCCCCCACAGGTTCTCCCAGGCATTACTCAATATTGATAAATGCACCTGGACCTTTGGGTAGTTTTGTAGCAGGTTGTCTTATGTTATTGGAGCAGTTCTACAGCATAATATTATCTGTCCCATCGATGATTCTTTAATAATGAATAGAACCACATTATCTTTAATGACTACACAGTATTCAGTTGTATGGTTCCATCATTATTGGGGTAAAATAGCTTTCTATTGGAAAACATATATATTGTTTCCAGAGTTAGTTTTTATTTTATTGATTGATTTTTTTTTGCTATTTTTTAATTGATAGCTTTTTATCCTTTTGAAACAGATTTAGGTTTGCAGAAAAATGAATGGAAGTACAAAGTTTCCATATATCTCTTCATCCTTCCCCAGTTTTCTCTCTTTAGAAAAGGATAAAGCATCTTGCATTAGTATGGTACATTTATTACAATAGATGAATCAGGATTGATAGGTTGTTATTTATTAAAATCCTTGGCTTATCTTAGGATTCAATCTTGGTCTTGTACATTCTGTGGAGTTAGCAAATTTATAATGACATGCACCCACCATTACACTTTTACACTGAAAATTTCACCCCAGTGAAATACCACTGTGTCCTACCTTTGTGCCAATACCCAAACACCTGTCAATCACTGATCTTTTTACTGTTTCCATAATTTTGCCTTTTCAGTATGTTACATAGTTTGGAATCATACAATATATAGCTTTTTTTCAGATTGACTTCTTTCACTTAGCAATATGCACTTAAGGTAACTCCATGGCTTTTTGTGACTTGATAATTTATTGCTTTTTATTTCTGAATAATATTCTCCTGTAAGAATTGTCAGTTTGTTTATCTACTCACCTATTAAGGGACATCTTGGTTGCTTCCTAGTTGAGCAATTATGAATAAAACTGCTATCAACATTTGTGTGCAGGTTTTTGTGTGAGCATGTTTTCAACTCATTTGGGTAAGTAGCAAGGAGTGAGATTGCTAAATTGTATGCTTAGTTTTGTAAAACTCTGCCCAAAGGTCTTCCAAAGTGACTATATCATTTTACATTCCCACCAGCAGTAAGTGAAAGTTTCATTTGCTCCACATCCTTGCTAGCATTTGGGGTTTGTAGTGTTTTGAATTTTTGACATTCTAATAGGTATGAAGTGATAGCTCACTGTTTCAATTTCCACCTTGATCACACATGATGTTGAACATCTTTTCATATGCTTATTTGCTTCTGTATTCTGGTTTTAGGAATTTATCTTCAGATCTCTTGCCTACTTTTTAGATAAATGGTTTGTGTTCTTACTGTTCAGTTTAAGGGTTCTTTGTATATTTTATGTAACAGTAGTTTATGGTTTCAGTCTATGAATATTATATTTTACAGAGCAAACTTTTTAATTTTAATGAAGACCAACTTACCAACTTTTTTTTTTCTTTCATGTACTTTGTTTTTGCTTTTGCTGTTGGATCTAAATTGTCATTGACAAAACAAGGTCACCTAGATATTATCTTTCTTTTTATCTTCTAGGTTTTATAGTTTTGTGCTTTATTTACATTTAGGTCTTTGAACCATTTTGAGTTGTGTATGGTATATTGGGGGGCTGAGGCCTCTCCATATAAGCTATAAAATCAGTTTGTCAATATTCACAAATAATTTTCTGGAATTTTGAATGGGATTTCATTGACTGCAGTTCAAGTTGAGAAAAACCAATATTTTGACAATATTGGGTCTTCCTACCTATATTTATGGAATATCTCTTCATTTATTCAGATTTTTTTATTTTCTTCATCAGAGTTTATGGTTTTCTTTATGTGTACCTTGTACATATTTTGTAAGATTTACATGTTAGTATTTGATTTTGGGGAGTACTAATATAAATGGTATTGTGTTTTTTATTTCAAATTCCAATTATTCCTTGATATTATACAATGAATAATTATATTATTGACTTTTATTAAGTTTGTATCATTTAACTTTGTCAAGATCATTCATTAGTTTCAGGAGTTTTTTTCTAAATTATTTGGGATTATCTTTATGTCCATTTGGAAACAAGAAAGTTTTAATTCTTCCTTCCCTACTTGACTATCTTTTATTTCCTTTTCCTATCTTAGTGAATTAGCCAGAACTTTCAGCATAATGTTAAGTAAAAGTGCTGAGACTGAGCAACCTTACTTTGTTCCTGATCTTACCCAAAAGGTATATAATTTCTCACTGTTGGGTGTGATGTGAGTTGTGGGTTTTTATAGATGTCTTATATGTAACTGAGGAAGTTCCCTTCTATTTTTAGTTTGCTTAGAGTTTTTATCCTGAAAGGTTATTGACTTTTGTCAAAATTTTTTTTTCTGCATGTACTAATATGAACATATAATTTTTCTTCTTTTGCATGTTGATTATGTCAGTTTAGTTTTGAATATTGGACCAATCTTGCATCTTGAATAAATCCCATTTGATCATTGTATCAGTTTACTAGGTCACTGTGATAAAGTGCCACAAACTAAGAGGCTTAAACAACAGACATTTTTGTCTGCTTGTTCTGGACACTGGAAGTTTGAGATCCAGGTGGTAGCAGAGTTAGATTCTTCCTCCTATGGTCTCTAAGGGAAAATATCTACCCTGCCTCTCTCCTAGTTTCTTGTGGTTTGCTGGCAATTTGGGTGCTCTTGGTTTTGTAGACACATCATCCCTATCTCTGCCTTTATTGTCACACAGCATTCTCCCTGTGTATGTGTCTATGTCCTAATTTCTCCTTTATAAGGCCATCGGTGATACCGCATTAGAGGGTCACCCTAATTACATCATATTAATCAATCACATCTGCGATGACACTATTTTCAAATAAATCTACAGTCTGAGGTTCTGAAAGTTAGGACTTCAACATATGAATTTGGGAGAGGCCATCCTGCCATCCTGTATGTACATTCTACGCTTCAACTCCTGAAAATTCCTATCCTTTTCACATACAAATACACCCACCCATGCCAACTTCTCCAAAAGTTTAAACCCATTCCATCATCAACTTTTAAGTTCCAACTCTCATTTAAATATTACCTCAATCAGGTGTGAGTGTGATTTGGGGTACGAATCATCCTAGGACAAAAATTCCTTTCTATTTGTGAGCTTCTGAAGCCGGACAAGTTATCTGCTTCCAAATTGCAAGGACTGGGACAGACATAGATTGGACATTCCCGTTCCAAAAGTGGAGAATTAAGGAAAAAAAGTCACAGGTCTCACACAAGTCTGGATCCTAGCAGTGTGAAATCCACTGGGTTGTAAGCCTTGAGGATACTCTTTTTTTTTTTTTTTGGCTGGACACTCTGTCTTCTGAGCCTGCAAGGGTGAGCGCTCTGCCATCCGTGCTCACCACGGGCCGTGGCCTTGCCTCCCAGGCCAGGGTGACAGCTCTGCTTTCTAGAACCCAAGGAAGAACTGGCCCCTGAGCCACCATCTGTGTCATCCTTCTCTTTCTTGAAGGACAACATGTGTTCACAGCTGAATGGTATCTGAAATTGCCTGCCTGTGGAATCCTGGAAGTCCAGCAGCAGTCTGTCCTCCTTTCATCCCTCTCTTTGGCTTCAGTCCAAGCTGGCCATGTCCCTGCTGTGGCTCTGCAAGTTCCACGCCTAATCTCTCCAGCGGTTTTTCACCCATTCATGCATTTATTGCTATCCAGAGCATGCCTTCTCATTTGTTTTTTTTTTTTTTTACATGAAGAGGCTGAGAATTTTCTAAATATTCAAGTTTGGTTTTCTTTTTGTTTAACAATTCCTTCCATACCCCTGCCTTCTTGTGCTTTAGTATAAGCAGCAAAAACCAGACCTCACCTTCCACACTTTGCTTAGAACTCTGCTCACCTGAATATAGGAGTTCATCGTTTACAAGTTCTACTTTTCCCAAGATAATAGAACATACTTCTACCAAGTACTCTGAAGCTTTATACTGAGAACTGCCTTTTCTCTAGTTTTCAATTCTGAATTCCTTGTTATCATCTGAGATCTATCAGAAGTAACTCTGATATTCATATTTCAAGCAACAGTTGGTTAAACCTGGTAATAGCACTTCTTCTGTAGTCAAGCCTTGTTAAGAACACAATGCTCTGGGATTATTTTGAAATGGCTGCATTCCCTTCCACCTATCAGAAGCACAAGTGAATTTTCTTTGACATTCACTGTGAAATTCTGATACAGATCTTAGAAGTAAAACTCTCAATGGTCTGCAGGTCTCCAAAGGACTGGGTCTGCTTGGAGTTCTTAACTATTCTCCACTAAGTTCTCCACTAAGCCTCTAGCCATTCAGCAACTACAGTTTCATTTTCCTGTTCCTGAACTACTTACTGTGGAGATTTCTGCCCCTAGATTTCTGCTCCGCTAAATTGTGATTCTCTCTGTTTTAGTCAATTTTACATTTCTGTGACCAAAGATCCAACTAGAACAACTAAGAGGAGCAAAAGTTTACTTAAGCTTTCAGGTTCAGAGATTCAATCTATGGTCAGATGACGCCCTAACTCTAGGCTCAAGGTGAGGCAAAACATTGTGGCCAAAGAGCATGGCGGAGGAGCACTGCTAAATTCATGATAGCCAGGAAACAAGGAGAGTTTCTGTGCCAGGAGCCAGGGATAATATTATCCCCAAGGGCACATCCCTAGGGATCTACTTCCTCTAGCTAACCCATACCTTCCTACCATTAACATCCCTTAATCAATTCAAATGGATTAACCCACTGATTAGGTTACAGCTCATATTCTAATCATTTCACCTCGGAACACTCCTGAGTTGTCTCACACACTACCTTTGGGGGGATATCTCATATCTAAACCATAACATTCTGCATCTGCCCTTCTGTCTCTCCAATTTGGGGAGGAACAATTACCCAGTGATCTGGGTAACCGATCAGAAATTTCTGATCAATCTAAGAACAGTTGTTGATTTTAAGTATTTTAAGTATTTCTGATCAATCTAAGAACAGTTGTTTTTGTTTTTCCCTGTGTGAAACAGAGTGACTGTTTCCAAATTCCTTACATGCTGAAAAGTGCTTAATTGTTAGTTTTGGGTTGTGTGTGTGTTATGGTTGTCAATATAGACATGTTACAGATAATGACCCGTTACCTTCTGCAGAATGATTCCTTGAGTGGAATCAAAGCTTATACAAAATGCTAAGTGATATATTGATTAAATTTCCATATAGTAAGGTCGCTATACTCAGACCAGCATGGATGAATTTCTTTTTTGTATACATTCTCATCACATTATTATTATCAGATTTTTGTATCTTTTTTAAGTGGATAAGCATAAAGTGATTCCTCATTGTTTCACTTTCAGATATTTGATTAACCATGAGTCTATCTTCACATTTATTATCCTCTTATGTTTATTTTTATTAATCACCTGTGCAAATTACACTTATTTCTATATCGGGATATTCATCTGTTTCCTCTTAACTTATGAGGAAGTTTGTTTTAGGGCAGTAAATCTGTGTATCTTATGTTTTCTAAATGTTTACTTATAAGTATGTTATTTATTTTTAACCATAGTTACAGTGGGATTTTTGTTATTAAACTTTTGCCTTTTGTAGTAAAATATATTCACCCCTATCTTTAACTTTATAATGCCCACAAAGATTTTCCTTATTCTTGAACTACTCCGTTGTTTGTTTTGATTTTGACCTTGGATTTTTCCTCAGCCATATTTTCCTATAGTCTTTGAAATATAAATCTTTGGTTCACCTGAAATTTATTTTGGTGGAAAGCCCCTGATAGGGTCAAGCTTGATTTGTAGCCAAACGACTAGCCAATTGTACAACGACTTAGGAAGTAGCTTCTTTTTCACACTGATTTACAGGGCCACCTCTGTCACCTGCTGGGATCTCTTCTGGAATCTCCAGTTTATGGATTTTCTTATTTCACACTGTGTAGAACCATAGCATTTACTCTCTGGTGGTACAGCCCCCAGCTCTGCCTTCCCTTCTATCCCCCACACCCCTGCTATTCTCACATACTTACTCTACAAGGCTGTCTTTTAAAATAAGTTTTCAAGGTCACATACTCACAAAATAGGAGTTAGCACTTTTTTTTTGTTTTTTTGCTGTTAGTCTTATACATTCTCAGTTAAATTTTATATACAAGTTTTTATTTGCTTCTAAATAATTTGAATAAGATCTTTTAAACTAATCGGTCTATTCCACTGTTATTTGTATTTTTAACTGGTTATTTAATTGATTGCTTATCATTTACAACATTTTCAGTGGATTATTTTGGACTCACCAGGTATGTTAGAATATTATTTGCAAATAATAATTCTCATCATTTCTAATGCTTAAAACTTTTCATTATTTCTCTTGTTTAAGCTGTTCTACTTAAATATAATATCAAATTATAGTTGCATCCATGAATATTTTAATCTCATTTTGGACTTTGTTGGGAATGCTTTTGATATTTGTTAATTTTCAGGGGTCAACTGATACTCTGAAACACATGCTTCTGTTTTGTTTTAAGGAATTTTCCCTTTTCTGATACTATTCAGTCTTTAATCAGGAATAAATGTTAAATTTTGTCCAAGTGTTTGTTTAAATCAATAATTGACAGACTTCCATGTTTTTCTCCTTGACTTGTTCATATAGTAAATTATTCAAACAGATTTTCTAATATGGAGATTTTTCTCTCTGTGCAGTTGGACTAGTTAATCTGCATATTAAATATTTATAAGTTACTCATGAAATGATCTTGACCTAGAGCTTATTATAAACCAGTAACTGACGACTTTATCAATGAATTTTTTAGTCTGCTTACATGTTCCAGTTCATTTTTATTACATATTTTTTCTACAAAATTACCCATTGCACCTAATCTATTAGCATTCCATTCTTTAAGTTTTATCTGCATTTCTGTCTTTCCCCTTTATATCCAATATGAAAATATGAACATTTTATTCTTAGCTAGAGATTTGTATGATATGTCAAGGTAGTTTTCTAAAAGAATTTCTTAATTTATTAGATGATCTTTCTTTTCTTTTTTTATTTGCTTTTTTATTTTTGAGTCAATGTTTTGACTTTCCAGGGGCATCTTTTTCTGCACTTTTTATAACCTTTTCTGTTGAACACCTACTTCATTTATTTTATCCTCCTTCAGTTAGCACAGAAATGTGGAAGTTACACCTTATTCTGAATATATCTTTAACTGTAGTCTATAGGTTTTATTAAATAATTAGTGTGAGGTTGGTGCTATTGGATCAAAGAATTCTGACCTCAGGTACTCCATCACCTTTCCCACACCATCCCTCAGAACTCAGTCCTATTGCAACTCAGGCAAGAAACTGGTATGAACTGTGTAGAACGCTAATTTTTCCTACCTTGCATCATAGACTTTAGTAGCTTCTAATTAAGGTAATGGTGAGGTCTGTTCTATTTTATTCTTTCCAATAAGCAAGCTTAAACCCAATAGGACATTTGAAAAGCAGAGTGGGTAACCAGCAGAATTATGTGAAATGGAAATAGAGAAAGGATTTGAGGAGCAAGAAAAATTCCAGCAGCCCAGAACACCTGGTGTCCAGTTGGTCTTGGCCACAGTCTCCCATGGAGGAAGGGGAAAGGAGCAGGTGCTGTGGTCACTATCTCAGCTTTCTAGAAAAGAGGTGCTGAACACCTAGACCATGGATCTGTTTTTAATATTGGACACTGGCAGTTAAATCCCATCAAACTCCTGTAATGGGACCAATTATATGTCTCAATTTCTGTTGGGAAAAGCAGGAGAAGACGTAAAAAGATATACCTAGGAAAGAAAAAAAAAAAAACTTATTCCTAGAGGCCAACTGCTTTCATCTGTACCCGCTTAAATGTTTGTTATTATTTTTTTTGTGTGTGTGTGTGTATGTGGTTTTAATGTCTTCCTTGAGCTAAGAGTTGTTGACAAGATCATTTTTAAAATTTCCAGTTGATCCAGCTCATTTATATTTTAGGTATTTATGTCTAGTCATCTAGGAGTGTGATCCCTGGAGGTGATTTAAAAGCTTTGCAATGTTTTTGACATTTACTCACTGTGGACTCATGTTCTGTGTGATAGCTTCTCAGAATAGTCCTGTCTTCTCTGGAATGTAGACATGTATTAGTCACCTTTCCATTACAGTAACAAATACCTGAAATAAACCAAGTTATAAAGAGGAAATGTTTGTTTTGGCTCACACTTTTGAAGATTTCAGTTCATGATCGGGCAGACTCATCACTTTTAAGCCTTTGGAAGTGGCTGGGGTGCAGGCAGTATATTTCATAGCAAAACTGTTCACCTTCTGGGTGGGATATGAAAAGGAGGGAGAGGCTGGGCTCTCACAATCCCCTTCAAGGGTACACCTCTAACCATGGAAGACCTCCCCAGGGTCTCACTCCTTAAAGGTTCCAACCTCCTCCCAATAGGGCCAAATTTTGGATTAAGTCGTCAGCACATGGGCTTTAGGAGGACATTCCAAATCCAAACTGAAAGAAGTAAGAAGCATCACTACAAACCATTCATGTCGCTCCTAGAGCTGCCTGGGGATTTCCTAGTTCCAGATCTGTTTTTATGATCATTTCTCAGGCTGGGTTTTCTGGGTTTCAACACCCAGTCTCAGGCTAAGGGGAATTTGTTTCATTGCTGACTCCAGCACCCAGGCCGCAGGCAGATTTCAAGCTTCTCTGCTGCTTCTCCAGACTGAGCATGGAATTCTCTGGTCACTGCATTTCCTGACTTTAGGCAGGAAATTCATTACAACTCCCTGTGGTCTGTGGACTATGGTCACTTGGTATAACATGGTTATTAGAACCCCCAAGTGAAGAGGATATCATTTTGGTTTTGACTCCTTCTCTGGTACTGGTTCTGTGACTTATTCCTTCTTGATTTTCTATACCTGGCGATTTCCATTTCTTGGTTTTGGACCAGCTATACAATTGAAATTTAGTTTATTCAGAAATGTGCAAAAGACCCAAATAGACATTTCTCAAAACAAGACGTGCAAATATCCAATGAGTACAGGAAAATATGCTCAACATCACTAGTCATTGTGGTAATGCAAATCAAAACCATGATATCACCTCATACCATTAGGACAGATGTTATCAAAAATATGAACAATAAGTGTTGACAAGATGTGGAAAAAGGGAAATCCTTATACACCATTGGAGGAAATGTAAATTAGTGTATCTGTCATAGGAAATATCATGGAGGTTCCACAGAAATTAGAAATAAAATTACCAGCAACCATGGTACTGAGTACATATTCAAAGAATTAAAATCAGTATGTCAAAGAGATATCTGCACTCCTATAATAATGTCATCCTTACTGTATTCATCACAATAGCCAAGATGTAGGCACAATGTAATTATCTACAGTCAGGTAAACATCTAGAGAAAATACTATAATATATATATATATATATATATATATATATATATATATATATATGATTAAAATGTACTAAATATAATGTAGTTTTAAGGGAAAAAAAGGAATCCTGCCATTAACACCACGTGAATGAATCCTGAAGACATTATGCCAAGTGGAATCAGCCAGACTCAAAATCCACATACTACATGATCTCACTTACATGAGACATTTATTAATCTTGAACTAAGCAGAAGGTACAGTGGTGGTTGCCAGGGCTGGCAAGTGGAAGACATGGCCAAAGGGAACACAGGTTCAGTTATGCAGAGTGGAAAAGCTCTGGAGCTCTAATGTGCCGCATGGTGACTGCAGCTCACCATGTAATATTACTGGGTTGTGTACTGAAATTTTGTTATGAAAGTAGATCTTACATACTCTCACCAAACACACACACACACACAAACACACACACACACATACACACACACACACACATACAACTGTGAAGAGAGGATTGTATTAATTAGCTAGATTATAGTAATTATTTCACAATATACGTGTATTTCCAAACATCACGTTGTATACCTTAAATCTATGCAGTTTTACTTGTCAATTATGTCTCAGTAAAGCTGGAAAAAATAAGCTCTAGAAAGCCAAGCAAAATTTATTTTATCCAGAATTTGCAAGTGTGAGAAACAAAGGGGCAAAGGTAGGAAAAGGGTGCTGTGTGTCATTTCCATCTGCACAACTGCCTGTGAGTCTGGATTGAGTGTGATGCCAACACCGACAGCCAGTGGTTCAGTTCTGGTCCTCAGCTTACCTATACATAATATATCTGCTTCTTCTATTAGCTCACTTCCATTAAATTCAGAAAATACTATGGGAATCTCTTCTGGGGTAGTACCCTATTGGATTCTATAAGAGCTTTAGTCTTTATATATATATATATATATATATATATATATATATATATATATTTATTTATTTTTTAGTTTTCGGCAGACACAACATCTTTGTTTATATGTGGTGCTGAGGATCAAACCCGGGCCGCACGCACGCCAGGCGAGCGCGCTACCACTTGAACCACATCCCCAGCCCCAAGAGCTTTAGTCTCGATTGCCTAAGACTCATGATCTAGTGTGTGTGTGTGTGTGTGTGTGTGTGTATGTGTGTGTGGGCGGGGGGGCAGTTGGAGCTGTGATACAAAGGAGCATACATGTTTGTGTGCATTTGGGGAGACAGTTCTGATAAACAGTAGAAAGCACAATAATATGTTTTTTTCCCCTATTTTATTCTGTCTTTTTAAGTTGCTTTTATTCTACCCTTATGTCTCCCCATCTATTCTATTCTTTCTGTACTTTCCTTTCCCAGTAAAGAGGTAGAGTATGCATTTTCGGCTGTGGTGCTTGGAGTAAACCATGGGTCAGACCACTTGTGTGCAGGGAGGGGTCGATTAGAACTCAGCAAAATGGACAAACATGGGTATAATCCAAAATTGACTTCTTTGAAAATCTTTTAAAAATAATAATAACTCTTATGGACCCTGTTTTTGGAAAAACACTCCTCCATGTTCTGGATCTCTGAAGACCCTCTGCAGATCCCCTTCAGGGGAGGGACTGTCAACGTAAGACAAAACCTGTCCCAACCTTGGGCAGCAAGTCCTTCAGGAAAGAGAAGCGATTAAGTTTCAACCCACACAATCAATTAACAGATACCCAGTGGCTGACATAATTGCAGTTAACATGCTCACTGGTTCATGAGGATGTCTTTTTTTATTCCTAGCACTGTCTATGGTCACCAGCATTATTACAAGCAAACTGTGGAGGTGTTTATAAACTCAGTCCCCACACAGATAGTTCTGGTCTCCTTGGCCACCTAGCTTAACTATAAGACATCCAGCATATAAACCCCCAGCTACTAGGCGTGAGGCTGTAGAAACCGTCTGGAAATGTAATGCTGGTGTGACAGTGTCTGGAAGAGGCTCAGCAGGATGCTCAGCATCTGATTTTTGCTTACAAAGTTGAGCATGATTCCTTCCACTTTGGCTATTTTTCCATTGCGGTCTCCCTGCATGAATCACAGTCTTAATGCTAAAAAACAAGCTTTGTCCAAAAAAAAAAATTTTTAGGCAAAAAATAAATACAATGTTTATTTTTATTTAATTGGATTCTCTACACACTGTGAGAATCTCGGTGCTTTATCATGGGTAGGTGATTTGATTCTGGATAGTTGCATATGATTAAAATTCCCAAGGGGTGGAATTTCCCATGACTGATTGTGGAATGAACATTTTCAGCAAACAAGTACAATTTTCACCTTTCTTAGGATTTTATTTTAAGGAGAGTACTTTTGATGAATTGCCTTTGTTTTTATCTCACATGTATCCCTTTGCCTTTGATTTGCTTTCCTTTTGAAGGGCCAGCAGTTATGACAGTTTTATAAAAACCTTATATATAAAAATTCAACTTTACAGAAAATGAAAAATTATAATTCTTTAAAGGACAAAAAAATGCCTCATTCTGCCTTTCTCTGCCCTTTTCAGTTTCTTTAATGACATTACACATTTGTTTTTATACTATCATTTAACGGTTGAGAAGTTTAAATATATTTTACAGTTACTATGAATCAATACAGGTTGCCCCAATGTGAAATTATCAAAAGGGAAAGACCCTTTTTGATAGAGTCAGAAGATCCCCAGGGCTGGGTGCCAGAATCTTGAGGTGGTACCCAGTTCTGGGTCTGGCCACTTTCTGTATGACCTTGAGCAAAACACGTATCTCTGTCAGTTTCTCTTCTCTGTAAAATGGACAGAAGAGTACTGTGGAAACTTTAAATAAACACTAAATGCCTTCCACAGTATTACCCAACCTGCGCTCACACCCACACACCTTAGTGCTCTCTCCTCTTGGTAGGTGCCATATTTGTCAACACACATGCATTGGTTCTTTACTTGTGCCCTGCCTTTTCACTTTGTTGGGACAGTATCTGACACAGTGCCTGACACGCTAGCCAACTCTCTGATCCTTCTCCAATAACATCCCAAGGCTTTTTCTGATCTGATCCTCTCCCTCTCAGTAGAACTAACATCTCTGTCTATTTTTAAGTTCCCGCCTACCAAGCACAGATTTCTGAAAAAGAACATGTTACGTTCTTTTACGTTGATTGAATTAATTTTATTCAATTTTCTTTCTTCTTTCAATTCATCAAGCGTCTGTCTCAGACCAGGATGTTCTTACTCCTCTCTATGTCCCTAGCATCTAGGATGGTGCCTGTCCATACTACTTGCTTAATTTTTAGGTGACTCAAGACATTAAAATTGTGGAGGTCTTGTTAGCACAGTAGGTGACTTGACTTATGCCCTGGAACTCTGCTGCCTGATCCCCACCGCCCAGTCCATTTTGGGGGTTGGCAGTGGATTTATTCTGAGAATTGCTCCATAGTTAGGGACACTGTCTGTGCTGGCTTGTCTACTGCAGGACCATCGCATACCTGCTCACCCTTGTGTTCAGTTTTGTATTCACCCAGATATAAATATATTCATATATAACATATATTTCAATAGTTAAGAAATAATTTGTTAAAATTAATTTTTAATAGAACTATATTATCATTTATTTTATGTATACTATTTGACAATTTCATCAGTATCTTCTTTGCATATCATAAAATTCACCAATTTCATGAGTGCTTTGAATGTCTGTTTTGTTTTTGTAAATTTACTGAGTGGTTCAGCTATTATCAGATTCAGTTTTAGGATATTTTTCATCATCCCAAGATTCCTCATGCTCATTTTAGTTCATTCCCATTTCTCCCCCCAACCAGTAATCTATTTTCTGTCTCTAAAACTTTGCCTTTTCTGGAAATGCCACATAAATTACATCTATACAATGTAGGCTCTTTGTTGTCTGGCTTCTCTCCTTAAACATAACGTATCCATGGTTCATCTATGATGTAGACGTTATCAGTAATTCATTTCTTCTTACTTTGAGTAGTATTCCACATTTTTTATCTTTTCAGCTATAGAATTGTCTTAGAATTTAAAACCAATTATTTGGTAACAAATATTTCAAAAATGCTATATAATTTCATTATTGTGTGTCACCTTTCTCTCCCTGAATGCTATGTTCAGAGGATATCATCACCCTGGCTGTAGTCCAACCTGTCTGCTGGGTGGTTTCCAGTAAGAGTTCATATCAACACTTATCAAGCACCTTTATGCTAGATCCTCAAGATGAAAAACAAACAAGACATAATCCCTACCTTTGAGGAGTTTACCATCTAATGATAACATTTATTAAACACCTACTATTGCCAAGTATGGGTATATAGACATTAGAAGCCTGATTTCATTAAATCCTAACTTTAATATGAGGAAAATAGTATTGTCCTCCCCCTCTTAAAGATGAAATTGGCCCTGGAGGTGAAGTAACTTGCCCAGGTTCTGGTTCTGGATTAGGAGACTGGACAGATGATGGAACTAGTGCTCTAGTTTGGATCTGGAATGTCCCAAAAAGGTCTGTGTGAAAGGCTTGGTCCCGAGCCTGTGGCACTACAGGGAGGTGTAGAATTTTTAGGCAGTGGGGCCAAGTGTGAGGAAGTTAGTTCATAGTGGATATGCCCTTGGAGGGGATGTTGGGACCCTCGACCCTTCTGCCTCTTTTGCTTCCCCAGCACCATGAGGCAAGTAGCTCCACCATGTACTCCCACCCTCCTGGACCGCCTCACCACAGGGCCAAAGACAGTGGGGGCTCAGCAATGGAGACTGAAACCTTTGAGAACATGGGCCCAAATCAACCTTTATTCTTTTAAGTTGGTTTTCCTAGACATTGCATTACAGCAACAGAAAACTGACTAACACAGTCAGTAATTGAGGAAATGCAGAAAGAAGAGCAATTCTTAAGGGGAAGGAATGGAAAACTGTAGATTGTTTGAGACAGTTTAAATTTGAGATCCACGGGACACTTGAGGAAATGTGTTGGACAGGTTTTTGTTTTGTTTTTTACTTAAAGCTGGCATGTCACATAAAGGCTGGAGTGTGCATGGGGGTGGATGGGGGCGGGGGAGAGGATGGTACTGATGATCCAGGGATGGACTTTTGCCAAGGGAGGGCTCAGTAAGCATGGAATGGCAGATCCTGAAGACCTACTGATGGGGTTGTTCAGGTTTTCAACCATGGATTGTAGAGTAAATACAGAATCAAGCCAGAGCAGGAGGAGGATGGTTGGGAGAAAATGACTAAGGGTGCTGAACAGGCCGCTGAGACCTAAGTGAAAAGCTGGGGGGTTCCTGGCATGGAGAGACAGGAGGAATGAGAGCTTGGGTTTGCCCCCCTGATACAGGAATGCAGGCTGTCTGGTAGGGATCATCTCAAGGTGCAGGGTTTGACTGTGGTAGAGGTAGAGTGAGGCAGAGTAAACGCAAAAGTGAGTTGAATGAAAGATGCAAAGGAACCAGTAGACTAGGGTATTGGGCATAGCCATTGTTTGATGATTGAAAACATTCCATCAAGGGCACAGTTTGGGAGGTTAAAAGATGAGCCAGATGCCCATGTTTTTAGTAAATAAGAGGGAACAATCATGGCAGTGTATCTGGATTACCTGGACAAAGAGAAGTAGATGCTCAGCCTCGGGTGAGGGAGCATTTGACAGGAAGGCAGTGACGAATTAATGGGTGTGGACTGGGCTGAGGAGAGCACTGATGGTCGAGCTGTCCTCTAACTCAACTCCTCCACATTGGGCTGTGGAACGGTGAGTGTCTTCGACCAGAAGAGGCTATAGGAAAAAGGAATCCTGGGAAGAGATCAGTTTGAGGTAGGCAAGAAGTCCAGGGTGGGTCCTAAGCAGAGGCTGGTGTGGAGGAGAGACATTTCTCAAAGTCTCCACCAGTAACTGCAGTATAGGACAGGCACCCTCAAGTCTCCTTCCATCCTGTCATTCATCAAAAAGAAAGTCTTAGGTTATGCCTCCATTGTTTAAAGACCCCTCTGCCACTTGTTAATTTTTCCTTTCGGCAAAGAACAGGCCTCACGCAAAGAGCCAGGTTTCAATATGGTCTTGTAAGCTTTCCATTTATTTTAAGCAAGATTTTTTTTTCCTGAAATGGGTTTCTCCATGTTACTCAGGCTGGCCTTGAACTTCTGGGCTTAAGAGATTCTTCTGCCTCAGTCTTCTGAGTAGCTGGGACAGCAAGGGCATGCCATTTATTTTAATAGTTACCTTGTATTTGTGGAAAATAAACCTGATGTGTTTATGCCATGATAGAAGATCCTATATAAAAGTGTGGTTAAGTATTTTTTTAAGTGAGTTTGTTTTTTTAAGTATTTGGTAAGTACAGAAGAGGTGGCATGCAGATGCAGCAAAAATAGCAAGGATAATACAAGAATGACTGAGGTTTCAGAGGTATTGATCCATTGGATGTTTATATAGGACAGGATGCAGGGAAAGTTTGGGAAAAGAGGCAAGCAGTGGTTAAGAGAACACTGGGGAAGGAAAGCTAGGAAAAGATAAAAGATCTGATGTAGGAGGACCCGAAATGAGTCTCCGGTAGCCTGAGATCAGTCAGATTCCCCAGGGTTCTCTGAAAGAGACTCCAGAACCAGGTTTCAGAGCTCCTCCACCCAGATCTCAGCATGCTAACAGACACAGAATTCAGAGACCAGGCGGAGAGCTGGCTCATCCAGGACAACCTTTTCTAGCTGTACTCCCTGAAGTTAGAATGTCACTAATGAAAGTTCTTAATGAACACATGGCCAGAACCACAGACCTGACAGTCTTCCAAAGTGCCTTGTTATGGCTTCTTCTCTCCCAACACTAATTTTCTAGAAACAAATTTCTAAGTGAGTGTAGCTAAGGGATCCTTAGGTTTTTAAAGAGTGAAATCAAACAAAAGCAATATTGAAGTTTTTTTTTTTAAGAAACGGATAGAGGGAAACAGGTAGCCACTGATACTTAAGCATTGAATCAAGTTGAAATGTTCTGAGGGTATTGTGACTACACTGGCCCAGACAGTTTGCTGTGAGCTGGGCACCTTTCCTTCTGTTCCATAATCCCAAGGAGCTTGGTTGCTAGTGTGATTAGCAACAAGGAAAATTAGTAAGCGTCCATATCAGGGTGCCTTTGTAAAGGCCTCAGAGCAGTGTATTGATTACTGCCGTTCAGAACAATATGCTTCTTATTGACTGAAAAATGAGGAGTTGCCTTATTGTCTTAATCTGCCTCTGGAAATCATGCAAGCAGTTCATTTCTCTTGTGTGGCTGATTTTCCACTCTAGATAATTTTGGGGCACCTCGCATGAGCACTTCTCCGCAGTGAAGCACCAAATGTATAGGCTGAGAAGGAAGACAGTGTCTCAAAGTAAAAACCTCTCTTTTCTCTCATTTCTCTCTCTTCTCTTTAGTTTTCACACAGAAGAAACAACTTTGATTTTAGACTTTCAGACATTTTAGTTTAATTATGTCTACTCTGTGTAAAAAATATTGATCAGCATTGCCTTCTCTGATCTCTCTTTGGATAAACTGCTTTTCAAAATTAATATTATATGTTGGAGAAATGGACTTAGTTAAATTTTTTCAAAATTTTTTCTTGTCTACAAAGTCAGTTTAACACCTACCCAGAGGGGGGAAATCTTCCTTGCTCAGATGTATGATTCCCATAGATCTGAGTAAACTGTCTGGATCGACCAAGCTTATAAACACCAAAGCAGCACGGATCAGACCATCCAGAATGAGCACCACGCAGGAGGTTTGTTATCCTCAGACCTTCAAACACGGATTCTCCTGAACTACATTAAATGCCTCTGCTTTTCACTGACAATTCAAAGTGCAGAAAAAGAAGAAAGTGACTAGACGGTGACTTATCATTTAAAGTTGTGAGTACATCCCTGGTGGAAATGGTAAAGTGAAAAGATCCGGCCAACTAAATATGAACAACAAAAACATCACTTAACATAAAATGTAGAGAACAAGCTTTGGGGTCCAAACCTCTGAATTTAAACTCTGTGTGTTAATCAGTTTCCTATTACTATGACAATGGGAATATTTAAGTTGAGATAATTGACTTTTTAAGGATGAATAATATCACATGCACATTTTGTTTATCCATTCATCTGTTGATGGATGTTGGAGTTGTTTTCTTTTTGGCTATTGTGAATAATGCTGCATGAAGGTAGGTCTACAAATATCTGTTCAAATCCCTGTTTTCAGTTCTTTGGAGGATATACCTAAGTGTGGAATTATTGGACCATATGGTAATTACATGTTTAATTTTTTGAGAAAACACTATACTGTTTTGAGTTTTGAATGAGAAATTAGAACAGTGTACTTAGGATCCTTCTAAACTTTGCATTCAACCTTCAGCATAAGAGATAAAACTGACTTGCCCCCCAGCCTCTCAGGTCTCATCTCTTATCTAAACTAATTTTTCAGATGTAGAAATCCCTTTTTTACAATTTGATAGAGAGGTATTTTCTAGCCCCATCTCCTAATTAGTCTGTGAAATACTGTTTCCCAAGTACGCATTGTATTTTCTGGGTTCTCTGACAGAAGGCCTTAACACATAATGTTAACACAAATGATAACAATAATAAACCTTTGGGACTCATCCTGATAATCCACCTTTTCTGAAGCAGAGCTAATTGTGTGGAGCATCCTCCAGGACTCAGCGACTTCTTTGAAGGGGCTTTCTACTCTCTTCCCCCCAAAGATGATATTATAGCCCATAGTTTTTCTTTCTACAAGTTTCTCATATTTTTTCTCTGTAGGCTTTATCAGATTCATTCATTCATTCATTCATTCCAGCAATGCTTACCAAATGTCTCCAATGAGCCAGGTAGAGTCCCAGGTGCTTGAGATCCATTAGAAACCAAAACTGACAAAATTTCCTTCAGGGCTTACATTGTAACAGGAGAATACCTAGTAAATAAACATAGTATACCCCCAAATGACATAGTATATTAGAAGGTGAAAAGAAATAGAGCAAATTAGGGGAGCTGGCCAATAATGAGGACAGGGGGATGGGAAGCAATATGGCTATGAATAATTTTAAATGTTATTATATGTTTAGTGTCTTCCCTCTTAAGTGGTTTGGCTCTGCTTGGGCTTCCATTCTGTGGTCTTCCTGACCATGGAGCGGGATGCTTCTGTTGCATGGGATGCATGAAGGAGTAAGGAAATGAGTGAATGAACAGATAAGCCACACGAGGATAGAGGAGGCAGATGGCCTGGACCTGGACTGAGGCTGTGGGATGCAAGAGGAGAAAGGATTTAAGAAATGCTTCATGCAGGAATAGGCGGTGGTACTTGACATCAAGTTGACTTGATGTACCACAGTGCAGGACAGAGTGTTGCTGGCATTGAGCTTTCTGACTGAGAAGGCGGGTGGAACACATAGCCACTGGCTGCTGCTCTGGGGAGGCTAGACATGCAAGGCCTTCTCTGTGCTTCCTTGGTGTAGGCAGTGGAATTTCCTTTCTGAAAAACATACCATCAATGCGCTCAAGGAAGAATTTCCCAGTCCCATCTCAGTTTAGAAAGAGGTGCCTCTCCTGTGTCCTAAACCTCCGATCCACTTAGCCTTTTCTGTTTGCACCAGTGATTCCTTCCTGTGACAAGAAAATAGAGAAGCACTTCACAGAAACAGGAAAACACTGCCAGCTCAGATTACCTCCACCTCGCCTCATCCTGCAGTTTTACAAGTTTCTGTACTCTTGATCCAGAAATGCGTAACTGCCAGCCAAGTGAGCGATCCAACTCCTCAATGTGGATTGCCTACTTCCTTGCTTTCTCTCTCTCTCTCTCTCTCTCTCTCTCTCTCTCTCTCTCTACTTTCTCCCTGTGTATCCTGTATTTTTTAAAGTTAGGAAAGCCATGCATTACTTTTTTTTTTTTTTTGCATTTTGGGTACACACATGGGGTAACCCAATACACACGTTTATTTTATATCAGTATGGGAGTCACGAGTTTATCTCCTTTGGAAATTTTTATAGCATTGGTGATGCTATTAAAAGTAAAGTCAGTATGAATCTATGGGTTAGGATGGGAGAAGGTTTTGCAATTACCATATTGAATTGGCCTCAACTTTGCTGAAGCTGGAGGTCTGAAAAGAAGCAAGGACTAGGGGGAGTAGGCAGCCCAGCAGAGAAGGCTCTGCTCTATCCAAAGTGCTCCTTTTAGAGATGGGAAAACGGAGAGGGTAACTCTCCCCAGGCCACAGTGATTTACAGTCCAGGATCCACATGCTTGTTGCAAAGATTTTTCAACAGTTTCAGCATTGGAATAGAGACTCTTTAGTCAGCTTTGCATTTCTGTGGGGAAAAAAAAATACCTGAAAAGAACAACATGCATTATTTTTTAAAATTTTGTTTCCCTGAATTGTTTACTTGAATTAACTGTGGCCTGGGATTTTTTTTTTTTTTCTGAAAGATTCCAAATTCTGAGTCTTTCCTAGTGCACAAGAAAAATGATTTCTCCCTTTAGTGCACACTGCATCAGCAGGAAGTCATTCCCGGGTGAGTATTTTCGGGATGCAGCCACTGTAATTGCTGCATCCTCATCGCTGGAGGCAGATGTAAGGGAACCAGCCTGGGGAGCTGCATCTCTGGGTTCTGAGCAGGATGCAGACAGAGGATCCAGATGGGGGAAGGGAAAAGAAGGGGACTTGATGAGCACGTGAGCCTTGCAGTTGAGACTGATTAATCCTGGGGCTTTGCCATTTCAGACAAGATTAAGCAAGGCTTCCCTCTTCTGTTCAATGAGTTTCTGTTAGGATTACTTATAGCCACTGTCCCCACACTGTCCCCCCTAGCCTTAGTCCATCTGTTACTCGGTCATCCTGAAATATAAATTCTATTTATACACAAAATTAAAGAATTCTTCTCCCCATTAGATATTCGTTCTAAATTTCCTTGGGCTCGTTAGTGTCGTTGATCATGGTGATTTTACATTTGTTTGGAAAATAAAATCAAAGACGCAGTAATACAGTAAGAAAAATACCATATTAAAGGCGTCTCTAAGGACCAAACTTTTAAAATCCTTGGGCTTGCTCATTTGGAATGTGAATGCATTTTACTCTCTTTTACTCTTGCATGTTCAACTGAAGAAGATAGGAGAGCACTGTTCCATGCTTTTGCAAATTCATACCTACTGTCCATGGGGCAGTCTGAGAGTGGACCAATAGAAGGTCATGGGTGGGGCAACAGTAATTTCTAGGAAGTAAGTCCAAAGCCAGCAGGCCCAGACACGAGACTGCTGAGAGTCAGGAGCAGCCCCTCAGTTTTTGTACAGGCCCTGTGAATTGTGACAGCCGTCATTTATGGAGTCAGACAGACTTGGATTTGAATCCTGACCATGAACTTGATAATCTAGTCTGATTCAAATTACTCCACTTCAGTTTTGTGAAATGAGCAGAAGAATTGCACTGATTACATGAGGTAATCTATGTAGGTACTTTAATAAAAGTATTTGACAGGTATCGGCCCTCCGGACAATATCAGTTCCTGTTTCTTCCAGGCCTGGACAGCAGGGCAGTCTAAAAGATCTTATTCTAGAAGGATTAACATACTATCAAGACAATAAATTAAAAAAAAAAAAAAAATACTTGTTTGGGATTCCAGCTGTGAAGCTGTCAAAGGGCAGTCATGACAGAGAACAAAGGGGGAGCCAACTCTGTTTGAGTCTATGTCCATGACACCATGACTCAGAGATCAGGAATCTGGTCTCAGCATTGGGACATTTTTTCCTGGGCCAGATTATTAGGATGGTGCGGGTGTCAGGGGCACTGAAGGTGTCCCTGCTTCCAAACCCTATATGGTGAGGTCTATAACACTGACCTCAGGGTGGGCAGAGTCACAGGAAGGGGCCTGGGCCAGGTCTGGAGGGGTGAGGACAAAATACCAACTTAGGAGAGAGGGCAATACCTTCTATTGTCACCATGGTATTTCCAGGTCCTAAATTTCTTTAGGGTCTATATATATACATGGTGCCGGAAATCATTATAAAGAGGACAGATGAGTATTTCATTGGGAAAACAAAAACAAAAAAACAAACCACCAACTTCTCTACTACTAAGGAGCAGTAAAGTCACTTTTAACTTCTGTGGTTTGGACTTAATTGATCCTAAACCAATTTTATCTGCTTTGAAATGAACTTTTGTCACACCTCAAACAGGGCTGGACCATGACTTAGAATTGATCCAGATCAGGGCTTCTTAGCCCATCTCAGCCCATTAAAGACTTATTAAAGTAGGTATTCTCAAACCAGAGTATGTTCACCTGATCACTTTGGTCCCTTTCACGTGCTTCCAGACAGTTCCTCTCTGAGGCTGCTTTCTTCTGCGGGGCCTTCCATGGCTGCAAAACAGGTGGTGTACCCCAGTATTCTTTCCTATGCAAATTTATCCTCTCTAGCTGCCTCCTGCATGTCCTTCTGTGATCTGGAGTCTGCTCAGATGGGACCCTTTCTTTGTCTCATTGCCTACTGAAACAGATTCTGGGTTTTTCCTTCCTTCTATCTTGCCTCATTCTAATTTTGGCAATCTTTCTAAAATGTACAAGTGGCCATGACATTGCTTTATTGAAACCGTTCATGGCATTTTGTTGCTTAAAGAACTGAGTCCAAACCCTTCAATGCTATAAGTCCACGGGGGCTGGAGAACCATGGATTCACAGCCTGACCTTTCTCTGAGGCAGCCTCCCTTTCCCCAAAGCCCGCCTTCACCCCACACTACGTTGGACCAGCGCTGGTAATACCTACCTGATTCATGCACCAGTGGTCTTTAGGAGGTCTGTTGCTACCTAATAAAACACAAACCTTTCCACCCGAAACACTTAGTTCTTAGCTAACATATGGCAGAGCTGAATTATCTGCTCAGGATCCTAAATGACAAAATTGAGGTGTTGGGTGGGCTAAATTCTCATCTCCAGGATCTGGAAAGGAATCCACTTCCCAGTTCATTCAGATTGTAGGCAGAATTCACATTGGGCTTATAGGACTAGGATCCCCCTTTATTTACCATCTGTTAGCCAGGGACTACTCAGCCACTAGAGGCACCCACATCCCTTGCTGTGTGGTCCTCTCCACCTTTAAGCCATCAACGGTGTGTTGAATCTTTTGCTTTGAATTTCTTGCTTCTCTTCTACATCCAGATGGAGAAAACATTAAACCTTGAAATGGATCATGTGATTTAGATCAGGACCACCTAGAACATTTCCCTTTAAAAAAAAAAAATTTTAGTTGTCAATAGACCTTTATTTTCTTTACTTGTATGTGGTGCTGAGAATCAAACCCAGGGCCTCACACATGCTAGACAAGCGCCCTACCGCTGAGCCACAACCCCAGGCCCCGTTGCCCTTTCTTAAACTCAGCTGTGCCACAGAATATAACCTAATCTCATCATATTCACAGTTGGGGGCATGATGCGGGGCACATCCACCAGGGGGCACCCAGCTTAGCATCCCACCTACCACATGTGCCTTGGTTACCTGTATGTTCAGAATTTTCCATTACTTAAATAAAGTTCATCCTCGGAGTAGCTTGGGTTTTTGCTCCTATCTGCTGCCTAACTACCAGAAGTCTCCTTGGGGAAGAAGCCCTCAGCAGATGTTGCATTTCATAAATATTTTAAGGAACAATTTATTCCACTTCTGCTTCAGCCTGAGGACTGCGGACTGTTCCACTCTTTCCTTTCTGTGCACACAGCCTTTGTGTCTTACTATTCAGGGTGGGAAACAACGATGGTTTCAGTTATTACCCCTCCAAACTGGCTGGCCCAAAGCTACAGCTACTTAGTCAAGACAGGATTTCTCTGTGCCCTGCAGCCATGTGTTGGGACTAATAGAAAATCTACATTCTGCTGCTGATTAAAATGCTTTCATTTATTAATCTCAATGGATAAGTGTTGAATTCTAGGAGTATTTACTTATTTTCCATTTACAGGCGTTCTTCATTTGTATGGATTATCCGGAAATAGCAAAAATAAAAGGTGAAAGAGAAGGCATTAGCTTGCTGTTGATGGAGTCAGGGGCTGAGAGTGGAGGGGTGGGAGGAATGTGTGGGGTTGTGTGGCTGTGTAGATGGTTGGACACCATGGAAAAGCAGGGGACCCTAAGGTGTCGGCTTGCGTCTCATGGGCACCCTCCCAATTAGCCAGCATCACGTCTTGCCTTTGTTGGAAAAGCAAGCAGGAAGAGGCAGAAGAGTGTGCCAGAGCACTGAAGTGCACGGGGAGCCCAGCTCGGCCTCAGTGACTAATAAAATTCACAGCCAACAACACACCTGTCCTCACTGCATTAGCTTCATGTTGAGGCTTCTGGCATCTTCCCAGGGGAATTTCCCTCAGGAAGACGATGAACTTGAACCTTTGCTTATACCTCATAAACTTTAGAGGCTTTTTTTAAGGGTTATAAAGTTCATTTATTGGAGTGTTTATGATAATTTGCAAAAACAGTTTGAATACTGTTTGCTTGAGTGATTTTATGACAAATTTTTAAAATAGCTGTGATTTTATTTTGCACAGAGGATGGTTGGGAACAGCAGACAACAGTCACAGCTTCATCAATTAAAATGATTATATTAAAAAAGATTTTCAAAGAAAGAATTGTGTTAGGCCAAGGAATAGGGCACTGTGGTTTTTAGAGGCTCAGAGAGGGGAGCCTAGCATTTCTTTAGTGCTTGGCATGCATCAAAATCTATCCATAGGATTTTTTTTTGTAATTGTAAATGGACAGAATGCCTTTATTTCATCTGTTTATTCTTTTATTATTATTATTATTGGTTGTTCAAAACATTACAAAGCTCTTGACATATCGTATTTCATACATTTGATTCAAGTGGGTTATGAACTCCCATTTTTACCCCGTATACAGATTGCAGAATCACATCGGTTACACATCCACGTTTTTACATATTGCCATACTAGTGACTGTTGTGTTCTGCTACCTTTCCTATCCTCTACTATCCCCCCTCCTCTCCCCTCCCATCTTCTCTCTACCCCATCTACTGTAATTCATTTCTCTCCCTTATTTTTTTCCCTTTCCCCTCACATCCTCTTATATGTAATTTTGTATAACAATGAGGGTCTCCTTCCATTTCCATGCAATTTCCCTTCTCTCTCCCTTTCCCTCCCACCTCTCGTCCCTGTTTAATGTTAATCTTTTTCTCATGCTCTTCCTCCCTGCTCTGTTCTTAGTTGCTCTCCTTATATCAAAGAAGACATTTGGCATTTGTTTTTTAGGGATTGGCTAGCTTCACTTAGCATAATCTGCTCTAATGCCATCCATTTCCCTGCAAATGCCATGATTTTGTCATTTTTTAGTGCTGAGTAATACTCCATTGTGTATAAATGCCACATTTTTTTTTTATCCATTCATCTATTGAAGGGCATCTAGGTTGGTTCCACAGTCTAGCTATTGTGAATTGTGTTGCTATGAACATTGATGTAGCAGTATCCCTATAGTACGCTCTTTTAAGGTCTTCAGGGAATGGTCCGAGAAGGGCAATAGCTGGGTCAAATGGTGGTTCCATTCCCAGCTTTCCCAGGAATCTCCATATTGCTTTCCAAATTGGCCGCACCAATTTGCAGTCCCACCAGCAATGTACAAGTGTACCCTTTTCCCCACATCCTCGCCAGCACTTGTTGTTGTTTGACTTCATAATGGCTGCCAATCTTACTGGAGTGAGATGGTATCTTAGGGTGGTTTTGATTTGCATTTCTCTGACTGCTAGAGATGGTGAGCATTTTTTCATGTACTTGTTGATTGATTCTATGTCCTCCTCTGAGAAGTGTCTGTTCAGGTCCTTGGCCCATTTGTTGATTGGGTTATTTGTTTTCTTATTGTTTAATTTTTTGAGTTCTTTGTATACTCTGGATATTAGGGCTCTATCTGAAATGTGAGGATATCCATAAGATTTTTAAGACCCAACAATGCTTGCTTTTCTGGTGTTTCAAAAGAGGATGCAGGTGAAGAAAAGTTAATGATTGTCCCAGAGTTGCCAGGTACTCAGAGCTATGGCAGCATCTATCGGGGCTCAGTGACCACAGGTCTCTGTGACCATGATTTCTGTTCATAGGAGCCAACATACAGAGAGGTACGGTCTGAGCAAAGAAAGGCAGTTGGCTTTGTTTTGATTTATGAGTTCAGTAATTTTCATGCTGAAAACTGGTTTCTTTCTCTAAAACTCTAGGAGTCTTCCAACAAATGCAGTATTTCTCCACTCAATCCTGATGATTTAAACTGCTTCAAGAGCACCACCACCTGTTTTCTGTTGGGGTTCTCCCATGCCTATTCAATCCAAATCAGTGGCTGTTTATGGTGTCAAGTTATTTTTTATTTGCACTGTAGTATATCTCTGCGGGAATCCAAGTTTTGGACTGGGATTATCAGAGCCAGGAAGTTTCAGACTAGCTTCCCAGTTTCTGATTGGGACTGATCAGTGTCATAAATATGGGAAGCAGAGAAGGCTTCATTCCCAATCACTAATATGCTGTTAAATATTTAAAAAACCATCTTTATACAGTCTCAGTTCATCTAAAGAACTCATCAACAAAATGAGTGTTTTTTAGCTAGAATCTAATCCAGTAGGATTTTTTTATATCACCAGTTATATGTTATATTAAGACAAGTAAGGACTAACGAATCTTTCAGTCCCTCATTCAGCTAAAGCCGTGGTTCTCAGCTGGGGGTGGCTCCCTCCTCCCTGCCCCCAGAACATTTGGGAATGTCTGAAGATATTTTTTGACTGTTGCAACTTGGGGTGGGAAGGGAGATTGGGTCACTACTGGCATCTAGTGGGCCCAGGCCTGGGATGCTTCCAAACATCCTGTAAGGCACAGGATGCCCCTAGCCTCCAGGAAACAATGGTATGGTCCAAGGTGTGAATAGTGCCCCTGCTGAAAAAGGCTAAAAAGGAAGAGCCCTGCATTTGTGTTGAGAAATAAAACTAGCGCATTGAACGGAAAAAAAGGAAAGTGGCCATCCTCATAGGCTCTGGAGGGAGAGATGGAGTTTTCTAATTCCCAGTCTGGGAGAGGAAATCGCTCAGAGTTCAAGGGAGAAATATCATTTTGATTTACAAGTTGGCACATGTCCTTAAGGCCAATATGTTGTTTATTTCCTAGGAGGCTGTTCAATTTCTTCCCCCTTAAAGGTTTCATATTCCTTAGAATTCCTTAGAAGCAACTAAGTAGGAAGAGTTCTTTTTATGAATGTGAGAAACCCAAACTCCTTCCAGTAGTCCCCAGATTGGTACATAAATGAGAAAGAGGCTTGTGGTTTCATTGCAGTGATCCACTTTTGAACATTTGACTTGGTTTCTCAGGATTTGAACTTGGTTTGCTGTCAAAATGTAGCTCACTACGGAGTATTTGACAATAATAATAATAATCTATGAGTCCTTTAGATGCCTCAAAACGACTAATTAAACAGATCAGTGACACAAAAGGTATCTCATTTTAGAACACAAAATCCAAGCTATGGAAATGGAGCACCTAACTCTATTATTACTCTATTAATAAAAGCTGATCTATAAGCCCTTGATCATTCTATAATTTCTTGTGCTGTATTAGTTACTTCAGGAGAATTTAAATTGAGTTCAAATCAGATGCTGTTATCTTTTAACAACTCTCATATTAAGCATATAATTAAAATGCTCCAGTTCAAATATTTTCCCCAAGGTACTAACTACTCAAAGATTCACACAATGAAGAATCAGAGTTAGAGTGTTCATGGATGATGGCTCAAGCTTTTAAGTATTTTGGATAGGGAAAAGGGATTTATTACAACTGGTCTAATTGATATAAGAGAGGAATGGTACAAGGTTGCTTTTAATTACTCAAAGGTCTCTTGATATATCATATTAGCCCTTGGTCTTTTAAGTAACTAACCTCTATCAATATTTGACTAGGTTCTCGCCTTTGTGAGTGTGACTTGGCAAATATTAAAGAGAATTTCCCAAATCAAAGGGAAGCTTTAAGTCACTTATGTGCTGGGAGTTCAGAAGTCCTGGGCTGGGTGATGCTGGCTTTGATCTTCTGTGATTATTTCTATGACTTTCAGAGAGTCAGTGCAAGCACCCCTGGCATTTGCTTTCTTTGTTAACTAGCTCTGTCCTTCTTAGAATAGTTCTGTTACCCACAGGAAACTGTATTACTCCATTTTCTATCGCTATAACAGGATGCTTAAGACTAACTCATTAAAAAAAAAAAAAGGTTTGTTTTGGCTCTTGGTTCTGGAAATCCAAGAGCATGATGCTGACCTCTTGCTGCTCCACACCTGGCAGGAAGCAGACAGGCAGGCATGGGCAATATAGAAAAGGTGGCTAAACCAGCACAATAACCATTCCCAAAGAAAAGCATCAAGCCATCCACGAAGGCTCTGCTCCCATGACCCAAACGCCTCCCACTAGGCCCACCTCCCAACACTGCTAGAGTGAGGAATCAAGCCTCCACAGGAGTTTTGGTAGGGAGAGACCGTAGCAGAACTGAAAAGACATCATAGAGAATGCAGCACTTGTCTGTGAGGAGGGTGGGCCTGCTCATAGCTGCAGAATGCCACAGCGTCGCAGGTGGAAGAGACCATTTTTCCAGGAGTGTGTCCAGGACTCTCGATCTCATTTCACCATTTCATCTGCACCCATATTCCTCCGATTTCCTGAGCAGAAAAAAGACAGATGATTCTGTTTTGCCATATATTACAAAGAACTTCAGGAGACATGAGGTGCCTGGGTGGGTGGAGAGAGGGATGGAGAATAAAGGAAGCAAGACTTGGCCCCTCTACAAGATCTAGCTGTGATATGAGTCAGGAGAGGTAAGCTTGGGAGAATTGTGCCCAGCCCAGGGACACTGAGATCCTAGGACCATCCATCAGACACTGGGAAAACATATCTTGGAGCAGTTAAGAATTTACAGTGGCAGAGAAGATTGTCAGTGTCAAACCTGCTACTTGTAGAAATGTGTTTCAGTTACTGATCTGGTGGAGTTAGGGTGACTTGAGAGCATTCAATGATGAGACAGGATCTGAGGCAGGAGGATTGCTTGAGCCAGGACGACAGAGCAAGACCCCATTGCAATTGTGTGTGTGTGTGTGTGTATGTGTGTGTGTGGGGGGGGATATCTGAGCTCATTTTTAGGAAGGAATAAAAGGACAAGGAGAAACTGAGAGTCAAACCACATCCCTCCCATGACTCCCGTCTCACTCTATAAAAGCCCAGCCTTCCTGGGGCTGGTCCAGGCCCACGGGTCCTCTCGTAGCATCAGGACCTCCCTCCTGCTCTCCCCTCCCCTGTCTGTGCCCGCACCCTCCCTTTGGTCAGCCATGCCCCCTGCCTGCTTTCCACACCTGTCCTCCCTCCCTTCTCAAGTCTTTGTCCCCTTCTTGGTGAGCCCCCCCACCCCCAGTCACTACCCCCCCACAGCGCTCTTATCTTTTGTGTGGCATTTTGCACTGCCTGTCATTGTGTGTGATTTGCTCCATTTCTTCTTGTCTGTCCCTACCCTCTAGAACCTCAGCTCCAACAGGACAGGACAGTGGCAAAACAGTGTCTCAGGAAACACTATTAAATAATAAAGGTAATGAGTACCATCAAGTTGAAATGAAATGTCCTGAGTACCAGCCTCACAGCTGACAGCTGTTCTCCAGCGCCCACTTGTCATTGGAGTGGGCTCTTCACCCCACTTCTCTTTCTTTTTGGTTCATGCTGTGGCTTAAACCCAGAACCCTGCACATGCGAGGCAAATACCCTCATCTGACTTCTTACAAATGGAAGTACCTTCCTTTCCCTGCTGGAGAGTAGATAAGATTCCACTGAGTTGTATTAAATCTAGTATTTTTCTTTCTTAAAAGGAGACTGAGATTCAAAGAAATGAGACTACACATTCGTGACATTTGTTGTTGCTTTTATTCCTCAAACTAAAAAACAAACAAACTTTTATAAATAATAAATAGGTGAGGACATCAGGGAAGATCAATAAGGGTGAGAAAATAAGATGAAGTCAAAGTCAATGTCAGTACATCCGGGTGAACACCACACCATGGTGAGGCACCATCCCTCACCTGTTAGGACCAGTATTATCAAAACAACAAGATAACAAGAGGTGATGAGGATGTGGAGAAATTGAAGCCCTTGTACATTGTTAGTGAGGAAGTTAAATAGTGCAGCTGCCATGGGAAACATGTATGGATCCTAGAAAAAAAAATTAAAATAGAAGTATTATGTGATTCAGCAACCTTGCTTCTGGGTGTATATCCCAAAGAATTGTAATCAGGATCTCAAAGAGATATTTGCCCTCAGCATTATTCCCAATGGCCAAGATATGCAAACAATCTCAATGTCTATCAACAGATAAATGGATAAAGAAAATGTGTTGTATTCATACAATGAAAGGCTATTCAGGCTCAAGAAAAGGAGAAAATCCTCCCATTTGCAAAAATATGGATGAACTTTGAGGACAATGGGCAAAGTGAAATAGGCCAATCCTCAGAAGCTCAAATGTTCCATGATCTCACTTATATGAGGTATTTAAAATCTTCAGACTCATGGCTGGCGATATAGCTTAGTTAGTAGAGTGCTTGCCTCACATGCACAAGGTCTTAGGTTCAATTCCCAGCACCACACACACACAAATCTTCAGATTCATAGAAGCAGGTGGATGCCCAGGAGAGCAAGAAGGGGCGAGAGGGCATTGCTATTCTGTGAATATAAGGTTCCACAGGTGCAAGATAGGTAAGCTCTGTATTGTGCCTATAGTTCACAATACTGCATTGTACACTTAAAGTTTAAGAGGGCAGTTCTCACCTTAAGTGCTCCTACCACAATATTAAAAAAATGCACATCACAGGGACCTGCAAGAAGTGCCAACTCAAAGAAAAAGCCCCACAAGCCCCTGAGGTGGAGCTCCCTTCACCCAGGAGTCGTTCTAAGGGAACTCTTGGGTGTGATGGACAGCATCCTCCCCCACAAGCATGAGCGAGTTTCCAGAAATACTCCTTAGAGCCCTGTGAGCAAATTCCATGTGCAGGTTAGTGACAGTGAATCCTGGGATTAGGATCTTCCTCAGAAAAGGGATGAAAGGGGAGGGAGGTGGAGAGTCACAAACCAGAACTTCCTTCTTTGGAGTCCCTGTTGGTGTTCCCCAGAGTGTCAGGGATTTTTGTTTTCAAGGATTTTGTCCCTTCCCATGGGGACAGACATGTGGGGCTTGCACAACACCCCAAAGCATGAGCAGGTGCGTCCTGTAGAAAGAAGCTTGTGGCACTGGCTTGGTGCCCCCGGGCGGAACCAGGCCCTTTCTGCAGACACTGTTGCTCCTTACCTGTGTCTGGTTGGTGCCTGATAGTGCTGAAGCTGGAATGACCCTCTTGTGGGCACACAGCCTCCTGAGCAGATGACGGGGCATGACAGGAATTTGTGTTGTGCTCTCAGGGCAAACTCAGGCATCTCCCTTTTCATCTGTCACCATTAGCCTGTCCTCCGTCCCTTCTATTATTGACTTCTCTCAACCTGGCTCTGGACGGAAGAGTTTTGAATATGTTTTGCTATCAAACATGAAGTTAGAAAGTCAAAATTAAATGTTATATCCTCTCCTTCATTTCAGGCTGTCTCCTGGGGTCTGTAACCTCAAGCATCCTTTTAGTCTACGCCTTTAAAAATAGAGCTTGAATTAAATCTTTGCAATTCTTTTTGACTTTCTGATCTCTTTTCTCAGTCTCTGGTGGCATCTGGCCTCCCCCACTGACAGTCTCTTCTAATTAGGGCCTGACGTTTACCTTCTGTCCCTGCAACAATGACTGAGTTGGAGGTAGGTGAGTGAGAACCAATGACAGGAGAGCAATGGAAACACACAGACTGGGCTGCACCAGGTTTAAATGGACACACACCAGTCCATGTCTAGCCAGGCCTCTTTGTTTTATGAGTTCCGGTTTTGTTTCTGTTTGTTTTATTTTGTTTTGTTTTTTTGTACTGGGGATTAAACCTGGGGCACTTAACCACTGAGCCACATCCACAGCAGTGCTCCCACCCCCTGTTAAAAAAAAAAAAAATGTTGAGACAGGATCTTGCTAAGTTGCTTAGGGCCTCACTAAGTTGCTGAGGGTGTCCTTGAACTTGCAATCCTCCTGCTTCAGCCTCGTGAGCTGCTGGGATGACACTAGTGCCTGCGTCACCATGCCTGGCTTCTTTTATGGTTTCCTGATCACCCCTTCCAAACCTCTGTGAACCTCAGCATATCCCCAGGGCTTCTGCTCTTTGGTCTTTCTTCTGTTGCTTCTATTCCCCGCCCCCCCCCCCCCCCCCCCCGCCCCGAATCTTACTCTTTAGCCAAACCAGGCTCCTTGGTGCTTGCCTAACTGTGGGCCTTTCCTGGCTGTCCCTTCTATGTAACAGTTTTTCCCTGGCTTGGCAGATCCAAATCTCGCCCACCTGTCAAGACTCACCTTTGTGTCTTCAGTAGTACCTTCCCCTGGGCCCGTGGCCTGAGCTTTCATTGTTCTTTATTGGTAGTTAAAGTCTGTGTCACTTTTTCCTGGTCATTGCAGTTTGTGTTTCTGTCTTGCCCCTTCACTGGACCAGAGAGTCTGTGTGCTCGTCGGTGTATTCCCCGTGGATGGGCATAAAACAATAATAACTACATCAGCCAGCATCTGCTGAACGCTGACTGTGTCTTTCCTGAATTTCTGCAAGTTGATACATTCCCATTAAATGTGAACTTCTCAGGATTAGAGAAAATGTCCCTCATCTCTTTGTTTCTGAGGCTGAGCACAATGCCTGACACATCATTGGTGACCCATCAATGTTTCGGTGGATAATATAAGGATTTATATAAGCACCGAAACTTATGTGAGGATTTATTAAGCCTAAACCGTTTTAAAAAAATTTCCCTCTCACTCTTGGTGTATTAGTTTTATATCGTGGTGACCAAAATACCTGACAAAAACAACTTAGGCCAACCACGGGTGTGCACACCTGTAGTCCCAGCAGCTCAGAAGGCTGAGGCAGGAGGATTGCAAACTCAAAGCCAGCCTCAGTCACTTAGTGAGGTCCTTGGTAACTTAGCAAGACCCTGTCTCAAAATAAAATATAAAAAGGGCTGGGGATGTGGCTCAGTGGGTAAGCACCCCTGAGTTCAATCCCCAGTACTGAAAAAATAAAAAATAAATAAAGGAGGAAAAGTTTATTCGGGATTCAAAGGTTCAGAGGTCTCTCCATTGTTCTGGACCCAAGGAGAGGCAGCGCATCATGGCCCAAGGGTCCAGTAGAGAATTGCTGCTCACCTCAGGTGGGGTCAGGAAACAGAGAGAAAGAAAGGAAAGAGACCACAGAGAAGATGAACCCTTCCAGGATGCACGCCCCCCACCTCCTCCAGCCCCATCCCACCTGCCTACAGTTAACCACCCAATCGGTTCATTCAAACTAGGATGGTCTAGTACCCAGGACTTGGTACCCAGGGCACACCAAGCCAGCGCCACAAGCTTCTTTCTACAGGGAGCACCTGCTCATATTTAAGGTGCTCTCACAATCCAATTATTTTGCCTCTGAGAATTCTGACATTTACACAGGAGCTTTTGGGGAACACCTCGTATCCAAACCATAACAATTTGACTTTATAATTTTCTTTTGTAAAAGTAAAAGGTCCAGAATTTAAGACTTTACCTTTTTTTTTTTTTTTTTTGCTATAGAATCTCAACTTTTCTTGATGGAATATTTCATCTTGAAAAAGAAATAGCTTTGCTGAAATAGCAAGATAGCCTGTTTACTTTAGCTCTTTAATGTGAGAAGACATATACATCTAGGTTAAAATATGCAGAAGGTAGGAAGTAAAACATTCAGTTGATACTTTAATAATTAAACTAAATTTTGTCACTAAGCAGTAAATGCTGATAAATCAATGAAATATGCATCAATTAGCTAATCATGCAACCAGAACATTATACAACTTGATTGCCTGGGATATTTTTTTTAAGTCAGTGAAGAGAGTAGTTTAATCATTATAATATGGATAAATATTCAAAATCAGTAAAACGTGTTTCTCAGAATGCTCCCATATTATTAATAACTGGATCCCCCCACCCCAATATCTTTCCCCTGTCTTAAAAAACCTCATTTTTGTCTGGTTAGTTTTTCCTCGTGGCATTATTTTTTCTTTCTAAAATTCAGGCTCAGTAACTGACATTCCCAATAAATGAACAAGTAAAAAGAGCATTGAATATGGATCAGGAACCCTGAGTGCTCATCCTGACTTCAGTCATAGTTAGGATTTTCCTTGTAAGGAGGCTGGGTAAGCTCTGCTCATTACTCTGTGGTATCCTATGAATATATAATATATCCTCCTCCCTCCTAGTGCCCAAAAGTCTGTGAGAGACTACTCTTTCTTTAGCACAGACTTTTCTGATCTGAATTTGCATGTGCCTTCCTCTCTCTGTGGTTGTCTTAGTGTGCTTTGTGCTGCTGTAACAAAATGCCATAGACTAGATAAAGAACAGTTGTTTATCTCCTGGAGACTGGGAAGCTTGAGATCAAGTGGTGAGATTTTTCTGTTTGTATGATCAGGGCTGCATCCTCCAGAACATAAGAATGCTGTATCCTCACATGGCAGAAGGTAGAAGGGTAAGCAGACCATAGCTTCATGAAGCTCTTTCATAAGGGTCTTAATCCCATCCATGAGGGAAGAGGCCTCATGGCCCAATCATCTGAAGGGCTTTACCTGTACACAATCACTTTGCCAACATCTGGATTTTGAGGGTACACATTCAAATGATAGCAGTAATGTTGGATCAGAGTGGGTCAAAGTCACACCTAATTTGATAGAGAAGATAAGAAAGATGAAGGGACCCAGGGATGGATAGAATATCACTCTTTCTCCTATGAGCTTGATTAGTATCCTGTAATGAATGGGATGTGTAGTGAGTTTGAGTAATTTTTTTTTATTCCTTATATAAGAATATACCATCAGGAGACAGAACAACTTTGGGACAAGATGGTTTTCGAAATTAAGGTATAATTCAAACACCATAAAAATTTCCCTTTTAAAGTGTACAGTTCTTCTTCTTCTTTTTTTTTTTTTTTAGGGTTATGTGAGGTAATCCCTATTAATTCCCAAACATATTCATCACCTTAGAAAGAAACCCCACCCCCTTAGCAGTTACTTCCCATCCTACTTCCCCATAGCCCCTGGCAACCACTACTCTACTTTTATATTACCTCTTCTGGACATTTCATACAATTGGAATTATACACTCTGTGACCTTTGTGCCTGGCTTCTTTCATTTGTCCCAATGCTTTCAAGGCTCATGCGTGTTGTAGCATGGGTCAGTACTTCCTTCCTTCTTAGTACTGAATCACATTCCATTGTGTCGATAGACCACGTTCTGTTCATCCATTCAGCCGTTGGTGGACATTTGAGTTGTTTCTACTTTTGGACTATTATGATTATGAATATTTGTGTACAAGTTTTTGTGGGATGTGTGTTTTCAGTTTTCCTGGGCCTAAACCTAGGTGTCAAACTGCTGAGTTATACACTGACTCTGTTTAACATATTGAGGATCTGCCAGATTGTTTTCCAAAGCAGTTGCACCATTTTACCATCCCACATCAGTGAAGGAAGTTTCTGGCTTTTCCCTCTCCCCACCAGTATTTCTTGTTGCCTGTATTTTTTCTTACAGCTATCCTAATGGGCTTAAAGTGATATCTCATTGTGATTTGGACTTACATTTCCCTAATGCCTAATGGGCACCTTATTGGCCATTTATATAACTTATTTGGAGAATTCTCTATTTAAAACCTATGATCATTTTTAAATTGTGATATATGTCTTTTCAGTTTTGCATTTATAAAATTTATTTATATATTTTGGACACTAGACCTTTATCACATATATAATTTGAAAATATTTTCTCCAATTCTGTGGGTTGTCTTTTCATTTTATTAATAATCCTCTGAAGCACTAAAGTTTTTTTAATTATTTTAATGAAATCTAGTTGATCTATTTTGTTAAGTTAAATGTGCTTTTGATATCCTTCTAAGAAAGCATTGATTAATCCAAGGTCATTAAAATTTACTTCTATTTTTTTCTAAAAGTCTTTGTCTTTTTGCCATGATACTTAAGTCTTTGATTATTTTATTTTGTTTTTAAGATTTATTTATTTATTTATGCATGATGGGGATCAAACCTAGAACCTTGGACATCCTAAGCAGGAATTCTCCACAAAGCTATATTAATCAACAGCTTACTTTGATATATTTTAAATTCATTTTTGCTTATGGTGTGAGGTAGATATTCAAGCCCATGAGATTTTGATAAACTTGCTATTCCTTGCAAATTCTTATGCTGTAATGAAGGAGAACTTGTCTACCAAATGGTAAGTTGATGATATAATTTGGACATCTACAAAAGACGGCACAGCAAGGACACCAGAGGCTATAGTCCTTTAGTTACTGTGGCCAGGGAATACCTTTACATTTTGGGGTGATAGTGTAAGAAATGTGGGGAGTATTGTTTGTATGGACAAACAAGGGAATAAGAAGAATGACCTGCCAACTAACCAGCTCAATAGTTGATAGTATACAGAAATTCCTTTAATGACGTGATTGTTTGTTGAAAAAGTTGTCTTTTCTCCCTACCTCACACTTCCCAGTTACCATTTATTGACTTCTGTTCTCCTTGGTCTCTCATATTTTCACGTTTTCTGACAGAGGTATTGACAGCCCCATTCATAAAAATGCCAGTATTCCTTCAATCTTTATAAGTCTGATCAGCTATGATGGAGTGCTGCCCCTCTTAGAACTGCCTGTTTTGCTGTTTATGTTATGTTCTTAGCCTCATTTTATCTTCATTATCTAACATTGTGCCTAGGGTATAATTAATTTCAGCATTTTGCTGGTCTTAGTTATATCTATGCTTGTACTTCCATTAGTTTGCAGTTGGAGGGGGGAGGCTTAACTGTGTTCATTGAAATTTGACCATTTTTTTTTTCATGGAACTTGACAAGCATATTCTGGAATCTATATGCAGTAATAAAGAGCCAAGGGAAGCCAAGGTAGTTTTAAAGGGGAAAAGATCAAAGCTGGGTCATTTGTTTTGTATCTTACACTAGAGTAAATAAATTCAGAATGGCATTGGCATAGCGATAGACAAATAGATCAATGAAACAAAACAGAGAGCTCAGAAATGGGGCCTAATATGGCAGAGAGGATATGCGTTCATCAAAACATTTCCCTTTTCTCTTGGACACAAACTAAACTACATTTACCAGCTTCTCTTACTGATCTCCTGTAACTGAATCCCAGTCAATGGGCTAAAGGCATAAATGATGTACCTCTCTCAGGTAGGGCCCATAAAATCCTCCTGTGAACAATTTATGTTCCCTCCATCTACCATCTGAATGTTAAGTTCTTTTGAAAACGCCAGAGTAGGGCAAGAATACAATGTGGAAGGAGCTGGGGTCCTAACCTGGAGGACAGCTCCCCAGGACAGCAGACCCATCTGGAGTACCTGTGTTAGGTGATTCATGATCCCAAAATAAACATTGTTTTAAGTTACTGAGACTTCTGAGTTATTTGTTGGCCTACACTAATACATGATGCCTGAATGAAGACTTGGCATACAAGATCTGGCTATAGCAGATATTGCTGAGAAGATGATGGACTATGTACAAGGCAGTTTTCTACCTATGCAGAAACCATCTACAAGTTCAGTCCCTGTGCTATGCCCCATTCCAGGTGGACTAATGATCTAATTGTAAAACATAAATGTTTTAGAAGAATGCATAGGAGAATATCTTTATGGTGTCGGCATAGAGACACACAAAGTACAGCAGAAAAGACTGATAAAAATCAGTAGCACTAAGATGAGAAAATTCTCAATTAAGGCACTGTAAACATGAAAACAAGCCAAAGATAGAAAAAGTATTTGAAATGCATATCCAATAAAAGATTAATATACAGAATATTTGAAGATTTCAGGCAGAAAACCCCAGCAGAAAATGGGCAAAAAATTATTAGTGAGCATCTTAGGGAATAAAAAGCTTACATGTCCAATAACTATATGAAAAAAATCTTAATGCCATTACTGTCAAAGATGTAAAAGCATGTTAACTTGAACAAATTAGTATCATGTTTACCTGACTGCCAGCATTAAAGTCCAGTGATGCTACATTAGTTACCTGTACAAAATGTGAGTCCCACCAAGCAACTTGGAAAGCAGTTTTGAATATCACGGAGAGCTGAACAACTTCCTTTGGTCTAAGCAATTTCACTGGCTGTGGTATTGGTGATGTTTTGTTCTTCTTAATCTCGGTAATCCATTGCGTTGTTATTCTCACCTCTTTCTATGTCTGAAATAGCTCATCACATTTTTAAGATAATCTTGCTCTTCTCTTTAGTCCTTCATCCAAAAGGTATGGTTAGATTTTCCTCAGTCTTTTCCTTTCTTCTCACTTAGAGCAACCTACTTTATATCAATCCTTGAAGACTTTCTAAGTTCCATTGAAAACTGATTTATCAAATAACTATCTGAAGAACTTAAAATTAGGATGCAGTAAACAAACATATAGAGCATACGATACACCAGACACCATTTTCTTGAATTAACTGTTGCATCAACCTTTTTTAAAAAAGTCCCTTGCTTTAGCTCTTTCCATTCTCACAACAGCTCTATGAAGTAGGTTGCTATGATCCCCACTTAGGAATGAAGACGCTGAGGTACAGGGAGGTGGTAGGTAGAGGAGATGTTCACATCCTGGTCAGCTTGCTCCCATGATTTCACCTTGCTGATGTCTGCTGCCCTGTGACCAAGTGGAAGGGTAGATAAATTGCCTGGGAATTTCAGGCTAGAGTCGATTAGTGTTGGCCAGAAATGAGGTGACTGAATTCGCCATATGAACCACTGCCGCTGTCTCGATTCTCCAGCACATTTTTCTGACTCACACAAGCAGTTTGCTTATTTCCAGTTGTTTTCTTCCTCTTAACAAGGAATAGTTTAATGTTGTCAGCATTGTCATGAACTACTTGAAACATTTATAGAATTCACCAACCATTTCCAAATTCAGAATGCTTTTCGTTTACTGAATAATGCAGCTTTAATTTCTGGCCAGCTGAAGCTGGTTTTTGAAGAGTGGATCTGTTTATTGCTGGCTGCGTCCCACAGTGATGGACAAAATAAGAGTTTTTATAGTTCTTTATTGTATTTTAGTTTTGGGTATTTTCAAGTCCTGAGAGCGGAGTACATAGCTTCCCAGAAACACACACTTCCCAGATGAATTCTTCCCAGCCTGGAAAGAAGCCAAATCTCTAAATTGATACGTTCACTGAATGATAAATTGCATATAAGAAAATGAAGCCAGATGCAAGAGGACTTGATCAAAGGACATTTGAACTCTGCAAATGATATGAAATATTTCTCTTTTTAAGAAATTTTAATAAATTGTTAAATAAAAGACTGTGTGAACAGTTTGAGCTTGATTAAGCTTCTCCTACATATTTCAGTGAATAGATTATTCTGGCAGTATGTCAGCAGTGGGCTGGACATCAGATAATCCCACGTGGAATATTTCTAGGGGGTGAGCCCCACCCCCACCTGAAATATCACACAAATCAGATTCTCTGGATTCTGGCACTGGGCTGGTAAGCCTGCATGATAATTGAGACTCATAAGACTTACTATTTTGCAAGTTCAAGGTGTTGCTTTTCCTGATTGGGTTTGAAGCAAACAGGTGCATGCTTCATTTCTGACACCCAGGACAATGCAAATCCTTTCAGTGGGGTTTCAGTGCATTTTTTCAGCTTGCAGAGGTCAAATGCATTTTCTTAGCCACATTTAGAAGCATTGAAATCCTTGCACGGAACTTAAAAGAACTACAGTACATAAGTTCTGTTTTAAGAAGTAGCACATTCTTTATTTTTCCTTTCCGGATATGCTTTTCTTTAGAAACAACACAAATCTCACCAATTTTAAACAGTTCTTCCGAGGGAGAAAAGCAACAATCTCTTACTTTAAATTATCGAATGAAACTCTAGTATGTTATAAACACTAAAGCCATCTTAATATTGCTATCAATTTTGTTCAGGTCCTATCTAAATAGAATGTTCTGACTCTCATTTTAAAATGATAAAAACAAACAATCTTTCACTCCGATGCTGTGTGCTTCTCCCAGCTGTCATTGCTTAATTTTTTTTCATGGTAGATGGTCATGGTCCTATGAATGGACAGGTTTGTTCCAAACAAGCAGTAGCCTCAGTATACTGAGGCTCTCTACATGAAGAGATTAGAGATTAGACCTCATAGCTATACTCAGAGAAATATTTAAAAGATTACGTTTTAACAGGGAATTGATGGTGGCATCATTGATAAGAAATTGCAAGTATATAGACCACAAAAGTTTTGAGAAGATCTAGAAATAAAGTCTGGTCCACAACAACTTTTCATATTTAAATCTGGACCACACATCTCGTGCTAGGTCTTTAGGATTATAATAAGCTTCCTATAGAGGAAGACTATCTCTATACTGAATACCAATCCAGTTATCTATAGATGTCTTCTCCCTTTGAAATAAATGAGGTTGCTGGGAAGGCCAGCTTGGTGAGGCCTCAGCTTTTCAGACAAATAACTTCCATGAGTTTCAAAGGGATTCCTTGGTTTTGTGCTACCATCGTCCACCTTCATCCCACACCTCCTGTTCTAGAGGCAAAATGAGCAGGAATTTGGGGGTCTCTGAACAAACTTCCTGGGTGTATAGGGCAAGTATATATAGTCAATCTCTATCCACGTCAGCAGGTCTAACCAACTATGGATCAAAAGTATTTAGGAAAAAGTCGCATCTGTGCTCAACATGGCCAGGCTTTTTTATCCTTATTCCCTAAACAATGCAACGTAACAATGATATACACAGCATTCACATTTTATTGGAGATGTTAAGTCATTGAGTAATGATTTTTATATGTCAGGATATGTGTAGGTTCTACATAAATGCCACACCATTTTACATAAGGAACTTGAGCATCTCCAGGTTTTGAAATCCCCAGGGGTCCTAGAACCAATCCCCCGCTGATGTCAAGGGACAACTGTCGTTTTATTCTCACTTCTCCTAGGTCACTCACACTTGTTTCAAAAAGGGGATGCTCATCCTTCTGTGAGTCATCCTGTCGATGCTTATCTCCACGTACAATCTCCACGTACACAAGCAACTTCTCTTCAAAGAAGAAAGGTGGCTCTAGGCTTTTGTGGAGCCCCCTTTGGTGTAGGGGATTTAAGCAACAGACATTTAAGCAGTAGCTAAAGGGAGTCCTTTTCTATATCTGTTCCAGAGAAATACTTTTCAAGGACACTCACTTAGAATGAGGTCAAGTTCGACAGCAGATGGCAGGCTTAGGATTGGCTGGCACGTGCCAAAGGCAAGGGGGTCATCCATTTTTCATGAAGTTATAATTAACACACTGTCTGCCTCCCTGCCTCCCACAGGTTCAACCTTTGGGAATGAAGAACAGCCAGCTCTGAAGGCAGCTCTGCCTTCTAAGGACACACCCAAGGGGGCCAGCCGAGTGACCCCTCCGGCATCCTCCAGTGTGACAACACCCCGCAGGAGTTTACTTCCAGCACCGAAGTCTACTTCTGCACCTGCTGGTAAGACTTTCTGTCCTGGAGAGGCTCCGTGGCAGAGTGCCCTTTCTGCTTTCGTGAAAAGGCTTTTGAAAGTCCCTGTGTACATCAGTTATTTAAGTGAGATGACAGATGAGTCTTAAAGGGCATTTAAAATTAATAATAATGCTCTTGTTTTCAAGGTGCTTTCATATGTTCATATGTTGAAATCCTCAACTGCCTCCCGTCTTCCCCCTGTCTAGTAACCCTTTGAATCACAGTCTTGATTTCAGAAAGCAAGAATAAAGCTATTTTAAGCTGACTGGCATTTGGCTCAGGGAAGCGAGCACTCATGAGATCATTAGAAAGGCGGGGGCATAAGTGAGCTCCAGGCTGTGCCTCCAGGATGAGCCCCAAACCTCACTTAGCACTGCTGCCACCTTCTGGCTCCAGGCTCACACCCCCAAAACTGGGCAGGACCCAGGGATTGGCTTCTACTGCAACAGGTTGGATGGAGAGCCACGCTATGCCGGCAACACGGAGCCCTGTGTCCTGCCTCTCCAGTGCCAGGAAGCAAGTGGCCGGACATGGGGAACTCAGTTATGTAAAGATGAGGGAAAGGAAGTTCTGTAGACTCTGCCAAGACCATCCAGGTGTGGCCCCTCCTGTGCTTTCTCCTGCCTTGTCTCACACAGTGCATCTGTCACCAGCAGGGACATCTGAGCATATTGTCAGCTTTCCATCATCTGGGCTATAGGAGACATGTTATCAGGAAGGCAGAGTGTGTGTTGAGCCCCGATCCACTGTAGATGGTTCACTCTGGTATTTTCTTCTCCAAATTTTTCTTCTGTGAATATAATCATATATATTTATGTGAATATAATCATACATATTTATCATATGTATATATATATACACATACACACACACATATCGACACACATATGTATTTTATGAGCTTTTAAAAATGTGATGGCATTACAGATTGAGCATCCCTTGTCTGAAATCCTGTGTGCTTCAAAATCTGAAACTTTATGAACACTGATAAAATTCCACAAGTAGAACATTCCCACCTGTCTTCATGTGATGGGTTGCAGACAAAACAAGGGTGAAAAAACAAACAAACGAAAGAAAAAAAAAACCTCAGGCATGCTAACAATGTTGTATAAAATTACCTTCAGGCTATGAGTATGAGGTATGTATGAAACACGAATTAATTTCATATTTAGACTTGAGTCACATTCCCAAGATATTATCTGTATGCAAATATTCCAAAATCTTTTTTAAAATAAAATCTGAAACACTTCTGGTTCCAAATATTTTGAATAAGGGACACTCAACCTATATACCCATTTTTCTACATGTTGCATTTCTTACTCAATATATCATAGAAATACCTTCAAATTAATGATATAGCTATTCATTTCAATGGCTGCCGGGTGGGGATATAGCATGATTTATTCAACTATTCCCTGCTAAATGGGCACTCTCTTTGTTGTGGGTGTTTGCCTTGATGATCAGTGCTGCAGTAAGTAACCTTCAAAGGCGAGCATTCTTTGCATGAGATCAATTCCCAGGAATGAACTCGCTTTGTTTAAAGCACCCATAGGTATCTCTAGATTCCTTTGCAAAGAGGCCGCAATGTTTGTTTCCACTCCAATCTCTCCACTTGGGATTGGTGCTTTAGTTAGCTTTTCATCATTGTAACCAAAGAACAATTTAGAGGAGGGAAAGTTGATTTGGGACACACAGTTTCAGAGGTCTCAGTCTAGAGCCAACTGTATTGTTCTGGACCCAAGATGAGGTAACACATCATAAGGGAAGAGCCCCAAGAAGGAGAGCTGCTCACCTCATGGCAGGGTCAGGAAGCAGAGAGAGGGGGAAGAAGGAAGGGGACACAGGGAAGAGTCACCTTTCCAGGGAACATCCCAGTGATCCACTTCCTCTAGCCATACCTCACCTGCCTACAGTTACCAACCAGTTAGATAAGGTTATAGTTCTCACAAACCAATCATTAATGTATCATGCAAGATTTTAGGGGACACTTCATATCTAAACCATAACACTGCATCCCTGGCTCTCAAAGTCTGTACCCCTCTCACAATGCAAAATGTGTTTAGTCCCTCTCCATGAGTCCCATAGTCTTCACAGTTCCAGCCTTGCCCAAAAGTCCAAGCCCAAAGTCTCTTCTGAGAGACAATAAAAACTCTTGACCTTGAACCCCTTGAAAACCAAAAACAAGTTACACATATCCAATATACAGTGACACAAAAATTCCCATTCCAAATGGGAGAAATAGGGGCATAGAAAGAAGGGATGGGGCCGAGGAAAGACCTAAACCCAGTCAGGCAAACAGGTCCCTTAATTCCTTGTAAGCGTCTAGGACACTTGGCTGTGAGGTGTTATTTCCAAAGGGCTTTGACAGCCCACCCCTTTGGCCTTGCTGGTTGCAGAGCGAAGGGACTCTCTTTTAGTCTGAGTCTCTATGCAGCCAGCAGCTTCTCTCAGCAAATAGTCCATGGTCCACATTAGTAGCATCTCTTAATTACTGGTGTCTCCATTCCAGCTTCGGCTTTACCTTTGCAACTTCACAAATCACCCTCCTGGGGGCAGCCTAAAAGGACTCCACCTACCTACACTTTGGCTGACTTCCCAGGCCTCCCTTTGAAATCTCAGTGGAAGCTTCCATGATCCCTTAACTTGAGCATCCCGCATTCCTGCAGAACCAACATCATGTGAATGATGACAAGGTTTGCTGCCAGCTCACACAATGCCTGGGCCCCTGGGAATCATGTCTGTAGTTTCTTCTGAGTATGTGGCTCAGTATGAACAACTTCCTAGGACCCTCTTTGCAAGAAGGGCTCCCCCACAATCTCTTCTCAAAATAATTTTTCCTTCTACATCCTGGAACCTGAAGTAGGTATGGTCCTGCAAATTCCTTAAAAAGGTGCCCTTGAGTTGGCTTTCCAATTGTCTCTGTACAAAGTACTTAGCATCTCTTTAGGAACTATAATCTCTTTAAACACACCTTCTGTGGCCCCAGCTTTACATCCACTCTTCTGGCCAAATTGCAAATTGTAAAATCCTTTTATCTCTATCTCTTGCTCCTAATTCTCACATGAAACCTGGCTAAAAGCTGCCAACAACATCCATGCCACTGAGTGAATGTGGTGCTGCCTTGAAATTTCCTCCCCCAGATTAATTAGTCCATCATTTTAAAATTAAGATTCATACAAAGTCTCCAAACATAGGAAAAATGTAGTCCAGTTTATTTGCCAGAAGATAATACAAGTAATCTCTAATTCAGTTCCCAACAGAGTTCTCATTTTCTTCTGAAACCTCATGAGCACAGTCTATATTCCTAGAAGCATTCTGATCTTCTGAGCTCCCACCAAAGTCACCCACCAAGCCCCACTTACAAAAATCTGCATCTCTATAATCTTTTCAAAATTCTTCCTGCAAACAAACTCCAAAGGCTTCTGAGTCCCATGGTGAGATTAGTCACAGCAAGGACCCTCCTCCTCAGTAAACCAACTTCTGTTTTAGTTAGATTTTCATCACTGTGTCCAAAATACCTAGCAAGAACAACTAAAGGAGGGAAAGTTTATTTGGGGCTCATGGTTTTAGAGGTCTCAGTCCACAGGTGGCCAACTCCATTGCTCAGAGCCCAAGGTGAGGCAGCACATCATGGGGGAAGGGCCCAGGGGAGGAAAGCTGCTCATCTCATGGCAGGGTCAGGAAGCAGAGGGGTCAGGGAAGGAACCACAGGGAAGATGCACCCTTCCAGTGCACACCAGTGACCCACCTCCTCCAGCCTCTCCCCACTGCCTGTAGTTACTACCCATTTAATCCATTCAAACTAAGATGAACTAAGATTGTGAGATTATAGCTCTCACAATCCAATCATTTTACCTCTAAACATTGTGTATTAACACAAGAGCTTTGGGAGGACACCTCATATCCAATTGGTATTATCCCTGTCTAAAATTTTCATCTCCTTGATGGGTCTAAAGTATCATCTCAATATTATTTAAAAGTGTTATCACTAGACTAGCTTAAAACCCTGCTTTATGCTGCAGTAATATTTCATAATTTCCTTTGGAAAGATCTAAGTTGTTGAGTTTTTTCTTCCTTGGGGAAGGTAACTTTTTGGAGCAGTGACCATGTCTCTTTGGTTAAACAGTTTCCCCCTTGCCTGCCACCAGGGACTGATTCATAGTAGGTACTTAACATCTGCTTGTTAATGGTTGAATGAATCAACAATTGAATGAATGAATGAATGTCACCTGGCATTTCAATCTTTCAATTCCAGATTCTCAATAGTTTGGCCTTGCTTTAACTAGAAAATAATTACATAAGCCCATGGTCAGTTAAAGTACAGTTGTGGAATCAACCCTGTAGACCAATGTTTCTCAAACTTTAATGCATCAGTCATCTGTAGGATTAAAAAAAAAATTACTGGGGACTATCCCCAGAATTTCTTAGGTTCAGTTTGGGATCAGATAAATTTACATTCTAACAAATTTCCAGGTGATGTTGCTGTTCCTGGTGGTCTGGGGACTCATACTCTGTGAACTACGATTATAGAAAAACAGACTAGGAATTCGAAGGGGCAGTTTTTAGAAAAAAAAAATGCAAATGGATCTTAAGCATATGAAAGGATGATCGACCCTACTCATAATAAGAAAAAATGTAAAATGAAACTACAATGGACTACACAATATTATACTTGAACACAAAATACAGAAGTTTGACCACATACTGCATTTGTGAGGCTTCCTGGAAACAGGCATTCTCATACATGTCTGGTGGGAATTTAACATGGTACAACTCTTATGAAGAGGAAGTTGGCAGTAGCTAACAAAATCCCATGTACATTTATTCTTTGACTTAGTAGTCCCTGTCCTAGGACTCTCTCCCAAAGGTAGAGGGGCAAAGATGCAGTGCACAAAGTGATTCAGGGCAGCACTGTTTAGAATAGCAAAAGACTCAAGTACCCATGACTGGGGAGGTGGATAAGTTGTGATCCGTCCCCAGGGTGCAGTACTTGCAGCTGTTAGGTGGATGGGAAAATAGCTCCATTTACCTCCCCAAAGTGATTTCCAGGACATACCATTAGGGGATAAATGTAAAGTGGAGGAAAGTGTGCATGGTAGGCTACCTTTTATCTAACAATTGGGACATTTTATGTTATCTATGCACCTATTATAAGGGTAAAACTATGTAAAAAAAAGTTGCAATTTTTTAAAACTTATTACCCATAGGGGAAAAGAAAGATGAGGAGGAGGGAAGAGGGTTAGAGGCTAATAATAATCTTTGAATCAACCTTATTTTATAGATCTGACTTTGAAACCACATAATGTTTTACGTAATTATATATTCACATTGAACTTTAAAAGATGATATCTAAAATAACAAAAATGACATTAAACAGATGAAAGTAATATGTACCCTATTGGTGAGATGACTACACTAAGAAGAACTATCCAAGTAACTTTAAAATCCAGTAATTTGATGTTCATCTCCAGTAGTACCTACCCTGGGTTCAGAAAGTATTGCAACAAAAATCCTAAACTGTTTTAAGTTATTATAATATTGGTGGTAGTGTCAGTATTGTGGTTCTGCATCTGCTGGTATTCTGAATTTCTGTATCATGGAATAAATATGATACAAGTATTATGGGATGAGATATGAACTCATCTGAAATTTATCTTTTAAAAAAAATCTCAATTCTGACCACTGGAAAGTTATAAACAATGACTGAACCACAGGTAGGGAGCACCCCTAGTACACAAATTGTCATCTCTAAATTCATTTCCCATTCATGGGACACAGGGGTCCTTGAAGAAATGACTAGTTCCAGGCTTAGGACAGGAAATGTTGTTGTTCTATCTTTATTGATTCAGTGACCAGATAACTGAGTATAATGCTGGCAGGTAGAATGTTCTGGAGATAGAGAGATAAATGAGACATGATTCCTGTCTCCCAAAGTTGGTGGTGGAGAAGCACAAAGACACAATTGCTTAAAACATTGTAGATATGTGTTGTAGTGAGCTATTATATTGCCTAACATGTGGAGGGCCTGTTAAGGATGGCTAACAGCTTCCTCACTCAGACAACTGGATGGTGATGCTGCCCTTAATTACCAGACTGAAAGCAAAAGGACACGTTTAGAGAAACGCTGGTAAATCTGATTTTGGATGAGATGAAACTGTCCAGAAAGAACAGGAAGTAGGCAGCCTGCAGCTCTAAGGAAGTTGGAGATCTAGATCTGGAACTTCTAGGCCATTCTACTCACTCGCGCTGGGAGCTGAAGCAATGGCTTTTTATGTGAATTTGCCTAGGAAAGAACAAAGGAAGGGCGGATCTGAAGGCAGTTACCTCGGGATCGCCAAAATGGGAGAACCAGGCAGACAAAGCCCTCCTGCAGGAAGAAGAGCTTTCAGAGGACCAAATGCAAACCAGGAGTGGAGGCCCATTATTGATGAATGGGAAAGGTGAAGGAAGGAAAACAGGGGGGGCGGGGTGGGGGGATTACTTAAAGGGAAAGCACAGATACAGATGAAGGCAGTCCCGGGATTTAGAAGGTGTGGCACTTAGCTTTGTGTTTAGAAGAACCAAGGAGGAGGGGGCCAAGGTGAAGAAGGGGAGCCAGGCCTGTTAGGTATGGGGGAGGGGCGAGGAGGAGACTGGGGGTCCCAGCATGGAGCTGGGTGAGGGGCTGGTGCAGGAAAGGACCTGCACTTCTTCTCTTTGTCCACCCCACAAGGCTCCACTTGACTTTGGAGGTGGGTCTGAAGGAGTTTTGACACCTTGTTTTCTGACCCTGCGTTCCCTGCCGGTTGGGAAGTGAAGACAACAGAACACCAGTGCACCCCCCAGGGGCCCAGCCAAACCAAGGAGTAGCATCTATTATTATCACAGCCTCTGCTTTTTAAGAGGACAGGCTCAGAGATTGCAGCAAAGCCAAGTCCTCTCTTCCTTCTAAGGGTTGCGGTGTGTCAGCACTGCTAGACTGACTTGCATGTGATAAAATAAATCCAGTTGTTACCAGTCTTTCACAAAACTGGAAAAAAAAAAAAAAAAAGGTTTTCCTGTGTTTCTACAGCAAATTGAAAGACCTTTTCTTTTCCAACCATATGGTTGTAAAAGATGTTGTCACTGGAGCCCAGGGGCTTGCTGGAGCTCCAGTAATTAAAGCACATGATATGAACTTTTTAATTTTTATAGGCAGGAGATCAAACATCCTTTCCCAGGGCAGGTCAAGTGTGGACTGGAGGCAGGGTGGTCAGTGTGCGGCACTCCCCCTGGAGCCTGGGTGGGCCCCCCCGGCTCCACCCATCCTAGCCATTGGACCTGCCGTAAACTCTTCAAATTTCTCAATTGGTTTAAAAACAAAAAGGGGGAATAGTAGCACACACTTCATGGGATTAATATTTTGAAAATTAATAGAAATGAAAAGACATAAAACATGGCATATATTTAATAAGTGCTCTCTGAGTCTTACGTAGTCTGAGAGGGCTAATTAGAATGTGAAGAAATTTTAGGGGTCATGGGTTCTTTCCAGTCTCTGAGAGGCAGAAGAAGGCCTTTTTTGAAAACTACTAGGTATTCACTGAAATTGGTCTTCCTTTCCTTGTTTTGCCTACACTTTGTCCTAACCATGAATAATCTGCCCTTTCCCCCTGAACTAACTTCCTTCCTCAAAAACACGCATTCACTAGTGCAGAGTAAACCCATATTGCAATCCATAATGCATGCATGGTCCCAAATGCTTTCAATTAAAATGGTCTGCACATTTCCAAAGCTAGGAGAGGGGAAAAAGTGAAAATCCCAAAAGCCCTTTCTCTAAGTGATTATTATTGCTGCTTTTTGTCCATAAGTCCTTTATATTTACCTACTTCTTTAAAAGGTACCTAAAGCCAGGCACGGTGGTGCACACCTGTAATCCCAGCGGCTCAGGAGGCTGAGATAGGAGGACTGAGAGTTCAAAGCCAGCCTCAGCAAAAGCTTGGCGCTAAGCAACTCAGTGAGATTCTGTCTCTAAATAAAATACAAAATTGGGCTGAGGATGTGGCTCAGTGGTCAAGTGCCCCTGAGTTCAATCCCCAGTACCAAAAAAAGATAGCTAAATTTCCTGTTTTGTGTTCCCTTCATGTTGGGAGTTCTCTGAAAACAGGCAGCATCATAGTGACTTTTTCTTGTAGGTCCCTGTTAGGAACATGCCTTATCCCTCGTATCTGACCTGGCTATGGTCTGAATGTTTGTGTTCCACAAAAACTCATTATGTTGAAACCTAATCTCCAAGGTGTGGTATTAAGAGGGGAGGACTTTGGAATGTGTTTAGGTCATGAGGGCAGAGCCTTCATCAATGATGTTAGTGCCCTTAAGAAACTGGCCTAAGGGAGCTTCTTCACCTCTTGCCTTGTGGAAACACATAGAAGGGCTGTCTGTGAGGCCCTCACTGGACACTGAACCTGTTGGCACCTTTTCTTAGACTTCTCAGCCTCCAGAATTGTGAGAAATAAATTTTGTTTATAAATTACCCAGTCTCAGGTGTTTTGTTATAGTAGCCCAAATAGGCCAATACCGGCCCCCCTCTCCCTATACAACCCCATTGCTCCTTCTTGTTGACATTTATCTTTTCTTTAGGTCTTAGCCTAATTTTCTTTCTCAAGGGACCTCCCCCTTTCATAGCTCTTCTCACTGGTATAATTGTCTAAGGATTTCTGTGTCTGAAATCTCTCTGCCCCTGATCCTTACAGTATGCCTGTCTTTCTTCTCCCCCAAACTCAGCACCAACAGGGTGCTCAGCACAGAGCAGGCTCTCAGCAAATACCTGTTGAATGAATAGAAGTCACAGTTCCCCTAAAGGCTTGGGAAGCACAGATCACAATGTGTGCTCAGAAAATACTTGTGAGTTGCCACAGGTGGTTGCATAATGAAGCATCAAGACCACCCAGTTACCTAGGGCAAGTGAGAGACGTGCCTTTTACCTTTTTTGCTAGTACAGGCTCTAGCAGATACCCCTAGAACACACCTGCTCTGAGCCTCTGGGGACTACCGCAGGGAGATTGGCTTCTCACGCACCACTGATTGCAAATTAGAAGGCCCCTAGGTACCCACAGCTGGCAGCTGCCTCTTTCCTCCTCTGGGGTCTGCACTGAGGGAGTGGAGCATAGCAGAGTGTGTGAATTTACTCAGAAATTTAACTTCAGTGTTCCACAGGCTCTGCCTTTGATTTCCACAAGGCATAAAACTTTTTATACATTAATCTATCGTTGACTTGAACGGGGAGGAGCTAGGTACTTTAGAATAAGGATTATAACACCCCAGATGCCCTAGGCAGAGGACCCCACTCCAGCCACTGTGTCAGCACCTGGCTGTGGCCCCTGTGAACGCTGCAGCTGGTTCACAGACTCCTTGGCTTCAGTCCCACCAACCTTGTGAGGTTCCAGGGCTGCCTGTGTTGTCTTTTCTCCAACACAGGAGACCGAGATGCACCAGGAGATTTTGTTTTGATGCACAGGTGGGGTGAGGAAGGGGACACAGACATCACCTAAAAAAACAGAGAACATGGAATTATCAGAGCAGGATGTGGGGTGGGAAAAGCAAAGTAGAAAGCTCATTTGAAAATTATCTCCAGAAATGATTGTTTTGGTTTCAGTTCTTATGAGAAATTTTAAATTAACAGACATGATATTGAGGTATTGAAAACTATTTTTTCTGCTTTTGTTAAACATCGGTTACACTTTGAGAAGTGTCTTCTGATTTTCTATATAAATATTTTTAAAAACTTGCCCAGTGTGGTGGTGCATGCCTGTAATCCCAGGGGCATGGGAGGCTGAGGCAGGAGGATTGTGAGTTCAAAGCCAGCCTCAGCAACTTAGTGAGGTCCTAAGCAACTTAGCAAGATCCTGTCTCTAAATAAAATATAAAAAGGGAGTGGGGACATGGCCCAGTGGTTAAGGACACCTGGGTTCAATCCCCAGTACTCCCCGCCCCGAAAAAAAAAAGAAAGAAAACTTACTTTTTTAATTAAATTTTTAAGGACTTTCAAACTGCTAAAATACTTAAACTGAGAACATTTTAACATACATACATACATACATACATACATACATACATACATACATAAAATGAGTTCAAGTTATTCTTTTCTAAGTCTAATGCAACTCTAAGACCTCTTTGCATTTCAAGATCATTGTTGTTGAAAAGTAAATTTTATTACAGAATTTTAGTGTTTTATGTATTCCAAGGGTTTGAAATTCTAATTTAAATTAAATCTAGTTTCATGGTACTTCGTTCTGCCATCAGGCAAACTAAACAGCAGACGTTAGGCATGCAGATTACAGTTAAACCCCAAATAATTGGATTTCTTGGGTCTGAGAAGTATTTCAGGTATTTTAATTACTTAGATAACACACCGTTTTGTTGTTTTAACCCCTAGTTGGAAGCATTTCTATTTTTTCCCTTTTGTTTTCGTTTTCATCTTTTGTAGTGCAGGGGATGGAAGCCAGGGCCTTGCACAAGCTAGGCAAGTGTTCTACCACTGAGCTTCACACCCAGCCCCGGAAACATTTCTAACCTGTGATTCTTTGCTTGCATCCCTTGGCGATTCCAAGTTAATGATGCTGAGCTCCAGTGTCTCAGTGTCATCTGCTCAATGACTGCCATCCATTATTGGAGATTCAACATGTACCAGCAACAGGACAGACCCAGGCTGTTTCCTTTAACCTAGATTTCTAATGTGAGTTTTTTGCAGGTTTTTTTTTTTCCTAGTTCACTCATTCAGCAAACATCTGCTTGCTTCTGCTTGCTTTAAGGCACAGGCATCTAAGGATAATTAGAACAACCCTTGCCCTTGAGGGACTCACAATAAGGTAAATGGATTGGTAACCTAATAATTAGAGTGAGAGTTAGAGGCCTATAATCCTATTATCTGGATTCCAGTTCATTCTAGAAGACCAAAAATTCATAGTAAGATGGGATAAGAAAAGAATGAACTGAGAATGCTTAAACTTAATAGGTTTTATTGATGACTTACTTAATCATTTTTTATTTATTATTTCTTAATTCACATTGTAATTTATTTGTCATTTGCTCACTTTCTGATTTCAGGAAAGATCCAGGGTAGTTTACAGACAAGGGCCTAGAATAACAGGCACGGGGCTAAACATGCAAATTTAAAAAAAGAGAAAAGTGTGATAAAACTAAGTTCAGCGTTTCCTGACTGCAAGGGCAAAATAAGAGACATAGTCAGGAGGAAAGTGCCTATATTTCATCAAAAGAGAAAAACTTATTTCCTAGCACAAATTTTTAAGATCTTCATTTTTGGAATTTTAAAGAATTACATTGAACAACATAACTGACCATGAATTAAATGTTTCTGATAATAATTAGAAAATAGTTTAAAATTTTGGAATAGAGAGCCCCTTTTAAGCAAGACAGAAAACATTTTTAAAATGACAGAATTTTAACTTACATAAAAATTAAAAGTTTCTACTATTAAAGTCATCTAGCATTGAAAAGAATGCTAAGCTGGGCTGGGGTTGTGGCTCAATGATAGAGTGCTTGTCTCATATGTGTGAGGCACTGAGTTCAATCCTTAGCATCACATAAATATAAATAAATAAATTAATTAATTAAATAAAGGTATTGTGTTCATCTACAACTAAAACATATTTTTAAAAAAGAATGATAAATTGAGAGATGTGGCTGCATTACTGTAGTGTGCTGATTTTAAGTCCTTTGAGTATAAACCAAGGAGTGACATAGCTGGGTCAAATGGTGGTTCCATTCCTAGTTTTCTGAGCAATCTCCATACTGCTTTCCATAGTGGTTGTACCAATTTGCAGTCCCACCAGCAATGTATAAGTGTGCCTTTTCCCCCACATTCTCGCCAACATTTATTGTTGCCTGTATTCTTGATGATTGCCATTCTGACAGGAGTGAGATGAAATCTTAGTGTAGTTTTGATTTGCATTTCTCTAATTGCTAGAGATGTTGAACACTTTTTCATATATTTGTGGATCAATTGTATTTCTTCTTCTGGGAAGTGAGAACTCTCACTTTTGAACTATGTTCTTCTATCTTGACAGAATTTTTCCAAACATGTTTTCATTTTTGTGATAAAATACATAAAAGCAACTGAATAAAAAATAGGATAGTGATTTTTTTCTGAGAAAAAAATCACAAAGAATACAGAAAAATGATACAATTAACAAAAATCTAAAAATCTCTGAGTCCATTAAATAGCCACAGTGTGTATTGACATATTTCCTTCCAGTCTTTTCTCTATATGCATGTGGATTTTTCATACTTAATTTGGTGCTTTGTATATAGCTCTGTATCCTTTTTTTATACTTAACATTATAACCAAGAATTTTCCAATATCATGATAAGTATGGAAAAATGTTATTATTATGTTATAATAAGTTTATATTGATTAACCATAATTTATAGGATTGTTGACCTACAGAACTGTCTATGTCTTCAGTATTTTAATTGTTCTCAATGTTTTACTATCCTGGAGCATTTATTTTGCAAAAACATATTTTGGGGGAGTTCATCAAGACTACCCTCAGCTTTGATGACTTCCCTAGAAGAGTTCATAGGACTCAGAAGTCGTTGTCTTTATTATTATGGCAGCAAAAGAATCTAGAGTAACATCAGTAAAGGGGAAAAGCTCGTGGGGCAAGATTCAAATGAAAGCAGGTGCAAGTTTCCAAAAGTCTCCCACAGTGGACTGCACAGCTGTGCTTCAACAATGACCTGTAACAGCATGAATAAAGTCTTGCCATTGAGAGGTGTTCATCCAAGCCTGTTTGTCTAGGGTTGTATTACAGACCAGTCACCCAGACATGCAGCACCTATTCCGTGTATGAACTATGTAGGCAAATTGCTACAGCATTGGCTCAGGTTTGATCAGTCAGAATATTCTAAGAGCTCAGCTCCCGGGAACTGACCAATGGCCAGTCATGAAACGGGCCTTTTGGGGAGCATGCAGGCTTTGAATAATACAGGCCTGCTGGTTTATCCCTTCCCCACAAACATACTGATGTACAAGTTTCCCTGTATGTTCCCAGGCTAAATTTCTAAAAGAGGAAATACCAAGTTACATTGACATGAGGCTTTAAAAATAGTAAATATTTTGACCATGGCTATTTCTTATAGCAAAAGTCAAATCAGTGATACGATAGTAAATAATAGTTGTGTGAAAAGATTTATTATGGAAGCTAGACTAATATAATCTAGAAGTCTCCCTGTTATGAAATCTGACTTATAAGCCAGAGATTAGAGAACTTACAGAAGTAAATGGTCAACATGTGAGTACAACTGACCCTCTAAAGTGATAATTTTCTCAGTTCAATTTATGATGGTAAATTTGTCTAAACTGTGATATTATGTGTTGATAACTGAAATAATGTTATAAAATGCATAAAATAACATCATTTTGTTAAGTCGTTTTTTTCTCTTTTTTTAAATTTATTTACTAGAAATTTTCTTTGTACCATGCAATATGCTTAGGGGTTTATATCCTCTACCTGATTTGATCCTAGAGGAAACTGAGGTTTAGAGAAATTAAGTAACTCCCCCCAAATCATGCAACTTCTCTGTGGCAGAGAAAAATCAACCTAGGTCTGTCTGACTTTAAAACTTACAGACCTAACCTCTGTGCTCTGCTGCTTGATATCCTTAGATGGAGACCAGTTAATAAATGAATCTTAGTTATTTAGTTCTGCTGCTTAGTTATGTCACATATGTTTTCCCAGATCGTGTGCAACAACTCTGTGATCCTTCCATACCCCTCTTTCCCAGGGTTTCAGATGCAGGATGAGAACTAATGCATTGTATTATACATGTTTGCAGGTGGAAATATGATCCACTCTTTGTGTGTGGGGGCTGGGATACTGAGGATTGAACCCAGGGGTGCTTTCCTACTGAGCTAATTTCCCACCCCTTTTTAATTTTTTTATTCTGAGACAGGATTTCTCTAGGTTGCTAGGGCCTTGTTAAGTTGCTGGGGCTGGCCTTGAATTTGTGATCCTCCTGCCTCAGTCTCCAGTTTCTCTGGGATTACAGTTGTGTGCCACTGTACCCAGTTTGACCCACTCCCTTAATGTCTTCTATAAGTCAATGATCATTACCTCATTGACATCAACATGATGTCAAACGGAGGTGTAGTGGGTTTAGTGCTAATGATAATACACACACACACACACACACACACACACACACCAACTGCCCTATCCATAGCTGTGGAAATGGGGGGTTTACAAGCCTTTCAAATACTTAGCGGGTCTTTCAGTGATTTCGAACTTCCGTTATTCACATGTCAAATATAAAATCTCTGCAGTGCATTCATTGATCCATACAATTGTACACAAATAATTGGGCTTTACCCCTTGACTCCTCTAACTGGTTTATACTATTGTAGCAAGTAAGGAAATATTTTCAGTTGAAAATATTGATCTGGAGATAGATTACTTCCTGGACAATAGGTCCTTTGATTCTATTATGTTAGCATGAAAATAGAACTCCTTTATTCAGTCCAGGGTATGGAAGGACTTCCCCTGGTCTTATAGAGAAGGAACAGCTGGTGTCTTATTACTTGGATTCCTCCTACCTAATGAAAAAAAAAGAGATCTGCAGCAATCATGAGGCTGCTAATCTGTGGACTACAGAAACTCTACTTGGATCATGAAGATTAATTTTTCTTCTTTAAAGACAGGTTGTTATCTCCAGTTAAATTCTACAAATTTAAGTATTACAAGGCACACTATAATTTTCAAAATGTAAGTAGCTTGTCACCATTATCAAGCTGTTCTGGAGCTGCCCGTGAAAGTTCTCCCCACCCTCTCCTCCACGCTACTCACAAATGACCTCCCCTATCTGAGCATACTTTTAATGAAGAAACCGAGAAAGATTTTTCTGGAAAGAAAAATATTCAGATTTAGAAAAAGACAGGGCAAGCAAAAGGGTCACTTGACTGCTATTGGAATCTTGATTGGAGATGATGAGGGGGTTGCTCTTATTATAATCGAAGTTGCTTTAACATACATAGCTCCGAGAGCAGGTTATTTTCTGATAATGAAAGAATAATGGCGTCTTACCCCCATGGAAGTTCCTTTTGACTCAGAAGTTTTCAGAAGCATCCCAGGAGTGAGACCAGGAGGAGGCAAGTTCAAAACAATTAGGTTGCCCTGGGCTCTTCGTGAGATGGTGTTATTGCTTGCTGTTGACTATTCTCCCTGAGGCTGGGTCTGAATTGCTATGGTATCCTGGACTTATTTGTCATTGCAAAGCCAACAGGGAAACTACCGATCAGTTTGGGGATAGAGGAGGTTGGAGGAAAACAAAGGTGTTTAAAAAAGAATCTTTGTAGGAGAAAAATGAGGGCAATAAATATGAGACCCATCCCTTTGCATGAGGACGGAGATATGAAGATGAGATGGGGATGATGTATGCAGTGTCTGGTGAGCGAAGCTGTCCACTTTATCATTAAGAGAGCATCTGAGGGGGCATGCAGGACGGCCCATTTGCTGTCCTGTCTGGCCACTCTAAGGAAGGCCAGGAGGCGCTGTGGATCAGAAGCCAAAGACCCTCTGACATCTCAGGGAGTGAGGATAGCTGCAGGTTTGGATTTGTCCATCCATCCATCCATTCATTCATTCAACAATTATGTATTGAACACCTTCTTTGAGTTGAGCATCATGCTAAATATCTGAGGGGATGGCAAAGCATGAGATGGACACAGTCCTTGTCCCAGTGGAGCTGATGGAACGTCAGGAACGAGAAACATAAATTCGTGCTTACACACCTGATTATTTTATTGAAGTCATGCTAAATGCTGTGAAGTCATGCATACAATGAGATCTGATCAGAGTGCACAAAGCCCACAGGTGGAAACCTCAAGTTTCGATAGAAGCTGCCAGACAGTGATGGTGGGGAACAGCATTCTATGCATGTGAATGCCAAGAATTCCCTCTTTGTAAAGTTAGAGGCTTTCCAAGCTTTCCCCTTCAAATCTTGGACTAGGCCTGCTAACAATTAAATATGTGATAATTTGTATATATGTACTGTCTCGTTCTTCGTCCAATTCTTATGAGGGAGCATGAAAGCTACAAAATGGTCAAAAGACAGAGAGCAGGAAAAATAATTACGCAGAAATTTCACAGCAGCTTCATCAGTCTCTAATTTTACTAGTAGGTCCTGTAAAATTCAATGAGATCGTTTGATGATTTTAGGGTCCTCAAATTTAAAACCCTGATAACCTTATCCTCTATTACCAGGTTAGTGGCCCAGCACGCAACTTAGTTGTAATAATTGAAATGCCCCAGAAAGATCCAAGTAAGAGAAAAGGTTATGCCTTTCCAATACTTTTATTGATACACCAGCAAGAATAACGTTTTAGATCATTTGAGAAGCATATAGGACATACCCAGACTGCATAGTGCCATATAAGTCTGTAACTTGCCTTGATATTAAACCACCTTCAGGCTGCTGTGAAACCTTTTATTTTGTAGAGACTCTTCAAAAGTAGGGCAGTAAGCTCCTAACTCTTATTTAAGAGGTTCTACATGTATTCTATCTGAAAGGTTATACACCTGGTATGTTGCCCAGTCTCTTTGTCATCCTGAGGAGCTGTGGGAGCTAGTCCAGCAGTAATTAATGCAAACGGTCTTTTGGAGCTGTGTTTTCCATTGTGATTTCTGACACTTGTATGTTTCAGAAATCTGCCTACTGAGTTGTAAATGCATTGTTATGGAAATTACCCCACAGTGCTGGCCCTATCTCTTAGTATGATGAACCTGCAACTTTTAATTACCTGTCATTGTCTTAAAGCCTTGCATTTCTTTTTAGACTTATATGTTCTTCTTCCTGTATTGCATTGATGAAATACCGAATATTGGCAATAGTATTTGAAATACTTGGAGGTCTAGAAAAGCATGCTACTATAATAAAAAGGAGACAAATTCCAGTTACCCATCTTATAAGAGAACTTGGAAAGAAAAACATATTTCCCAGGTATTGCATTGCCTTCACATTGTTCATCTTTAATCCGTCCATCAGTCATCAGCCTTCAGTTGGACTAAGAACCACATTGGACCCCACACTTTGCTAATCAATCATCCAACCAGCCTGCTGATATGAGTAGAAAGTCTTCAAATTCAGCCTCTGAACATCTGGTGGAGGTCTTTTATCTTTCTAAATGAACATCTGGTCCTGTTACTACCTTGCTTAGGATCCTTTGGTGTCTCTCCATTGCCTTCAGGTACAAATCCAAACCCTGAGCGTGCTTGCCTCTCACCCACCACTTGCCTTCTCTCCTGCCATGGCACCTCCTTGAACCTGCGGTTCCTTCAATAAGCCAAGTTATGGTATGCCTCTGTGCCATCCTTGCTCACTCTATTCCTTTAGTCCCTCTTAAGCCTTTCTCCTTCTTTTCTATTCCCAACCACTACCCCACCCTCTGATGCCCATTCAAGATGACCACATAATGGCTGCATAGCCATGATGATTCCTTTGCTAGCCAAGCACGTGGCCATCTTGAGGACCACCATCATCCTGAGCATGGTCCCTATAGTTCATAACACTATAACATGTAAGGTCTGCTGTAAGGGCTGCCTTACCCTCTTCTTAAATGTAATAGTAACACCATTTTCAGAGATGAGGAATTTGTGGATTTCCCAGAGTCAGAGTAACTGACTATTGCCGTTTAGATGAGGTGTCCCCCAAATGCTCACGTGTGAGACAATGCAAGAAGGTTTAGAGGGCAAAGTTTGGCTCACGAAAGCCTTAACCCAATCAGTGAATTAATCACCTGATAGGATTAATTGAGTGGTAGTTGAAGGCGGGTGGGGTGTGGCTGGAGGAGGTGGGGTATTGGGGATATGGCTTTGGGGTATATATTTGTATTTGGCAAGGGAAGATCTCTCTCTGCTTCCTGGTCATCAAGTGAGCTGCTTCCCTCCACCACACTCTTCCACCATGTTGTTGTGCCTCACCTTGCGCTCCAAGGAATGGAGCCTGCTGTCTATGGATTGAGACCTCTGAAACCATGAGCCCCCAAATAGTCCTCCTCTACTGTTGTTCGGGTCAGGTCCTTTAGTCACAGCAGTGAAAAAGCTGACTAGAACACTGACCCAAGCTTGCAGTGAGGTCTCTCTTTTCCCTAACTCTCTCCTCTTTTAAACATACCACATTCATTTACCTATTGAAATATCTGCTGATGAATAAGAAATTGGCCCTGACTTATGACTGCTGACCATGACATTGACTTCAGACTCCAGAATATATAATATCATGAAAATGTTAATTAGAATTTCTTTTCAAAAGAAAGCCACTTTTTTTTTGGAAAGTGCTTAATGTGGAAGACAAGACCCTAGATGATGTAATTAGAATTATTCCTTCATCCGGTAAATCAATATAATTTGTCTGGAGCCATGTGTTACAGCATTACTCTGTGGTCCACCACAATAGCCCAGACATCATACTGAACATCAGAAGATGGCACATGACCTCAGAGATAGGACCCTGAAATACAGGGTCCCCTGACCTAAAAGAGCTCTGACTGCTTTGAACAGTCTGCACATCAGGGAAGATAAGTGGCATGAATAAGCATGGAGTGCCTAAGTAATCTGTATATGCAACTTAAAGCAATGTGACAACACCATTCTGGGTGTCTGAGCTGGGATAATGGGATAAATAGCCTTAAACAGGCCAAACTGATATGGTGGCTCCTTGAGGAGCAGCTATAATAACAATAATGGCCAGCATTTAATAAGAACTTTCTATGTCCATCATCTCATTGGGTCCTCACATATATACCCATGATTCATGGGTACTATATTAACCTTATTTTATAGATTAAGAAACTTTGGATTAGAGGATCAGGTGATTTGCCCAAGGTATCAAAACTTGGAGATTGCAGCGCTGGATTTAAGCTCAGGCATCTGACTGCAAAGTGGTATCTACCTGCACAGTGTCCTTTCCCATAGCCCGGATCAAGGGAATTCTGATGGTTTCTCAGAATTCACCCAGCAGAGCATGAACAGCACTTTTATGCCTTTAACTTGGGGAAAAGTGGCCCATTATAAGCCCTCTTTATTTTCAATTGGCTGTAGCTTTTTTAAAAGTCACTTTGAACACATTTCTGTTTTCTAATAACTGTTTGAAAGAAGGGAACAAACTTATAAAAAAGTCACAGTGAATTGTTAGTTTCTATCATGTAGAATTGAATAGCAGAGGTAATAGGGAGTAAGCTTTGAAATGAGACCCAGATTCTAATCACAGTTGAACCACTAATAGCTATATGACCTTGATTCAATTACTTAACTTCTCTGACCCTCAGATTCCTCATTAGAGAAAGGAGAATAACAGCAACCTCATTTAGTAGTGATTGAATATACTAGCACCATGCTTAAATCCATAGGTTCTGTCTTAGTCCATTAGGACTGCTATCACAAATTCCATAGACTGACTGGCTTACAAATAGCTAGCATTTATTTCTCACAGTTCTGGAGGTGGGGAAGTTCACAGTCAAAGTACTGGAAGACTCTGGTGAGCGTCTGATGCTTCATACATGGTGCCTTCTTGCTGCAGCCTCACTTGGCGGGAGGGGTGAGCAGTGCTCTTGACCTATTTTATCAGGACCTAATCCTGTTCATCAAGTTCATCAATCCTGTTCATCAATCCTGTTCTGACCGGATCACTTCCCAAAGCCCTCATCTCTTAACACCACCACCCTGAGGACTAGGTTTCAACATATGAATTGATGAGGAGAGGAGAGATGACACCAGTATTCAGATCACAGAGGGTTCTAGACAAATAATTATGATAATTAAGTTAATATCATTAATAAGCACTTTTTGTGCATGTGTGATGCCTGGCATTATGGTAAGCACCATTAATGCACTATCCCATTTTTTCCTCATGCACCTGTGGAGTAGCTTTGTTATTATTAACCATTTACACAGGAGAAAACAAAGGTTCAGAGAGTTTAAGCAACCTGCCTGAGATCAGACAACTAAGGATACAGCAGGGCTGAATGTCTGAGCCCTTAACCATGCACTAGACAACCTCCCATTATATTTTTTTTTACCTATGTCTGCCTCCAACTTGAAAATAATTGATATTTAGAACAACTACTCCTATTTTATGGTGGCCACGGTCTCAATTGTCAGTTATCACTTAAATTACTATGTTCGTAATTTGTTCACACTTGAAAAATATTGTAGATGAATATTGTCATGAGATGATCACAACAGATCAGGTTTTAAGGAATGTTGCAAAACAAAAGCAGACAAAAAGAACAACAACAACAAATACACTTAGCCAAAAGTCCACAAGATAAAAAAATTAAATGGCCAATAAATATATAAAAAGACACTAAAATAATTTTCAGGAAAATGCAATTCAAATCACAGTGAGGTACACACCTTTCAGAAAGGCAACAGTTTAAAATCTGTCCTATGTGTTGGTGAAGATGGAGCAAGTGAGGAACTCTCATAATCCTGGTGGAGAATGGGAGAATGGGATCAGACACTTTGGAAAATAGTGTGGCCTTATCTAGTAAAGTTTCATGTGGGCCATAACTTAAGGTTTTCCTCATAGGCACATGAGAAATCCATACACATGTGCACTTGGAGACATTATGAGTCTGTTCAAAGCAGCAGTGCTCAGAATTGCTATAAGCAGAGACATAGCCAGGCCTGGTGGCATACGCCTGTAATCCCAGCAGCTCAGGAGGCTGAGGCAGGAGGATTGTGGGTTCAAAGCCAACCTCAGCAAGAGTGAGGTGCTAAGCAACTCAGTGAGACCTTGTCTCTAAATAAAATACAAAATAGGGCTGGGATATGGCTCAGTGGTCAATTGCCCCTGAGTTCAATCCTTGGTACCACCACCACCACCCCCAAAAAAGCAGAGGTAACCTGGGTTTCTGTCAATGGTGGAACAAAGAACTGCTTTGTGCCACATGTGCATGATAGATCACCATTTGTCAGTGAGAGTGAAGTAGAGCCACAGGCAGAAAATTATAAGTATGATGTTTAGTAAAAATTGCAAAACCAGAGAATCTTTACAGTGTGATTTTACTTCTACAGCATTTGTTAATATAAGGATATTGTGTACGGGCATAGTAAAGGTGTAAAGGAAAGCAAGCTATGATGACTAAAAGCATCTGGCAGTGGTCTACCTGATGCAAATGGAAAGTTGAACGTCAGCATGCTCCTGGCTGCCAGTGACGTTCCAATGTCTGCCCCTTCACCAGTATCATGGTGCTGGCCTTGAAGTGACTTGTCGAACTATTCAGATAAGTGATGAGGGTTACACTTCATACTAAAAGTTGGAACTTAGAATCAAAATAAAGAATTTAAGATTATATATTGAATAAATTAAAATATATTCACATTAAATAATAGTCTTTAAGTATTATTTTATTAAGAAAATCTATATGAATACATCTAATTTGTTCTGATACAATGCATTCCAATGAATTCACGGTGATGATGGCTGGATAAAATTATAATGCAAATGAAGAGAGAATATATTTTTGTTTTCATTTTTCTCCAATGAATATTCTTTAATAGAAAGAAGTAGAAATTTATTAACTTGATGACTGAGTCTTGACTCATTATCTTAGTCACATAACTTAGTTTAAACTAAAAGCAACAGAAGACAAAAAACAGTTCACCTGTTTACTTCCTAATTTTATTAGTCATTATTCCTATTCATAGAAAACCTCAATCTCAGTTTCCCATTTATTAAAAAAAAAAAAAGCAAAAGATGTACAGTACAATTAGTATTTCATCAAACAATAGTCTCTGGATTTCCAGAGGAGTTCACATTCATTGGAGGGAAACTGAATACGAATATTGACTTTGTTCTGGTGACCTTGAACGTCTTGGAGGACTAGAGATAATACTGGACTCAAGAAAGAAACCCTTGAGTTGCATCCTGCACCCCTCTTGCTGACACCCTTGCTGGGGACCTGGGAAGCCTGTCCTTCCCAGAGAGACATCTGCATACTTCACAGCTCAGCTCCAACATGGCCTTTTTCAATGAAGCCCTACCTGGCTCCTGCTCGGAGCTCCTAGAGAGAAATCTTTACCTAGACCTTGCTCTGGGCTGGCACTTACTGAATGAGCTTGTCATGGATTATTTATGGTCCCACTAATTGGTAAGTTTCTGAGTCAAGGACTTTTTCTCTTCACTTTGGAAACCCCAACAGTTAATACCATCTCAAGTATGGTGTAGCCACCCAATATATTTATATTTTAAGACTGTTGATTATGACAGAGGAGAGAGGTACCAGGCAAGAAATGAAGAAGAGAAAATAAGAAGAGGTTTCAAAGTTGCCAGGATTTCTTTTAATCTTAAGATTGATTTCATTTTCCACAGTGCAACCATCATATATATGAAGGAAGGAACACTTAGGACCTTTTAAGAACAGACTATTCCAGAAAATTAAAAAAAGGATGCTGTAGCCTTTGGAGAAAAACCACAGGATGTGGACATGGGAACACTTACTTAATTCTAAGTAGACCATGTTAGGAATTTTTCATTTATATGGGGAAAATGTGAACTCCAAAAACCACAACTTTATAATGCTTTTGAATTAATTTCAAAATTAAATTGTGGGATGAGACAAATAATCTAGACCATTTCTTTTACCTTGGCTCACCTAACTCAAACTGCTACGATGAATAAAGCCCAAATATCCATTTGTATGGTTTCAAAAATACAAAGTAATTCCCCCAACTACTTATTCATGCACATATTCTCAGTATCTAATAGATCATGCAGTGTCCTGATTCCCCAGGAGAACCAGATTATTTTCTTCCCACAAATCCATCATATTCAGAGCTTTACTCGTTTGGTTTCAAACAGGGTGTACAGTGATTTCTCTCTACTCACTTAGGATATGCCTGTTTATTATGACAGAGGAGAGAGATACTGGACAAGAAATGAGAAGGAGAAAATAAGAAGAGGTTTCGAATTTTCCAGGAATTCTTTTAATCTTAAGGTTGATTTCATTTTCCACCTAGGAAAAACATAATTAGTGATACTAACCAACTCCCTTACTTCAAATATTTTATTGTGTGGGCAGTTCCCACGCATTGTCTAAAGGTGAACATGGCAGGTCTAACTGCATTCAGCCCGCAGTGTAAAGACTTTGTAGCCCAAAGCATTGTGGCAGCGCCCAGAGTTCTCTAGGCTGGGGTCTGAAGAATGCAATTGAACTTGGCAGCTGCACCCAGTTCTATAGGAGAGGTGACCCTGGTCTGAGGAAGTTACAAGAAGTGGACTAAATGTAAGAGAGATCCAGAATGTGTATTTCACAAGATCAGACATTCTCTTCAGTGGAAAAAAAAAAAGTGAGAAAGAAGGAGGAGAAAAAGAGAAGACCAAAGGCACATTGAGAGTAGATAAGAGTAAGAAGTTATTTTAGGTGACATTGAGTTCAGCTTCAGGCATATCAAGTGTGATAGAGTGCATGAGAGATACCCAAGGAGAGAGATTCATAGAGGCTGGAGCACAAATATCAGGCTTTCCATAAAACAGAACAGAGAAATCAGAGGAGAGCAACATTTCAAGAAAATTTCCTAGATGAGAGTTGGTAGCTTAAAAGGATCTACCAATGTCCAGTAAAAAAAGTACCCAAATGGAGACACAGTGGCATGTGGGGAAAAGGAGAAGGTATCAAGCATCAGATTTGCTAGTAGCAACTTTGGAAGTTAAAAGAGAAATATCTTCACATTTCTTAGGGAAATGATGGCCACATTAAAATTTTGAGTTAACCCTAACAATTGTATAAAGACATTCTAAGCTATGAAGTATTACATAATTTTCTTCCCATGCACCTTTATCCAGAAACTAAAAAAGAAAAAAAAAGTGCTCTACCAAAGGAAGGAAGCAGATTAATAAAAAGAAAGACATCATGGTAGTCTAGAAAATAGGAACCCAACTTAGGGAAGAGGCAAAGGAATTTCCCAAAATGATAATGAAGATTCCAAGATACTGCTATGCCACAGCCCTAGAAATAACCAGTCTAGAATAAAATGGGAAAATGAGGACTCCAGGAAAAATGACTTTAAGAAAAACAAAGTGAAACAGAGGTATATAACCTTACATGTTATAATTGTGACTGGAAAGTTGTACTCTGATGACAGTTATGGGTAGAATTAGTAATGGGTCCATAGAAAACTGAACAAACAAAAACCAAGGCAGCTGTTAAGTCCAGGAAAAACAAAAGGTCATTCAAGTAAGAAAAATATCTCAGTGTAAATAATATTTAAACAGCTGTAGCAAGGTGAACAATTAATTTTTATTTGATTAAAAATATGATATAGCTATAATGAGATGACAAAGAAGGTAGTGTATAAAGGAGCCTACAGAGAACAAAATTGTCATTTTCTGAATTGGAAAGTCAACAAAACACATTTACGATATAATGTCATGAAATTATGATATAAAAGTGTTTTTTTATATATCTGTGGGAAAAAAAGCTCAAAGAATTGAAAACAATAAGTACAAAGACATATGTAGGGATGGGACAAGATGCTGCTTATTTTTTGTTAAAGCAATAGAGAATAATCTTTCAGAAAGGAACAGATATAGATAGTTACAGATACAGAAGAGGCACAGGCAGGACTATGATGTTTTAAAAAATTAAGTTTAGAGCTCAGTGGAAGAGCACTTGCTTAGCATGCATGTGGCATTGGGTTTCATCCCTAGCAACACACACACACACACACACACACACACACAGAAGACCTTCACCATCTGTGTTCACCTTCCCCTCTCCTCACACCCACCCTCTGAAAGCTTGCTCACTCCTGCCACATCCTTCCCTTCAAACACCCTATGGAGCTGGACTCACTTGGACTCATTATACATTCTCATGTCCCTGTCGCAAGTGGGCAGACAGGCAATAGAACATATTATTCACTGAGGCCACAGTGGCGTAGTGAAATGGAGGCTAGAATTTGGACAGGAAGTCATAGGTTCAGATTTTGACTTGTACTACAACTTACATTCCTTTGGTTTTTTCATTGCAAAGTAATAATACAGGTTGAGTGTCCTATACTTTATGATACTTTATGCACATAGCTTGAAAGTAGTTTTATACAATATGTTTAGGGCATCTGTATTTTAACTGTGACCTGTTCATGAGATCAGGTGTGGAATTTTCCACTTGTAGGGTTATGTGGGTGCTTAAAAAGTTTTGTATTTTTGGAATGTTTTGGATTTTGGATTTTTGGATTAGGGATGCTCAACTTGTACCAATAATAATACCAGCAGGGGATGCAGAGGGAGTAAGTGAGATCAGACCCATAGAAGCAACTGCTACCTGGTACCTGGCATTTATAAATACTTTCGATAAATATACTTCGCGAAATTGTGACCTCCCTAACAGTCCATGCTTCTGTATATCATTGGGACTGTGCCTGATGGGTCCTTGGTACTTAATAAAGAATGAATCAGTGAAATTTATTGGAGAGGGATGGAATTATAAAGCTTTTAACACTACATACATTTTTTTAAAAACACTTCTTCACTCTTTTATCCTTATCTTTTCATAATTAGTTCAGAATTATTTCATAGTTTTACCCCAGGGAATAATTGGGTCTCTATTGTGGGTCTAATTTTTGAAGACCTTTGAGGATAGAGACTCCCCCCATCTCTGTTATATCCCCAGCTACAATGTCTGCCCTGGAACAGGCGATAAATGGTTGTTGAAACGAACCTTCAGTAGGTTAAAATCTACTCTCCTCTCAAGTACAGCCTGATAGAGTCCTATCGTTCCCCTTAATTAACTTCCTTCCCACCTAAAATCAGGTATTTCTTGGGATGGTTTTTTAAGTTACTACTGACAGCTAAAACCCTTTCCTTCTCCTCTTGTCCTTGCACCTAATTCCACCCCTGCTTTTCTTTCTCCTGTAATTTACAACTCATTCAGGTTTCTCTTTTATTTGCTATATTCTTACCCAGTTTAATGTTTCCTTCCTGCATTCTGTTCAGTCCCTGTAAATCTAACTGGAAGTGTCACTCCATTCAGTTTATCTGGAAAGTGGCCTCAGACTCTGTGTCCCCTGGTGACCTGGTTCATGGTTCATGGTTCATGGTTTCTGTTCAGCTGACCACCTGCACTGTTGCTGCACTTGCACTTGGTTCTTCTCCCTGCTCTTCCTGTTCTGTCTGCAGATTTCCTGCCCTGGGGCTGGGAGCGGGTTTGTCAGGCCAAGATATGGATCAGAATTGTCACCTTCGGTTTCCCAGGCCTTTGGAGGGACAACGTAAGACGGCTGAGGGATAAAGTCCGTGGCTGTATATTTTCTTTATCCTTTTTTGTTTCTTATCTTTTTTACTTATACTGAGATTTACTTACTGAAATTTGCCGCCTTTTGTGAATTTAAGAGCCTATAAAAATTTCCCTTTGATTTTTTGATGTGCTTTCCTTTTATTAAAAAGCACATATAGCACTCTTTTAACTGTTATCTTAAATCTATTTTTTATTTTTATTTTTTGTCATTTAGATGTGCCCAGTGAGAATTCCGAATTAACTGTTGTCACATGTCATTTCATCTTTAAAAAAAAAAAAAATGACAGCCTCGTCTCCAGAGTGAGCCATCACTTTCTCTCTCTCTTTTCTTTACAGTTAATTTATTTATGGAATATTACTCAGAATGAAAAGAGCCATCACTTTTGATTGGGCAGCTTTAGGGCCAAATTCCATCCTGAAGGCTGCCATGCAAGTTGTCTTTGCTTAAAGCATCCATAATGAACAGGTTGTGAGTCACTATTACAATGGCCACTTCAGAAATAAAATACAAAATGCAGCTCTAACCAGCTCTTGTCAGAGCCACTCATATCATGGCCCTTGTCCACGGGACAGACTGAGCTACTTAGGGATTGCCAGGCAGTATCTTTCGCCTTAGGCCTTTGGGCTCCTTCTTGCTTTTCAATCTATCATGAAACATTTTGAGACCATTTGGGTTTGTAGTACTTTGTCTGGAGTTGGGTGCATATTATCAGTGATGATATTTCAAATTAAACTAATGGGCTTCTCCTCTGAGACTAGACTGGGACTGACATTTTGTTCTGCTTCTATGGTTTTCTTCCCATGACAGAAACCCTAAAGGTAAGGTCTAGACTTTTTATATGTACATCATTTTATTTGGCTCTGCATCTCTATAGATAAGGTGCATGCATGATAGTTTTGACCAATATACAACCCCGTGAGATAGATACACTTGTATGGATTTATTAGAGAACTCTTTTCTCGGGCTGGCATTATATAATTCAGCTCTTTTTTGGTTCCAAGTTATAGAGACCTAACTCAAACTTCCTTGGCCAAAAAGGAAACCGGGGGGAAGAGGGGTTTTTGGCTCACATAACTGAGCCATTCAGGAAGACCTGCTAATGTGAGGCACCACTGTACCCAGGTACTCAACATTCCATCTCCTGGTCCTTCTTTCCCCTCTGCTGGTTTCTTCTCAGAAAGCCTGTCCCTGCTGTGGACAAAGAAAGTTGTGATGGTTGATTTTGGGGTGTCAACTTGACTGGATTTAGGGATACCTAAATTAGTAAGACAAGCTTCTGGGTGATCTGTGAAGACGTTTCCAGAGAAGATTGGCAGGTGGGTCAGCGAACTGATCAGGAAGACCAGCCCTTAATGTGATTGGTATCATCCATTCAGCTGGGGGCCTAGAAGGAACAGGAAAGTGGAAGAAGGGGGAATTTCTATCTGGTTCCTCCTTAAGCACCACTAGGTTCCAGGGGGGCAAGGATACGTTTTCTTCTGCTGCTGCCCTTGCACGTCAGACTTCAGATTCTTTAGATTTTGGATTCTAAGACTTGTGCCAGTGACTCTCCAAAGGACTAGAGGCTGCACATTGGCTTTCTTTGTTCTGAGACTTGCTTCTCTGGCCATCATAAAACTTTTCAACTTATGTAATCATGATTATTTCCTAATAAATAAAATTAGTTCCTAGTAAATAATTATTTCCTAGTGAATATATATATTCATGTGTACATATTTCTACATATATATGTAGACACATGCAACATAAGTACATAATCTTTGATTTTCTTTCTGTAAAGAACCCTGATAATACGATGCTCAACAACAATTCCAGGTTTACCTCCCACCAGCTTAGGCATCTATCAGAAATAGTGTTCTTTTCTAGTAATTCCAGCAATATTTCCAAGGCAAGAATCATGGATGTTTTCATTCTCAAACCAAGACATAGCATAATGCCAGAGTGATGCCGAGTTCTGACTAGGCAGGTCTGGACCACATGCCCACCTCCAGATCCAGGTGGGTCGACCCCACTGAACCACGTGCATCAAGGGGAGGAAAAGGTGGATTCCCAAGGTAAGCATGGATACTGTTAAAAGAAGCTGACCAGACCAGGCAAGATACATGTAATCTGCAAGGGGAAAGAAAATTAAAAAAAAAACAAAAAACGATTAAAGTCTAAGGAAAGATTGCTAAGCAAGAAATGTCAAGGAAGTTAGAAAAAGTTTCATAAAGAAGTTTTCGGAACATAAGGAACTAAGACAGACCAAGCGGTTAGTGTTTTCTTCTTTTTTTTTTTTATGAGTAAAAAGAGTTTCTTCATTATTTCATTCAGTTAGATGGGGAAGTTGTGATAGGCTGAATAATGACCCCCAAATATCTTCATGTGCTAATTGCTAGAATCTTTGAGTGTTGCAAAGGGACTTTGCAGATGTGATTAAGTTACATTATGAAATAGGAAGATTATCCTGGATTATCTAGATTAGCTCAGTGTAATCAGAAGCATCCTTTTAAGAGGGAATCCGGAGGAGCTGGAGGAGATGTGCTGATGGAATCCAGGACTGGATGGTATACTCTGAACACAGAAGAAGAAACCATGAGCCAAGGAATAAAGGAAGTCACTAGAAGCTTAAAAAGAAAGAATTCTCCTCTTGAGCTTCCAGAAGGAAACAGTCCTGCTGAAGCACTGACTTTAGCCCAGTGGGAATTATCTCAGATTTCTGATCCCCAGAATATAAGAGAGTAAATTTGGGGTTTTTGTTTTGTTTTGATTTTGCTTTTGCTTTTTGGTACCATGGATGGAACCCAGTGGTGCTTAACCAGTGAGCTACATCCCTAGCCCTTTTTTTTATATTTTATTTAGACTCAGAGTCTTTCACTGACTTGCTTTAGAACTTTGCAGGGGCTGGCTTTGAACTCACAATCCTCCTGCCTCAACCTCCCAAGCCGCTGGAATTACAGGTGTGCACCCCTACATCCTATAATTTGGGTTGTTTATAGTCTTTCATTAGAGTAGCAATAAGAAACTAATACAGAGGTTTCCAATAAGAAAAATAAGCTGAATATGAGACTGAGCAGCAGACCAGGCAGACCCAAGAGAGGCTGAACCTTTCACTTAAGGGGGAAACATGGGTTATGACACTGCAGGCCAGGATCTGTGATATGACAGATGGGACAAGGGGCAAAGGATATGAGATCCTGGAGGTCACTTAGCCCATGCCATAGAGTTGAGACTTCCTAGACCATGAGAAGCTTTGGAAAGTCTTTTGAAAATAAACACATGTAATCTGGTTAATGATTTGGTAAGGCCCTTCTGGCAGTGGGAAGGAGGATGAGTTAGGTAAAGATGAAGAAGGTAAAACATGAGTCAGAGAAACCACTCAGGAGATTTTTGTAGTTGTCCCAGCAAGAAATGATGGGAGAAGTGAGCTAGGTAAACAGTGAGAATGAATCAAGGGTCAGATTCAGGCACCACCACAGATGCAGAGGCAGGAAGACACAGTGACTGCTTAGACGTGGGAGGATAAAGATGAGGACAAATGGTCTCTGGTGTCGGTGACTGGGGGAACAGTGGACAAAGAAAGATGACTCAGGAAGAGGGCTGAAAGGAAAAGCTGATTTGGTAGCTCCATTTGGGTCATGACGGTTTTGTCGTCTAGTAGGTTAGTGGTGATGTCTGTGTAGTAGAAACAGGTCCAGATCTCAGGGGAGATGTCTGGTCTACCCTCACTGAAAATGACAGATTTTTTGTAGCCACTGGTGTACATACATCAGTGGTGCAAGCAAGCTGGGTGGACAAGGTCACCCAGAAGAGGAGACAGCAGAAGGCTGGGACAGCAGCCTGGGATACTTTTGCTCAAGGGAAGGAAAAGAAGGAAACAGAAGCAAAGGAGGCTGAGAGCAAACGACCAAGGACAATGGGAAAGCCATGAGACCAAGGACCACACTAGCATTACTAGCCACTCAGCCCCGCCATGTAAGGGTGGCTTACAGTGGACTTAGGAAAACATTTAGGATGAATCTAAATTGAAGAAGGCTGCAAGAAGAAGGGACTGTCTTGAGTAATGGTTTTAATTCTCTGGACCATCAAGAATTCCATAACTACACAGGCACATCCCTCCCCCTCCAGGCAGCCTGTGTCCTACAGGGAGGTTTGTTGGCAGAAGGAGTCTGAAACTCTCCATCCAAGCTATTCCTCTAGGATGGCTTAAACGAGACTAGTGTCTCCTGTCCTTTCATGGATCAGACAAATTATTTTCATTTCTCTTTTTTATGTGTTTTTATTTCTTATTATACAAGTAATGTGTGATCATCATTAAAAAAAATAGAAATAACCGCAGAAGCATATTAACATAAATAGTAAAAGCCCTTCAATCCTACTGTTCAGAAGTAACCACTATTAAAAAATTTGCAGGTCTTTCAGATGACATTTTGTGTTATAAACATGGGGTAATGCATTCTGTTCAACAGCTAACGTTTTTATTATTATGACTATTTCCATGCCAGTATACTACAGGGCTGCCTCATTGTTTTTAATGGTAGTTTTAATAATACTCCATGGTTTGGATATGCCAGAATTTATTTAATCATTCTCCAATGTGCATTTGTAGTTATTTACAAATCTTCATTTTCGTAATTAATGTGATCCATGTCTTTGTGTGTGCATCTTTGCACACTTATGGGAGTTTTCAAGAAGACATTGGTAGAAATAGAATTGCAAGGTCATCGGGTATATAATGAGTGCTATTTAGTGTGAAGCATAAGGCTCTATCCATCATCACACGTGGCCAGATCCTATGCTCAGGAAGCTTGCTTCCTATTGAATTGTAAGTGCCATAGTACCATTATGTATATAAGTCCCAGAACTTCTCAAAATGGAAAAAGAAAAGATAAAAGAAAAAGAAAGAAGAATTACAGGGTCAAATGGTTCAATATTTAAATTTCTAATTAAGGCCATAAATTGTACTCCATGAAACCTTAATGGAAAATACTGAAAGGCTAAATAAATATTCACGTTTTCCTTTTTTAGGAAACATGTTTGGTGGATATCTGGCCTTTAACATATCTCCCTTCTCAGTTCTCAGGAATCATGATATCTTTCCACATTTGTTGATACCTAAAGTCAAAGCAGAGGGACGCAGAGATGGGTGATGTTAGCCCCATATGGGATATCCTAATGTGTGCCTGGGACCTCTGAGGAGTGGAGAAGTGAAATACCAACCTTCCAGAGCCCTACAATAAGTAAATTACAGATTGATCTAGAAATCTGTAATAGTGCTTTTAATTCTGTAAAGAGTAAAATTGACATATTTCAACATATGAAAATTTTAAACTACAGATACTGTAAATATGTTTTTAAAACCGAAAAGCTGAAAATGTTATCTATGAAATAATAAAGGATTGATACCTAGAATAAATGAAGAGTTCTTACATATTAATAAGAAAATGGGCAAATAGTTATAAAAAGAGCTGTGTGTAATTAGGTGATTTTCAAACGAAGAAATGCATATGACCAATATGTGAAGATTCTTGGTTTGTGGCAAAAGTAGATTTAGACTTCAATATTGGTGGGGCATGGGGCATGTTGTCAGAAGAGTTGTTCTTACACATTGCCATTTGGAAGTATGTATTAGTGCATCCTTTGGGTGGAAAGATGTGCTGTCTAGCACATTGCAAATGAGTAGACCCGTAATCCAGCAAAATTGTGTCTGTGAATTTGTCCGCTAAAGATATTGGTGCATGTGTACAAAGGTGAGATTAGCAGAATGCTTCCTGTAGCACATTTAGTTATTTTGATAGGTAAAACCTGTAAACGATCTACACATTCATGCAGGGGAGGGTGGTAAAATGAATTATCGTACATCTTTTTCTCATGAATATGATGTGGCACTTCAAAAAGATCTGTAAATAGACTGATGTAAAATATCTTCCACAAATGTGATTAATTTAAAAGAAATTTGTGTTTGATTAATTCATTTAGCCAATAGCTGTGTTTGTAAGCATTTATGAATACTTATTAAAAGATCAGGGGAAATAAACACCAAATTGCTAGCATTCATTACTCTGGAAAGGACAATTTGGATGTTGGGTTTGGGGGACATTCACGTTCTGTGTCTGACACCATCCCAAATTTTGTATTCAAAATGATAATGGTGAAGCAGAGGCAGGTCTGGGGACACTTACGTCTGTGATTTTGCTAATCTTCCATCCTGTTCTTTGATTTTGCAATGAAAGTGACATGAAGGCAAGTGTCATGGCCAACACACAAGGGAGAAGCCACCTTGTGTCACGTCAGCCCCTGACATAATTTGAGGCACATCCACATGCTGTTCCCAGATACCACCTGTGCTCAGGTTCCACAAAGTCTCAACTGCCCCTAAGAGCTAGAAGGCTCTCTGGGTCACCTCTGTGGACCAGCTGCATGGAAATTAATTAGAGTCAGACTGTGTCCCCTGGGGCCGGGCTCCGG